>NC_091260.1:8130000-8755000 GCF_042477335.2 Ovis canadensis
TGGATCAAAGGATCTATGGTTTTCCCTCGAGTCTTTCCCACGAGGCTTTCCCACGAGGCTTTCCCACAGGGCTGTCCCACGTGCACACGTGGTGGGAGTCGATCCTCGGCTTGAACGCCAAGGCAGTGCAGGGAAAACAGGTTCCTCTGGAATGGACTGACTCATCTGGGGGACTCTTGGAATGGTGGCACGACCCTGGAGTTCCTCTCGCCTGTCCTGTGGAGAGCGCCTCCTCTTGAGATGCGACGGGAACGCCGCGAATTCTTTCCCTACGAAACAGGGAAAGGATCCCTCATCTCGAGCTAGGAGGCGGAAACGGGGCTCCCCTGCATGTGTGCGTGACCCACGTGCTTCCTCTCGAGTGCAGACGGGTATGTCGGGGAACTTCTTGAGTTGCAGCAAGGGTGTGAAGGACCCTTTGGAAGTTCAATTGGTTAGACGTGATTAGCCTCGAGAAGCCTCAGCGGAAATGGGCCTCATCTCGCCTGGAGGGAAAAACCTCCTGGATTTTCTCGAGTTGCGGCAGGTGCTCTCGACTTACGACGGGGACCTCAGGGACCCGCTCTGGTGGCCTCAGGAAAGGCCAGTCCCCATGCGAGTTCCTCGGGGGCCTCTCGGGATTCCTCTCCCGTCGATGCCGGGGCCTAAAACCTTGTGTGGAGTCGGGGCCGGAACCTGAGGATTCCTCTCCGGTGCTGACATGGATCTTGGGGTACTTCTGGAGTCTCCCCAGGGGAGTCAGTCCTCGTCTCGAATGCGGGCATGCACTTGTGCTTTCCTCCAGAGCGGTAGCAGCAGTGTCACGCAGTCCGCCGCGTGGATCAAAGGATCTATGGTTTTCCCTCGAGTCTTTCCCACGAGGCTTTCCCACGAGGCTTTCCCACAGGGCTCTCCCACGTGCACACGTGGTGGGAGTCGATCCTCGGCTTGAACGTCAAGGCAGTGCAGGGAAAACAGGTTCCTCTGGAATGGACTGACACATCTGGGGGACTCTTGGAATGGTGGCACGACCCTGGAGTTCCTCTCGCCTTTCCTGTGGAGAGCGCCTCCTCTTGAGATGCGACGGGAACGCCGCGAATTCTTTCCCTACGAAACAGGGAAATGATCCCTCATCTCGAGCTAGGAGGCGGAAACGGGGCTCCCCTGGATGTGTGCGGGACACCACGTGCTTCCTCTCGAGTGGAGACGGGTATGTCGGGGAACTTCTTGAGTTGCAGGAAGGGTGTGAAGGACCCTTTGGAAGTTCCAGTGGTTAGACGTGATTAGCCTCGAGAAGCCTCAGCGGAAATGGGCCTCATCTCGCCTGGAGGGCAAAACCTCCTGGATTTTCTCGAGTTGCGGCAGGTGCTCTCGACTTACGACGGGGACCTAAGGGAAAGGCTCTGGTGGCCTCAGGAAAGGCCAGTCCCCATGCGAGTTCCTCGGGGGCGTCTCGGGATTCCTCTCCCGTCGATGCCGGGGCCTAAGACCTTGTGTGGAGTCGGGGCCGGAACCTGAGGATTCCTCTCCAGTGCTGACATGGATCTTGGGGTACTTCTGGAGTCTCCCCAGGGGAGTCAGTCCTCGTCTCGAATGCGGGCATGCACTTGCGCTTTCCTCCAGAGCGGTAGCAGCAGTGTCACGCCGTCCGCCGCGTGGATCAAAGGATGTTTGGTTTTCCCTCGAGTCTTTCCCACGAGGCTTTCCCACGAGGCTTTCCCACAGGGCTGTCCCACGTGCACACGTGGTGGGAGTCGATCCTCAGCTTGAACGTCAAGGCAGTGCAGGGAAAACAGGTTCCTCTGGAATGGACTGACACATCTGGGGGACTCTTGGAATGGTGGCATGACCCTGGAGTTCCTCTCGCCTTTCCTGTGGAGAGCGCCTCCTCTTGAGATGCGACGGGAACGCCGGGAATTCTTTCCCTACGAAACAGGGAAAGGATCCCTCATCTCGAGCTAGGAGGCGGAAACGGGGCTCCCCTGGATGTGTGCGGGACACCACGTGCTTCCTCTCGAGTGCAAACGGGTATGTTGGGGAACTTCTTGAGTTGCAGCAAGGGTGTGAATGACCCTTTGGAAGTTCCAGTGGTTAGATGTGATTGGCCTCGAGAAGCCTCAGCGGAAATGGGCCTCATCTCGCCTGGAGGGGAAAACCTCCTAGATTTTCTCGAGTTGCGGCAGGTGCTCTCGACTTACGACGGGGACCTCAGGGACCCGCTCTGGTGGCCTCAGGAAAGGCCAGTCCCCATGCGAGTTCCTCGGGGGCCTCTCGGGATTCCTCTCCCGTCGATGCCGGGGCCTAAAACCTTGTGTGGAGTCGGGGCCGGAACCTGAGGATTCCTCTCCAGTGCTGACATGGATCTTGGGGTACTTCTGGAGTCTCCCCAGGGGAGTCAGTCCTCGTCTCGAATGCGGCCATGCACTTGTGCTTTCCTCTAGAGCGGTAGCAGCAGTGTCACGCAGTCCGCCGCGTGCATCAAAGGATCTATGGTTTTCCCTCGAGTCTTTCCCACGAGGCTTTCCCACGAGGCTTTCCCACAGGGCTGTCCCACGTGCACACGTGGTGGGAGTCGATCCTCGGCTTGAACGTCAAGGCAGTGCAGGGAAAACAGGTTCCTCTGGAATGGACTGACACATCTGGGGGACTCTTGGAATGGTGTCACGACCCTGGAGTTCCTCTCGCCTATCCTGTGGAGAGCGCCTCCTCTTGAGATGCGACGGGAACGCCGGGAATTCTTTCCCTACGAAACAGGGAAAGGATCCCTCATCTCGAGCTAGGAGGCGGAAACGGGGCTCCCCTGGATGTGTGCAGGACCCCACGTGCTTCCTCTCGAGTGCAGACGGGTATGTCGGGGAACTTCTTGAGTTGCAGCAATCGTGTGAAGGACCCTTTGGAAGTTCCAGTGGTTAGATGTGATTGGCCTTGAGAAGCCTCAGCGGAAATGGGCCTCATCTCGCCTGGAGGGCAAAACCTCCTGGATTTTCTCGAGTTGCGGCAGGTGCTCTCGACTTACGACGGGGACCTAAGGGAAAGGCTCTGGTGGCCTCAGGAAAGGCCAGTCCCCATGCGAGTTCCTCGGGGGCGTCTCGGTATTCCTCTCCCGTCGATGCCGGGGCCTAAGACCTTGTGTGGAGTCGGGGCCAGAACCTGAGGATTCCTCTCCAGTGCTGACATGGATCTTGGGGTACTTCTGGAGTCTCCCCAGGGGAGTCAGTCCTCGTCTCGAATGCGGGCATGCATTGCGCTTTCCTCCAGAGCGGTAGCAGCAGTGTCACGCAGTCCGCCGCGTGGATCAAAGGATCTATGGTTTTCCCTCGAGTCTTTCCCACGAGGCTTTCCCACGAGGCTTTCCCACAGGGCTGTCCCACGTGCACACGTGGTGGGAGTCGATCCTCGGCTTGAACGTCAAGGCAGTGCAGGGAAAACAGGTTCCTCTGGAATGGACTGACACATCTGGGGGACTCTTGGAATGGTGGCATGACCCTGGAGTTCCTCTCGCCTTTCCTGTGGAGAGCGCCTCCTCTTGAGATGCGACGGGAACGCCGGGAATTCTTTCCCTACGAAACAGGGAAAGGATCCCTCATCTCGAGCTAGGAGGCGGAAACGGGGCTCCCCTGGATGTGTGCGGGACACCACGTGCTTCCTCTCGAGTGCAAACGGGTATGTTGGGGAACTTCTTGAGTTGCAGCAAGGGTGTGAAGGACCCTTTGGAAGTTCCAGTGGTTAGATGTGATTGGCCTCGAGAAGCCTCAGCGGAAATGGGCCTCATCTCGCCTGGAGGGGAAAACCTCCTGGATTTTCTCGAGTTGCGGCAGGTGCTCTCGACTTACGACGGGGACCTCAGGGACCCGCTCTGGTGGCCTCAGGAAAGGCCAGTCCCCATGGGAGTTCCTCGGGGGCCTCTCGGGATTCCTCTCCCGTCGATGCCGGGGCCTAAGACCTTGTGTGGAGTCGGGGCCGGAACCTGAGGATTCCTCTCCAGTGCTGACATGGATCTTGGGGTACTTCTGGAGTCTCCCCAGGGGAGTCAGTCCTCGTCTCGAATGCGGGCATGCACTTGTGCTTTCCTCCAGAGTCGTAGCAGCAGTGTCACGCAGTCCGCCGCGTGGATCAAAGGATCTATGGTTTTCCCTCGAGTCTTTCCCACGAGGCTTTCCCACGAGGCTTTCCCACAGGGCTGTCCCAAGTGCACACGTGGTGGGAGTCGATCCTCGGCTTGAACGTCAAGGCAGTGCAGGGAAAACAGGTTCCTCTGGAATGGACTGACACATCTGGGGGACTCTTGGAATGGTGTCACGACCCTGGAGTTCCTCTCGCCTTTCCTGTGGAGAGCGCCTCCTCTTGAGATGCGACGGGAACGCCGGGAATTCTTTCCCTACGAAACAGGGAAAGGATCCCTCATCTCGAGCTAGGAGGCGGAAACGGGGCTCCCCTGGATGTGTGCGGGACCCACGTGTTTCCTCTCGAGTGGAGACGGGTATGTCGGGGAACTTCTTGAGTTGCAGCAAGGGTGTGAAGGACCCTTTGGAAGTTCCAGTGGTTAGACGTGATTAGCCTCGAGAAGCCTCAGCGGAAATGGGCCTCATCTCGCCTGGAGGGCAAAACCTCCTGGATTTTCTCGAGTTGCGGCAGGTGCTCTCGACTTACGACGGGGACCTCAGGGAAAGGCTCTGGTGGCCTCAGGAAAGGCCAGTCCCCATGCGAGTTCCTCGGGGGCCTCTCGGGATTCCTCTCCCGTCGATGCCGGGGCCTAAGACCTTGTGTGGAGTCGGGGCCGGAACCTGAGGATTCCTCTCCAGTGCTGACATGGATCTTGGGGTACTTCTGGAGTCTCCCCAGGGGAATCAGTCCTCGTCTCGAATGCGGGCATGCATTGCGCTTTCCTCCAGAGCGGTAGCAGCAGTGTCACGTAGTCCGCCGCGTGGAGCAAAGGATGTATGGTTTTCCCTCGAGTCTTTCCCACGAGGCTTTCCCACGAGGCTTTCCCACAGGGCTGTCCCACGTGCACACGTGGTGGGAGTCGATCCTCGGCTTGAACGTCAAGGCAGTGCAGGGAAAACAGGTTCCTCTGGAATGGACTGACACATCAGGGGGACTCTTGGAATGGTGTCATGACCCTGGAGTTTCTCTCGCCTTTCCTGTGGAGAGCGCCTCCTCTTGAGATGCGGCGGGAACGCCGGGAATTGTTTCCCTACGAAAGAGGGAAAGGATCCCTCATCTCGAGCTAGGAGGCGGAAACGGGGCTCCCCTGGATGTGTACGGGAACCCACGTGCTTCCTCTCGAGTGGAGACGGGTATGTCGGGGAACTGCTTGAGTTGCAGCAATGGTGTGAAGGACCCTTTGGAAGTTCCAGTGGTTAGATGTGATTGGCCTCGAGAAGCCTCAGCGGAAATGGGCCTCATCTCGCCTGGAGGGCAAAACCTCCTGGATTTTCTCGAGTTGTGGCAGGTGCTCTCGACTTACGACGGGGACCTCAGGGACCCGCTCTGGTGGCCTCAGGAAATGCCAGTCCCCATGCGAGTTCCTCGGGGGCGTCTCGGGATTCCTCTCCCGTCGATGCCGGGGCCTAAGACCTTGTGTGGAGTCGGGGCCGGAACCTGAGGATTCCTCTCCAGTGCTGACATGGATCTTGGGGTACTTCTGGAGTCTCCCCAGGGGAGTCAGTCCTCGTCTCGAATGCGGGCATGCATTGCGCTTTCCTCCAGAGCGGTAGCAGCAGTGTCACGCAGTCCGCCGCGTGGATCAAAGGATCTATGGTTTTCCCTCGAGTCTTTCCCACGAGGCTTTCCCACGAGGCTTTCCCACAGGGCTCTCCCACGTGCACACGTGGTGGGAGTCGATCCTCGGCTTGAACGTCAAGGCAGTGCAGGGAAAACAGGTTCCTCTGGAATGGACTGACACATCTGGGGGACTCTTGGAATGATGTCACGACCCTGGACTTCCTCTCGCCTTTCCTGTGGAGAGCGCCTCCTCTTGAGATGCGACGGGAACGGCGGGAATTCTTTCCCTACGAAACAGGGAAAGGATCCCTCATCTCGAGCTAGGAGGCGGAAACGGGGCTCCCCTGGATGTGTGCGGGACACCACGTGCTTCCTCTCGAGTGCAGACGGGTATGTCGGGGAACTTCTTGAGTTGCAGCAAGGGTGTGAAGGACCCTTTGGAAGTTCCAGTGGTTAGATGTGATTGGCCTCGAGAATCCTCAGCGGAAATGGGCCTCTTCTCGCCTGGAGGGCAAAACCTCCTGGATTTTCTCGAGTTGCGGCAGGTGCTCTCGACTTACGACGGGGACCTCAGGGAACCGCTCTGGTGGCCTCAGGAAAGGCCAGCCCCAATGCGAGTTCCTTGGGGGCGTCTCGGGATTCCTCTCCCGTCCATGCCGGGGCCTAAGACCTTGTGTGGAGTCGGGGCCGGATCCTGAGGATTCCTCTCCAGTGCTGACATGGATCTTGGGGTACTTCTGGAGTCTCCCCAGGGGAGTCAGTCCTCGTCTCGAATGCGGGCATGCACTTGCGCTTTCCTCCAGAGCGGTAGCAGAAGTGTCACGCAGTCCGCCGCGTGGATCAAAGGATGTTTGGTTTTCCCTCGAGTCTTTCCCACGAGGCTTTCCCACGAGGCTGTCCGACGTGCACACGTGGTGGTAGTCGATCCTCGGCTTGAACGTCAAGGCAGTGCAGGGAAAACAGGTTCCTCTGGAATGGACTGACACATCTGGAGGACTCTTGGAATGGTGTCACGACCCTGGAGTTCCTCTCGCCTTTCCTGTGGAGAGCGCCTCCTCTTGAGATGCGACGGGAACTCCGGGAATTCTTTCCCTACGAAACAGGGAAAGGATCCCTCATCTCGAGCTCGGAGGCGGAAACGGGGCTCCCCTGGATGTGTGCGGGACCCCACGTGCTTCCTCTCGAGTGGAGACGGGTATGTCGGGGAACTTCTTGAGTTGCAGCAAGGGTGTGAAGGACCATTTGGAAGTTCCAGTGTTTAGATGTGATTGGCCTCGAGAAGCCTCAGCGGAAATGGGGCTCATCTCGCCAGGAGGGCAAAACCTCCTGGATTTTCTCGAGTTGCGGCAGGTGCTCTCGTCTTACGACGGGGACCACAGGGAACCGCTCTGGTGGCCTCAGGAAAGGCCAGTCCCCATGCGAGTTCCTCGGGGGCGTCTCGGGATTCCTCTCCCGTCGATGCCGGGGCCTAAGACCTTGTGTGGAGTCGGGGCCGGAACCTGAGGATTCCTCTCCAGTGCTGACATGGAAGTTGGGGTACTTCTGGAGTCTCCCCAGGGGAGTCAGTCCTCGTCTCGAATGCGGGCCTGCACCTACGCTTTCCTCCAGAGCGGTAGCAGCAGTGTCACGCAGTCCGCCGCGTGGATCAAAGGATCTATGGTTTTCCCTCGAGTCTTTCCCACGAGGCTTTCCCACGAGGCTTTCCCACAGGGCTGTCCCACGTGCACACGTGGTGGGAGTCGATCCTCGGCTTGAACGTCAAGGCAGTGCAGGGAAAACAGGTTCCTCTGGAATGGACTGACACATCTGGGGGACTCTTGGAATGGTGGCACGACCCTGGAGTTCCTCTCGCCTTTCCTGTGGAGAGCGCCTCCTCTTGAGATGTGACGGGAACGCCGGGAATTCTTTCCCTACGAAACAGGGAAAGGATCCCTCATCTCGAGCTAGGAGGTGGAAACGGGGCTACCCTGGATGTGTGCGGGACCCCACGTGCTTCCTCTCGAGTGGAGACGGGTATGTCCGGGAACTTCTTGAGTTGCAGCAAGGGTGTGAAGGACCCATTGGAAGTTCCAGTGGTTAGACGTGATTAGCCTCGAGAAGCCTCAGCGGAAATGGGCCTCATCTCGCCTGGAGGGCAAAACCTCGTGGATTTTCTCGTGTTGCGGCAGGTGCTCTCGTCTTACGACGGGGACCTCAGGGACCCGCTCTGGTGGCCTCAGGAAAGGCCCGTCCCCATGCGAGTTCCTCGGGGGCCTCTTGGCATTCCTCTCCCGTTGATGCCGGGGCCTAAGACCTTGTGTGGAGTCGGGGCCGGAACCTGAGGATTCCTCTCCAGTGCTGACATGGATCTTGGGGTACTTCTGGAGTCTCCGCAGGGGAGTCAGTCCTCGCCTCGAATGCGGGCATACACTTGCGCTTTCCTCCAGAGCGGTAGCAGCAGTGTCACGCAGTCCGCCGCGTGGATCAAAGGATCTATGGTTTTCCCTCGAGTCTTTCCCACGAGGCTTTCCCACGAGGCTTTCCCACAGGGCTGTCCCACGTGCACACGTGGTGGGAGTCGATCCTCGGCTTGAACGTCAAAGCAGTGCAGGGAAAACAGGTTCCTCTGGAATGGACTGACACATCTGGGGGACTCTTGGAATGGTGGCACGACCCTGGAGTTCCTCTCGCCTTTCCTGTGGAGAGCGCCTCCTCTTGAGTTGCGACGGGAACGCCGGGAATTCTTTCCCTACGAAACAGGGAAAGGATCCCTCATCTCGAGCTAGGAGGCGGAAACGGGGCTCCCCTGGATGTGTGCGGGACCCCACGTGCTTCCTCTCGAGTGGAGACAGGTATGTCGGGGAACTTCTTGACTTGCAGCAAGGGTGTGAAGGACCCTTTGGAAGTTCCAGTGGTTAGACGTGATTAGCCTCGAGAAGCCTCAGCGGAAATGGGCCTCATCTCGCCTGGAGGGCAAAACCTCCTGGATTTTCTCGAGTTGCGGCAGGTGCTCTCGACTTACGACGGGGACCTCAGGGACCCGCTCTGGTGGCCTCAGGAAAGGCCAGTCCCCATGCGAGTTCCTCGGGGGCCTCTCGGGATTCCTCTCCCGTCGATGCCGGGGCCAAAGACCTTGTGTGGAGTCGGGGCCGGAACCTGAGGATTCCTCTCCAGTGCTGACATGGATCTTGGGGTACTTCTGGAGTCTCCCCAGGGGAGTCAGTCCTCGTCTCGAATGCGGGCATGCACTTGCGCTTTCCTCCAGAGCGGTAGCAGCAGTGTCACGCAGTCCGCCGCGTGGATCAAAGGATCTATGGTTTTCCCTCGAGTCTTTCCCACGAGGCTTTCCCACGAGGCTTTCCCAAAGGGCTGGCCCACGTGCACACGTGGTGGGAGTCGATCCTCGGCTTGAACGTCAAGGCAGTGCAGGGAAAACAGGTTCCTCTGGAATGGACTGACACATCTGGGGGACTCTTGGAATGGTGGCACGACCCTGGAGTTCCTCTCGACTTTCCTGTGCAGAGCGCCTCCTCTTGAGATGCGACGGGAACGCCGGGAATTCTTTCCCTACGAAACAGGGAAAGGATCCCTCATCTCGAGCTAGGAGGCGGAAACGGTGCTCCCCTGGATGTGTGCGGGACCCCACGTGCTTCCTCTTGAGTGGAGATGGGTATGTCGGGGAACTTCTTGAGTCGCAGCAAGGGTGTGAAGGACACGTTGGAAGTTCCAGTATTTAGACGTGATTAGCCTCGAGAAGCCTCAGCGGAAGTGGGCCTCATCTCGCCTGGAGGGCAAAACCTCCTGGATTTTCGCGAGTTGCGGCAGGTGTTCTCGACTTAAAACGAGGACCTCAGGGACCCGCTCTGGTGGCCTCAGGAAAGGCCAGTCCCCATGCGAGTTCCTCGGGGGCCTCTCGGGATTCCTCTCCCGTCGATGACGGGGCCTACGACCTTGTGTGGAGTCGGGGTCCGAACGTGAGGATTTCTCTCCAGTGCTGACATGGATCTTGGGGTACTTCTGGAGTCTCCCCAGGGGAGTCAGTCCTCGTCTCGAATGAGGGCATGCACTTGCGCTTTCCTGCAGAGCGGTAGCAGCAGTGTCACGCAGTCCGCCGCGTGCATCAAAGGATGTATGGTTTTCCCTCGAGTCTTTCCCACGAGGCTTTCCCACCAGGCTTTCCCACAGGGCTGTCTAACGTGCAAATGTGGTGGGAGTCGATCCTCGGCTTGAACGTCAAGGCAGTGCAGGGCAAACAGGTTCCTCTGGAATGGACTGACACATCTGGGGGACTCTTGGAATGGTGGCACGACCCTGGAGTTCCTCTCGCCTTTCCTGTGGAGAGCGCCTCCTCTTGAGATGAGACGGGAACGCCGGGAATTCTTTCCCTACGAAACAGGGAAAGGATCCCTCATCTCGAGGTGGGAGGCGGAAACGGGGCTTCCCTGGATGTGTGCGGGACGCTTGTGCTTCCTCTCGAGGGGAGACGGGTATGTCGGGGAACTTCTTGAGTTGTAGCAAGGGTGTGAAGGACCCTTTGGAAATTCCAGTGGTTAGATGTGATTAGCCTCGAGAAGCCTCAGCGGAAATGGGCCTCATCTCGCCTGGAGGTGAAAACCTCCTGGATTTTCTCGAGTTGCGGCAGGTGCTCTCGACTTACGACGGGGACCACAGGGACCCACTCTGGTGGCCTCAGGAAAGCCCAGTCCCCATGCAAGTTCTTCGGGGGCCTCTCGGGATTCCTCTCCCGTCGATGCCGGGGCCTAAGACCTTGTGTGGAGTCGGGGCCGGAACCTGAGGATTCCTCTCCAGTGCTGACATGGATCTTGGGGTACTTCTGGAGTCTCCCCAGGGGAGTCAGTCCTCGCCTCGAATGCGGGCATACACTTGCGCTTTCCTCCAGAGCGGTAGCAGCAGTGTCACGCAGTCCGCCGCGTGGATCAAAGGATCTATTGTTTTCCCTCGAGTCTTTCCCACGAGGCTTTCCCACGAGGCTTTCCCACAGGGCTGTCCCACGTGCACACGTGGTGGGAGTCGATCCTCGGCTTGAACGTCAAAGCAGTGCAGGGAAAACAGGTTCCTCTGGAATCGACTGACACATCTGGGGGACTCTTGGAATGGTGGCACGACCCTGGAGTTCCTCTCGCCTTTCCTGTGGAGAGCGCCTCCTCTTGAGTTGCGACGGGAACGCCGGGAATTCTTTCCCTACGAAACAGTGAAAGGATCCCTCATCTCGAGCTAGGAGGCGGAAACGGGGCTCCCCTGGATGTGTGCGGGACCCCACGTGCTTCCTCTCGAGTGGAGACAGGTATGTCGGGGAACTTCTTGACTTGCAGCAAGGGTGTGAAGGACCCTTTGGAAGTTCCAGTGGTTAGACGTGATTAGCCTCGAGAAGCCTCAGCGGAAATGGGCCTCATCTCGCCTGGAGGGCAAAACCTCCTGGATTTTCTCGAGTTGCGGCAGGTGCTCTCGACTTACGACGGGGACCTCAGGGACCCGCTCTGGTGGCCTCAGGAAAGGCCAGTCCCCATGCGAGTTCCTCGGGGGCCTCTCGGGATTCCTCTCCCGTCGATGCCGGGGCCAAAGACCTTGTGTGGAGTCGGGGCCGGAACCTGAGGATTCCTCTCCAGTGCTGACATGGATCTTGGGGTACTTCTGGAGTCTCCCCAGGGGAGTCAGTCCTCGTCTCGAATGCGGGCATGCACTTGCGCTTTCCTCCAGAGCGGTAGCAGCAGTGTCACGCAGTCCGCCCCGTGGATCAAAGGATCTATGGTTTTCCCTCGAGTCTTTCCCACGAGGCTTTCCCACGAGGCTTTCCCAAAGGGCTGGCCCACGTGCACACGTGGTGGGAGTCGATCCTCGGCTTGAACGTCAAGGCAGTGCAGGGAAAACAGGTTCCTCTGGAATGGACTGACACATCTGGGGGACTCTTGGAATGGTGGCACGACCCTGGAGTTCCTCTCGACTTTCCTGTGCAGAGCGCCTCCTCTTGAGATGCGACGGGAACGCCGGGAATTCTTTCCCTACGAAACAGGGAAAGGATCCCTCATCTCGAGCTAGGAGGCGGAAACGGTGCTCCCCTGGATGTGTGCGGGACCCCACGTGCTTCCTCTCGAGTGGAGATGGGTATGTCGGGGAACTTCTTGAGTCGCAGCAAGGGTGTGAAGGACACGTTGGAAGTTCCAGTATTTAGACGTGATTAGCCTCGAGAAGCCTCAGCGGAAGTGGGCCTCATCTCGCCTGGAGGGCAAAACCTCCTGGATTTTCGCGAGTTGCGGCAGGTGTTCTCGACTTAAAACGAGGACCTCAGGGACCCGCTCTGGTGGCCTCAGGAAAGGCCAGTCCCCATGCGAGTTCCTCGGGGGCCTCTCGGGATTCCTCTCCCGTCGATGACGGGGCCTACGACCTTGTGTGGAGTCGGGGTCCGAACGTGAGGATTTCTCTCCAGTGCTGACATGGATCTTGGGGTACTTCTGGAGTCTCCCCAGGGGAGTCAGTCCTCGTCTCGAATGAGGGCATGCACTTGCGCTTTCCTGCAGAGCGGTAGCAGCAGTGTCACGCAGTCCGCCGCGTGCATCAAAGGATGTATGGTTTTCCCTCGAGTCTTTCCCACGAGGCTTTCCCACCAGGCTTTCCCACAGGGCTGTCTAACGTGCAAATGTGGTGGGAGTCGATCCTCGGCTTGAACGTCAAGGCAGTGCAGGGCAAACAGGTTCCTCTGGAATGGACTGACACATCTGGGGGACTCTTGGAATGGTGGCACGACCCTGGAGTTCCTCTCGCCTTTCCTGTGGAGAGCGCCTCCTCTTGAGATGAGACGGGAACGCCGGGAATTCTTTCCCTACGAAACAGGGAAAGGATCCCTCATCTCGAGGTGGGAGGCGGAAACGGGGCTTCCCTGGATGTGTGCGGGACGCTTGTGCTTCCTCTCGAGGGGAGACGGGTATGTCGGGGAACTTCTTGAGTTGTAGCAAGGGTGTGAAGGACCTTTTGGAAATTCCAGTGGTTAGATGTGATTAGCCTCGAGAAGCCTCAGCGGAAATGGGCCTCATCTCGCCTGGAGGTGAAAACCTCCTGGATTTTCTCGAGTTGCGGCAGGTGCTCTCGACTTACGACGGGGACCTCAGGGACCAACTCTGGTGGCCTCAGGAAAGCCCAGTCCCCATGCAAGTTCTTCGGGGGCCTCTCGGGATTCCTCTTCCGTCGATGCCGGGGCCTAAGACCTGGTGGGGAGTCGGGGCCGGAACCTGAGGATTCCTCTGCTCTGCTGACATGGATTTGGGGTACTTCTGGAGTCTCCCCAGGGGAGTCAGTCCTCGTCTCGAATGCGGGCATGCACTTGCGCTTTCCTCCAGATCGGTAGCAGCAGTGTCACGCAGTCTGCCGCGTGGATCACAGGATCTATGGTTTTCCCTCGAGTCTTTCCCACGAGGCTTTCCCACGAGGCTTTCCCACAGGGCTGTCCCACGTGCACACGTGGTGGGAGTCGATCCTCAGCTTGAACGTCAAGGCTGTGCAGGGAAAACAGGTTCCTCTAGAATGGACTGACACATCTGGGCGTCTCTTGGAATGGTGGCACGACCCTGGAGTTCCTCTCCCCTCTCCTGTGGAGAGCGCCTCCTCTTGAGATGCGACGGGAACGCCGGGAATTCTTTCCCTAAGAAACAGGGAAAGGATCCCTCATCTCGAGCTAGGAGGCGGAAACGGGGCTCCCCTGGATGTGTGCGGGACCCCACGTGCTTCCTCTCGAGTGGAGACTGGTATGTCGGGGAACTTCTTGAGTTGCAGCCAGGGTGTGAAGGACCCTTTGGAAGTTCCAGTGGTTAGATGTGATTAGCCTCGAGAAGCCTCAGCGGAAATGGGCCTCATCTCGCCTGGAGGGCAAAACCTCCTGGATTTTCTCGAGTTGCGGCATGTGCTCTCGACTTACGACGGGGACCTCGGGGACCCGCTCTGGTGGCCTCAGGAAAGGCCAGTCCCCATGCGAGTTCCTCGGGGGCCGCTCGGGATTCCTCTCCCATCGATGCCGGGGCCTAAGACCTTGTGTGGAGTCGGGGCCGGAACCTGAGGATTCCTCTCCAGTGCTGACATGGATCTTGGGGTACTTCTGGAGTCTCCCCAGGGGAGTCAGTCCTCGTCTCGAATGCGGGCATGCACTTGCGCTTTCCTCCAGAGCGGTAGCAGCAGTGTCACGCAGTCCGCCGCGTGGATCAAAGGATCTATGGTTTTCCCTCGAGTCTTTCCCACGAGGCTTTCCCACGAGGCTTTCCCACAGGGCTGTCCCACGTGCACACGTGGTGGGAGTGGATCCTCGGCTTGAACGTCAAGGCAGTGCAGGGAAAACAGGTTCCTCTAGAATGGACTGACACATCTGGGGCACTCTTGGAATGGTGGCACGACCCTGGAGTTCCTCTCGCCTTTCCTGTGGAGAGCGCCTCCTCTTGAGATGCGACGGGAACGCCGGGAATTCTTTCCCTACGAAACAGGGAAAGGATCCCTCATCTCGAGCTGGGAGGCGGAAACGGGGCTCCCCTGGATGTGTGCAGCACCCTCGTGCTTCCTCTCGAGTGGAGACGGGTATGTCGGGGAACTTCTTGAGTTGCAGCAAGGGGGTGAAGGACCCTTTGGAATTTCCAGTGGTTAGATGTGATTAGTCTCGAGAAGCCTCAGCGGAAATGGGCCTCATCTCGCCTGGAGGGCAAAACCTCCTGGATTTTCTCGAGTTGCGGCAGGTGCTCTCGACTTACGACGGGGACCTCAGGGACCCGCTCTGGTCGCCTCAGGAAAGGCCAGTCCCCATGCGAGTTCCTCGGGGGCCTCTCGGGATTCCTCTCCCGTCGATGCCGTGGCCTAAGACCTTGTGTGGAGTCGGGGCCGGAAACTGAGGATTCCTCTCCAGTGCTGACATGGATCTTGGGGTACTTCTGGAGTCTCCCCAGGGGAGTCAGTCCTCGTCTCGAATGCGTGCATGCACTTGCGCTTTCCTCCAGAGCGGTAGCAGCAGTGTCACGCAGTCCGCCGCGTGGATCAAAGGATCTATGGTTTTCCCTCGAGTCTTTCCCACGAGGCTTTCCCACGAGGCTTTCCCACAGGGCTGTCCCACGTGCACACGTGGTGGGAGTCGATCCTCGGCTTGAACGTCAAGGGAGTGTAGGGAAAACAGGTTCCTCTGGAATGGACTGACACATCTGGGGGTCTCTTGAAATGGTGGCACGACCCTGGAGTTCCTCTCGCCTTTCCTGTGGAGAGCGCCTCCTCTTGAGATGCGACGGGAACGCCGGGAATTCTTCCCCAAGAAACAGTTAAAGGATCCCTCATCTCGAGCTAGGAGGCGGAAACGGGGCACCCCTGGATGTGTGCGGGACCCCACGTGCTTCCTCTCGAGTGGAGACGGGTATGTCGGGGAACTTCTTGAGTTGCAGTAAGGGTGTGAAGGACCCTTTGGAAGTTCCAGTGGTTAGATGTGATTAGCCTCGAGAAGCCTCAGCGGAAATGGGCCTCATCTCGCCTGGAGGTCAAAACCTCCTGGATTTTCTCGAGTTGCGGTAGGTGCTCTGGACTTACGACGGGGACCTCGGGGACCCGCTCTGGTGGCCTCAGGAAAGGCCAGTCCACATGCGAGTTCCTCGGGGGCCTCTCGGGATTCCTCTCCCGTCGATGCCGGATCCTAAGACCTTGTGTGGAGTCGGGGCCGGAACCTGAGGATTCCTCTCCAGTGCTGACATGGATCTTGGGGTACTTCTGGAGTCTCCCCAGGGGAGTCAGTCCTCGTCTCGAATGCGGGCATGCACTTGTGCTTTCCTCCAGAGCGGTAGCAGCAGTGTCACGCAGTCCGCCGCGTGGATCAAAGGATCTATGGTTTTCCCTCGAGTCTTTCCCACGAGGCTTTCCCACGAGGCTTTCCCACAGAGCTGTCCCACGTGCACACGTGGTGGGAGTGGATCCTCGGCTTGAACGTCAAGGCAGTGCAGGGAAAACAGGTTCCTCTGGAATGGACTGACACATCTGGGGGACTCTTGGAATGGTGGCACGACCTTGGAGTTCCTCTCGCCTTTCCTGTGGAGAGCGCCTCCTCTTGAGATGCGACGGGAACGCCGGGAATTCTTTCCCTACGAAACAGGGAAAGGATCCCTCATCTCGAGCTAGGAGGCGGAAACGGGGCTCCCCTGGATGTGTGCGGGACACCACGTGCTTCCTCTCGAGTGGAGATGGGTATGTCGGGGAACTTCTTGAGTTGCAGCAAGGGTGTGAAGGACCCTTTGGAAGTTCCAGTGGTTAGATGTGATTGTCCTCGAGAAGCCTCAGCGGAAATGGGCCTCATCTCGCCTGGAGGGCAAAACCTCCTGGATTTTCTCGAGTTGCGGCAGGTGCTCTCGACTTACGACGGGGACCTCAGGGACCCGCTCTGGTGGCCTCAGGAAAGGCCAGTCCCCATGCGAGTTCCTCGGGGGCCTCTCGGGATTCCTCTCCCGTCGATGCCGGGGCCTAAGACCTTGTGTGGAGTCGGGGCCGGAACCTGAGGATTCCTCTCCAGTGCTGACATGGATCTTGGGGTACTTCTGGAGTCTCCCCAGGGGAGTCAGTCCTCGTCTCGAATGCGGGCATGCACTTGCGCTTTCCTCCAGAGCGGTAGCAGCAGTGTCACGCAGTCCGCCGCGTGGATCAAAGGATCTATGGTTTTCCCTCGAGTCTTTCCCACGAGGCTTTCCCACGAGGCTTTCCCACAGGGCTGTCCCACGTGCACACGTGGTGGGAGTCGATCCTCGGCTTGAACGTCAAGGCAGTGCAGGGAAAACAGGTTCCTCTGGAATGGACTGACACATCTGGGGGACTCTTGGAATGGTGTCACGACCCTGGAGGTCCTCTCGCCTTTCCTGTGGAGAGCGCCTCCTCTTGAGATGCGACGGGAACGCCGGGAATTCTTTCCCTACGAAACAGGGAAAGGATCCCTCATCTCGAGCTAGGAGGCGGAAACGGGGCTCCCCTGGATGTGTGCGGTACCCCACGTGCTTCCTCTCGAGTGGAGACGGGTATGTCGGGGAACTTCTTGAGTTGCATCAAGGGTGTGAAGGACCCTTTGGAAGTTCCAGTGGTTAGATGTGATTGGCCTCGAGAAGCCTCAGAGGAAATGGGCCTCATCTCGCCTGGAGGGCAAAACCTCCTGGATTTTCTCGAGTTGCGGCAGGTGCTCTCGACTTACGACGGGGATCTCAGGGACCCGCTCTGGTGGCCTCAGGAAAGGCCAGTCCCCATGCGAGTTCCTCGGGGGCCTCTCGGGATTCCTCTCCCGTCGATGCCGGGGCCTAAGACCTTGTGTGGAGTCGGGGCCGGAACCTGAGGATTCCTCTCCAGTGCTGACATGGATCTTGGTGTACTTCTGGAGTCTCCCCAGGGGAGTCAGTCCTCGTCTCGAATGCGGGCATGCACTTGCGCTTTCCTCCAGAGCGGTAGCAGCAGTGTCACGCAGTCCGCCGCGTGGATCAAAGGATCTATGGTTTTCCCTCGAGTCTTTCCCACGAGGCTTTCCCACGAGGCTTTCCCACAGGGCTGTCCCACGTGCACACGTGGTGGGAGTCGATCCTCGGCTTGAACGTCAAGGCAGTGCAGGGAAAACAGGTTCCTCTGGAATGGACTGACATATCTGGGGGACTCCTGGAATGGTGGCACGACCTGGAGTTCCTCTCGCCTTTCCTGTGGAGAGCGCCTCCTCTTGAGATGCGAAGGGAACGCCGGGAAATCTTTCCCTACAAAGCAGTGAAAGGATCCCTCATCTCGAGCTGGGAGGCGGAAACGGGGCTCCCCTAGATGTGTGCAGCACCCTCGTGCTTCCTCTCGAGTGGAGACGGGTATGTCGGGGAACTTCTTGAGTTGCAGCAAGGGTGTGAAGGACCCTTTGGAAGTTCCAGTGGTTAGACGTGATTAGCCTCGAGAAGCCTCAGCGGAAATGGGCCTCATCTCGCCTGGAGGGCAAAACCTCCTGGATTTTCTCGAGTTGCGGCAGGTGCTCTCGACTTACGACGGGGACCTCAGGGACCCGCTCTGGTGGCCTCAGGAAAGGCCAGTCCCCATGCGAGTTCCTCGGGGGCCTCTCGGGATTCCTCTCCCGTCGATGCCGGGTCCTAAGACCTTGTGTGGAGTCGGGGCCGGAACCTGAGGATTCCTCTCCAGTGCTGACATGGATCTTGGGGTACTTCTGGAGTCTCCCCAGTGGAGTCAGTCCTCGTCTCGAATGCGGGCATGCACTTGCGCTTTCCTCCAGAGCGGTAGCAGCAGTGTCACGCAGTCCGCCGCGTGGATCAAAGGATCTATGGTTTTCCCTCGAGTCTTTCCCACGAGGCTTTCCCACGAGGCTTTCCCACAGGGCTGTCCCACGTGCACACGTGGTGGGAGTCGATCCTCGGCTTGAACGTCAAGGCAGTGCAGGGAAAACAGGTTCCTCTGGAATGGACTGACACATCTGGGGGACTCTTGGAATGGTGGCACGACCTTGGAGTTCCTCTCGCCTTTCCTGTGGAGAGCGCCTCCTCTTGAGATGCGATGGGAACGCCGGGAATTCTTTCCCTACGAAACAGGGAAAGGATCCCTCATCTCGAGCTAGGAGGCGGAAACGGGGCTCCCCTGGATGTGTGCGGGACACCACGTGCTTCCTCTGGAGTGGAGATGGGTATGTCGGGGAACTTCTTGAGTTGCAGCAAGGGTGTGAAGGACCCTTTGGAAGTTCCAGTGGTTAGATGTGATTGTCCTCGAGAAGCCTCAGCGGAAATGGGCCTCATCTCGCCTGGAGGGCAAAACCTCCTGGATTTTCTCGAGTTGCGGCAGGTGCTCTCGACTTACGACGGGGACCTCAGGGACCCGCTCTGGTGGCCTCAGGAAAGGCCAGTCCCCATGCGAGTTCCTCGGGGGCCTCTCGGGATTCCTCTCCCGTCGATGCCGGGGCCTAAGACCTTGTGTGGAGTCGGGGCCGGAACCTGAGGATTCCTCTCCAGTGCTGACATGGATCTTGGGGTACTTCTGGAGTCTCCCCAGGGGAGTCAGTCCTCGTCTCGAATGCGGGCATGCACTTGCGCTTTCCTCCAGAGCGGTAGCAGCAGTGTCACGCAGTCCGCCGCGTGGATCAAAGGATCTATGGTTTTCCCTCGAGTCTTTCCCACGAGGCTTTCCCACGAGGCTTTCCCACAGGGCTGTCCCACGTGCACACGTGGTGGGAGTCGATCCTCGGCTTGAACGTCAAGGCAGTGCAGGGAAAACAGGTTCCTCTGGAATGGACTGACACATCTGGGGGACTCTTGGAATGGTGTCACGACCCTGGAGTTCCTCTCGACTTTCCTGTGGAGAGCGCCTCCTCTTGAGATGCGACGGGAACCCCGGGAATTCTTTCCCTACGAAACAGGGAAAGGATCCCTCATCTCGAGCTAGGAGGCGGAAACGGGGCTCCCCTGGATGTGTGCGGGACCCCACGTGCTTCCTCTCGAGTGGAGACGGGTATGTCGGGGAACTTCTTGAGTTGCAGCAAGGGTGTGAAGGACCCTTTGGAAGTTCCAGTGGTTAGATGTGATTGGCCTCGAGAAGCCTCAGAGGAAATGGGCCTCATCTCGCCTGGAGGGCAAAACCTCCTGGATTTTCTCGAGTTTCGGCATGTGCTCTCGACTTACGACGGGGATCTCAGGGACCCGCTCTGGTGGCCTCAGGAAAGGCCAGTCCCCATGCGAGTTCCTCGGGGGCCGCTCGGGATTCCTCTCCCATCGATGCCGGGGCCTAAGACCTTGTGTGGAGTCGGGGCCGGAACCTGAGGATTCCTCTCCAGTGCTGACATGGATCTTGGGGTACTTCTGGAGTCTCCCCAGGGGAGTCAGTCCTCGTCTCGAATGCGGGCATGGACTTGCGCTTTCCTCCAGAGCGGTAGCAGCAGTGTCACGCAGTCCGGCGCGTGGATCAAAGGATCTATGGTTTTCCCTCGAGCTTTCCCACGAGGCTTTCCCACGAGGCTTTCCCACAGGGCTGTCCCACGTGCACACGTGGTGGGAGTCGATCCTCGGCTTGAACGTCAAGGCAGTGCAGGGAAAACAGATTCTTCTGGAATGGACTGACACATCTGGGGGTCTCTTGGAATGGTGCCACGACCCTGGAGTTCCTCTAGCCTTTCCTGTGGAGAGCGCCACCTCTTGAGATGCGACGGGAACGACGGGAATTCTTTCCCTACGAAACAGGGAAAGGATCCCTCATCTCGAGCTAGGAGGCGGAAACGGGTCTCCCCTGGATGTGTGCGGGACCCTCGTGCTTCCTCTCGAGTGGAGACGGGTATGTCGGGGAACTTCTTGAGTTGCAGTAAGGGTGTGAAGGACCCTTTGGAACTTCCAGTGGTTAGATGTGATTAGCCTCGAGAAGCCTCAGCGGAAATGGGCCTCATCTCGCCTGGAGGTCAAAAACTCCTGGATTTTCTCGAGTTGCGGTAGGTGCTCTGGACTTACGACGGGGACCTCGGGGACCCGCTCTGGTGGCCTCAGGAAAGGCCAGTCCACATGCGAGTTCCTCGGGGGCCTCTCGGGATTCCTCTCCCGTCGATACCGGGTCCTAAGACCTTGTGTGGAGTCGGGGCCGGAACCTGAGGATTCCTCTCCAGTGCTGACATGGATCTTGGGGTACTTCTGGAGTCTCCCCAGGGGAGTCAGTCCTCGTCTCGAATGCGGGCATGCACTTGCGCTTTCCTCCAGAGCGGTAGCAGCAGTGTCACGCAGTCCGCCGCGTGGATCAAAGGATCTATGGTTTTCCCTCGAGTCTTTCCCACGAGGCTTTCCCACGAGGCTTTCCCACAGGGCTGTCCCACGTGCACACGTGGTGGGAGTCGATCCTCGGCTTGAACGTCAAGGCAGTGCAGGGAAAACAGGTTCCTCTGGAATGGACTGACACATCTGGGGGATTCTTGGAATGGTGGCACGACCCTGGAGTTCCTCTCGCCTTTCCTGTGGAGAGCGCCTCCTCTTGAGATGCGACGGGAACGCCGGGAATTCTTTCCCTACGAAACAGGGAAAGGATCCCTCATCTCGAGCTAGGAGGCGGAAACGGGGCTCCCCTGGATGTGTGCGGGACCCCACGTGCTTCCTCTCGAGTGGAGACGGGTATGTCGTGGAACTGCTTGAGTTGCAGCAAGGGTGTAAGGACCCTTTGGAAGTTCCAGTGGTTAGATGTGATTAGCCTCGAGAATCCTCAGCGGAAATGGGCCTCATCTCGCCTGGAGGGCAAAACCTCCTGGATTTTCTCGAGTTGCGGCAGGTGCTCTCGACTTACGACGGGGACCTCAGGGACCCGCTCTGGTGGCCTCAGGAAAGGCCAGTCCCCATGCGAGTTCCTCGGGGGCCTCTCGGGATTCCTCTCCCGTCGATGCCGGGGCCTAAGACCTTGTGTGGAGTCGGGGCCGGAACCTGAGGATTCCTCTCCAGTGCTGACATGGATCTTGGGGTACTTCTGGAGTCTCCCCAGGGGAGTCAGTCCTCGTCTCGAATGCGGGCATGCACTTGCGCTTTCCTCCAGAGCGGTAACAGCAGTGTCACGCAGTCCGACGCGTGGATCAAAGGATCTATGGTTTTCCCTCGAGTCTTTCCCACGAGGCTTTCCCACGAGGCTTTCCCACAGGGCTGTCCCACGTGCACACGTGGTGGAGTCGATCCTCGGCTTGAACGTCAAGGCAGTGCAGGGAAAACAGGTTCCTCTGGAATGGACTGACACATCTGGGGGACTCTTGGAATGGTGGCACGACCCTGGAGTTCCTCTCGCCTTTCCTGTGGAGAGCGCCTCCTCTTGAGATGCGACGGGAACGCCGGGAATTCTTTCCCTACGAAACAGGGAAAGGATCCCTCATCTCGAGCTAGGAGGCGGAAACGCGTCTCCCCTGGATGTGTGCGGGACCCACGTGCTTCCTCTCGAGTGGAGACGGGTATGTCGGGGAACTTCTTGAGTTGCAGCAAGGGTGTGAAGGACCCTTTGGAAGTTCCAGTGGTTAGACGTGATTAGCCTCGAGAAGCCTCAGCGGAAATGGGCCTCATCTCGCCTGGAGGGCAAAACCTCCTGGATTTTCTCGAGTTGCGGCAGGTGCTCTCGACTTACGACGGGGACCTCAGGGACCCGCTCTGGTCGCCTCAGGAAAGGCCAGTCCCCATGCGAGTTCCTCGGGGGCCTCTCGGGATTCCTCTCCCGTCGATGCCGGGGCCTAAGACCTTGTGTGGAGTCGGGGCCGGAACCTGAGGATTCCTCTCCAGTGCTGACATGGATCTTGGGGTACTTCTGGAGTCTCCCCAGGGGAGTCAGTCCTCGTCTCGAATGCGGGCATGCACTTGCGCTTTCCTCCAGAGCGGTAGCAGCAGTGTCACGCAGTCCGCCGCGTGGATCAAAGGATCTATGGTTTTCCCTCGAGTCTTTCCCACGAGGCTTTCCCACGAGGCTTTCCCACAGGGCTGTCCCACGTGCACACGTGGTGGGAGTCGATCCTCGGCTTGAACGTCAAGGCAGTGCAGGGAAAACAGGTTCCTCTGGAATGGACTGACACATCTGGGGGACTCTTGGAATGGCGGCACGACCCTGGAGTTCCTCTCGCCTTTCCTGTGGAGAGCGCCTCCTCTTGAGATGCGACGGGAACGCCGGGAATTCTTTCCCTACGAAACAGGGAAAGGATCCCTCATCTCGAGCTAGGAGGCGGAAACGCGTCTCCCCTGGATGTGTGCGGGACCCCACGTGCTTCCTCTCGAGTGGAGACGGGTATGTCGGGGAACTTCTTGAGTTGCAGCAAGGGTGTGAAGGACCCTTTGGAAGTTCCAGTGGTTAGATGTGATTGGCCTCGAGAAGCCTCAGAGGAAATGGGCCTCATCTCGCCTGGAGGGCAAAACCTCCTGGATTTTCTCTAGTTGCGGCATGTGCTCTCGACTTACGACGGGGAACTCGGGGACCCGCTCTGGTGGCCTCAGGAAAGGCCAGTCCCCATGCGAGTTCCTCGGGGGCCGCTCGGGATTCCTCTCCCATCGATGCCGGGGCCTAAGACCTTGTGTGGAGTCGGGGCCGGAACCTGAGTATTCCTCTCCAGTGCTGACATGGATCTTGGGGTACTTCTGGAGTCTCCCCAGGGGAGTCAGTCCTCGTCTCCAATGCGGGCATGGACTTGCGCTTTCCTCCAGAGCAGTAGCAGCAGTGTCACGCAGTCCGCCGCGTGGATCAAAGGATCTATGGTTTTCCCTCGAGCTTTCCCACGAGGGTTTCCCACGAGGCTTTCCCACAGGGCTGTCCCACGTGCACACGTGGTGGGAGTCGATCCTCGGCTTGAACGTCAAGGCAGTGCAGGGAAAACAGATTCCTCTGGAATGGACTGACACATCTGGGGGTCTCTTGGAATGGTGCCACGACCCTGGAGTTCCTCTAGCCTTTCCTGTGGAGAGCGCCACCTCTTGAGATGCGACGGGAACGACGGGAATTCTTTCCCTACGAAACAGGGAAAGGATCCCTCATCTCGAGCTAGGAGGCGGAAACGGGTCTCCCATGGATGTGTGCGGGACCCTCGTGCTTCCTCTCGAGTGGAGACGGGTATGTCGGGGAACTTCTTGAGTTGCAGTAAGGGTGTGAAGGACCCTTTGGAACTTCCAGTGGTTAGATGTGATTAGCCTCGAGAAGCCTCAGCGGAAATGGGCCTCATCTCGCCTGGAGGTCAAAACCTCCTGGATTTTCTCGAGTTGCGGAAGGTGCTCTGGACTTACGACGGGGACCTCGGGGACCCGCTCTGGTGGCCTCAGGAAAGGCCAGTCCACATGCGAGTTCCTCGGGGGCCTCTCGGGATTCCTCTCCCGTCGATACCGGGTCCTAAGACCTTGTGTGGAGTCGGGGCCGGAACCTGAGGATTCCTCTCCAGTGCTGACATGGATCTTGGGGTACTTCTGGAGTCTCCCCAGGGGAGTCAGTCCTCGTCTCGAATGCGGGCATGCACTTGCGCTTTCCTCCAGAGCGGTAGCAGCAGTGTCACGCAGTCCGCCGCGTGGATCAAAGGATCTATGGTTTTCCCTCGAGTCTTTCCCACGAGGCTTTCCCACGAGGCTTTCCCACAGGGCTGTCCCACGTGCACACGTGGTGGGAGTCGATCCTCGGCTTGAACGTCAAGGCAGTGCAGGGAAAACAGGTTCCTCTGGAATGGACTGACACATCTGGGGGATTCTTGGAATGGTGGCACGACCCTGGAGGTCCTCTCGCCTTTCCTGTGGAGAGCGCCTCCTCTTGAGATGCGACGGGAACGCCGGGAATTCTTTCCCTACGAAACAGGGAAAGGATACCTCATCTCGAGCTAGGAGGCGGAAACGGGGCTCCCCTGGATGTGTGCGGGACCCCACGTGCTTCCTCTCGAGTGGAGACGGGTATGTCGCGGAACTGCTTGAGTTGCAGCAAGGGTGTAAGGACCCTTTGGAAGTTCCAGTGGTTAGATGTGATTAGCCTCGAGAAGCCTCAGCGGAAATGGGCCTCATCTCGCCTGGAGGGCAAAACCTCCTGGATTTTCTCGAGTTGCGGCAGGTGCTCTCGACTTACGACGGGGACCTCAGGGACCCGCTCTGGTGGCCTCAGGAAAGGCCAGTCCCCATGCGAGTTCCTCGGGGGCCTCTCGGGATTCCTCTCCCGTCGATGCCGGGGCCTAAGACCTTGTGTGGAGTCGGGGCCGGAACCTGAGGATTCCTCTCCAGTGCTGACATGGATCTTGAGGTACTTCTGGAGTCTCCCCAGGGGAGTCAGTCCTCGTCTCGAATGCGGGCATGCACTTGCGCTTTCCTCCAGAGCGGTAGCAGCAGTGTCACGCAGTCCGCCGCGTGGATCAAAGGATCTATGGTTTTCCCTCGAGTCTTTCCCACGAGGCTTTCCCACGAGGCTTTCCCACAGGGCTGTCCCACGTGCACACGTGGTGGGAGTCGATCCTCGGCTTGAACGTCAAGGCAGTGCAGGGAAAACAGGTTCCTCTGGAATGGACTGACACATCTGGGGGACTCTTGGAATGGTGGCACGACCCTGGAGTTCCTCTCGCCTTTCCTGTGGAGAGCGCCTCCTCTTGAGATGCGACGGGAACGCCGGGAATTCTTTCCCTACGAAACAGGGAAAGGATCCCTCATCTCGAGCTAGGAGGCGGAAACGCGTCTCCCCTGGATGTGTGCGGGACCCACGTGCTTCCTCTCGAGTGGAGACGGGTATGTCGGGGAACTTCTAGAGTTGCAGCAAGGGTGTGAAGGACCCTTTGGAAGTTCCAGTGGTTAGACGTGATTAGCCTCGAGAAGCCTCAGCGGAAATGGGCCTCATCTCGCCTGGAGGGCAAAACCTCCTGGATTTTCTCGAGTTGCGGCAGGTGCTCTCGACTTACGACGGGGACCTCAGGGACCCGCTCTGGTCGCCTCAGGAAAGGCCAGTCCCCATGAGAGTTCCTCGGGGGCCTCTCGGGATTCCTCTCCCGTCGATGCCGGGGCCTAAGACCTTGTGTGGAGTCGGGGCCGGAACCTGAGGATTCCTCTCCAGTGCTGACATGGATCTTGGGGTACTTCTGGAGTCTCCCCAGGGGAGTCAGTCCTCGTCTCGAATGCGGGCATGCACTTGCGCTTTCCTCCAGAGCGGTAGCAGCAGTGTCACGCAGTCCGCCGCGTGGATCAAAGGATCTATGGTTTTCCCCCGAGTCTTTCCCACGAGGCTTTCCCACGAGGCTTTCCCACAGGGCTGTCCCACGTGCACACGTGGTGGGAGTCGATCCTCGGCTTGAACGTCAAGGCAGTGCAGGGAAAACAGGTTCCTCTGGAATGGACTGACACATCTGGGGGACTCTTGGAATGGTGGCACGACCCTGGAGTTCCTCTCGCCTTTCCTGTGGAGAGCGCCTCCTCTTGAGATGCGACGGGAACGCCGGGAATTCTTTCCCTACGAAACAGGGAAAGGATCCCTCATCTCGAGCTAGGAGGCGGAAACGCGTCTCCCCTGGATGTGTGCGGGACCCACGTGCTTCCTCTCGAGTGGAGACGGGTATGTCGGGGAACTTCTAGAGTTGCAGCAAGGGTGTGAAGGACCCTTTGGAAGTTCCAGTGGTTAGACGTGATTAGCCTCGAGAAGCCTCAGCGGAAATGGGCCTCATCTCGCCTGGAGGGCAAAACCTCCTGGATTTTCTCGAGTTGCGGCAGGTGCTCTCGACTTACGACGGGGACCTCAGGGACCCGCTCTGGTGGCCTCAGGAAAGGCCAGTCCCCATGCGAGTTCCTCGGGGGCCTCTCGGGATTCCTCTCCCGTCGATGCCGGGGCCTCAGACCTTGTGTGGAGTCGGGGCCGGAACCTGAGGATTCCTCTCCAGTGCTGACATGGATCTTGGGGTACTTCTGGAGTCTCCCCAGGGGAGTCAGTCCTCGTCTCGAATGCGGGCATGCACTTGCGCTTTCCACCAGAGCGGTAGCAGCAGTGTCACGCAGTCCGCCGCGTGGATCAAAGGATCGATGGTTTTCCCTCGAGTCGTTTCCACGAGGCTTTCCCACGAGGCTTTCCTACAGGGCTGTCCCACGTGCACACGTGGTGGGAGTCGATCCTCGGCTTGAACGTCAAGGCAGTGCAGGGAAAACAGGTTCCTCTGGAATGGACTGACACATCTGGGGGACTCTTGGAATGGTGGCATGACCCTGGAGTTCCTCTCGCCTTTCCTGTGGAGAGCGCCTCCTCTTGAGATGCAACGGGAACGCCGGGAATTCTTTCCCTACGAAACAGGGAAAGGATCCCTCATCTCGAGCTAGGAGGCGGAAACGGGGCTCCCCTGGATGTGTGCGGGACACCACGTGCTTCCTGTCGAGTGCAGACGGGTATGTCGGGGAACTTCTTGAGTTGCAGCAATGGTGTGAAGGACCCTTTGGAAGTTCCAGTGGTTAGACGTGATTGGCCTCGAGAAGCCTCAGCGGAAATGGGCCTCATCTCGCCTGGAGGGCAAAACCTCCTGGATTTTCTCGAGTTGCGGCAGGTGCTCTCGACTTACGACCGGGACCTCAGGGACCCGCTCTGGTGGCCTCAGGAAAGGCCAGTCCCCATGCGAGTTCCTCGGGGGCCTCTCGGGATTCCTCTCCCGTCGATGCCGGGGCCTAAGACCTTGTGTGGAG
Organism: Ovis canadensis; assembly: GCF_042477335.2. NCBI lineage: Eukaryota > Metazoa > Chordata > Mammalia > Artiodactyla > Bovidae > Ovis > Ovis canadensis. The sequence continues at coordinate 8,156,805 of NC_091260.1, forward strand.
TCGGGGCCGGAACCTGAGGATTCCTCTCCAGTGCTGACATGGATCTTGGGGTACTTCTGGAGTCTCCCCAGGGGAGTCAGTCCTCGTCTCGAATGCGGGCATGCACTTGCGCTTTCCTCCAGAGCGGTAGCAGCAGTGTCACGCAGTCCGCCGCGTGGATCAAAGGATCTATGGTTTTCCCTCGAGTCGTTCGCACGAGGCTTTCCCACGAGGCTTTCCCACAGGGCTGTCCCACGTGCACACGTGGTGGGAGTCGATCCTCGGCTTGAACGTCAAGGCAGTGCAGGGAAAACAGGTTCCTCTGGAATGGACTGACACATCTGGGGGACTCTTGGAATGGTGGCACGACCCTGGAGTTCCTCTCGCCTTTCCTGTGGAGAGCGCCTCCTCTTGAGATGCGACGGGAACGCCGGGAATTCTTTCCCTACGAAACAGGGAAAGGATCCCTCATCTCGAGCTAGGAGGCGGAAACGGGGCTCCCCTGGATGTGTGCGGGACCCCACGTGCTTCCTCTCAAGTGGAGATGGGTATGTCGGGGAACTTCTTGAGTTGCAGCAAGGGTGTGAAGGACCCTTTGGAAGTTCCAGTGGTTAGATGTGATTGGCCTCGAGAAGCCTCAGAGGAAATGGGCCTCACCTCGCCTGGAGGGCAAAACCTCCTGGATTTTCTCGAGTTGCGGCAGGTGCTCTCGACTTACGACGGGGACCTCAGGGACCCGCTCTGGTGGCCTCAGGAAAGGCCAGTCCCCATGCGAGTTCCTCGGGGGCCTCTCGGGATTCCTCTCCAGTCGATGCCGGGGCCTAAGACCTTGTGTGGAGTCGGGGCCGGAACCTGAGGATTCCTCTCCAGTGCTGACATGGATCTTGGGGTACTTCTGGAGTCTCCCCAGGGGAGTCAGTCCTCGTCTCGAATGCGGGCATGCACTTGCGCTTTCCTCCAGAGCGGTAGCAGCAGTGTCACGCAGTCCGCCGCGTGGATCAAAGGATGTATGGTTTTCCCTCGAGTTTTTCCCACGAGGCTTTCCCACGAGGCTTTCCCACAGTGCTGTCCCAAGTGGACACGTTGTGGGAGTCGATCCTCGGCTTGAACGTCAAGGCAGTGCAGGGAAAACAGGTTCCTCTGGAATGGACTGACACATCAAGGGGACTCTTGGAATGGTGGCACGACCCTGGAGTTCCTCTCGCCTTTCCTGTGGACAGCGCCTCCTCTTGAGATGCGAGGGGAACGCCGGGAATTCTTTCCCTACGAAACAGGGAAAGGATCCCTCATCTCGAGCTAGGAGGCGGAAACGGGGCTCCCCTGGATGTGTGCGGGACACCACGTGCTTCCTCTCGAGTGGAGACGGGTATGTCGGGGAACTTCTAGAGTAGCAGCAAGGGTGTGAAGGACCCTTTGGAAGTTCCAGTGGTTAGACGTGATTAGCCTCGAGAAGCCTCAGCGGAAATGGGCCTCATCTCGCCTGGAGGGCAAAACCTCCTGGATTTTCTCGAGTTGCGGCAGGTGCTCTCGACTTACGACGGGGACCTCAGGGACCCGCTCTGGTGGCCTCAGGAAAGGCCAGTCCCCATGCGAGTTCCTCGGGGGCCTCTCGGGATTCCTCTCCCGTCGATGCCGGGGCCTAAGACCTTTTGTGGAGTCGGGACCGGAACCTGAGCATTCCTCTCCAGTGCTGACATGGATCTTGGGGTACTTCTGGAGTCTCCCCAGGGGAGTCAGTCCTCGTCTCGAATGCGGGCATGCACTTGCGCTTTCTTCCAGAGCGGTAGCAGCAGTGTCACGCAGTCCGTCGCGTGGATCAAAGGATCTATGGTTTTCCCTCGAGTCGTTCCCACGAGGCTTTCCCACGAGGCTTTCCCACAGGGCTGTCCCACGTGCACACGTGGTGGGAGTCGATCCTCGGCTTGAACGTCAAGGCAGTGCAGGGAAAACAGGTTCCTCTGGAATGGACTGACACATCTGGGGGACTCTTGGAATGGTGGCATGACCCTGGAGTTCCTCTCGCCTTTCCTGTGGAGAGCGCCTCCTCTTGAGATGCGACGGGAACGCCGGGAATTCTTTCCCTACGAAACAGGGAAAGGATCCCTCATCTCGAGCTAGGAGGCGGAAACGGGGCTCCCCTGGATGTGTGCGGGACACCACGTGCTTCCTCTCGAGTGGAGACGGGTATGTCAGGGAACTTCTTGAGTTGCAGCAATGGTGTGAAGGACCCTTTGGAAGTTCCAGTGGTTAGACGTGATTGGCCTCGAGAAGCCTCAGCGGAAATGGGCCTCATCTCGCCTGGAGGGCAAAACCTCCTGGATTTTCTCGAGTTGCGGCAGGTGCTCTCGACTTACGACAGGGACCTCAGGGACCCGCTCTGGTGGCCTCAGGAAAGGCCAGTCCCCATGCGAGTTCCTCGGGGGCCTCTCGGGATTCCTCTCCCGTCGATGCCGGGGCCTAAGACCTTGTGTGGAGTCGGGGCCGGAACCTGAGGATTCCTCTCCAGTGCTGACATGGATCTTGGGGTACTTCTGGAGTCTCCCCAGGGGAGTCAGTCCTCGTCTCGAATGCGGGCATGCACTTGCGCTTTCCTCCAGAGCGGTAGCAGCAGTGTCACGCAGTCCGCCGCGTGGATCAAAGGATCTATGGTTTTCCCTCGAGTCGTTCCCACGAGGCTTTCCCACGAGGCTTTCCCGCAGGGCTGTCCCACGTGCACACGTGGTGGGAGTCGATCCTCGGCTTGAACGTCAAGGCAGTGCAGGGAAAACAGGTTCCTCTGGAATGGACTGACACATCTGGGGGACTCTTGAAATGGTGGCACGACCCTGGAGTTCCTCTCGCCTTTCCTGTGGAGAGCGCCTCCTCTTGAGATGCGACGGGAACGCCGGGAATTCTTTCCCTACGGAACAGGGAAAGGATCCCTCATCTCGAGCTAGGAGGCGGAAACGGGATCCCCTGGATGTGTGTGGGACCCCACATGCTTCCTCTCGAGTGGAGACGGGTATGTCGGGGAACTTCTTGAGTTGCAGCAAGGGTGTGAAGGACCCTTTGGAAGTTCCAGTGGTTAGATGTGATTGGCCTCGAGAAGCCTCAGCGGAAATGGGCCTCATCTCGCCTGGAGGGCAAAACCTCCTGGATTTTCTCGAGTTGCGGCTGGTGCTCTCGACTTACGACCGGGACCTCAGGGACCCGCTCTGGTGGCCTCAGGAAAGGCCAGGCCCCATGCGAGTTCCTCGGGGGCCTCTCGGCAATCCTCTCCCATCGATGCCGGGGCCTAAGACCTTGTGTGGAGTCGGGGCTGGAACCTGAGGATTCCTCTCCAGTGCTGACATGGATCTTGGGGTACTTCTGGAGTCTCCCCAGGGGAGTCAGTCCTCGTCTCGAATGCGGGCATGCACTTGCGCTTTCCTCCAGAGCGGTAGCAGCAGTGTCACGCAGTCCGCCGCGTGGATCAAAGGATCTATGGTTTTCCCTCGAGTCTTTCCCACGAGGCTTTCCCACGAGGCTTTCCCACAGGGCTGTCCCACGTGCACACGTGGTGGGAGTCGATCCTCGGCTTGAACGTCAAGGCAGTGCAGGGAAAACAGGTTCCTCTGGAATGGACTGACACATCTGGGGGACTCTTGGAATGGTGTCACGACCCTGGAGTTCCTCTCGCCTTTCCTGTGGAGAGCGCCTCCTCTTGAGATGCGACGGGAACGCCGGGAATTCTTTCCCTACGAAACAGGGAAAGGATCCCTCATCTCGAGCTAGGAGGCGGAAACGGGGCTCCGCTGGATGTGTGCGGGACCCCACGTGCTTCCTCTCGAGTGGAGACAGGTATGTCGGGGAACTTCTTGAGTTGCAGCAATGGTGTGAAGGACCCTTTGGAAGTTCCAGTGGTTAGATGTGATTGGCCTCGAGAAGCCTCAGCGGAAATGGGCCTCATCTCGCCTGGAGGGCAAAAGCTCCTGGATTTTCTCGAGTTGGGGCAGGTGCTCTCGACTTACGACGGTGACCTCAGGGAACCGCTCTGGTGGCCTCAGGAAAGGCCAGTCCCCATGCGAGTACCTCGGGAGCCTCTCGGGATTCCTCTCCCGTCGATGCCGGGGCCTAAGACCTTGTGTGGAGTCGGGGCCGGAACCTAAGGATTCCTCTCCAGTGCTGACATGGATCTTGGGGTACTTCTGGAGTCTCCCCAGGGGAGTCGGTCCTCGTCTCGAATGCGGGCATGCACTTGCGCTTTCCTCCAGAGCGGTAGCAGCAGTGTCACGCAGTCCGCCGCGTGCATCAAAGGATCTATGGTTTTCCCTCGAGTCTTTCCCACGAGGCTTTCCCACGAGGCTTTCCCACAGGGCTGTCCCACGTGCACACGTGGTGGGAGTCGATCCTCGGCTTGAACGTCAAGGCAGTGCAGGGAAAACAGGTTCCTCTGGAATGGACTGACACATCTGGGGGACTCTTGAAATGGTGGCACGACCCTGGAGTTCCTCTCGCCTTTCCTGTGGAGAGCGCCTCCTCTTGAGATGCGACGGGAACGCCGGGAATTCTTTCCCTACGGAACAGGGAAAGGATCCCTCATCTCGAGCTAGGAGGCGGAAACGGGATCCCCTGGATGTGTGTGGGACCCCACATGCTTCCTCTCGAGTGGAGACGGGTATGTCGGGGAACTTCTTGAGTTGCAGCAAGGGTGTGAAGGACCCTTTGGAAGTTCCAGTGGTTAGATGTGATTGGCCTCGAGAAGCCTCAGCGGAAATGGGCCTCATCTCGCCTGGAGGGCAAAACCTCCTGGATTTTCTCGAGTTGCGGCTGGTGCTCTCGACTTACGACCGGGACCTCAGGGACCCGCTCTGGTGGCCTCAGGAAAGGCCAGGCCCCATGCGAGTTCCTCGGGGGCCTCTCGGCAATCCTCTCCCATCGATGCCGGGGCCTAAGACCTTGTGTGGAGTCGGGGCTGGAACCTGAGGATTCCTCTCCAGTGCTGACATGGATCTTGGGGTACTTCTGGAGTCTCCCCAGGGGAGTCAGTCCTCGTCTCGAATGCGGGCATGCACTTGCGCTTTCCTCCAGAGCGGTAGCAGCAGTGTCACGCAGTCTGCCGCGTGGATCAAAGGATCTATGGTTTTCCCTCGAGTCTTTCCCACGAGGCTTTCCCACGAGGCTTTCCCACAGGGCTGTCCCACGTGCACACGTGGTGGGAGTCGATCCTCGGCTTGAACGTCAAGGCAGTGCAGGGAAAACAGGTTCCTCTGGAATGGACTGACACATCTGGGGGACTCTTGGAATGGTGTCACGACCCTGGAGTTCCTCTCGCCTTTCCTGTGGAGAGCGCCTCCTCTTGAGATGCGACGGGAACGCCGGGAATTCTTTCCCTACGAAACAGGGAAAGGATCCCTCATCTCGAGCTAGGAGGCGGAAACGGGGCTCCGCTGGATGTGTGCGGGACCCCACGTGCTTCCTCTCGAGTGGAGACAGGTATGTCGGGGAACTTCTTGAGTTGCAGCAATGGTGTGAAGGACCCTTTGGAAGTTCCAGTGGTTAGATGTGATTGGCCTCGAGAAGCCTCAGCGGAAATGGGCCTCATCTCGCCTGGAGGGCAAAAGCTCCTGGATTTTCTCGAGTTGGGGCAGGTGCTCTCGACTTACGACGGTGACCTCAGGGAACCGCTCTGGTGGCCTCAGGAAAGGCCAGTCCCCATGCGAGTACCTCGGGAGCCTCTCGGGATTCCTCTCCCGTCGATGCCGGGGCCTAAGACCTTGTGTGGAGTCGGGGCCGGAACCTAAGGATTCCTCTCCAGTGCTGACATGGATCTTGGGGTACTTCTGGAGTCTCCCCAGGGGAGTCAGTCCTCGTCTCGAATGCGGGCATGCACTTGCGCTTTCCTCCAGAGCGGTAGCAGCAGTGTCACGCAGTCCGCCGCGTGCATCAAAGGATCTATGGTTTTCCCTCGAGTCTTTCCCACGAGGCTTTCCCACGAGGCTTTCCCACAGGGCTGTCCCACGTGCACACGTGGTGGGAGTCGATCCTCGGCTTGAACGTCAAGGCAGTGCAGGGAAAACAGGTTCCTCTGGAATGGACTGACACATCTGGGGGACTCTTGGAATGGTGTCACACCCTGGAGTTCCTCTCACCTTTCCTGTGGAGAGCGCCTCTTCTTGAGATGCGACGGGAACGCCGGGAATTCTTTCCCTACGAAACAGGGACAGGATCCCTCATCTCGAGTTAGGAGGTGGAAACGGGGCTCCCCTGGATGTGTGCGGGACCCCACGTGCTTCCTCTCGAGTGGAGACGGGTGTGTCGGGGAACTTCTTGAGTTGCAGCAAGGGTGTGAAGGACCCTTTGGAAGTTCCAGTGGTTAGATGTGATTGGCCTCGAGAAGCCTCAGCGGAAATGGGCCTCATCTCGCCTGGAGGGCAAAACCTCCTGGATTTTCTCGAGTTGCGGCAGGTGCTCTCGACTTACGACGGTGACCTCAGGGACCCGCTCTGGTGGCCTCAGGAAAGGCCAGTCCCCATGCGAGTTCCACGGGGGCCTCTTGGGATTCCTCTCCCGTCGATGCCGGGGCCTAAGACCATGTGTGGAGTCGGGGCCGGAACCTGAGGATTCCTCTCCAGTGCTGACATGGATCTTGGGGTACTTCTGGAGTCTCCCCAGGGGAGTCAGTCCTCGTCTCGAATGCGGGCATGCACTTGCGCTTTCCTCCAGAGCGGTAGCAGCAGTGTCACGCAGTCCGCCGCGTGCATCAAAGGATCTATGGTTTTCCCTCGAGTCTTTCCCACGAGGCTTTCCCACGAGGCTTTCCCACAGGGCTGTCCCACGTGCACACGTGGTGGGAGTCGATCCTCGGCTTGAACGTCAAGGCAGTGCAGGGAAAACAGGTTCCTCTGGAATGGACTGACACATCTGGGGGACTCTTGGAATGGTGGCACGACCCTGGAGTTCCTCTCGCCTTTCCTGTGGAGAGCGCCTCCTCTTGAGATGCGACGGGAACGCCGGGAATTCTTTCCCTACGAAACAGGGAAAGGATCCCTCATCTCGAGCTAGGAGGCGGAAACGGGGCTCCCCTGGATGTGTGCGGGACCCACGTGCTTCCTCTCGAGTGGAGACGGGTATGTCGGGGAACTTCTTGAGTTGCAGCAAGGGTGTGAAGGACCCTTTGGAAGTTCCAGTGGTTAGACGTGATTAGCCTCGAGAAGCCTCAGCGGAAATGGGCCTCATCTCGCCTGGAGGGCAAAACCTCCTGGATTTTCTCGAGTTGCGGCAGGTGCTCTCGACTTACGACGGGGACCTCAGGGACCCGCTCTGGTGGCCTCAGGAAAGGCCAGTCCCCATGCGAGTTCCTCGGGGGCCTCTCGGGATTCCTCTCCCGTCGATGCCGGGGCCAAAGACCTTGTGTGGAGTCGGGGCCGGAACCTGAGGATTCCTCTCCAGTGCTGACATGGATCTTGGGGTACTTCTGGAGTCTCCCCAGGGGAGTCAGTCCTCGTCTCGAATGCGGGCATGCACTTGCGCTTTCCTCCAGAGCGGTAGCAGCAGTGTCACGCAGTCCGCCGCGTGGATCAAAGGATCTATGGTTTTCCCTCGAGTCGTTCCCACGAGGCTTTCCCACGAGGCTTTCCCACAGGGCTGTCCCACGTGCACACGTGGTGGGAGTCGATCCTCGGCTTGAACGTCAAGGCAGTGCAGGGAAAACAGGTTCCTCTGGAATGGACTGACACATCTGGGGGACTCTTGAAATGGTGGCACGAGCCTGGAGTTCCTCTCGCCTTTCCTGTGGAGAGCGCCTCCTCTTGAGATGCGACGGGAACGCCGGGAATTCTTTCCCTACGGAACAGGGAAAGGATCCCTCATCTCGAGCTAGGAGGCGGAAACGGGATCCCCTGGATGTGTGCGGGACCCCACATGCTTCCTCTCGAGTGGAGACGGGTATGTCGGGGAACTTCTTGAGTTGCAGCAAGGGTGTGAAGGACCCTTTGGAAGTTCCAGTGGTTAGATGTGATTGGCCTCGAGAAGCCTCAGCGGAAATGGGCCTCATCTCGCCTGGAGGGCAAAACCTCCTGGATTTTCTCGAGTTGCGGCTGGTGCTCTCGACTTACGACCGGGACCTCAGGGACCCGCTCTGGTGGCCTCAGGAAAGGCCAGGCCCCATGCGAGTTCCTCGGGGGCCTCTCGGGAATCCTCTCCCGTCGATGCCGGGGCCTAAGACCTTGTGTGGAGTCGGGGCCGGAACCTGAGGATTCCTCTCCAGTGCTGACATGGATCTTGGGGTACTTCTGGAGTCTCCCCAGGGGAGTCAGTCCTCGTCTCGAATGCGGGCATGCACTTGCGCTTTCCTCCAGAGCGGTAGCAGCAGTGTCACGCAGTCCGCCACGTGGATCAAAGGATCTATGGTTTTCCCTCGAGTCTTTCCCACGAGGCTTTCCCACGAGGCTTTCCCACAGGGCTGTCCCACGTGCACACGTGGTGGGAGTCGATCCTCGGCTTGAACGTCAAGGCAGTGCAGGGAAAACAGGTTCCTCTGGAATGGACTGACACATCTGGGGGACTCTTGGAATGGTGTCACGACCCTGGAGTTCCTCTCGCCTTTCCTGTGGAGAGCGCCTCCTCTTGAGATGCGACGGGAACGCCGGGAATTCTTTCCCTACGAAACAGGGAAAGGATCCCTCATCTCGAGCTAGGAGGCGGAAACGGGGCTCCGCTGGATGTGTGCGGGACCCCACGTGCTTCCTCTCGAGTGGAGACAGGTATGTCGGGGAACTTCTTGAGTTGCAGCAATGGTGTGAAGGACCCTTTGGAAGTTCCAGTGGTTAGATGTGATTGGCCTCGAGAAGCCTCAGCGGAAATGGGCCTCATCTCGCCTGGAGGGCAAAAGCTCCTGGATTTTCTCGAGTTGCGGCAGGTGCTCTCGACTTACGACGGGGACCTCAGGGAACCGCTCTGGTGGCCTCAGGAAAGGCCAGTCCCCATGCGAGTACCTCGGGAGCCTCTCGGGATTCCTCTCCCGTCGATGCCGGGGCCTAAGACCTTGTGTGGAGTCGGGGCCGGAACCTAAGGATTCCTCTCCAGTGCTGACATGGATCTTGGGGTACTTCTGGAGTCTCCCCAGGGGAGTCAGTCCTCGTCTCGAATGCGGGCATGCACTTGCGCTTTCCTCCAGAGCGGTAGCAGCAGTGTCACGCAGTCCGCCGCGTGCATCAAAGGATCTATGGTTTTCCCTCGAGTCTTTCCCACGAGGCTTTCCCACGAGGCTTTCCCACAGGGCTGTCCCACGTGCACACGTGGTGGGAGTCGATCCTCGGCTTGAACGTCAAGGCAGTGCAGGGAAAACAGGTTCCTCTGGAATGGACTGACACATCTGGGGGACTCTTGGAATGGTGTCACACCCTGGAGTTCCTCTCACCTTTCCTGTGGAGAGCGCCTCTTCTTGAGATGCGACGGGAACGCCGGGAATTCTTTCCCTACGAAACAGGGACAGGATCCCTCATCTCGAGTTAGGAGGTGGAAACGGGGCTCCCCTGGATGTGTGCGGGACCCCACGTGCTTCCTCTCGAGTGGAGACGGGTGTGTCGGGGAACTTCTTGAGTTGCAGCAAGGGTGTGAAGGACCCTTTGGAAGTTCCAGTGGTTAGATGTGATTGGCCTCGAGAAGCCTCAGCGGAAATGGGCCTCATCTCGCCCGGAGGGCAAAACCTCCTGGATTTTCTCGAGTTGTGGCAGGTGCTCTCGACTTACGACGGTGACCTCAGGGACCCGCTCTGGTGGCCTCAGGAAAGGCCAGTCCCCATGCGAGTTCCTCGGGGGCCTCTTGGGATTCCTCTCCCGTCGATGCCGGGGCGTAAGACCTTGTGTGGAGTCGGGGCCGGAACCTGAGGATTCCTCTCCAGTGCTGACATGGATCTTGGGGTACTTCTGGAGTCTCCCCAGGGGAGTCAGTCCTCGTCTCGAATGCGGGCATGCACTTGCGCTTTCCTCCAGAGCGGTAGCAGCAGTGTCACGCAGTCCGCCACGTGGATCAAAGGATCTATGGTTTTCCCTCGAGTCTTTCCCACGAGGCTTTCCCACGAGTCTTTCCCACAGGGCTGTCCCACGTGCACACGTGGTGGGAGTCGATCCTCGGCTTGAACGTCAAGGCAGTGCAGGGAAAACAGGTTCCTCTGGAATGGACTGACACATCTGGGGTCTCTTGGAATGGTGGCACGACCCTGGAGTTCCTCTCGCCTTTCCTGTGGAGAGCGCCTCCTCTTGAGATGCGACGGGAACGCCGGGAATTCTTTCCCTACGAAACAGGGAAAGGATCCCTCATCTCGAGCTAGGAGGCGGAAACGGGGCTCCCCTGGATGTGTGCGGGACCCACGTGCTTCCTCTCGAGTGGAGACGGGTATGTCGGGGAACTTCTTGAGTTGCAGCAAGGGTGTGAAGGACCCTTTGGAAGTTCCAGTGGTTAGACGTGATTAGCCTCGAGAAGCCTCAGCGGAAATGGGCCTCATCTCGCCTGGAGGGCAAAACCTCCTGGATTTTCTCGAGTTGCGGCAGGTGCTCTCGACTTACGACGGGGACTTCAGGGACCCGCTCTGGTGGCCTCAGGAAAGGCCAGTCCCCATGCGAGTTCCTCGGGGGCCTCTCGGGATTCCTCTCCCGTCGATGCCGGAGCCTAAGACCTTGTGTGGAGTCGTGGCCGGAACCTGAGGATTCCTCTCCAGTGCTGACATGGATCTTGGGGTACTTCTGGAGTCTCCCCAGGGGAGTCAGTCCTCGTCTCGAATGCGGGCATGCACTTGCGCTTTCCTCCAGAGCGGTAGCAGCAGTGTCACGCAGTCCGCCACGTGGATCAAAGGATCTATGGTTTTCCCTCGAGTCTTTCCCACGAGGCTTTCCCACGAGTCTTTCCCACAGGGCTGTCCCACGTGCACACGTGGTGGGAGTCGATCCTCGGCTTGAACGTCAAGGCAGTGCAGGGAAAACAGGTTCCTCTGGAATGGACTGACACATCTGGGGTCTCTTGGAATGGTGGCACGACCCTGGAGTTCCTCTCGCCTTTCCTGTGGAGAGCGCCTCCTCTTGAGATGCGACGGGAACGCCGGGAATTCTTTCCCTACGAAACAGGGAAAGGATCCCTCATCTCGAGCTAGGAGGCGGAAACGGGGCTCCCCTGGATGTGTGCGGGACCCACGTGCTTCCTCTCGAGTGGAGACGGGTATGTCGGGGAACTTCTTGAGTTGCAGCAAGGGTGTGAAGGACCCTTTGGACGTTCCAGTGGTTAGACGTGATTAGCCTCGAGAAGCCTCAGCGGAAATGGGCCTCATCTCGCCTGGAGGGCAAAACCTCCTGGATTTTCTCGAGTTGCGGCAGGTGCTCTCGACTTACGACGGGGACTTCAGGGACCCGCTCTGGTGGCCTCAGGAAAGGCCAGTCCCCATGCGAGTTCCTCGGGGGCCTCTCGGGATTCCTCTCCCGTCGATGCCGGGGCCTAAGACCTTGTGTGGAGTCGGGGCCGGAACCTGAGGATTCCTCTCCAGTGCTGACATGGATCTTGGGGTACTTCTGGAGTCTCCCCAGGGGAGTCAGTCCTCGTCTCGAATGCGGGCATGCACTTGCGCTTTCCTCCAGAGCGGTAGCAGCAGTGTCACGCAGTCTGCCGTGTGGATCAAAGGATCTATGGTTTTCCCTCGAGTCTTTCCCACGAGGCTTTCCCACAAGGCTTTCCCACAGGGCTGTCCCACGTGCACACGTGGTGGGAGTCTATCCTCGGCTTGAACGTCAAGGCAGTGCAGGGAAAACAGGTTCCTCTGGAATGGACTGACACATCTGGGGGACTCTTGGAATGGTGGCTCGACCCTGGAGTTCCTCTCGCCTTTCCTGTGGAGAGCGCCTCCTCTTGAGATGCGACGGGAACGCCGGGAATTCTTTCTCTACGAAACAGGGAAAGGATCCCTCATCTCGAGCTAGGAGGCGGAAACGGGGCTCCCCTGGATGTGTGCGGGACCCCACGTGCTTCCTCTCGAGGGGAGACGGGTATGTCGGGGAACTTCTTGAGTTGCAGCAAGGGTGTGAAGGACCCTTTGGAAGGTCCAGTGGTTAGATGTGATTGGCCTCGAGAAGCCTCAGCGGAAATGGGCCTCATCTTGCCTGGAGGGCATAACCTCCTGGATTTTCTCGAGTTGCGGCATGTGCTCTCGACTTACGACGGGGACTTCAGGGACCCGCTCTGGTGGCCTCAGGAAAGGCCAGTCCCCATGCGAGTTCCTCGGGGGCCTCTCGGGATTCCTCTCCCGTCGATGCCGGGGCCTAAGACCTTGTGTGGAGTCGGGGCCGGAACCTGAGGATTCCTCTCCAGTGCTGACATGGATCTTGGGGTACTTCTGGAGTCTCCCCAGGGGAGTCAGTCCTCGTCTCGAATGCGGGCATGCACTTCCGCTTTCCTCCAGAGCGGTAGCAGCAGTGTCACGCAGTCCGCCGCGTGGATCAAAGGATCTATGGTTTTCCCTCGAGTCTTTCCCACGAGGCTTTCCCCCGAGGCTTTCCCACAGGGCTGTCCCACGTGCACACGTGGTGGGAGTCGATCCTCGGCTTGAACGTCAAGGCAGTGCAGGGAAAACAGGTTCCTCTGGAATGGACTGACACATCTGGGGGACTCTTGGAATGGTGGCACGACCCTGGAGTTCCTCTCGCCTTTCCTGTGGAGAGCGCCTCCTCTTGAGATGCGACGGGAACGCCGGGAATTCTTTCCCTACGAAACAGGGAAAGGATCCCTCATCTCGAGCTAGGAGGCGGAAAAGGGGCTCCCCTGGATGTGTGCGGGACCCACGTGCTTCCTCTCGAGTGGAGACGGGTATGTCGGGGAACTTCTTGAGTTGCAGCAAGGGTGTGAAGGACCCTTTGGACGTTCCAGTGGTTAGACGTGATTAGCCTCGAGAAGCCTCAGCGGAAATGGGCCTCATCTCGCCTGGAGGGCAAAACCTCCTGGATTTTCTCGAGTTGCGGCAGGTGCTCTCGACTTACGACGGGGACTTCAGGGACCCGCTCTGGTGGCCTCAGGAAAGGCCAGTCCCCATGCGAGTTCCTCGGGGGCCTCTCGGGATTCCTCTCCCGTCGATGCCGGGGCCTAAGACCTTGTGTGGAGTCGGGGCCGGAACCTGAGGATTCCTCTCCAGTGCTGACATGGATCTTGGGGTACTTCTGGAGTCTCCCCAGGGGAGTCAGTCCTCGTCTCGAATGCGGGCATGCACTTGCGCTTTCCTCCAGAGCGGTAGCAGCAGTGTCACGCAGTCTGCCGTGTGGATCAAAGGATCTATGGTTTTCCCTCGAGTCTTTCCCACGAGGCTTTCCCACAAGGCTTTCCCACAGGGCTGTCCCACGTGCACACGTGGTGGGAGTCTATCCTCGGCTTGAACGTCAAGGCAGTGCAGGGAAAACAGGTTCCTCTGGAATGGACTGACACATCTGGGGGACTCTTGGAATGGTGGCTCGACCCTGGAGTTCCTCTCGCCTTTCCTGTGGAGAGCGCCTCCTCTTGAGATGCGACGGGAACGCCGGGAATTCTTTCTCTACGAAACAGGGAAAGGATCCCTCATCTCGAGCTAGGAGGCGGAAACGGGGCTCCCCTGGATGTGTGCGGGACCCCACGTGCTTCCTCTCGAGGGGAGACGGGTATGTCGGGGAACTTCTTGAGTTGCAGCAAGGGTGTGAAGGACCCTTTGGAAGGTCCAGTGGTTAGATGTGATTGGCCTCGAGAAGCCTCAGCGGAAATGGGCCTCATCTTGCCTGGAGGGCATAACCTCCTGGATTTTCTCGAGTTGCGGCAGGTGCTCTCGACTTACGACGGGGACTTCAGGGACCCGCCCTGGTGGCCTCAGGAAAGGCCAGTCCCCATGCGAGTTCCTCGGGGGCCTCTCGGGATTCCTCTCCCGTTGATGCCGGGGCCTAAGACCTTGTGTGGAGTCGGGGCCGGAACCTGAGGATTCCTCTCCAGTGCTGACATGGATCTTGGGGTACTTCTGGAGTCTCCCCAGGGGAGTCAGTCCTCGTCTCGAATGCGGGCATGCACTTGCGCTTTCCTCCAGAGCGGTAGCAGCAGTGTCACGCAGTCCGCCGCGTGGATCAAAGGATCTATGGTTTTCCCTCGAGTCTTTCCCACGAGGCTTTCCCCCGAGGCTTTCCCACAGGGCTGTCCCACGTGCACACGTGGTGGGAGTCGATCCTCGGCTTGAACGTCAAGGCAGTGCAGGGAAAACAGGTTCCTCTGGAATGGACTGACACATCTGGGGGACTCTTGGAATGGTGGCACGACCCTGGAGTTCCTCTCGCCTTTCCTGTGGAGAGCGCCTCCTCTTGAGATGCGACGGGAACGCCGGGAATTCTTTCCCTACGAAACAGGGAAAGGATCCCTCATCTCGAGCTAGGAGGCGGAAAAGGGGCTCCCCTGGATGTGTGCGGGACCCACGTGCTTCCTCTCGAGTGGAGACGGGTATGTCGGGGAACTTCTTGAGTTGCAGCAAGGGTGTGAAGGACCCTTTGGAAGTTCCAGTGGTTAGATGTGATTGGCCTCGAGAAGCCTCAGCGGAAATGGGCCTCATCTCGCCTGGAGGGCAAAACCTCCTGGATTTTCTCGAGTTGCGGCAAGTGCTCTCGACTTACGACGGGGACCTCAGGGAACCGCTCTGGTGGCCTCAGGAAAGGCCAGTCCCCATGCGAGTTCCTCGGGGGCCTCTCGGGATTCCTCTCCCGTCGATGCCGGGGCCTAAGACCTTGTGTGGAGTCGGGGCCGGAACCTGATTATTCCTCTCCAGTGCTGACATGGATCTTGGGGTACTTCTGGAGTCTCCCCAGGGGAGTCAGTCCTCGTCTCGAATGCGGGCATGCACTTGCGCTTTCCTCCAGAGCGGTAGCAGCAGTGTCACGCAGTCCGCCACGTGGATCAAAGGATCTATGGTTTTCCCTCGAGTCTTTCCCACGAGGCTTTCCCACGAGGCTTTCCCACAGTTCTGTCCCACGTGCACACGTGGTGGGAGTCGATCCTCGGCTTGAACGTCAAGGCAGTGCAGGGAAAACAGGTTCCTCTGGAATGGACTGACACATCTGGGCTCTCTTGGAATGGTGTCACGACCCTGGAGTTCCTCTCGCCTTTCCTGTGGAGAGCGCCTCCTCTTGAGATGCGACGGGAACGCCGGGAATTCTTTCCCTACGAAACAGGGAAAGGATCCCTCATCTCGAGCTAGGAGGCGGAAACGGGGCTCCCCTGGATGTGTGCGGGACCCCACGTGCTTCCTCTTGAGTGGAGACGGGTATGTCGGGGAACTTCTTGAGTTGCAGGAATGGTGTGAAGGACCCTTTGGAAGTTCCAGTGGTTAGATGTGATTGGCCTCGAGAAGCCTCAGCGGAAATGGGCCTCATCTCGCCTGGAGGGCAAAACCTCCTGGATTTTCTCGAGTTGCGGCAGGTGCTCTAGACTTACGACGGGGACCACAGGGAACCGCTCTGGTGGCCTCAGGAAAGGCCAGTCCCCATGCGAGTTCCTCGGGGGCCTCTCGGGATTCCTCTCCCGTCGATGCCGGGGCCTAAGACCTTGTGTGGAGTCGGGGCCGGAACCTGAGGATTCCTCTCCAGTGCTGACATGGATCTTGGGGTACTTCTGGAGTCTCCCCAGGGGAGTCAGTCCTCGTCTCGAATGCGGGCATGCACTTGCGCTTTCCTCCAGAGCGGTAGCAGCAGTGTCACGCAGTCCGCCACGTGGATCAAAGGATCTATGGTTTTCCCTCGAGTCTTTCCCACGAGGCTTTCCCACGAGGCTTTCCCACAGGGCTGTCCCACGTGCACACGTGGTGGGAGTCGATCCTCGGCTTGAACGTCAAGGCAGTGCAGGGAAAACAGGTTCCTCTGGAATGGACTGACACATCTGGGGTCTCTTGGAATGGTGGCACGACCCTGGAGTTCCTCTCGCCTTTCCTGTGGAGAGCGCCTCCTCTTGAGATGCGACGGGAACGCCGGGAATTCTTTCCCTACGAAACAGGGAAAGGATCCCTCATCTCGAGCTAGGAGGCGGAAACGGGGCTCCCCTGGATGTGTGCGGGACCCACGTGCTTCCTCTCGAGTGGAGACGGGTATGTCGGGGAACTTCTTGAGTTGCAGCAAGGGTGTGAAGGACCCTTTGGAAGTTCCAGTGGTTAGACGTGATTAGCCTCGAGAAGCCTCAGCGGAAATGGGCCTCATCTCGCCTGGAGGGCAAAACCTCCTGGATTTTCTCGAGTTGCGGCAGGTGCTCTCGACTTACGACGGGGACTTCAGGGACCCGCTCTGGTGGCCTCAGGAAAGGCCAGTCCCCATGCGAGTTCCTCGGGGGCCTCTCGGGATTCCTCTCCCGTCGATGCCGGAGCCTAAGACCTTGTGTGGAGTCGGGGCCGGAACCTGAGGATTCCTCTCCAGTGCTGACATGGATCTTGGGGTACTTCTGGAGTCTCCCCAGGGGAGTCAGTCCTCGTCTCGAATGCGGGCATGCACTTGCGCTTTCCTCCAGAGCGGTAGCAGCAGTGTCACGCAGTCCGCCGCGTGGATCAAAGGATCTATGGTTTTCCCTCGAGTCTTTCCCACGAGGCTTTCCCACGAGGCTTTCCCACAGGGCTGTACCAGGTTCACACGTGGTGGGAGTCGATCCTCGGCTTGAACGTCAAGGCAGTGCAGGGAAAATAGTTTC
Source organism: Ovis canadensis (assembly GCF_042477335.2). Classification (NCBI taxonomy): domain Eukaryota; kingdom Metazoa; phylum Chordata; class Mammalia; order Artiodactyla; family Bovidae; genus Ovis; species Ovis canadensis. The sequence continues at coordinate 8,173,449 of NC_091260.1, forward strand.
CGCTGGAATGGACTGACACATCTGGGGGACTCTTGGAATGGTGCCTCGACCCTGGAGTTCCTCTCGCCTTTCCTGTGGAGAGCGCCTCCTCTTGAGATGCGACGGGAACGCCGGGAATTCTTTCCCTACGAAACAGGGAAAGGATCCCTCATCTCGAGCTAGGAGGCGGAAACGGGGCTCCCCTGGATGTGTGCGGGACCCCACGTGCTTCCTCTCGAGTGGAGACGGGTATGTCGGGGAACTTCTTGAGTTGCAGCAAGGGTGTGAAGGACCCTTTGGAAGTTCCAGTGGTTAGACGTGATTAGCCTCGAGAAGCCTCAGAGGAAATGGGCCTCATCTCGCCTGGAGGGCAAAACCTCCTGGATTTTCTCGAGTTGCGGCATGTGCGCTCGACTTACGACGGGGACCTCGGCGACCCGCTCTGGTGGCCTCAGGAAAGGCCAGTCGCCATGCGAGTTCCTCGGGTCCTCTCGGGATTCCTCTCCCGTCGATGCTGGGGCCTAACCCTTGTGTGGAGTCGGGGCCGGAACCTGAGGATTCCTCTCCAGTGCTGACATGGATCTTGGGGTACTTCTGGAGTCTCCCCAGTGGAGTCAGTCCTCGTCTCGAATGCGGGCATGCACTTGCGCTATCCTCCAGAGCGGTAGCAGCAGTGTCACGCAGTCCGCCGCATGGATCAAAGGATCTATGGTTTTCCCTCGAGTCTTTCCCACGAGGCTTTCCCACGAGGCTTTCCCACAGGGCTGTCCCACGTGCACACGTGGTGGGAGTCGATCCTCGGCTTGAACGTCAAGGCAGTGCATGGAAAACAGGTTCCTCTGGAATGGACTGACATATCTGGGGGACTCCTGGAATGGTGGCACGACCTGGAGTTCCTCTCGCCTTTCCTGTGGAGAGCGCCTCCTCTTGAGATGCGACGGGAACGCCGGGAATTCTTTCCCTACAAAACAGGGAAAGGATCCCTCATCTCGAGCTGGGAGGCGGAAACGGGGCTCCCCTGGATGTGTGCGGGACCCTCGTGCTTCCTCTCGAGTGGAGACGGGTATGTTGGGGAACTTCTTGAGTTGCAGCAAGGGTGTGAAGGACCCTTTGGAAGTTCCAGTGGTTAGATGTGATTGGCCTCGAGAAGCCTCAGCGGAAATGGGCCTCATCTCGCCTGGAGGGCAAAACTTCCTGGATTTTCTCGAGTTGCGGCAGGTGCTCTCGACTTACGACGCGGACGTCAGGGACCCGCTCTGGTGGCCTCAGGAAAGGCCAGTCCCCATGCGAGTTCCTAGGGGGCCCTTAGGGATTCTTCTCCCGTCGATGCCGGGGCCTAAGACCTTGTGTGGATTCGGGTTCCGAAAGTGAGGATTCCTCTCCAGTGCTGACATGGATATTGGGGTACTTCTAGAGTCTCCCCAGGGGAGTCAGTACTCGTCTCGAATGCGGGCATGCACTTGCGCTTTCCTCCAGAGCTGTAGCAGCAGTGTCAAGCAGTCCGCCGCGTGCATCAAAGGATCTATGGTTTTCCCTCGAGTCTTTCCCACGAGGCTTTCCCACGAGGCTTTCCCACAGGGCTGTCTAACGTGCAAACGTGGTGGGAGTCGATCCTCAGCTTGAACGTCAAGGCAGTGCAGGGAAAACAGGTTCCTCTGGAATGGACTGACACATCTGGGGGACTCTTGGAATGGTGGCACGACCCTGGAGTTCCTCTCGCCTTTCCTGTGGAGAGCGCCTCCTCTTGAGATGCGACGGGAACGCCGGGAATTCTCTCCCTACGAAACAGGGAAAGGATCCCTCATCTCGAGGTGGGAGGCGGAAACGGGGCTCCCCTGGATGTGTGAGGGACCCTTGTGCTTCCTCTCGAGGGGAGACGGGTATGTCGGGGAACTTCTTGAGTTGCAGCAAGGGTGTGAAGGACCCTTTGGAAGTTCCAGTGGTTAGATGTGATTAGCCTCGAGAAGCCTCAGCGGAAATGGGCCTCATCTCGCCTAGAGGGCAAAACCTCCTGGATTTTCTCGAGTTGCGGCAGGTGCTCTCGACTTACGACGGGGACCTCGGGGACCCGCTCTGGTGGCCTCAGGAAAGGCCAGTCCCCATGCGAGTTCCTCAGAGGCCTCTCGGGATTCCTCTCCCTTCGATGCCGGGGCCTAAGACCTTGTGTGGAGTCGGGGCCGGAACCTGAGGATTACTCTCCAGTGCTGACATGGATCCTGGGGTACTTCTGGAGTCTCCCCAGGGGAGTCAGTCCTCGTCTCGAATGCGGGCATGCACTTGCGCTTTCCTCCAGAGCGGTAGCAGCAGTGTCACGCAGTCCGCCGCGTGGATCAAAGGATCTATGGTTTTCCCTCGAGTCTTTCCCAAGAGGCTTTCCCACGAGGCTTTCCCACAGGGCTGTCCCACGTGCACACGTGGTGGGAGTCGATCCTCGGCTTGAACGTCAAGGCAGTGCAGGGAAAAAAGGTTCCTCTGGAATGGGCTGACACATCTGGGGGACTCTTGGAATGGTGGCACGACCCTGGAGTTCCTCTCGCCTTTCCTGTGGAGAGCGCCTCCTCTTGAGATGCGACGGGAACGCCGGGAATTCTTTCCCTACGAAACAGGGAAAGGATCCCTCATCTCGAGCTAGGACGCGGAAACGGGGCTCCCCTGGATGTGTGCAGGACCCCACGTGCTTCCTCTCGAGTGGAGACGGGTATGTCGGGGAACTTCTTGAGTTGCAGCAAGGGTGTGAAGGACCCTTTGGAAGTTCCAGTGGTTAGACGTGATTAGCCCCGAGAAGCCTCAGCGGAAATGGGCCTCATCTCGCCTGGAGGGCAAAACCTCCTGGATTTTCTCGAGTTGCGGCAGGTGCTCTCGACGTACGACTGGGACCTCAGGGACCCGCTCTGGTGGCCTCAGGAAAGGCCAGTCCCCATGCGAGTTCCTCGGGGGCCTCTCGGCATTCCTCTCCCGTCGATGCCAGGGCCTAAGACCTTGTGTGGAGTCGGGGCCGGAACCTGAGGATTCCTCTCCAGTGGTGACATGGATCTTGGGGTACTTCTGGAGTCTCCCCAGGGGAGTCAGTCCTCGTCTCGAATGCGGGCATGCACTTGCGCTTTCCTCCAGAGCGGTAGCAGCAGTGTCACGCAGTCCGCCGCGTGGATCAAAGGATCTATGGTTTTCCCTCGAGTCTTTCCCACGAGGCTTTCCCACGAGGCTTTCCCACAGGGCTGTCCCACGTGCACACGTGGTGGGAGTCGATCCTCGGCTTGAACGTCAAGGCAGTGCAGGGAAAACAGGTTCCTCTGGAATGGAGTGACACATCTGGGGGTCTCTTGGAATGTTGGCACGACCCAGGAGTTCCCCTCGCCTCTCCTGTGGAGAGCGTCTCCTCTTGAGATGCGACGGGAACGACGGGAATTCTTTCCCTAAGAAACAGGGAAAGGATCCCTCATCTCGAGCTAGGAGGCGGAAACGGGGCTCCCCTGGATGTGTGCGGGACCCCACGTGCTTCCTCTCGAGTGGAGACGGGTATGTCGGGGAACTTCTTGAGTTGCAGCAAGGGTGTGAAGGACCCTTTGAAAGTTCCAGTGGTTAGATGTGATTAGCCTCGAGAAGCCTCAGCGGAAATGGGCCTCATCTCGCCTGGAGGGCAAAACCTCCTGGATTTTCTCGAGTTGCGGCAGGTGCTCTCGACTTACGACGGGGAACTCAGGGACCCGCTCTGGTGGCCTCAGGAAAGGCCCGTCCCCATGCGACTTCCTCAGGGGCCTCTCGGGATTCCTCTCCCGTCGATGCCGGGGCCTAAGACCTTGTGTGGAGTCGGGGCCGGAACCTGAGTATTCCTCTCCAGTGCTGACATGGATCTTGGGGTACTTCTGGAGTCTCCCCAGGGGAGTCAGTCCTCGTCTGGAATGCGGGCATGCACTTGCGCTATCCTCCAGAGCAGTAGCAGCAGTGTCACGCAGTCCGCCGCGTGGATCAAAGGATCTATGGTTTTCCCTCGAGTCTTTCCCACGAGGCTTTCCCACGAGGCTTTCCCACAGGGCTGTCCCACGTGCACACGTGGTGGGAGTCGATCCTCGGCTTGAACGTCAAGGCAGTGCATGGAAAACAGGTTCCTCTGGAATGGACTGACATATCTGGGGGACTCCTGGAATGGTGGCACGACCTGGAGTTCCTCTCGCCTTTCCTGTGGAGAGCGCCTCCTCTTGAGATGCGAAGGGAACGCCGGGAAATCTTTCCCTACAAAACAGTGAAAGGATCCCTCATCTCGAGCTGGGAGGCGGAAATGGGGCTCCCCTGGATGTGTGCGGGACCCTCGTGCTTCCTCTCGAGTGGAGACGGGTATGTTGGGGAACTTCTTGAGTTGCAGCAAGGGTGTGAAGGACCCTTTGGAAGTTCCAGTGGTTAGATGTAATTGGCCTCGAGAAGCCTCAGCGGAAATGGGCCTCATCTCGCCTGGAGGGCAAAACTTCCTGGATTTTCTCGAGTTGCGGCAGGTGCTCTCGACTTACGACGGGGTCGTCAGGGACCCGCTCTGGTGGCCTCAGGAAAGGCCAGTCCCCATGCGAGTTCCTAGGGGGCCCTTAGGGATTCTTCTCCCGTCGATGCCGGGGCCTAAGACCTTGTGTGGATTCGGGTTCCGAAAGTGAGGATTCCTCTCCAGTGCTGACATGGATATTGGGGTACTTCTAGAGTCTCCCCAGGGGAGTCAGTACTCGTCTCGAATGCGGGCATGCACTTGCGCTTTCCTCCAGAGCTGTAGCAGCAGTGTCAAGCAGTCCGCCGCGTGCATCAAAGGATCTATGGTTTTCCCTCGAGTCTTTCCCACGAGGCTTTCCCACGAGGCTTTCCCACAGGGCTGTCTAACGTGCAAACGTGGTGGGAGTCGATCCTCAGCTTGAACGTCAAGGCAGTGCAGGGAAAACAGGTTCCTCTGGAATGGACTGACACATCTGGGGGACTCTTGGAATGGTGGCACGACCCTGGAGTTCCTCTCGCCTTTCCTGTGGAGAGCGCCTCCTCTTGAGATGCGACGGGAACGCCGGGAATTCTCTCCCTACGAAACAGGGAAAGGATCCCTCATCTCGAGGTGGGAGGCGGAAACGGGGCTCCCCTGGATGTGTGAGGGACCCTTGTGCTTCCTCTCGAGGGGAGACGGGTATGTCGGGGAACTTCTTGAGTTGCAGCAAGGGTGTGAAGGACCCTTTGGAAGTTCCAGTGGTTAGATGTGATTAGCCTCGAGAAGCCTCAGCGGAAATGGGCCTCATCTCGCCTAGAGGGCAAAACCTCCTGGATTTTCTCGAGTTGCGGCAGGTGCTCTCGACTTACGACGGGGACCTCGGGGACCCGCTCTGGTGGCCTCAGGAAAGGCCAGTCCCCATGCGAGTTCCTCAGAGGCCTCTCGGGATTCCTCTCCCTTCGATGCCGGGGCCTAAGACCTTGTGTGGAGTCGGGGCCGGAACCTGAGGATTACTCTCCAGTGCTGACATGGATCCTGGGGTACTTCTGGAGTCTACCCAGGGGAGTCAGTCCTCGTCTCGAATGCGGGCATGCACTTGCGCTTTCCTCCAGAGCGGTAGCAGCAGTGTCACGCAGTCCGCCGCGTGGATCAAAGGATCTATGGTTTTCCCTCGAGTCTTTCCCAAGAGGCTTTCCCACGAGGCTTTCCCACAGGGCTGTCCCACGTGCACACGTGGTGGGAGTCGATCCTCGGCTTGAACGTCAAGGCAGTGCAGGGAAAAAAGGTTCCTCTGGAATGGGCTGACACATCTGGGGGACTCTTGGAATGGTGGCACGACCCTGGAGTTCCTCTCGCCTTTCCTGTGGAGAGCGCCTCCTCTTGAGATGCGACGGGAACGCCGGGAATTCTTTCCCTACGAAACAGGGAAAGGATCCCTCATCTCGAGCTAGGACGCGGAAACGGGGCTCCCCTGGATGTGTGCAGGACCCCACGTGCTTCCTCTCGAGTGGAGACGGGTATGTCGGGGAACTTCTTGAGTTGCAGCAAGGGTGTGAAGGACCCTTTGGAAGTTCCAGTGGTTAGACGTGATTAGCCCCGAGAAGCCTCAGCGGAAATGGGCCTCATCTCGCCTGGAGGGCAAAACCTCCTGGATTTTCTCGAGTTGCGGCAGGTGCTCTCGACGTACGACTGGGACCTCAGGGACCCGCTCTGGTGGCCTCAGGAAAGGCCAGTCCCCATGCGAGTTCCTCGGGGGCCTCTCGGCATTCCTCTCCCGTCGATGCCAGGGCCTAAGACCTTGTGTGGAGTCGGGGCCGGAACCTGAGGATTCCTCTCCAGTGGTGACATGGATCTTGGGGTACTTCTGGAGTCTCCCCAGGGGAGTCAGTCCTCGTCTCGAATGCGGGCATGCACTTGCGCTTTCCTCCAGAGCGGTAGCAGCAGTGTCACGCAGTCCGCCGCGTGGATCAAAGGATCTATGGTTTTCCCTCGAGTCTTTCCCACGAGGCTTTCCCACGAGGCTTTCCCACAGGGCTGTCCCACGTGCACACGTGGTGGGAGTCGATCCTCGGCTTGAACGTCAAGGCAGTGCAGGGAAAACAGGTTCCTCTGGAATGGAGTGACACATCTGGGGGTCTCTTGGAATGTTGGCACGACCCAGGAGTTCCCCTCGCCTCTCCTGTGGAGAGCGTCTCCTCTTGAGATGCGACGGGAACGACGGGAATTCTTTCCCTAAGAAACAGGGAAAGGATCCCTCATCTCGAGCTAGGAGGCGGAAACGGGGCTCCCCTGGATGTGTGCGGGACCCCACGTGCTTCCTCTCGAGTGGAGACGGGTATGTCGGGGAACTTCTTGAGTTGCAGCAAGGGTGTGAAGGACCCTTTGGAAGTTCCAGTGGTTAGATGTGATTAGCCTCGAGAAGCCTCAGCGGAAATGGGCCTCATCTCGCCTGGAGGGCAAAACCTCCTGGATTTTCTCGAGTTGCGGCAGGTGCTCTCGACTTACGACGGGGAACTCAGGGACCCGCTCTGGTGGCCTCAGGAAAGGCCCGTCCCCATGCGACTTCCTCAGGGGCCTCTCGGGATTCCTCTCCCGTCGATGCCGGGGCCTAAGACCTTGTGTGGAGTCGGGGCCGGAACCTGAGTATTCCTCTCCAGTGCTGACATGGGTCTTGGGGTACTTCTGGAGTCTCCCCAGGGGAGTCAGTCCTCGTCTGGAATGCGGGCATGCACTTGCGCTATCCTCCAGAGCAGTAGCAGCAGTGTCACGCAGTCCGCCGCGTGGATCAAAGGATCTATAGTTTTCCCTCGAGTCTTTCCCACGAGGCTTTCCCACGAGGCTTTCCCACAGGGCTGTCCCACGTGCACACGTGGTGGGAGTCGATCCTCGGCTTGAACGTCAAGGCAGTGCATGGAAAACAGGTTCCTCTGGAATGGACTGACATATCTGGGGGACTCCTGGAATGGTGGCACGACCTGGAGTTCCTCTCGCCTTTCCTGTGGAGAGCGCCTCCTCTTGAGATGCGAAGGGAACGCCGGGAAATCTTTCCCTACAAAACAGTGAAAGGATCCCTCATCTCGAGCTGGGAGGCGGAAACGGGGCTCCCCTGGATGTGTGCGGGACCCTCGTGCTTCCTCTCGAGTGGAGACGGGTATGTTGGGGAACTTCTTGAGTTGCAGCAAGGGTGTGAAGGACCCTTTGGAAGTTCCAGTGGTTAGATGTGATTGGCCTCGAGAAGCCTCAGCGGAAATGGGCCTCATCTCGCCTGGAGGGCAAAACTTCCTGGATTTTCTCGAGTTGCGGCAGGTGCTCTCGACTTACGATGGGGACGTCAGGGACCCGCTCTGGTGGCCTCAGGAAAGGCCAGTCCCCATGCGAGTTCCTCGGGGGCCTCTCGGGATTCCTCTCCCGTCGATGCCGGGGCCTAAGACCTTGTGTGGAGTCGGGGCTGGAACCTGAGGATTCCTCTCCAGTGGTGACATGGATCTTGGGGTACTTCTGGAGTCTCCCCAGGGGAGTCAGTCCTCGTCTCGAATGCGGGCATGCACTTGCGCTTTCCTCCAGAGCGGTAGCAGCAGTGTCACGCAGTCCGCCGCGTGGATCAAAGGATCTATGGTTTTCCCTCGAGTCTTTCCCACGTGGCTTTCCCACGAGGCTTTCCCACAGGGCTGTCCCACGTGCACACGTGGTGGGAGTCGATTCTCGGCTTGAACATCAAGGCAGTTCAGGGAAAACATGTTCCTCTGGAATGGACTGACACATCTGGGGGACTCTTGGAATGGTGGCACGACCCTGGAGTTCCTCTCGCCTTTCCTGTGGAGAGCGCCTCCTCTTGAGATGCGACGGGAACGCCGGGAATTCTTTCCCTACAAAACAGGGAAAGGATCCCTCATCTCGAGCTAGGAGGCGGAAACGGGGCTCCCCTGGATGTGTGCGGGACCCTGGTGCTTCCTCTCGAGTGGAGACGGGTATGTCGGGGAACTTCTTGAGTTGCAGCAAGGGTGTGAAGGACCCTTTGGAAGTTCCAGTGATTAGATGTGATTGGCCTCGAGAAGCCTCAGCGGAAATGGGCCTCATCTCGCCTGGAGGGCAAAACCTCCTGGATTTTCTCGAGTTGCGGCAGGTGCTTTCGACGTACGACGGGGACCTCGGGGACCCGCTCTGGTGGCCTCAGGAAAGGCCAGTCCCCATGCGAGTTCCTCGGGGGCCTCTCGGGATTCATCTCCCGTCGATGCCGGGGCCTAAGACCTTGTGTGGAGGCGGGGCCGGAACCTGAGGATTCCTCTCCAGTGCTGACATGGATCTTGGGGTACTTCTGGAGTCTCCCCAGGGGAGTCAGTCCTCGTCTCGAATGCGGGCATGCACTTGCGCTTTCCTCCAGAGCGGTAGCATCAGTGTCACGCAGTCTGCCGCGTGGATCACAGGATATATGGTTTTCCCTCGAGTATTTCCCACGAGGCTTTCCCACGAGGCTTTCCCACAGGGCTGTCCCACGTGCACACGTGGTGGGAGTCGATCCTCAGCTTGAAAGTCAAGGCAGTGCAGGGAAAACAGGGTCCTCTGGAATGGACTGACACATCTGGGGGTCTCTTGGAATGGTGCCACGACCCTGGAGTTCCTCTCTCCTTTCCTGTGGAGAGCGACACCTCTTCGGGAACGCCGGGAATTCTTTCCCTACAAAACAGGGAAAGGATCCCTCATCTCGAGCTAGGAGGCGGAAACGGGGCTCACCTGGATGTGTGCGGGACCCTGGTGCTTCCTCTCGAGTGGAGACGGGTATGTCGGGGAACTTATTGAGTTGCAGCAAGGGTGTGAAGGACCCTTTGGAAGTTCCAGTGATTAGATGTGATTGGCCTCGAGAAGCCTCAGCGGAAATGGGCCTCATCTCTCCTGGAGGGCAAAACTTCCTGGATTTTCTCGAGTTGCGGCAGGTGCTCTCGACTTACGACGGGGACGTCAGGGACCCGCTCTTTTGGCCTCAGGAAAGGCCAGTCCCCATGCGAGTTCCTCGGGGGCCTCTCGGGATTCCTCTCCCGTCGATGCTGGGGCCGAAGACCTTGTGTGGAGTCGGGGCCGGAACCTGAGGATTCCTCTCCAGTGGTGACATGGATCTTGGGGTACTTCTGGAGTCTCCCCAGGGGAGTCAGTCCTCGTCTCGAATGCGGGCATGCACTTGCGCTTTCCTCCTGAGCGGTAGCCGCAGTGTCACGCAGTCCGCCGCGTGGATCAAAGGATCTATGGTTTTCCCTCGAGTCTTTCCCACGAGGCTTTCCCACGAGGCTTTCCCACAGGGCTGTCCCACGTGCACACGTGGTGGGAGTGGATCCTCGGCTTGAACATCAAGGCAGTTCAGGGAAAACAGGTTCCTCTGGAATGGACTGACACATCTGGGGGACTCTTGGAATGGTGGCACGACCCTGGAGTTCCTCTCGCCTTTCCTGTGGAGAGCGCCTCCTCTTGAGATGCGACGGGAACGCCGGGAATTCTTTCCCTACAAAACAGGGAAAGGATCCCTCATCTCGAGCTAGGAGGCGGAAACGGGGCTCCCCTGGATGTGTGCGGGACCCTGGTGCTTCCTCTCGAGTGGAGACGGGTATGTCGGGGAACTTCTTGAGTTGTAGCAAGGGTGTGAAGGACCCTTTGGAAGTTCCAGTGGTTAGATGTGATTAGCCTCAAGAAGCCTCAGCGGAAATGGGCCTCATCTCGCCTGGAGGGCAAAACCTCCTGGATTTTCTCTAGTTGCGGCAGGTGCTCTCGACGTACGACGGGGACCTCGGGGACCCGCTCTGGTGGCCTCAGGAAAGGCCAGTCCCCATGCGAGTTCCTCGGGGGCCTCTCGGGATTCCTCTCCCGTCGATGCCGGGGCCTAAGACCTTGTGTGGAGGCGGGGCCGGAACCTGAGGATTCCTCTCCAGTGCTGACATGGATCTTGGGGTACTTCTGGAGTCTCCCCAGGGGAGTCAGTCCTCGTCTCGAATGCGGGCATGCACTTGCGCTTTCCTCCAGATCGGTAGCAGCAGTGTCACGCAGTCTGCCGCGTGGATCACAGGATCTATGGTTTTCCCTCGAGTATTTCCCACGAGGCTTTCACACGAGGCTTTCCCAAAGGGCTGTCCCACGTGCACACGTGGTGGGAGTCGATCCTCAGCTTGAACGTCAAGGCAGTGCAGGGAAAACAGGGTCCTCTGGAATGGACTGACACATCTGGGGGTCTCTTGGAATGGTGCCACGACCCTGGAGTTCCTCTCTCCTTTCCTGTGGAGAGCGCCACCTCTTCGGGAACGCCGGGAATTCTTTCCCTACGAAACAGGGAAAGGATCCCTCATCTCGAGCTAGGAAGCGGAAACGGGGCTCCCCTGGATGTGTGCGGGACCCCACGTGCTTCCTCTCGAGTGGAGACGGGTATGTCGGGGAACTTCTTGAGTTGCAGCAAGGGTGTGAAGAACCCTTTGGAAGTTCCAGTGGTTAGACGTGATTAGCCTCGAGAAGCCTCAGCGGAAATGGGCCTCATCTCGCCTGGAGGGCAAAACCTCCTGGATTTTCTCGAGTTGCGGCAGGTGCTCTCGACTTACGATCGGGACCTCAGGGACCCGTTCTGGTGGCCTCAGGAAAGGCCAGTCCCCATGCGAGTTCCTCGGGGGCCTCTCAGGATTCCTCTCCCGTCGATGCCGGGGTCTAAGACCTTGTGTGGAGGCGGGGCCGGAACCTGCGGATTCCTCTCCAGTGCTGACATGGATCTTGGGGTACTTCTGGAGTCTCCCCAGGGGAGTCAGTCCTCGTCTCGAATGCGGGCATGCACTTGCGCTTTCCTCCAGAGCGGTAGCAGCAGTGTCACGCAGTCCACCGCGTGGATCAAAGGATCTATGGTTTTCCCTCGAGTCTTTCCCACGAGGCTTTCCCACGAGGCTTTCCCACAGGGCTGTCTAACGTGCAAACGTGGTGGGAGTCGATCCTCGGCTTGAACGTCAAGGCAGTGCAGGGAAAACAGGTTCCTCTGGAATGGACTGACACATCTGGGGGACTCTTGGAATGTTGGCACGACCCTGGAGTTCCTCTCGCCTTTCCTGTGAAGAGTGCCTCCTCTTGAGATGCGACGGGAACGCCGGGAATTCTTTCCCTACGAAACAGGGAAAGGATCCCTCATCTCGAGCTAGGCGGCGGAAAAGGGGCTTCCCTGGATGTGTGCGGGACCCTCGTGCTTCCTCTCGAGTGGAGACGGGTATGTCGGGGAACTTCTTGAGTTGCAGCAAGGGTGTGAAGGACCCTTTGGAAGTTCCAGTGGTTTGATGTGATTAGCCTCGAGAAGCCTCAGCGGAAATGGGCCTCATCTCGCCTGGAGGGCAAAAACTCCTGGATTTTCTCGAGTTGCGGCAGGTGCTCTCGACATACGACGGGGACCGCAGGGACCCGCTCTGGTGGCCTAAGGAAAGGCCAGTCCCCATGCGAGTTCCTAGGGGGCCCTTAGGGATTCCTCTCCCGTCGATGCCGGGGCCTAAGACCTTGTGTGGATTCGGGTTCCGAAAGTGAGGATTCCTCTCCAGTGCTGACATGGATCTTGGGGTACTTCTAGAGTCTCCCCAGGGGAGTCAGTCCTCGTCTGGAATGCGGGCATGCACTTGCGCTTTCCTCCAGAGCTGTAGCAGCAGTGTCAAGCAGTCCGCCGGGTGCATCAAAGGATCTATGGTTTTCCCTCGAGTCTTTCCCACGAGGCTTTCCCATGAGGCTTTCCCACAGGGCTGTCCAACGTGCACAGGTGGTGGGAGTCGATCCTCGGCTTGAACGTCAAGGCAGTGCAGGGAAAACAGGTCCCTCTGGAATGGACTGACACATCTGGGCGTCTCTTGGAATGGTGGCACGACCCTGGAGTTCCTCTCTCCTCTCCTGTGGAGAGCGCCTCCTCTTGAGATGCGACGGGAAAGCCGGGAATTCTTTCCCTACGAAACAGGGAAAGGATCCCTCATCTCGAGCTAGGAGGCGGAAACGGGGCTCCCCTGGATGTGTGCGGGACCCCACGTGCTTCCTCTCGAGTGGAGACGGGTATGTCGGGGAACTTCTTGAGTTGCAGCCAGGGTGTGAAGGACCCTTTGGAAGTTCCAGTGGTTAGATATGATTGGCCTCGAGAAGCCTCATTGGAAATGGGCCTCGTCTCGTCTGGAGGGCAAAACCTCCTGGATTTTCTCGAGTTGCGGCAGGTGCTCTCGACTTACGACGGGGACCTCAGGGACCCGCTCTGGTGGCCCCAGGAAAGGCCAGTCCCCATGCGAGTTCCTCTGGGGCCGCTCGGGATTCCTCTCCCGTCGATGCCGGGGCCTAAGACCTTGTGTGGAGTCGGGGCCCGAACCTGAGGATTCCTCTCCAGTGCTGACATGGATCTTGGGGTACTTCTGGAGTCTCCCCAGCGGAGTCAGTCCTCGTCTCGAATGCGGGCATGCACTTGCGCTTTCCTCCAGAGCGGTAGCAGCAGTGTCACGCAGTCCGCCGCGTGGATCAAAGGATCTCTGGTTTTCCCTCGAGCCTTTCCCACGAGGCTTTCCCTCGAGGCTTTCCCACAGGGCTGTCCCACGTGCACACGTGGTGGGAGTGGATCTTCGGCTTGAACGTCAAGGCAGTGCAGGGAAAACAGGTTCCTCTGGAATGGACTGACACATCTGGGGGACTCTTGGAATGGTGGCACGACCCTGGAGTTCCTCTCGCCTTTCCTGTGGAGAGCGCCTCCTCTTGAGATTCGACGGGAATGCCGGGAATTCTTTCCCTACGAAACAGGGAAAGGATCCCTCATCTCGAGCTAGGAGTCGGAAACGGGGCCCCCTGGATGTGTGCGGGACACCACGTGCTTCCTCTCGAGTGGAGACGGGTATGTCGGGGAACTTCTTGAGTTGCAGCAAGGGTGTGAAGGACCCTTTGGAAGTTCCAGTGGTTAAATGTGATTGGCCTCGAGAAGCCTCAGCGGAAATGGGCCTCATCTCGCCTGGAGGGCAAAACCTCCTGGATTTTCTCGAGTTGCGGCAGGTGCTCTCGACTTACGACGGGGACCTCAGGGACCCGCTCTGGTGGCCTCAGGAAAGGCCAGTCCCCATGCGAGTTCCTCGGGTCCTCTCGGGATTCCTCTCCCGTCGATGCTGGGGCCTAAGCCCTTGTGTGGAGTCGGGGCCGGAACGTGAGGATTCCTCTCCAGTGCTGACATGGATCTTGGGGTACTTCTGGAGTCTCCCCAGGGGAGTCAGTCCTCGTCTCGAATGCGGGCATGCACTTGCGCTTTCCTCCAGAGCGGTAGCAGCAGTGTCACGCAGTCCAGCGCGTGGATCAAAGGATATATGGTTTTCCCTGGAGTCTTTCCCACGAGGCTTTCCCACGAGGCTTTCCCACGAGGCTTTCCCACAGGGCTGTCCCACGTGCACACGTGGTGGGAGTCGATCCTCGGCTTGAACGTCAAGGCAGTGCAGGGAAAACAGGTTCCTCTGGAATGGACTGACACATCTGGGGGTCTCTTGGAATGGTGCCACGACCCTGGAGTTCCTGTCGCCTTTCCTGTGGAGAGCGCCACCTCTTGAGATGCGACGGGAACGCCGGGAATTCTTTCCCTACAAAACAGGGAAAGGATCCCTCATCTCGAGCTAGGAGGCCGAAACGGGGCTCCCCTGGATGTGTGCGGGACCCCACGTGCTTCCTCTCGAGTGGAGACGGGTATGTCGGGGAACTGCTTGAGTTGCAGCAAGGGTGTGAAGGACCCTTTGGAAGTTCCAGTGGTTAGATGTGATTAGCCTCGAGAAGCCTCAGCGGAAATGGGCCTCATCTCGCCTGGAGGGCAAAACCTCCTGGATTTTCTCGAGTTGCGGCAGGTGCTCTCGACTTACGATGGGGACCTCAGGGACCCGCTCTGGTGGCCTCAGGAAAGGCCAGTCCCCATGCGAGTTCCTCGGGGTCCTCTCGGCATTCCTCTATCGTCGATTCCGGGGCCTAAGACCTTGTGTGGAGTCGGGGCCGGAACCTGAGGATTCCTCTCCAGTGCTGACATGGATCTTGGGGTACTTCTGGAGTCTCCCCAGGGGAGTCAGTCCTCGTCTCGAATGCGGGCATGCACTTGCGCTTTCCCCCAGAGCGGTAGCAGCAGTGTCACGCAGTCCGCCGCGTGGATCAAAGGATCTATGGTTTTCCCTCGAGTCTTTCCCACGAGGCTTTCCCACGAGGCTTTCCCACAGGGCTGTCCCACGTGCACACGTGGTGGGAGTCGATCCTCGGCTTGAACGTCAAGGCAGTGCAGGGAAAACAGGTTCCTCTGGAATGGACTGACACATCTGGGGGACTCTTGGAATGGTGGCACGACCCTGGAGTTCCTCTCGCCTTTCCTGTGGAGAGCGCCTCCTCTTGAGATGCGACGGGAACGCCGGGAATTCTTTCCCTACGAAACAGGGAAAGGATCCCTCATCTCGAGCTAGGAGGCGGAAACGGGGCTCCCCTGGATGTGTGCGGGACCCCACTTGCTTCCTCTCGAGTGGAGACGGGTATGTCGGGGAACTTCTTGAGTTGCAGCCAGGGTGTGAAGGACCCTTTGGAAGTTCCAGTGGTTAGATATGATTGGCCTCGAGAAGCCTCATTGGAAATGGGCCTCGTCTCGTCTGGAGGGCAAAACCTCCTGGATTTTCTCGAGTTGCGGCAGGTGCTCTCGACTTACGACGGGGACCTCAGGGACCCGCTCTGGTGGCCCCAGGAAAGGCCAGTCCCCATGCGAGTTCCTCTGGGGCCGCTCGGGATTCCTCTCCCGTCGATGCCGGGGCCTAAGACCTTGTGTGGAGTCGGGGCCCGAACCTGAGGATTCCTCTCCAGTGCTGACATGGATCTTGGGGTACTTCTGGAGTCTCCCCAGCGGAGTCAGTCCTCGTCTCGAATGCGGGCATGCACTTGCGCTTTCCTCCAGAGCGGTAGCAGCAGTGTCACGCAGTACGCCGCGTGGATCAAAGGATCTATGGTTTTCCCTCGAGCCTTTCCCACGAGGCTTTCCCTCGAGGCTTTCCCACAGGGCTGTCCCACGTGCACACGTGGTGGGAGTGGATCTTCGGCTTGAACGTCAAGGCAGTGCAGGGAAAACAGGTTCCTCTGGAATGGACTGACACATCTGGGGGACTCTTGGAATGGTGGCACGACCCTGGAGTTCCTCTCGCCTTTCCTGTGGAGAGCGCCTCCTCTTGAGATTCGACGGGAATGCCGGGAATTCTTTCCCTACGAAACAGGGAAAGGATCCCTCATCTCGAGCTAGGAGTCGGAAACGGGGCTCCCCTGGATGTGTGCGGGACACCACGTGCTTCCTCTCGAGTGGAGACGGGTATGTCGGGGAACTTCTTGAGTTGCAGCAAGGGTGTGAAGGACCCTTTGGAAGTTCCAGTGGTTAAATGTGATTGGCCTCGAGAAGCCTCAGCGGAAATGGGCCTCATCTCGCCTGGAGGGCAAAACCTCCTGGATTTTCTCGAGTTGCGGCAGGTGCTCTCGACTTACGACGGGGACCTCAGGGACCCGCTCTGGTGGCCTCAGGAAAGGCCAGTCCCCATGCGAGTTCCTCGGGTCCTCTCGGGATTCCTCTCCCGTCGATGCTGGGGCCTAAGCCCTTGTGTGGAGTCGGGGCCGGAACGTGAGGATTCCTCTCCAGTGATGACATGGATCTTGGGGTACTTCTGGAGTCTCCCCAGGGGAGTCAGTCCTCGTCTCGAATGCGGGCATGCACTTGCGCTTTCCTCCAGAGCGGTAGCAGCAGTGTCACGCAGTCCAGCGCATGGATCAAAGGATATATGGTTTTCCCTGGAGTCTTTCCCACGAGGCTTTCCCACAGGGCTGTCCCACGTGCACACGTGGTGGGAGTCGATCCTCGGCTTGAACGTCAAGGCAGTGCAGGGAAAACAGGTTCCTCTGGAATGGACTGACACATCTGGGGGTCTCTTGGAATGGTGCCACGACCCTGGAGTTCCTGTCGCCTTTCCTGTGGAGAGCGCCACCTCTTGAGATGCGACGGGAACGCCGGGAATTCTTTCCCTACAAAACAGGGAAAGGATCCCTCATCTCGAGCTAGGAGGCGGAAACGGGGCTCCCCTGGATGTGTGCGGGACCCCACGTGCTTCCTCTCGAGTGGAGACGGGTATGTCGGGGAACTTCTTGAGTTGCAGCAAGGGTGTGAAGGACCCTTTGGAAGTTCCAGTGGTTAGACGGGATTAGCCTCGAGAAGCCTCAGCGGAAATGGGCCTCATCTCGCCTGGAGGGCAAAACCTCCTGGATTTTCTCGAGTTGCGGCAGGTGCTCTCGACTTACGATGGGGACCTCAGGGACCCGCTCTGGTGGCCTCAGGAAAGGCCAGTCCCCATGCGAGTTCCTCGGGGTCCTCTCGGCATTCCTCTATCGTCGATTCCGGGGCCTAAGACCTTGTGTGGAGTCGGGGCCGGAACCTGAGGATTCCTCTCCAGTGCTGACATGGATCTTGGGGTACTTCTGGAGTCTCCCCAGGGGAGTCAGTCCTCGTCTCGAATGCGGGCATGCACTTGCGCTTTCCCCCAGAGCGGTAGCAGCAGTGTCACGCAGTCCGCCGCGTGGATCAAAGGATCTATGGTTTTACCTCGAGTCTTTCCCACGAGGCTTTCCCACGAGGCTTTCCCACAGGGCTGTCCCACGTGCACACGTGGTGGGAGTCGATCCTCGGCTTGAACGTCAAGGCAGTGCAGGGAAAACAGGTTCCTCTGGAATGGACTGACACATCTGGGGGACTCTTGGAATGGTGGCACGACCCTGGAGTTCCTCTCGCCTTTCCTGTGGAGAGCGCCTCCTCTTGAGATGCGACGGGAACGCCGGGAATTCTTTCCCTACGAAACAGGGAAAGGATCCCTCATCTCGAGCTAGGAGGCGGAAACGGGGCTACCCTGGATGTGTGCGGGACCCTCGTGCTTCCTCTCGAGTGGAGACGGGTATGTCGGGGAACTTCTTGAGTTGCAGCAAGGGTGTGAAGAACCCTTTGGAAGTTCCAGTGGTTAGACGTGATTAGCCTCGAGAAGCCTCAGCGGAAATGGGCCTCATCTCACCTGGAGGGCAAAACCTCCTGGATTTTCTCGAGTTGCGGCAGGTGCTCTCGACTTATGACGGGGACCTCAGGGAACCGCTCTGGTGGCCTCAGGAAAGGCCAGTCCCCATGCGAGTTCCTCGGGGGCCTCTCGGGATTCCTCTCCCGTCGATGCCGGGGCCTAAGACCTTGTGTGGAGTCGGGGCCGGAACCTGAGGATTCCTCTCCAGTGCTGACATGGATCTTGGGGTACTTCTGGAGTCTCCCCAGGGGAGTCAGTCCTCGTCTCGAATGCGGGCATGCACTTGCGCTTTACTCCAGAGCGGTAGCAGCAGTGTCACGCAGTCCGCCGCGTGGATCAAAGGATCTATGATTTTCCCTCGAGTCTTTCCCACGAGGCTTTCCCACGAGGCTTTCCCACAGGGCTGTCCCACGTGCACAGGTGGTGGGAGTCGATCCTCGGCTTGAACGTCAAGGCAGTGCAGGGAAAACAGGTTCCTCTGGAATGGACTGACACATCTGGGCGTCTCTTGGAATGGTGGCACGACCCTGGAGTTCCTTTCGCCTTTCCTGTGGAGAGCGCCGCCTCTTGAGATTCGACGGGAACGCCGGGAATTCTTTCCATACGAAACAGGGAAAGGATCCCTCATCTCGAGCTAGGAGGCGGAAACGGGGCTCCCCTGGATGTGTGCGGGACACCACGTGCTTCCTCTCGAGTGGAGACGGGTATGTCGGGGAACTTCTTGAGTTGCAGCAAGGGTGTGAAGGACCCTTTGGAACTTCCAGTGGTTAGATGTGATTGGCCTCGAGAAGCCTCAGCGGAAATGGGCCTCATCTCGCCTGGAGGGCAAAACCTCCTGGATTTTCTCGAGTTGCGGCAGGTGCTCTCGACTTACGACGGGGACCTCAGGGACCCGCTCTGGTGGCCTCAGGAAAGGCCAGTCCCCATGCGAGTTCCTCGGGTCCTCTCGGGATTCCTCTCCCGTCGATGCTGGGGCCTAAGCCCTTGTGTGGAATCGGGGCCGGAACGTGAGGATTCCTCTCCAGTGCTGACATGGATCTTGGGGTACTTCTGGAGTCTCCCCAGGGGAGTCAGTCCTCGTCTCGAATGCGGGCATGCACTTGCGCTTTCCTCCAGAGCGGTAGCAGCAGTTTCACGCAGTCCACCGCGTGGATCAAAGGATCTATGGTTTTCCCTGGAGTCTTTCCCACGAGGCTTTCCCACGAGGCTTTCCCACGAGGCTTTGCCACAGGGCTGTCCCACGTGCACACGTGGTGGGAGTCGATCCTCGGCTTGAACGTCAAGGCAGTGCAGGGAAAACAGGTTCCTCTGGAATGGACTGACACATCTGGGGGACTCTTGGAATGGTGGCACGACCCTGGAGTTCCTCTCGCCTTTCCTGTGGAGAACGCCTCCTCTTGAGATGCGACGGGAACGCCGGGAATTCTTTCCCTAAGAAACAGGGAAAGGATCCCTCATCTCGAGCTAGGAGGCGGAAACGGGGCTACCCTGGATGTGTGCGGGACCCTCGTGCTTCCTCTCGAGTGGAGACGGGTATGTCGGGGAACTTCTAGAGTTGCAGCAAGGGTGTGAAGGACCCTTTGGAAGTTCCAGTGGTTAGACGTGATTAGCCTCGAGAAGCCTCAGCGGAAATGGGCCTCATCTCACCTGGAGGGCAAAACCTCCTGGATTTTCTCGAGTTGCGGCAGGTGCTCTCGACTTACGACGGGGACCTCAGGGAACCGCTCTGGTGGCCTCAGGAAAGGCCAGTCCCCATGCGAGTTCCTCGGGGGCCTCTGGGGATTCCTCTCCCGTCGATGCCGGGGCCTAAGACCTTGTGTGGAGTCGGGGCCGGAACCTGAGGATTCCTCTCCAGTGCTGACATGGATCTTGGGTTACTTCTGGAGTCTCCCCAGGGGAGTCAGTCCTCGTCTCGAATGCGGGCATGCACTTGCGCTTTCCTCCAGAGCGGTAGCAGCAGTGTCACGCAGTCCGCCGCGTGGATCAAAGGATCTATGATTTTCCCTCGAGTCTTTCCCACGAGGCTTTCCCACGAGGCTTTCCCACAGGGCTGTCCCACGTGCACAGGTGGTGGGAGTCGATCCTCGGCTTGAACGTCAAGGCAGTGCAGGGAAAACAGGTTCCTCTGGAATGGACTGACACATCTGGGCGTCTCTTGGAATGGTGGCACGACCCTGGAGTTCCTCTCTCCTCTCATGTGGAGAGCGCCTCCTCTTGAGATGCGACGGGAACGCCGGGAATTCTTTCCCTACGAAACAGGGAAAGGATCCCTCATCTCGAGCTAGGAGGCGGAAACGGGGCTCCCCTGGATGTGTGCGGGACCCCACGTGCTTCCTCTCGAGTGGAGACGGGTATGTCGGGGAACTTCTTGAGTTGCAGCCAGGGTGTGAAGGACCCTTTGGAACTTCCAGTGGTTAGATGTGATTGGCCTCGAGAAGCCTCAGCGGAAATGGGCCTCATCTCGCCTGGAGGGCAAAACCTCCTGGATTTTCTCGAGTTGCGGCAGGTGCTCTCGACTTACGACGGGGACCTCAGGGACCCGCTCTGGTGGCCTCAGGAAAGGCCAGTCCCCATGCGAGTTCCTCGGGTCCTCTCGGGATTCCTCTCCCGTCGATGCTGGGGCCTAAGCCCTTGTGTGGAATCGGGGCCGGAACGTGAGGATTCCTCTCCAGTGCTGACATGGATCTTGGGGTACTTCTGGAGTCTCCCCAGGGGAGTCAGTCCTCGTCTCGAATGCGGGCATGCACTTGCGCTTTCCTCCAGAGCGGTAGCAGCAGTTTCACGCAGTCCACCGCGTGGATCAAAGGATCTATGGTTTTCCCTGGAGTCTTTCCCACGAGGCTTTCCCACGAGGCTTTCCCACGAGGCTTTGCCACAGGGCTGTCCCACGTGCACACGTGGTGGGAGTCGATCCTCGGCTTGAACGTCAAGGCAGTGCAGGGAAAACAGGTTCCTCTGGAATGGACTGACACATCTGGGGGACTCTTGGAATGGTGGCACGACCCTGGAGTTCCTCTCGCCTTTCCTGTGGAGAACGCCTCCTCTTGAGATGCGACGGGAACGCCGGGAATTCTTTCCCTAAGAAACAGGGAAAGGATCCCTCATCTCGAGCTAGGAGGCGGAAACGGGGCTACCCTGGATGTGTGCGGGACCCTCGTGCTTCCTCTCGAGTGGAGACGGGTATGTCGGGGAACTTCTTGAGTTGCAGCAAGGGTGTGAAGAACCCTTTGGAAGTTCCAGTGGTTAGACGTGATTAGCCTCGAGAAGCCTCAGCGGAAATGGGCCTCATCTCACCTGGAGGGCAAAACCTCCTGGATTTTCTCGAGTTGCGGCAGGTGCTCTCGACTTATGACGGGGACCTCAGGGAACCGCTCTGGTGGCCTCAGGAAAGGCCAGTCCCCATGCGAGTTCCTCGGGGTCCTCTCGGCATTCCTCTATCGTCGATTCCGGGGCCTAAGACCTTGTGTGGAGTCGGGGCCGGAACCTGAGGATTCCTCTCCAGTGCTGACATGGATCTTGGGGTACTTCTGGAGTCTCCCCAGGGGAGTCAGTCCTCGTCTCGAATGCGGGCATGCACTTGCGCTTTCCCCCAGAGCGGTAGCAGCAGTGTCACGCAGTCCGCCGCGTGGATCAAAGGATCTATGGTTTTCCCTCGAGTCTTTCCCACGAGGCTTTCCCACGAGGCTTTCCCACGAGGCTTTGCCACAGGGCTGTCCCACGTGCACACGTGGTGGGAGTCGATCCTCGGCTTGAACGTCAAGGCAGTGCAGGGAAAACAGGTTCCTCTGGAATGGACTGACACATCTGGGGGACTCTTGGAATGGTGGCACGACCCTGGAGTTCCTCTCGCCTTTCCTGTGGAGAACGCCTCCTCTTGAGATGCGACGGGAACGCCGGGAATTCTTTCCCTAAGAAACAGGGAAAGGATCCCTCATCTCGAGCTAGGAGGCGGAAACGGGGCTACCCTGGATGTGTGCGGGACCCTCGTGCTTCCTCTCGAGTGGAGACGGGTATGTCGGGGAACTTCTAGAGTTGCAGCAAGGGTGTGAAGGACCCTTTGGAAGTTCCAGTGGTTAGACGTGATTAGCCTCGAGAAGCCTCAGCGGAAATGGGCCTCATCTCACCTGGAGGGCAAAACCTCCTGGATTTTCTCGAGTTGCGGCAGGTGCTCTCGACTTACGACGGGGACCTCAGGGAACCGCTCTGGTGGCCTCAGGAAAGGCCAGTCCCCATGCGAGTTCCTCGGGGGCCTCTGGGGATTCCTCTCCCGTCGATGCCGGGGCCTAAGACCTTGTGTGGAGTCGGGGCCGGAACCTGAGGATTCCTCTCCAGTGCTGACATGGATCTTGGGTTACTTCTGGAGTCTCCCCAGGGGAGTCAGTCCTCGTCTCGAATGCGGGCATGCACTTGCGCTTTCCTCCAGAGCGGTAGCAGCAGTGTCACGCAGTCCGCCGCGTGGATCAAAGGATCTATGATTTTCCCTCGAGTCTTTCCCACGAGGCTTTCCCACGAGGCTTTCCCACAGGGCTGTCCCACGTGCACAGGTGGTGGGAGTCGATCCTCGGCTTGAACGTCAAGGCAGTGCAGGGAAAACAGGTTCCTCTGGAATGGACTGACACATCTGGGCGTCTCTTGGAATGGTGGCACGACCCTGGAGTTCCTCTCTCCTCTCATGTGGAGAGCGCCTCCTCTTGAGATGCGACGGGAACGCCGGGAATTCTTTCCCTACGAAACAGGGAAAGGATCCCTCATCTCGAGCTAGGAGGCGGAAACGGGGCTCCCCTGGATGTGTGCGGGACCCCACGTGCTTCCTCTCGAGTGGAGACGGGTATGTCGGGGAACTTCTTGAGTTGCAGCCAGGGTGTGAAGGACCCTTTGGAACTTCCAGTGGTTAGATGTGATTGGCCTCGAGAAGCCTCAGCGGAAATGGGCCTCATCTCGCCTGGAGGGCAAAACCTCCTGGATTTTCTCGAGTTGCGGCAGGTGCTCTCGACTTACGACGGGGACCTCAGGGACCCGCTCTGGTGGCCTCAGGAAAGGCCAGTCCCCATGAGAGTTCCTCGGGGGTCTCTCGGGATTCCTCTCCCGTCGATGCCGGGGCCTAAGACCTTGTGTGGAGTCGGGGCCGGAACCTGAGGATTCCTCTCCAGTGCTGACATGGATCTTGGGGTACTTCTGGAGTCTCCCCAGGGGAGTCAGTCCTCGTCTCGAATGCGGGCATGCACTTGCGCTTTCCTCCAGAGCGGTAGCAGCAGTGTCACGCAGTCCAGCGCGTGGATCAAAGGATATATGGTTTTCCCTGGAGTCTTTCCCACGAGGCTTTCCCACGAGGCTTTCCCACGAGGCTTTCCCACAGGGCTGTCCCACGTGCACACGTGGTGGGAGTCGATCCTCGGCTTGAACGTCAAGGCAGTGCAGGGAAAACAGGTTCCTCTGGAATGGACTGACACATCTGGGGGTCTCTTGGAATGGTGCCACGACCCTGGAGTTCCTGTCGCCTTTCCTGTGGAGAGCGCCACCTCTTGAGATTCGACGGGAACGCCGGGAATTCTTTCCCTACAAAACAGGGAAAGGATCCCTCATCTCGAGCTAGGAGGCCGAAACGGGGCTCCCCTGGATGTGTGCGGGACCCCACGTGCTTCCTCTCGAGTGGAGACGGGTATGTCGGGGAACTGCTTGAGTTGCAGCAAGGGTGTGAAGGACCCTTTGGAAGTTCCAGTGGTTAGATGTGATTAGCCTCGAGAAGCCTCAGCGGAAATGGGCCTCATCTCGCCTGGAGGGCAAAACCTCCTGGATTTTCTCGAGTTGCGGCAGGTGCTCTCGACTTACGATGGGGACCTCAGGGACCCGCTCTGGTGGCCTCAGGAAAGGCCAGTCCCCATGCGAGTTCCTCGGGGTCCTCTCGGCATTCCTCTATCGTCGATTCCGGGGCCTAAGACCTTGTGTGGAGTCGGGGCCGGAACCTGAGGATTCCTCTCCAGTGCTGACATGGATCTTGGGGTACTTCTGGAGTCTCCCCAGGGGAGTCAGTCCTCGTCTCGAATGCGGGCATGCACTTGCGCTTTCCCCCAGAGCGGTAGCAGCAGTGTCACGCAGTCCGCCGCGTGGATCAAAGGATCTATGGTTTTCCCTCGAGTCTTTCCCACGAGGCTTTCCCACGAGGCTTTCCCACAGGGCTGTCCCACGTGCACACGTGGTGGGAGTCGATCCTCGGCTTGAACGTCAAGGCAGTGCAGGGAAAACAGGTTCCTCTGGAATGGACTGACACATCTGGGGGACTCTTGGAATGGTGGCACGACCCTGGAGTTCCTCTCGCCTTTCCTGTGGAGAGCGCCTCCTCTTGAGATGCGACGGGAACGCCGGGAATTCTTTCCCTACGAAACAGGGAAAGGATCCCTCATCTCGAGCTAGGAGGCGGAAACGGGGCTCCCCTGGATGTGTGCGGGACCCCACTTGCTTCCTCTCGAGTGGAGACGGGTATGTCGGGGAACTTCTTGAGTTGCAGCCAGGGTGTGAAGGACCCTTTGGAAGTTCCAGTGGTTAGATATGATTGGCCTCGAGAAGCCTCATTGGAAATGGGCCTCGTCTCGTCTGGAGGGCAAAACCTCCTGGATTTTCTCGAGTTGCGGCAGGTGCTCTCGACTTACGACGGGGACCTCAGGGACCCGCTCTGGTGGCCCCAGGAAAGGCCAGTCCCCATGCGAGTTCCTCTGGGGCCGCTCGGGATTCCTCTCCCGTCGATGCCGGGGCCTAAGACCTTGTGTGGAGTCGGGGCCCGAACCTGAGGATTCCTCTCCAGTGCTGACATGGATCTTGGGGTACTTCTGGAGTCTCCCCAGCGGAGTCAGTCCTCGTCTCGAATGCGGGCATGCACTTGCGCTTTCCTCCAGAGCGGTAGCAGCAGTGTCACGCAGTACGCCGCGTGGATCAAAGGATCTATGGTTTTCCCTCGAGCCTTTCCCACGAGGCTTTCCCTCGAGGCTTTCCCACAGGGCTGTCCCACGTGCACACGTGGTGGGAGTGGATCTTCGGCTTGAACGTCAAGGCAGTGCAGGGAAAACAGGTTCCTCTGGAATGGACTGACACATCTGGGGGACTCTTGGAATGGTGGCACGACCCTGGAGTTCCTCTCGCCTTTCCTGTGGAGAGCGCCTCCTCTTGAGATTCGACGGGAATGCCGGGAATTCTTTCCCTACGAAACAGGGAAAGGATCCCTCATCTCGAGCTAGGAGTCGGAAACGGGGCTCCCCTGGATGTGTGCGGGACACCACGTGCTTCCTCTCGAGTGGAGACGGGTATGTCGGGGAACTTCTTGAGTTGCAGCAAGGGTGTGAAGGACCCTTTGGAAGTTCCAGTGGTTAAATGTGATTGGCCTCGAGAAGCCTCAGCGGAAATGGGCCTCATCTCGCCTGGAGGGCAAAACCTCCTGGATTTTCTCGAGTTGCGGCAGGTGCTCTCGACTTACGACGGGGACCTCAGGGACCCGCTCTGGTGGCCTCAGGAAAGGCCAGTCCCCATGCGAGTTCCTCGGGTCCTCTCGGGATTCCTCTCCCGTCGATGCTGGGGCCTAAGCCCTTGTGTGGAGTCGGGGCCGGAACGTGAGGATTCCTCTCCAGTGATGACATGGATCTTGGGGTACTTCTGGAGTCTCCCCAGGGGAGTCAGTCCTCGTCTCGAATGCGGGCATGCACTTGCGCTTTCCTCCAGAGCGGTAGCAGCAGTGTCACGCAGTCCAGCGCATGGATCAAAGGATATATGGTTTTCCCTGGAGTCTTTCCCACGAGGCTTTCCCACAGGGCTGTCCCACGTGCACACGTGGTGGGAGTCGATCCTCGGCTTGAACGTCAAGGCAGTGCAGGGAAAACAGGTTCCTCTGGAATGGACTGACACATCTGGGGGTCTCTTGGAATGGTGCCACGACCCTGGAGTTCCTGTCGCCTTTCCTGTGGAGAGCGCCACCTCTTGAGATGCGACGGGAACGCCGGGAATTCTTTCCCTACAAAACAGGGAAAGGATCCCTCATCTCGAGCTAGGAGGCGGAAACGGGGCTCCCCTGGATGTGTGCGGGACCCCACGTGCTTCCTCTCGAGTGGAGACGGGTATGTCGGGGAACTTCTTGAGTTGCAGCAAGGGTGTGAAGGACCCTTTGGAAGTTCCAGTGGTTAGACGGGATTAGCCTCGAGAAGCCTCAGCGGAAATGGGCCTCATCTCGCCTGGAGGGCAAAACCTCCTGGATTTTCTCGAGTTGCGGCAGGTGCTCTCGACTTACGATGGGGACCTCAGGGACCCGCTCTGGTGGCCTCAGGAAAGGCCAGTCCCCATGCGAGTTCCTCGGGGTCCTCTCGGCATTCCTCTATCGTCGATTCCGGGGCCTAAGACCTTGTGTGGAGTCGGGGCCGGAACCTGAGGATTCCTCTCCAGTGCTGACATGGATCTTGGGGTACTTCTGGAGTCTCCCCAGGGGAGTCAGTCCTCGTCTCGAATGCGGGCATGCACTTGCGCTTTCCCCCAGAGCGGTAGCAGCATTGTCACGCAGTCCGCCGCGTGGATCAAAGGATCTATGGTTTTACCTCGAGTCTTTCCCACGAGGCTTTCCCACGAGGCTTTCCCACAGGGCTGTCCCACGTGCACACGTGGTGGGAGTCGATCCTCGGCTTGAACGTCAAGGCAGTGCAGGGAAAACAGGTTCCTCTGGAATGGACTGACACATCTGGGGGACTCTTGGAATGGTGGCACGACCCTGGAGTTCCTCTCGCCTTTCCTGTGGAGAGCGCCTCCTCTTGAGATGCGACGGGAACGCCGGGAATTCTTTCCCTACGAAACAGGGAAAGGATCCCTCATCTCGAGCTAGGAGGCGGAAACGGGGCTACCCTGGATGTGTGCGGGACCCTCGTGCTTCCTCTCGAGTGGAGACGGGTATGTCGGGGAACTTCTTGAGTTGCAGCAAGGGTGTGAAGAACCCTTTGGAAGTTCCAGTGGTTAGACGTGATTAGCCTCGAGAAGCCTCAGCGGAAATGGGCCTCATCTCACCTGGAGGGCAAAACCTCCTGGATTTTCTCGAGTTGCGGCAGGTGCTCTCGACTTATGACGGGGACCTCAGGGAACCGCTCTGGTGGCCTCAGGAAAGGCCAGTCCCCATGCGAGTTCCTCGGGGGCCTCTCGGGATTCCTCTCCCGTCGATGCCGGGGCCTAAGACCTTGTGTGGAGTCGGGGCCGGAACCTGAGGATTCCTCTCCAGTGCTGACATGGATCTTGGGGTACTTCTGGAGTCTCCCCAGGGGAGTCAGTCCTCGTCTCGAATGCGGGCATGCACTTGCGCTTTACTCCAGAGCGGTAGCAGCAGTGTCACGCAGTCCGCCGCGTGGATCAAAGGATCTATGATTTTCCCTCGAGTCTTTCCCACGAGGCTTTCCCACGAGGCTTTCCCACAGGGCTGTCCCACGTGCACAGGTGGTGGGAGTCGATCCTCGGCTTGAACGTCAAGGCAGTGCAGGGAAAACAGGTTCCTCTGGAATGGACTGACACATCTGGGCGTCTCTTGGAATGGTGGCACGACCCTGGAGTTCCTTTCGCCTTTCCTGTGGAGAGCGCCGCCTCTTGAGATTCGACGGGAACGCCGGGAATTCTTTCCATACGAAACAGGGAAAGGATCCCTCATCTCGAGCTAGGAGGCGGAAACGGGGCTCCCCTGGATGTGTGCGGGACACCACGTGCTTCCTCTCGAGTGGAGACGGGTATGTCGGGGAACTTCTTGAGTTGCAGCAAGGGTGTGAAGGACCCTTTGGAACTTCCAGTGGTTAGATGTGATTGGCCTCGAGAAGCCTCAGCGGAAATGGGCCTCATCTCGCCTGGAGGGCAAAACCTCCTGGATTTTCTCGAGTTGCGGCAGGTGCTCTCGACTTACGACGGGGACCTCAGGGACCCGCTCTGGTGGCCTCAGGAAAGGCCAGTCCCCATGCGAGTTCCTCGGGTCCTCTCGGGATTCCTCTCCCGTCGATGCTGGGGCCTAAGCCCTTGTGTGGAATCGGGGCCGGAACGTGAGGATTCCTCTCCAGTGCTGACATGGATCTTGGGGTACTTCTGGAGTCTCCCCAGGGGAGTCAGTCCTCGTCTCGAATGCGGGCATGCACTTGCGCTTTCCTCCAGAGCGGTAGCAGCAGTTTCACGCAGTCCACCGCGTGGATCAAAGGATCTATGGTTTTCCCTGGAGTCTTTCCCACGAGGCTTTCCCACGAGGCTTTCCCACGAGGCTTTGCCACAGGGCTGTCCCACGTGCACACGTGGTGGGAGTCGATCCTCGGCTTGAACGTCAAGGCAGTGCAGGGAAAACAGGTTCCTCTGGAATGGACTGACACATCTGGGGGACTCTTGGAATGGTGGCACGACCCTGGAGTTCCTCTCGCCTTTCCTGTGGAGAACGCCTCCTCTTGAGATGCGACGGGAACGCCGGGAATTCTTTCCCTAAGAAACAGGGAAAGGATCCCTCATCTCGAGCTAGGAGGCGGAAACGGGGCTACCCTGGATGTGTGCGGGACCCTCGTGCTTCCTCTCGAGTGGAGACGGGTATGTCGGGGAACTTCTAGAGTTGCAGCAAGGGTGTGAAGGACCCTTTGGAAGTTCCAGTGGTTAGACGTGATTAGCCTCGAGAAGCCTCAGCGGAAATGGGCCTCATCTCACCTGGAGGGCAAAACCTCCTGGATTTTCTCGAGTTGCGGCAGGTGCTCTCGACTTACGACGGGGACCTCAGGGAACCGCTCTGGTGGCCTCAGGAAAGGCCAGTCCCCATGCGAGTTCCTCGGGGGCCTCTGGGGATTCCTCTCCCGTCGATGCCGGGGCCTAAGACCTTGTGTGGAGTCGGGGCCGGAACCTGAGGATTCCTCTCCAGTGCTGACATGGATCTTGGGTTACTTCTGGAGTCTCCCCAGGGGAGTCAGTCCTCGTCTCGAATGCGGGCATGCACTTGCGCTTTCCTCCAGAGCGGTAGCAGCAGTGTCACGCAGTCCGCCGCGTGGATCAAAGGATCTATGATTTTCCCTCGAGTCTTTCCCACGAGGCTTTCCCACGAGGCTTTCCCACAGGGCTGTCCCACGTGCACAGGTGGTGGGAGTCGATCCTCGGCTTGAACGTCAAGGCAGTGCAGGGAAAACAGGTTCCTCTGGAATGGACTGACACATCTGGGCGTCTCTTGGAATGGTGGCACGACCCTGGAGTTCCTCTCTCCTCTCATGTGGAGAGCGCCTCCTCTTGAGATGCGACGGGAACGCCGGGAATTCTTTCCCTACGAAACAGGGAAAGGATCCCTCATCTCGAGCTAGGAGGCGGAAACGGGGCTCCCCTGGATGTGTGCGGGACCCCACGTGCTTCCTCTCGAGTGGAGACGGGTATGTCGGGGAACTTCTTGAGTTGCAGCCAGGGTGTGAAGGACCCTTTGGAACTTCCAGTGGTTAGATGTGATTGGCCTCGAGAAGCCTCAGCGGAAATGGGCCTCATCTCGCCTGGAGGGCAAAACCTCCTGGATTTTCTCGAGTTGCGGCAGGTGCTCTCGACTTACGACGGGGACCTCAGGGACCCGCTCTGGTGGCCTCAGGAAAGGCCAGTCCCCATGCGAGTTCCTCGGGTCCTCTCGGGATTCCTCTCCCGTCGATGCTGGGGCCTAAGCCCTTGTGTGGAATCGGGGCCGGAACGTGAGGATTCCTCTCCAGTGCTGACATGGATCTTGGGGTACTTCTGGAGTCTCCCCAGGGGAGTCAGTCCTCGTCTCGAATGCGGGCATGCACTTGCGCTTTCCTCCAGAGCGGTAGCAGCAGTTTCACGCAGTCCACCGCGTGGATCAAAGGATCTATGGTTTTCCCTGGAGTCTTTCCCACGAGGCTTTCCCACGAGGCTTTCCCACGAGGCTTTGCCACAGGGCTGTCCCACGTGCACACGTGGTGGGAGTCGATCCTCGGCTTGAACGTCAAGGCAGTGCAGGGAAAACAGGTTCCTCTGGAATGGACTGACACATCTGGGGGACTCTTGGAATGGTGGCACGACCCTGGAGTTCCTCTCGCCTTTCCTGTGGAGAACGCCTCCTCTTGAGATGCGACGGGAACGCCGGGAATTCTTTCCCTAAGAAACAGGGAAAGGATCCCTCATCTCGAGCTAGGAGGCGGAAACGGGGCTACCCTGGATGTGTGCGGGACCCTCGTGCTTCCTCTCGAGTGGAGACGGGTATGTCGGGGAACTTCTAGAGTTGCAGCAAGGGTGTGAAGGACCCTTTGGAAGTTCCAGTGGTTAGACGTGATTAGCCTCGAGAAGCCTCAGCGGAAATGGGCCTCATCTCACCTGGAGGGCAAAACCTCCTGGATTTTCTCGAGTTGCGGCAGGTGCTCTCGACTTACGACGGGGACCTCAGGGAACCGCTCTGGTGGCCTCAGGAAAGGCCAGTCCCCATGCGAGTTCCTCGGGGGCCTCTGGGGATTCCTCTCCCGTCGATGCCGGGGCCTAAGACCTTGTGTGGAGTCGGGGCCGGAACCTGAGGATTCCTCTCCAGTGCTGACATGGATCTTGGGTTACTTCTGGAGTCTCCCCAGGGGAGTCAGTCCTCGTCTCGAATGCGGGCATGCACTTGCGCTTTCCTCCAGAGCGGTAGCAGCAGTGTCACGCAGTCCGCCGCGTGGATCAAAGGATCTATGATTTTCCCTCGAGTCTTTCCCACGAGGCTTTCCCACGAGGCTTTCCCACAGGGCTGTCCCACGTGCACAGGTGGTGGGAGTCGATCCTCGGCTTGAACGTCAAGGCAGTGCAGGGAAAACAGGTTCCTCTGGAATGGACTGACACATCTGGGCGTCTCTTGGAATGGTGGCACGACCCTGGAGTTCCTCTCTCCTCTCATGTGGAGAGCGCCTCCTCTTGAGATGCGACGGGAACGCCGGGAATTCTTTCCCTACGAAACAGGGAAAGGATCCCTCATCTCGAGCTAGGAGGCGGAAACGGGGCTCCCCTGGATGTGTGCGGGACCCCACGTGCTTCCTCTCGAGTGGAGACGGGTATGTCGGGGAACTTCTTGAGTTGCAGCCAGGGTGTGAAGGACCCTTTGGAAGTTCCAGTGGTTAGATATGATTGGCCTCGAGAAGCCTCAGCGGAAATGGGCCTCATCTCGCCTGGAGGGCAAAACCTCCTGGATTTTCTCTAGTTGCGGCATGTGCTCTCGATTTACGACGGGGACCTCGGGGACCCGCTCTGGTGGCCTCAGGAAAGGCCAGTCCCCATGCGAGTTCCTCGGGGGCCGCTCGGGATTCCTCTCCCATCGATGCCGGGGCCTAAGACCTTGTGTGGAGTCGGGGCCCGAACCTGAGGATTCCTCTCCAGTGCTGACATGGATCTTGGGGTACTTCTGGAGTCTCCCCAGTGGAGTCAGTCCTCGTCTCGGATGCGGGCATGCACTTGCGCTTTCCTCCAGAGCGGTAGCAGCAGTGTCACGCAGTCCGCCGCGTGGATCAAAGGATCTATGGTTTTCCCTCGAGTCTTTCCCACGAGGCTTTCCCACGAGGCTTTCCCACAGGGCTGTCCCACGTGCACACGTGGTGGGAGTGGATCCTCGGCTTGAACTTCAAGGCAGTGCAGGGAAAAAAGTTTCCTCTAGAATGGACTGACACATCTGGGGCACTCTTGGAATGGTGGCAAGACCCTGGAGTTCCTTTCGCCTTTCCTGTGGAGAGCGCCGCCTCTTGAGATTCGACGGGAACGCCGGCAATTCTTTCCATACGAAACAGGGAAAGGATCCCTCATCTCGAGCTAGGAGGCGGAAACGGGGCTCCCCTGGATGTGTGCCGGACACCACGTGCTTCCTCTCGAGTGGAGACGGGTATGTCGGGGAACTTCGTGAGTTGCAGCAAGGGTGTGAAGGACCCTTTGGAAGTTCCAGTGGTTAGATGTGATTGGCCTCGAGAAGCCTCAGCGGAAATGGGCCTCATCTCGCCTGGAGGGCAAAACCTCCTGGATTTTCTCGAGTTGCGGCAGGTGCTCTCGACTTACGACGGGGACCTCAGGGACCCGCTCTGGTGGCCTCAGGAAAGGCCAGTCCCCATGCGAGTTCCTCGGGTCCTCTCGGGATTCCTCTCCCGTCGATGCTGGGGCCTAAGCCCTTGTGTGGAGTCGGGGCCGGAACTTGAGGATTCCTCTCCAGTGCTGACATGGATCTTGGGGTACTTCTGGAGTCTCCCCAGGGGAGTCAGTCCTCGTCTCGAATGCGGGCATGTACTTGCGCTTTCCTCCAGAGCGGTAGCAGCAGTGTCACGCAGTCCACCGCGTGGATCAAAGGATCTATGGTTTTCCCTGGAGTCTTTCCCACGAGGCTTTCCCACGAGGCTTTCCCACGAGGCTTTCCCACAGGGCTGTCCCACGTGCACACGTGGTGGGAGTCGATCCTCGGCTTGAACGTCAAGGCAGTGCAGGGAAAACAGGTTCCTCTGGAATGGACTGACACATCTGGGGGACTCTTGGAATGGTGGCAGGACCCTGGAGTTCCTCTCGCCTTTCCTGTGGAGAACGCCTCCTCTTGAGATGCGACGGGAACGCCGGGAATTCTTTCCCTAAGAAACAGGGAAAGGATCCCTCATCTCGAGCTAGGAGGCGGAAACGGGGCTACCCTGGATGTGTGCGGGACCCTCGTGCTTCCTCTCGAGTGGAGACGGGTATGTCGGGGAACTTCTAGAGTTGCAGCAAGGGTGTGAAGGACCCTTTGGAAGTTCCAGTGGTTAGACGTGATTAGCCTCGAGAAGCCTCAGCGGAAATGGGCCTCATCTCACCTGGAGGGCAAAACCTCCTGGATTTTCTCGAGTTGCGGCAGGTGCTCTCGGCTTACGACGGGGACCTCAGGGAACCGCTCTGGTGGCCTCAGGAAAGGCCAGTCCCCATGCGAGTTCCTCGGGGGCCTCTGGGGATTCCTCTCCCGTCGATGCCGGGGCCTAAGACCTTGTGTGGAGTCGGGGCCGGAACCTGAGGATTCCTCTCCAGTGCTGACATGGATCTTGGGGTACTTCTGGAGTCTCCCCAGGGGAGTCAGTCCTCGTCTCGAATGCGGGCATGCACTTGCGCTTTCCTCCAGAGCGGTAGCAGCAGTGTCACGCTGTCCTCCGCGTGGATCAAAGGATCTATGATTTTCCCTCGAGTCTTTCCCACGAGGCTTTCCCACGAGGCTTTCCCACAGGGCTGTCCCACGTGCAGAGGTGGTGGGAGTCGATCCTCGGCTTGAACGTCAAGGCAGTGCAGGGAAAACAGGTTCCTCTGGAATGGAATGACACATCTGGGCGTCTCTTGGAATGGTGGCACGACCCTGGAGTTCCTCTCTCCTCTCCTGTGGAGAGCGCCTCCTCTTGAGATGCGACGGGAACGCCGGGAATTCTTTCCCTACGAAACAGGGAAAGGATCCCTCATCTCGAGCTAGGAGGCGGAAACGGGGCTCCCCTGGATGTGTGCGGGACCCCACGTGCTTCCTCTCGAGTGGAGACGGGTATGTCGGGGAACTTCTTGAGTTGCAGCAAGGGTGTGAAGGACCCTTTGGAAGTTCCAGTGGTTAGATGTGATTGGCCTCGAGAAGCCTCAGCGGAAATGGGCCTCATCTCGCCTTGGGGGCAAAACCGCCTGGATTTTCTCGAGTTGCGGCAGGTGATCTCGACTTACGACGGGGACCTCAGGGACCCGCTCTGGTGGCCTCAGGAAAGGCCAGTCCCCATGCGAGTTCCTCTGAGGATTCCTCTCCCGTCGATGCCGGGGCCTAAGACCTTGTGTGGAGTCGGGGCCGGAACCTGAGGATTCCTCTCCAGTGCTGACATGGATCTTGGGGTACTTCTGGAGTCTGCCTAGGGGAGTCAGTCCTCGTCTCGAATGCGGGCATGCACTTGCGCTTTCCTCCAGAGCGGTAGCAGCAGTGTCACGCAGTCCGCCGCGTGGATCAAAGGATCTATGGTTTTCCCTCGAGTCTTTCCCACGAGGCTTTCCCACGAGGCTTTCCCACAGGGCTGTCCCACGTGCACACGTGGTGGGAGTCGATCCTCGGCTTGAACGTCAAGGCAGTGCAGGGAAAACAGGTTCCTCTGGAATGGACTGACACATCTGGGGGACTCTTGGAATGGTGGCACGACCCTGGACTTCCTCTCGCCTTTCCTGTGGAGAGCGCCTCCTCTTGAAATGCGACGGGAACGCCGGGAATTCTTTCCCTACGAAACAGGGAAAGGATCCCTCATCTCGAGCTAGGAGGTGGAAACGGGGCTCCCCTGGATGTGTGCGGGACACCACGTGCTTCCTCTCGAGTGGAGACGGGTATGTCGGGGAACTTCTTGAGTTGCAGCAAGGGTGTGAAGGACCCTTTGGAAGTTCCAGTGGTTAGATGTGATTGGCCTCGAGAAGCCTCAGCGGAAATGGGCCTCATCTCGCCTGGAGGGCAAAACCTCCTGGATTTTCTCGAGTTGCGGCAGGTGCTCTCGACTTACGACGGGGACCTCAGGGACCCGCTCTGGTGGCCTCAGGAAAGGCCAGTCCCCATGCGAGTTCCTCGGGTCCTCTCGGGATTCCTCTCCCGTCGATGCTGGGGCCTAAGCCCTTGTGTGGAGTCGGGGCCGGAACGTGAGGATTCCTCTCCAGTGCTGACATGGATCTTGGGGTACTTCTGGAGTCTCCCCAGGGGAGTCAGTCCTCGTCTCGAATGCGGGCATGCACTTGCGCTTTCCTCCAGAGCGGTAGCAGCAGTGTCACGCAGTCCACCGCGTGGATCAAAGGATCTATGGTTTTCCCTGGAGTCTTTCCCACGAGGCTTTCCCACGAGGCTTTCCCACGAGGCTTTCCCACAGGGCTGTCCCACGTGCACACGTGGTGGGAGTCGATCCTCGGCTTGAACGTCAAGGCAGTGCAGGGAAAACAGGTTCCTCTGGAATGGACTGACACATCTGGGGGACTCTTGGAATGTTGGCACGACCCTGGAGTTCCTCTCGCCTTTCCTGTGGAGAGCGCCTCCTCTTGAGAAGCGACGGGAACGCCGGGAATTCTTTCCCTACGAAACAGGGAAAGGATCCCTCATCTCGAGCTAGGAGGCGGAAAAGGGGCTTCCCTGTATGTGTGCGGGACCCTCGTGCTTCCTCTCGAGTGGAGACGGGTATGTCGGGGAACTTCTTGAGTTGAAGCAAGGGTGTGAAGGACCCTTTGGAAGTTCCAGTGGTTAGATGTGATTAGCCTCGAGAAGCCTCAGCGGAAATGGGCCTCATCTCGCCTGGAGGGCAAAACCTCCTGGATTTTCTCGAGTTGCGGCAGGTGCTCTCGACTTACGACGGGGACCTCAGGGACCCGCTCTGGTGGCCTCAGGAAAGGCCAGTCCCCATGCGAGTTCCACGGGGGCCTCTCAGGATTCCTCTCCCGTCGATGCCGGGGCCTAAGACCTTGTGTGGAGTCGGGGCCGGAACCTGAGGATTCCTCTCCAGTGCTGACATGGATCTTGGGGTACTTCTGGAGTCTCCCCAGGGGAGTCAGTCCTCGTCTCGAATGCGGGCATGCACTTGCGCTTTCCTCCAGAGCGGTAGCAGCAGTGTCACGCAGTCCGCCGCGTGGATCAAAGGATCTATGGTTTTTCTTCGAGTCTTTCCCACGAGGCTTTCCCACGAGGCTTTCCCACAGGGCTGTCCCACGTGCACAGGTGGTGGGAGTCGATCCTCGGCTTGAACGTCAAGGCAGTGCAGGGAAAACAGGTTCCTCTGGAATGGACTGACACATTTGGGCATCTCTTGGAATGGTGGCACGACCCTGGAGTTCCTCTCTCCTCTCCTGTGGAGAGCGCCTCCTCTTGAGATGCGACGGGAACGCCGGGAATTCTTTCCCTACGAAACAGGGAAAGGATCCCTCATCTCGAGCTAGGAGGCGGAAACGGGGCTCCCCTGGATGTGTGCGGGACCCCACGTGCTTCCTCTCGAGTGGAGACGGGTATGTCGGGGAACTTCTTGAGTTGCAGCCAGGGTGTGAAGGACCCTTTGGAAGTTCCAGTGGTTAGATATGATTGGCCTCGAGAAGCCTCAGCGGAAATGGGCCTCATCTCGCCTGGAGGGCAAAACCTCCTGGATTTTCTCGAGTTGCGGCATGTGCTCTCGATTTACGACGGGGACCTCGGGGACCCGCTCTGGTGGCCTCAGGAAAGGCCAGTCCCCATGCGAGTTCCTCGGGGGCCGCTCGGGATTCCTCTCCCATCGATGCCGGGGCCTAAGACCTTGTGTGGAGTCGGGGCCCGAACCTGAGGATTCCTCTCCAGTGCTGACATGGATCTTGGGGTACTTCTGGAGTCTCCCCTGGGGAGTCAGTCCTCGTCTCGAATGCGGGCATGCACTTGCGCTTTCCTCCAGAGCGGTAGCAGCAGTGTCACGCAGTCCGCCGCGTGGATCAAAGGATCTATGTTTTTCCCTCGAGTCTTTCCCACGAGGCTTTCCCATGAGGCTTTCCCACAGGGCTGTCCCACGTGCACACGTGGTGGGAGTCGATCCTCGGCTTGAACGTCAAGGCAGTGCATGGAAAACAGGTTCCTCTGGAATGGAGTGACACATCTGGGGGACTCTTGGAATGTTGGCACGACCCTGGAGTTCCTCTCGCCTTTCCTGTGGAGAGCGCCTCCTCTTGAGAAGTGACGGGAACGCCGGGAATTCTTTCCCTACGAAACAGGGAAAGGATCCCCCATCTCGAGCTAGGAGGCGGAAAAGGGGCTTCCCTGGATGTGTGCGGGACCCTCGTGCTTCCTCTCGAGTGAAGACGGGTATGTCGGGGACCTTCTTGAGTTGCAGCAAGGGTGTGAAGGACCCTTTGGAAGTTCCAGTGGTTAGACGCGATTGGCCTCGAGAAGCCTCAGCGGAAATGGGCCTCATCTCGCCTGGAGGGCAAAAACTCCTGGATTTTCTCGAGTTGCGGCAGGTGCTCTCGACTTACGACGGGGACCTCAGGGACCCGCTCTGGTGGCCTAAGTAAAGGCCAGTCCCCATGCGAGTTCCTAGGGGGCCCTTAGGGATTCCTCTTCCGTCGATGCCGGGGCCTAAGACCTTGTGTGGATTCGGGTTCCGAAAGTGAGGATTCCTCTCCAGTGCTGACATGGATCTTGGGGTACTTCTAGAGTCTCCCCAGGGGAGTCAGTCCTCGTCTCGAATGCGGGCATGCACTTGCGCTTTCCTCCAGAGCTGTAGCAGCAGTGTCAAGCAGTCCGCCGCGTGGATCAAAGGATCTATGGTTTTCCCTCGAGTCTTTCCCACGAGGCTTTCCAACGAGGCTTTCCCACGAGGCTTTCCCACAGGGCTGTCCCACGTGCACACGTGGTGGGAGTCGATCTCGGCTTGAACGTCAAGGCAGTGCAGGGAAAACAGGTTCCTCTGGAATGGACTGACACCTCTGGGGGACTCTTTGAATGGTGGGACGACCCTGGAGTTCCTCTCGCCTTTCCTGTGGAGAGCGCCTTCTCTTGAGATGCGACGGGAACGCCGGGAATTCTTTCCCTACGAAACAGGGAAAGGATCCCTCATCTCGAGCTAGGAGGCGGAAACGGGGCTCCCCTGGATGTGTGCGGGACCCCACGTGCTTCCTCTCGAGTGGAGACGGGTATGTCGGGGAACTTCTTGAGTTGCAGCAAGGGTGTGAAGGACCCTTTGGAAGTTCCAGTGGTTAGACGGGATTAGCCTCGAGAAGCCTCAGCGGAAATGGGCCTCATCTCGCCTGGAGGGCAAAACCTCCTGGATTATCTC
Source organism: Ovis canadensis (assembly GCF_042477335.2). NCBI lineage: Eukaryota > Metazoa > Chordata > Mammalia > Artiodactyla > Bovidae > Ovis > Ovis canadensis. Next base: position 8,210,672 of record NC_091260.1, read on the forward strand.
GAGTTGCGGCAGGTGCTCTCGACTTACGACGGGGACCTCAGGGACCCGCTCTGGTGGCCTCAGGAAAGGCCAGTCCCCATGCGAGTTCCTCGGGGGCCTCTCGGGATTCCCCTCCCGTCGATGCTGGGGCCTAAGACTTTGTGTGGAGTCGGGGCCGGAACCTGAGGATTCCTCTCCAGTGCTGACATGGATCTTGGGGTACTTCTGGAGTCTCCCCAGGGGAGTCAGTCCTCGTCTCGAATGCGGGCATGCCCTTGCGCTTTCCTCCAGAGCGGTAGCAGCAGTGTCACGCAGTCCGCCGCCTGGATCAAAGGATCTATGGTTTTCCCTGGAGTCTTTCCCACGAGGCTTTCCCACGAGGCTTTCCCACAGGGCTGTCCCACGTGCACACGTGGTGGGAGTCGATCATCGACTTGAACGTCAAGGCAGTGCAGGGAAAACAGGTTCCTCTGGAATGGACTGACACATCTGGGGGACTCTTGGAATGGTGGCACGACCCTGGAGTTCCTCTCGCCTTTCCTGTGGAGAGCGCCTCCTCTTGAGATGCGACGGGAACGCCGGGAATTCTTTCCCTACGAAACAGGGAAAGGATCCCTCATCTCGAGCAAGGAGGCGGAAACGGGGCTCCCCTGGATGTGTGCGGGACCCCTCGTGCTTCCTCTCGAGTGGAGACGGGTATGTCGCGGAACTTCTTGAGTTGCAGCAAGGGTGTGAAGGACCCTTTGGAAGTTCCAGTGGTTAGATGTGATTGGCCTCGAGAAGCCTCAGCGGAAATGGGCCTCATCTCGCCTGTAGGGCAAAACCTCCTGGATTTTCTCGAGTTGCGGCAGGTGCTCTCGACTTACGACGGGGACCTCAGGGACCCGCTCTGGTGGCCTCAGGAAAGGCCAGTCCCCATGCGAGTTCCTCGGGGGCCTCTCGGGATTCCTCTCCCGTCGATGCTGGGGCCTAAGACTTTGTGTGGAGTCGGGGCCGGAACCTGAGGATTCCTCTCCAGTGCTGACATGGATCTTGGGGTACTTCTGGAGTCTCCCCAGGGGAGTCAGTCCTCGTCTCGAATGCGGGCATGCCCTTGCGCTTTCCTCCAGAGCGGTAGCAGCAGTGTCACGCAGTCCGCCGCCTGGATCAAAGGATCTATGGTTTTCCCTGGAGTCTTTCCCACGAGGCTTTCCCACGAGGCTTTCCCACAGGGCTGTCCCACGTGCACACGTGGTGGGAGTCGATCATCGACTTGAACGTCAAGGCAGTGCAGGGAAAACAGGTTCCTCTGGAATGGACTGACACATCTGGGGGACTCTTGGAATGGTGGCACGACCCTGGAGTTCCTCTCGCCTTTCCTGTGGAGAGCGCCTCCTCTTGAGATGCGACGGGAACGCCGGGAAATCTTTCCCTACGAAACAGGGAAAGGATCCCTCATCTCGAGCAAGGAGGCGGAAACGGGGCTCCCCTGGATGTGTGCGGGACCCCACGTGCTTCCTCTCGAGTGGAGACGGGTATGTCGCGGAACTTCTTGAGTTGCAGCAAGGGTGTGAAGGACCCTTTGGAAGTTCCAGTGGTTAGATGTGATTGGCCTCGAGAAGCCTCAGCGGAAATGGGCCTCATCTCGCCTGTAGGGCAAAACCTCCTGGATTTTCTCGAGTTGCGGCAGGTGCTCTCGACTTACGACGGGGACCTCAGGGACCCGCTCTGGTGGCCTCAGGAAAGGCCAGTCCCCATGCGAGTTCCTCGGGGGCCTCTCGGGATTCCTCTCCCGTCGATGCCGGGGCCTAAGACCTTGTGTGGAGTCGGGGCCCGAATCTGAGGATTCCTCTCCAGTGCTGACATGGATCTTGGGGTACTTCTGGAGTCTCCCCAGGGGAGTCAGTCCTCGTCTCGAATGCCCGCATGCACTTGCGCTTTCCTCCAGAGCGGTAGCAGCAGTGTCACGCAGTCCGCCGCGTGGATCAAAGGATCTATGGTTTTCCCTCGAGTCTTTTCCAAGAGGCTTTCCCACGAGGCTTTCCCACAGGGCTGTCCCACGTGCACACGTGGTGGGAGTCGATCCTCGGCTTGAACGTCAAGGCAGTGCAGGGAAAACAGGTTCCTCTGGAATGGACTGACACATCTGGGGGACTCTTGGAATGGTGGCACGACCCTGGAGTTCCTCTCGCCTTTCCTGTGGAGAGCGCCTCCTCTTGAGATGCGACGGGAACGCCGGGAATTCTTTCCCTACGAAACAGGGAAAGGATCCCTCATCTCGAGCTTGGAGGCGGAAACGGGGCTCCCCTGGATGTGTGCGGGACCCCACGTGCTTCCTCTCAAGTGGAGACGGGTATGTCGGGGAACTTCTTGAGTTGCAGCAAGGGTGTGAAGGTCCCTTTGGAAGTTCCAGTGGTTAGATGTGATTGGCCTCGAGAAGCCTCAGCGGAAATGGGCCTCATCTCGCCTGGAGGGCAAAACCTCCTGGATTTTCTCGAGTTGCGGCAGGTGCTCTCGACTTACGACGGGGACCTCAGGGACCCGCTCTGGTGGCCTCAGGAAAGGCCAGTCCCCATGCGAGTTCCTCGGGGGCCTCTCGGGATGCCTCTCCCGTCGATGCCGGGGCCTAAGACCTTGTGTGGAATCGGGGCCGGATCCTGAGGATTCCTCTCCAGTGCTGACATGGATCTTGGGGTACTTCTGGAGTCTCCCCAGGGGAGTCAGTCCTCGTCTCGAATGCGGGCATGGACGTGCGCTTTCCTCCAGAGCGGTAGCAGCAGTGTCACGCAGTCCGCCGCGTGGATCAAAGGATCTATGGTTTTCCCTCGAGTCTTTCCCACGAGGCTTTCCCACGAGGCTTTCCCACAGGGCTGTCCCACGTGCACACGTGGTGGGAGTCGATCCTCGGCTTGAACGTCAAGGCAGTGAAGGGAAAACAGGTTCCTCCTGAATGGACTGACACATCTGGGGGACTCTTGGAATGGTGGCACGACCCTGGAGTTCCTCTCGCCTTTCCTGTGGAGAGCGCCTCCTCTTGAGATGCGACGGGAACGCCGGGAATTCTTTCCCTAAGAAACAGGGAAAGGATCCCTCATCTCGAGCTAGGAGGCGGAAACGGGGCTCCCCTGGATGTGTGCGGGACCCCACGTGCTTCCTCTCGAGTGGAGACGGGTATGTCGGGGAACTTCTTGAGTTGCAGCAAGGGTGTGAAGGACCCTTTGGAAGTTCCAGTGGTTAGACGTGATTGGCCTCGAGAAGCCTCAGCGGAAATGGGCCTCATCTCGCTGAAGGGCAAAACCTCCTGGATTTTCTCGAGTTGCGGCAGGTGCTCTCGACTTACGACGGGGACCTCAGGGACCCGCTCTGGTGGCCTCAGGAAAGGCCAGTCCCCATGCGAGTTCCTTGGGGGCCTCTCGGGATTCCTCTCCCGTCGATGCCGGGGCCTAAGACCTTGTGTGGAGTCGGGGCCCGAATCTGAGGATTCCTCTCCAGTGCTGACATGGATCTTGGGGTACTTCTGGAGTCTCCCCAGGGGAGTCAGTCCTCGTCTCGAATGCGCGCATGCACTTGCGCTTTCCTCCAGAGCGGTAGCAGCAGTGTCACGCAGTCCGCCGCGTGGATCAAAGGATCTATGGTTTTCCCTCGAGTCTTTTCCAAGAGGCTTTCCCACGAGGCTTTCCCACAGGGCTGTCCCACGTGCACACGTGGTGGGAGTCGATCCTCGGCTTGAACGTCAAGGCAGTGCAGGGAAAACAGGTTCCTCTGGAATGGACTGACACATCTGGGGGACTCTTGGAATGGTGTCACGACCCTGGAGTTCCTCTCCCCTTTCCTGTGGAGAGCGCCTCCTCTTGAGATGCGACGGGAACGCCGGGAATTCTTTCCCTACGAAACAGGGAAAGGATCCCTCATCTCGAGCTAGGAGGCGGAAACGGGGCTCCCCTGGATGTGTGCGGGACCCCACGTGCTTCCTCTCGAGTGGAGACGGGTATGTCGGGGAACTTCTTGAGTTGCAGCAAGGGTGTGAAGGACCCTTTGGAAGTTCCAGTGGTTAGATGTGATTGGTCTCGAGAAGCCTCAGCGGAAATGGGCCTCATCGCGCCTGGAGGGCAAAACCTCCTGGATTTTCTCGAGTTGCGGCAGGTGCTCTCGACTTACGATGGGGACCTCAGGGACCCGCTCTGGTGGCCTCAGGAAAGGCCAGTCCCCATGCGAGTTCCTCCGGGGCCTCTGGGGATTCCTCTCCCGTCGATGTCGGGGCCTAAGACCTTGTGTGGAGTCGGGGCCGGAACCTGAGGATTCCTCTCCAGTGCTGACAGGAATCTTGGGGTACTTCTGGAGTCTCCCCAGGGGAGTCAGTCCTCGTCTCGAATGCGGGCATGCACTTGCGCTTTCCTCCAGAACGGTAACAGCAGTGTCACGCAGTCCGCCGCGTGGATCAAAGGATCTATGGTTTTCCCTCGAGTCTTTCCCACGAGGCTTTCCCACGAGGCTTTCCCACAGGCCTGTCCCACGTGCACACGTGGTGGGAGTGGATCCTCGGCTTGAACGTCAAGGCAGTGCAGGGAAAACAGGTTCCTCTGGAATGGACTGACACATCTGGGGGCCTCTTGGAATGGTGGCACGACCCTGGAGTTCCTCTCGCCTTTCCTGTGGAGAGCGCCTCCTCTTGAGATGCGACGGGAACGCCGGGTATTCTTTCCCTACGAAACAGGGAAAGGATCCATCATCTCGAGCTAGGAGGCGGAAACGGGGCTCCCCTGGATGTGTGCGGGACCCACGTTCTTCCTTTCGAGTGGAGACGGGTATGTCGGGGAACTTCTTGAGTTGCAGCAAGGGTGTGAAGGACCCTTTGGAAGTTCCAGTGGTTAGACGTGATTAGCCTCGAGAAGCCTCAGCGGAAATGGGCCTCATCTCGCCTGGAGGGCAAAACCTCCTGGATTTTCTCGAGTTGCGGCAGGTGCTCTCGACTTACGACGGGGACCTCAGGGACCCGCTCTGGTGGCCTCAGGAAAGGCCAGTCCCCATGCGAGTTCCTCGGGGGCCTCTGGGGATTCCTCTCCCGTCGATGCCGGGGCCTAAGACCTTGTGTGGAGTCGGGGCCGGAACCTGAGGATTCCTCTCCAGTGCTGACATGGATCTTGGGGTACTTCTGGAGTCTCCCCAGGGGAGTCAGTCTTCGTCTCGAATGCGGGCATGCACTTGCGCTTTCCTCCAGAGCGGTAGCAGCAGTGTCACGCAGTCCGCCGCGTGGATCAAAGGATCTATGGTTTTCCCTCGAGTCTTTCCCACGAGGCTTTCCCACGATGCTTTCCCACAGGGCTGTCCCACGTGCACACGTGGTGGGAGTCGATCCTTGGCTTGAACGTCAAGGCAGTGCAGGGAAAACAGGTTCCTCTGGAATGGACTGACACATCAGGGGGACTCTTGGAATGGTGGCACGACCCTGGAGTTCCTCTCGCCTTTCCTGTGGAGAGCGCCTCCTCTTGAGATGCGACGGGAACGCCGGGAATTCTTTCGTTACGAAACAGGGAAAGGATCCCTCATCTCGAGCAAGGAGTCGGAAACGGAGCTCCCCTGGATGTGGGCGGGACACCACGTGCTTCCTCTCGAGTGGAGACGGGTATGTCGGGGAACTTCTTGAGTTGCAGCACGGGTGTGAAGGACCCTTTGGAAGTTCCAGTGGTTAGATGTGATTGGCCTCGAGAAGCCTCAGCGGAAATGGGCCTCATCTCGCCTGGAGGGCAAAACCTCCTGGATTTTCTCGAGTTGCGGCAGGTGCTCTCGACTTACGACGGGGACCTCAGGGACCCGCTCTGGTGGCCTCAGGAAAGGCCAGTCCCCATGCGAGTTCCTCGGGGGCCTCTCGGGATTCCTCTCTCGTCGATGCCGGGGCCTAAGACCTTGTGTGGAGTCGGGGCCGGAATCTGAGGATTCCTCTCCAGTGCTGACATGGATCTTGGGGTATTTCTGGAGTCTCCCCAGGGGAGTCAGTCCTCGTCTCGAATGCGCGCATGCACTTGCGCTTTCCTCCAGAGCGGTAGCAGCAGTGTCACGCAGTCCGCCGCGTGGATCAAAGGATCTATGGTTTTCCCTCGAGTCTTTCCCACGAGGCTTTCCCACGAGGCTTTCCCACAGGGCTGTCCCACGTGCACACGTGGTGGGAGTCGATCCTCGGCTTGAACGTCAAGGCAGTGCAGGGAAAACAGTTTCCTCTGGAATGGACTGACACATCTGGGGGACTCTTGGAATGGTGGCACGACCATGGAGTTCCTCTCGTCTTTCCTGTGGAGAGCGCCTCCTCTTGAGATGCGACGGGAACGCCGGGAATTCTTTCCCTACGAAAAGGGAAAGGATCCCTCATCTCGAGCTTGAAGGCGGAAACGGGGCTCCCCTGGATGTGTGCGGGACCCCACGTGCTTCCTCTCGAGTGGAGACGGGTATGTCGGGGAACTTCTTGAGTTGCAGCAAGGGTGTGAAGGACCCTTTGGAAGTTCCAGTGGTTAGATGTGATTGGCCTCGAGAAGCCTCAGCGGAAATGGGCCTCATCTCGCCTGGAGGGCAAAACCTCCTGGATTTTCTCGAGTTGCGGCAGGTGCTCTCGACTTACGACGGGGACCTCAGGGACCCGCTCTGGTGGCCTCAGGAAAGGCCAGTCCCCATGCGAGTTCCTCGGGGGCCTCTCGGGATGCCTCTCCCGTCGATGCCGGGGCCTAAGACCTTGTGTGGAGTCGGGGCCGGAACCTGAGGATTCCTCTCCAGTGCTGACATGGATCTTGGGGTACTTCTGGAGTCTCCCCAGGGGAGTCAGTCCTCGTCTCGAATGCCCGCATGCACTTGCGCTTTCCTCCAGAGCGGTAGCAGCAGTGTCACGCAGTCCGCCGCGTGGATCAAAGGATCTATGGTTTTCCCTCGAGTCTTTCCCACGAGGCTTTCCCACGATGCTTTCCCACAGGGCTGTCCCACGTGCACACGTGGTGGGAGTCGATCCTTGGCTTGAACGTCAAGGCAGTGCAGGGAAAACAGGTTCCTCTGGAATGGACTGACACATCAGGGGGACTCTTGGAATGGTGGCACGACCCTGGAGTTCCTCTCGCCTTTCCTGTGGAGAGCGCCTCCTCTTGAGATGCGACGGGAACGCCGGGAATTCTTTCGTTACGAAACAGGGAAAGGATCCCTCATCTCGAGCTAGGAGTCGGAAACGGAGCTCCCCTGGATGTGGGCGGGACACCACGTGCTTCCTCTCGAGTGGAGACGGGTATGTCGGGGAACTTCTTGAGTTGCAGCAAGGGTGTGAAGGACCCTTTGGAAGTTCCAGTGGTTAGATGTGATTGGCCTCGAGAAGCCTCAGCGGAAATGGGCCTCATCTCGCCTGGAGGGCAAAACCTCCTGGATTTTCTCGAGTTGCGGCAGGTGCTCTCGACTTACGACGGGGACCTCAGGGACCCGCTCTGGTGGCCTCAGGAAAGGCCAGTCCCCATGCGAGTTCCTCGGGGGCCTCTCGGGATTCCTCTCTCGTCGATGCCGGGGCCTAAGACCTTGTGTGGAGTCGGGGCCGGAATCTGAGGATTCCTCTCCAGTGCTGACATGGATCTTGGGGTATTTCTGGAGTCTCCCCAGGGGAGTCAGTCCTCGTCTTGAATGCGCGCATGCACTTGCGCTTTCCTCCAGAGCGGTAGCAGCAGTGTCACGCAGTCCTCCGCGTGGATCAAAGGATCTATGGTTTTCCCTCGAGTCTTTCCCACGAGGCTTTCCCACGAGGCTTTCCCACAGGGCTGTCCCACGTGCACACGTGGTGGGAGTCGATCCTCGGCTTGAACGTCAAGGCAGTGCAGGGAAAACAGTTTCCTCTGGAATGGACTGACACATCTGCGGGACTCTTGGAATGGTGGCACGACCCTGGATTTCCTCTCGTCTTTCCTGTGGAGAGCGCCTCCTCTTGAGATGCGACGGGAACGCCGGGAATTCTTTCCCTACGAAAAGGGAAAGGATCCCTCATCTCGAGCTTGAAGGCGGAAACGGGGCTCCCCTGGATGTGTGCGGGACCCCACGTGCTTCCTCTCAAGTGGAGACGGGTATGTCGGGGAACTTCTTGAGTTGCAGCAAGGGTGTGAAGGACCCTTTGGAAGTTCCAGTGGTTAGATGTGATTGGCCTCGAGAAGCCTCAGCGGAAATGGGCCTCATCTCGCCTGGAGGGCAAAACCTCCTGGATTTTCTCGAGTTGCGGCAGGTGCTCTCGACTTACGACGGGGACCTCAGGGACCCGCTCTGGTGGCCTCAGGAAAGGCCAGTCCCCATGCGAGTTCCTCGGGGGCCTCTCGGGATGCCTCTCCCGTCGATGCCGGGGCCTAAGACCTTGTGTGGAGTCGGGGCCGGAACCTGAGGATTCCTCTCCAGTGCTGACATGGATCTTGGGGTACTTCTGGAGTCTCCCCAGGGGAGTCAGTCCTCGTCTCGAATGGGGGCATGCACTTGCGCTTTCCTCCAGAGCGGTAGCAGCAGTGTCACGCAGTCCGCCGCGTGGATCAAAGGATCTATGGTTTTCCCTCGAGTCTTTCCCACGAGGCTTTCCCACGAGGCTTTCCCACAGGGCTGTCCCACGTGCACACGTGGTGGGACTCGATCCTCGGCTTGAACGTCAAGGCAGTGAAGGGAAAACAGGTTCCTCCTGAATGGACTGACACATCTGGGGGACTCTTGGAATGGTGGCACGACCCTGGAGTTCCTCTCGCCTTTCCTGTGGAGAGCGCCTCCTCTTGAGATGCGACGGGAACGCCGGGAATTCTTTCCCTACGAAACAGGGAAAGGATCCCTCATCTCGAGCTAGGAGGCGGAAACGGGGCTCCCCTGGATGTGTGCGGGACCCCACGTGCTTCCTCTCGAGTGGAGACGGGTATGTCGGGGAACTTCTTGAGTTGCAGCAATGGTGTGAAGGACCCTTTGGAACTTCCAGTGGTTAGACGTGATTAGCCTCGAGAAGCCTCAGCGGAAATGAGCCTCATCTCGCTGAAGGGCAAAACCTCCTGGATTTTCTCGAGTTGCGGCAGGTGTTCTCGACTTACGACGGCGACCTCAGGGACCCGCTCTGGTGGCCTCAGGAAAGGCCAGTCCCCATGCGAGTTCCTCGGGGGCCTCTCGGGATTCCTCTCCCGTCGATGCCGGGGCCTAAGACCTTGTGTGGAGTCGGGGCCGGAACCTGAGGATTCCTCTCCAGTGCTGACATGGATCTTGGAGTACGTATGGAGTCTCCCCAGGGGAGTCAGTCCTCGTCTCGAATGCGGGCATGCATTGCGCTTTCCTCCAGAGCGGTAGCAGCAGTGTCACGCAGTCCGCCGCGTGGATCAAAGGATCTATGGTTTTCCCTCGAGTCTTTCCCACGAGGCTTTCCCACGAGGCTTTCCCACAGGGCTGTCCCACGTGCACACGTGGTGGGAGTCGATCCTCGGCTTGAACGTCAAGTGCAGGGAAAACAGGTTCCTCTGGAATGGACTGACACATCTGGGGGACTCTTGGAATGGTGGCACGACCCTGGAGTTCCTCTCGCCTTTCCTGTGGAGAGCGCCTCCTCTTGAGATGCGACGGGAACGCCGGGAATTCTTTCCCTCCGAAACAGGGAAAGGATCCCTCATCTCGAGCTAGGAGGCGGAAACGGGGCTCCCCTGGATGTGTGCGGGACCCACGTGCTTCCTCTCGAGTGGAGACGGGTATGTCGGGGAACTTCTTGAGTTTCAGCAAGGGTGTGAAGGACCCTTTGGAAGTTCCAGTGGTTAGACGTGATTAGCCTCGAGAAGCCTCAGCGGAAATGGGCCTCATCTCGCCTGGAGGGCAAAACGTCCTGGATTTTCTCGAGTTGCGGCAGGTGCTCTCGACTTACGACTGGGACCTCAGCGACCCGCTCTGGTGGCCTCAGGAAATGCCAGTCCCCATGCGAGTTCTTCGGGGGCCTCTCGGGATTCCTCTCCCGTCGATGCCGGGGCCTAAGACCTTGTGTGGAGTCGGGGCCGGAACCTGAGGATTCCTCTCCAGTGCTGACATGGATCTTGGGGTACTTCTGGAGTCTCCCCAGGGGAGTCAGTCCTCGTCTCGAATGCGGGCATGCACTTGCGCTTTCCTCCAGAACGGTAACAGCAGTGTCACGCAGTCCGCCGCGTGGATCAAAGGATCTATGGTTTTCCCTCGAGTCTTTCCCACGAGGCTTTCCCACGAGGCTTTCCCACAGGGCTGTCCCACGTGCACACGTGGTGGGAGTCGATCCTCGGCTTGAACGTCAAGGCAGTGCAGGGAAAACAGGTTCCTCTGGAATGGACTGACACATCTGGGGGCCTCTTGGAATGGTGGCACGACCCTGGAGTTCCTCTCGCCTTTCCTGTGGAGAGCGCCTCCTCTTGAGATGCGACGGGAACGCCGGGTATTCTTTCCCTACGAAACAGGGAAAGGATCCCTCATCTCGAGCTAGGAGGCGGAAACGGGGCTCCCCTGGATGTGTGCGGGACCCACGTCCTTCCTCTCTAGTGGAGACGGGTATGTCGGGGAACTTCTTGAGTTGCAGAAAGGGTGTGAAGGACCCGTTGGAAGTTCCAGTGGTTAGACGTGATTAGCCTCGAGAAGCCTCAGCGGAAATGGGCCTCATCTCGCCTGGAGGGCAAAACCTCCTGGATTTTCTCGAGTTGCGGCAGGTGCTCTCGACTTACGACGGGGACCTCAGGGACCCGCTCTGGTTGCCTCAGGAAAGGCCAGTCCCCATGCGAGTTCCTCGGGGGCGTCTCGGGATTCCTCTCTGGTCGATGCCGGGGCCTAAGACCTTGTGTGGAGTCGGGGCCGGAACCTGAGGATTCCTCTCCAGTGCTGACATGGATCTTGGGGTACGTCTGGAGTCTCCCCAGGGGAGTCAGTCCTCGTCTCGAATGCGGGCATGCACTTGCGCTTTCCTCCAGAGCGGTAGCAGCAGTGTCACGCAGTCCGCCGCGTGGATCAAAGGATCTATGGTTTTCCCTCGAGTCTTTCCCACGAGGCTTTCCCACGAGGCTTTCCCACAGGGCTGTCCCACGTGCACACGTGGTGGGAGTCGATCCTCGGCTTGAACGTCAAGGCAGTGCAGGGAAAACAGGTTCCTCTGGAATGGACTGACACATCTGGGGGACTCTTGGAATGGTGGCACGACCCTGGAGTTCCTCTCGCCTTTCCTGTGGAGAGCGCCTCCTCTTGAGATGCGACGGGAACGCCGGGAATTCTTTCCCTACGAAACAGGGAAAGGATCCCCCATCTCGAGCTAGGAGGCGAAACAGGGCTCCCCTGGATGTGTGTGGGACACCACGTGCTTCCTCTCGAGTGGAGACGGGTATGTCGGGGAACTTCTTGAGTTGCAGCAAGGGTGTGAAGGACCCTTTGGAAGTTCCAGTGGTTAGATGTGATTGGCCTCGAGAAGCCTCAGCGGAAATGGGCCTCATCTCGCCTGGAGGGCAAAACCTCCTGGATTTTCTCGAGTTGCGGCAGGTGCTCTCGACTTACGACGGGGACCTCAGGGACCCGCTCTGGTGGCCTCAGGAAAGGCCAGTCCCCATGCGAGTTCCTCGGGGGCCTCTCGGGATGCCTCTCCCGTCGATGCCGGGGCCTAAGACCTTGTGTGGAGTCGGGGCCGGAACCTGAGGATTCCTCTCCAGTGCTGACATGGATCTTGGGGTACTTCTGGAGTCTCCCCAGGGGAGTCAGTCCTCGTCTCGAATGGGGGCATGCACTTGCGCTTTCCTCCAGAGCGGTAGCAGCAGTGTCACGCAGTCCGCCGCGTGGATCAAAGGATCTATGGTTTTCCCTCGAGTCTTTCCCACGAGGCTTTCCCACGAGGCTTTCCCACAGGGCTGTCCCACGTGCACACGTGGTGGGACTCGATCCTCGGCTTGAACGTCAAGGCAGTGAAGGGAAAACAGGTTCCTCCTGAATGGACTGACACATCTGGGGGACTCTTGGAATGGTGGCACGACCCTGGAGTTCCTCTCGCCTTTCCTGTGGAGAGCGCCTCCTCTTGAGATGCGACGGGAACGCCGGGAATTCTTTCCCTACGAAACAGGGAAAGGATCCCTCATCTCGAGCTAGGAGGCGGAAACGGGGCTCCCCTGGATGTGTGCGGGACCCCACGTGCTTCCTCTCGAGTGGAGACGGGTATGTCGGGGAACTTCTTGAGTTGCAGCAATGGTGTGAAGGACCCTTTGGAACTTCCAGTGGTTAGACGTGATTAGCCTCGAGAAGCCTCAGCGGAAATGAGCCTCATCTCGCTGAAGGGCAAAACCTCCTGGATTTTCTCGAGTTGCGGCAGGTGTTCTCGACTTACGACGGCGACCTCAGGGACCCGCTCTGGTGGCCTCAGGAAAGGCCAGTCCCCATGCGAGTTCCTCGGGGGCCTCTCGGGATTCCTCTCCCGTCGATGCCGGGGCCTAAGACCTTGTGTGGAGTCGGGGCCGGAACCTGAGGATTCCTCTCCAGTGCTGACATGGATCTTGGAGTACGTATGGAGTCTCCCCAGGGGAGTCAGTCCTCGTCTCGAATGCGGGCATGCATTGCGCTTTCCTCCAGAGCGGTAGCAGCAGTGTCACGCAGTCCGCCGCGTGGATCAAAGGATCTATGGTTTTCCCTCGAGTCTTTCCCACGAGGCTTTCCCACGAGGCTTTCCCACAGGGCTGTCCCACGTGCACACGTGGTGGGAGTCGATCCTCGGCTTGAACGTCAAGTGCAGGGAAAACAGGTTCCTCTGGAATGGACTGACACATCTGGGGGACTCTTGGAATGGTGGCACGACCCTGGAGTTCCTCTCGCCTTTCCTGTGGAGAGCGCCTCCTCTTGAGATGCGACGGGAACGCCGGGAATTCTTTCCCTACGAAACAGGGAAAGGATCCCCCATCTCGAGCTAGGAGGCGAAACAGGGCTCCCCTGGATGTGTGTGGGACACCACGTGCTTCCTCTCGAGTGGAGACGGGTATGTCGGGGAACTTCTTGAGTTGCAGCAAGGGTGTGAAGGACCCTTTGGAAGTTCCAGTGGTTAGATGTGATTGGCCTCGAGAAGCCTCAGCGGAAATGGGCCTCATCTCGCCTGGAGGGCAACACCTCCTGGATTTTCTCGAGTTGCGGCAGGTGCTCTCGACTTACGACGGGGACCTCAGGGAACCGCTCTGGTGGCCTCAGGAAAGGACAGTCCCCATGCGAGTTCCTCGGGGGCCTCTCGGGATTCCTCTCCCGTCGATGCCGGGGCCTAAGACCTTGTGTGGAGTCGGGGTCGGAACCTGAGGATTCCTCTCCAGTGCTGACATGGATATTGGGGTACTTCTGGAGTCTCCCCAGGGGAGTCAGTCCTCGTCTCGAATGCGGGCATACACTTGCGCTTTCCTCCAGAGCGGTAGCAGCAGTGTCACGCAGTCCGCCGCCTGGATCAAAGGATCTATGGTTTTCCCTCGAGCCTTTCCCACGAGGCTTTCCCACGAGGCTTTCCCACAGGGCTGTCCCACGTGCACACGTGGTGGGACTCGATCCTCGGCTTGAACGTCAAGGCAGTGCAGGGAAAACAGGTTCCTCTGGAATGGACTGACACATCTGGGGGACTCTTGGAATGGTGGCACGACCCTGGAGTTCCTCTCGCCTTTCCTGTGGAGAGCGCCTCCTCTTGAGATGCGACGGGAACGCCGGGAATTCTTTCCCTACGAAACAGGGAAAGGATCCCTCATCTCGAGCTAGGAGGCGGAAACGGGGCTCCCCTGGATGTGTGCGGGACCCCACGTGCTTCCTCTCGAGTGGAGACGGGTATGTCGGGGAACTTCTTGAGTTGCAGCAAGGGTGTGAAGGACCCTTTGGAAGTTCCCGTGGTTAGACGTGATTAGCCTCGAGAAGCCTCAGCGGAAATGGGCCTCATCTCGCCTGGAGGGCAAAACCTCCTGGATTTTCTCGAGTTTCGGCAGGTGCTCTCGACTTACGACGGGGACCTCAGGGACCCGCTCTGGTGGCCTCAGGAAAGGGCAGTCCCCATGCGAGTTCCTCGGGGACGTCTCGGGATTCCTCTCTGGTCGATGCCGGGGCCTAAGACCTTGTGTGGAGTCGGGGCCGGAACCTGAGGATTCCTCTCCAGTGCTGACATGGATCTTGGGGTACTTCTGGAGTCTCCCCAGGGGAGTCAGTCCTCGTCTCGAATGCGGGCATGCACTTGCGCTTTCCTCCAGAGCGGTAGCAGCAGTGTCACGCAGTCCGCCACCTGGATCAAAGGATCTATGGTTTTCCCTCGAGTCTTTCCCACGAGGCTTTCCCACGAGGCTTTCCCACAGGGCTGTCCCACGTGCACACGTGGTGGGAGTCGATCCTCGGCTTGAACCTCAAGGCAGTGCAGGGAAAACAGGTTCCTCTGTAATGGACTGACACATCTGGGGGTCTCTTGGAATGGTGGCACGACCCTGGAGTTCCTCTCCCCTTTCCTGTGGAGAGCGCCTCCTCTTGAGATGCGACGGGAACGCCGGGAATTCTTTCCCTACGAAACAGGGAAAGGATCCCTCATCTCGAGCTAGGAAGCGGAAACGGGGCTCCCCTGGATGTGTGCGGGTCCCCACGTGCTTCCTCTCGAGTGGAGACGGGTATGTCGGGGAACTTCTTGAGTTGCAGCAATGGTGTGAAGGACCCTTTGGAAGTTCCAGTGGTTAGATGTGATTGGCCTCGTGAAGCCTCAGCGGAAATGGGCCTCATCTCGCCTGGAGGGCAAAACCTCCTGGATTTTCTCGAGTTGCGGCAGGTGCTCTCGACTTACGACGGGGACCTCAGGGACCCGCTCTGGTGGCCTCAGGAAAGGCCAGTCCCCATGCGAGTTCCACGGGGGCGTCTCGGGATTCCTCTCCCATCGATGCCGGGGCCTAAGACCTTGTGTGGAGTCGGGGCCGGAACCTGAGGATTCCTCTCCAGTGCTGACATGGATCTTGGGGTACTTCTGGAGTCTCCCCAGGGGAGTCAGTCCTCGTCTCGAATGCGGGCATGCACTTGCGCTTTCCTCCAGAGCGGTAGCAGCAGTGTCACGCAGTCCGCCGCGTGGATCAAAGGATCTATGGTTTTCCCTCGAGTCTTTCCCACGAGGCTTTCCCACAGGGCTGTCCCACGTTCACACGTGGTGGGAGTCGATCCTCGGCATGAACGTCAAGGCAGTGCAGGGAAAACAGGTTCCTCTGGAATGGACTGACACATCTGGGGGACTCCTGGAACGGTGGCACGACCCTGGAGTTCCTCTCGCCTTTCCTGTGGAGAGCGCCTCCTCTTGAGATGCGACGGGCACGCCGGGAATTCTTTCCCTACGAAACAGGGAAAGGATCCCTCATCTCGAGCTAGGAGGCGGAAACGGGGCTCCCCTGGATGTGTGCGGGACACCACGTGCTTCCTCTCGAGTGCAGACGGGTATGTCGGGGAACTTCTTGAGTTGCAGCAATGGTGTGAAGGACCCTTTGGAAGTTCCAGTGGTTAGATGTGATTGGCCTCGTGAAGCCTCAGCGGAAATGGGCCTCATCTCGCCTGGAGGGCAAAACCTCCTGGATTTTCTCGAGTTGCGGCAGGTGCTCTCGACTTACGACGGGGACCTCAGGGAACCGCTCTGGTGGCCTCAGGAAAGGCCAGTCCCCATGCGAGTTCCACGGGGGCCTCTCGGGATCCTCTCCCGTCGATGCCGGGGCCTAAGACCTTGTGTGGAGTCGGGGCCGGAACCTGAGGATTCCTCTCCAGTGCTGACATGGATCTTGGGGTACTTCTGGAGTCTCCCCAGGGGAGTCAGTCCTCGTCTCGAATGCGGGCATGCACTTGCGCTTTCCTCCAGAGCGGTAGCAGCAGTGTCACGCAGTCCGCCGCGTGGATCAAAGGATCTATGTTTTTCCCTCGAGTCTTTCCCACGAGGCTTTCCCACGAGGCTTTCCCACAGGGCTGTCCCACGTGCACACGTTATGGGAGTCGATCCTCGGCTTGAACGTCAAGGCAGTGCAGGGAAAACAGGTTCCTCTGGAATGGACTGACACATCTGGGGGACTCCTGGAACGGTGGCACGACCCTGGAGTTCCTCTCGCCTTTCCTGTGGAGAGCGCCTCCTCTTGAGATGCGACGGGAACGCCGCGAATTCTTTCCCTACGAAACAGGGAAAGGATCCCTCATCTCGAGCTAGGAGGCGGAAACGGGGCTCCCCTGGATGTGTGCGGGACACCACGTGCTTCCTCTCGAGTGCAGACCGGTATGTCGGGGAACTTCTTGAGTTGCAGCAAGGGTGTGAAGGACCCTTTGGAAGTTCCAGTGGTTAGATGTGATTGGCCTCGAGAAGCCTCAGCGGAAATGGGCCTCATCTCGCCTCGAGGGCAAAACCTCCTGGATTTTCTCGAGCTGCGGCAGGTGCTCTCGACTTCCGACGGGGACCTCAGGGAACCGCTCTGGTGGCCTCAGGAAAGGCCAGTCCCCATGCGAGTTCCTCGGGGGCCTCTCGGGATTCCTCTCCCGTCGATGCCGGCGCCTAAGACCTTGTGTGGAAACGGGGCCGGAACCTGAGGATTCCTCTCCAGTGCTGACATGGATCTTGGGGTACTTCTGGAGTCTCCCCAGTGGAGTCAGTCCTCGTCTCGAATGCGGGCATGCACTTGCGCTTTCCTCCAGAGCGGTAGCAGCAGTGTCACGCAGTCCGCCTCGTGGATCAAAGGATCTATGGTTTTCCCTCGAGTCTTTCCCACGAGGATTTCCCACGAGTCTTTCCCACAGGGCTGTAGCACGTGCACACGTGGTGGGAGTCGATCCTCGGCTTGAACGTCAAGGCAGTGCAGGGAAAACAGGTTCCTCTGGAATGGACTGACACATCTGGGGGACTCCTGGAACGGTGGCACGACCCTGGAGTTCCTCTCCCCTTTCCTGTGGAGAGCACCTCCTCTTGAGATGCGACGGGAACGCCGGGAATTCTTTCCCTACGAAACAGGGAAAGGATCCCTCATCTCGAGCTAGGAGGCGGAAACGGGGCTCCCCTGGATGTGTGCGGGACCCACGTGCTTCCTCTCGAGTGGAGACGGGTATGTCGGGGAACTTCTTGAGTTGCAGCAAGGGTGTGAAGGACCCTTTGGAAATTACAGTGGTTAATCGTGATTAGCCTCGAGAAGCCTCAGCGGAAATGGGCCTCATCTCGCCTGGAGGGCAAAACCTCCTGGATTTTCTCGAGTTGCGGCAGGTGCTCTCGACTTACGACGGGGATCTCAGGGACCCGCTCTGGTGGCCTCAGGAAAGGCCAGTCCCCATGCGAGTTCCTCGGGGGCCTCTCGGGATTCCTCTCCCGTCGATGCCGGGGCCTAAGACCTTGTGTGGAGTCGGGGCCGGAACCTGAGGATTCCTCTCCAGTGCTGACATGGATCTTGGGGTACTTCTGGAGTCTCCCCAGGGGAGTCAGTCCTCGTCTCGAATGCGGGCATGCACTTGCGCTTTCCTCCAGAGCGGTAGCAGCAGTGTCACGCAGTCCGCCGCGTGAATCAAAGGATCTATGGTTTTCCCTCGAGTCTTTCCCACGAGGCTTTCCCACGAGGCTTTCCCACAGGGCTGTCCCACGTGCACACGTGGTGGGAGTCGATCCTCGGCTTGAACGTCAAGGCAGTGCAGGGAAAACAGGTTCCTCTGGAATGGACTGACACATCTGGGGGACTCTTGGAATGGTGTCTCGACCCTGGAGTTCCTCTCGCCTTTCCTGTGGAGAGCGCCTCCTCTTGAGATGCGACGGGAACGCCCGGAATTCTTTCCCTACGAAACAGGGAAAGGATCCCTCATCTAGAGCTAGGAGGCGAAACGGGGCTCCCCTGGATGTGTGCGGGACCCCACGTGCTTCCTCTCGAGTGGAGACGGGTCTGTCGGGGAACTTCTTGAGTTGCAGCAATGGTGTGAAGGACCCTTTGGAAGTTCCACTGGTTAGATGTGATTGGCCTCGAGAAGCCTCAGCGGAAATGGGCCTCATCTCGCCTGGAGGGCAAAACCTCCTGGATTTTCTCGAGTTGTGGCAGGTGCTCTCGACTTACGACGGGGACCTCAGGGAACCGCTGTGGTGTCCTCAGGAAAGGCCAGTCCCCATGCGAGTTCCTCGGGGGCGTCTCGGGATTCCTCTCCCGTCGATGCCGGGGCCTAAGACCTTGTGTGGAGTCGGGGCCGGAACCTGAGGATTCCTCTCCAGTGCTGACATGGATCTTGGGGTACTTCTGGAGTCTCCCCAGGGGAGTCAGTCCTCGTCTCGAATGCGGGCATGCACTTGCGCTTTCCTCCAGAGCGGTAGCAGCAGTGTCACGCAGTCCGCCGCGTGGATCAAAGGATCTATGGTTTTCCCTCGAGTCTTTCCCACGAGGCTTTCCCACGAGGCTTTCCCACAGGGCTGTCCCACGTGCACACGTGGTGGGAGTCGATCCTCGGCTTGAACGTCAAGGCAGTGCAGGGAAAACAGGTTCCTCTGGAATGGACTGACACATCTGGGGGACTCTTGGAATGGTGGCACGACCCTGGAGTTCCTCTCGCCTTTCCTGTGGAGAGCGCCTCCTCTTGAGATGCGACGGGAACGCCGGGAATTCTTTCCCTACGAAACAGGGAAAGGATCCCTCATCTCGAGCTAGGAGGCGGAATCGGGGCTCCCCTGGATGTGTGCGGGACACCACATGCTTCCTCTCGAGTGGAGACGGGTATGTCGGGGAACTTCTTGAGTTGCAGCAATGGTGTGAAGGACCCTTTGGAAGTTCCAGTGGTTAGACGTGATTGGCCTCGAGAAGCCTCAGCGGAAATGGGCCTCATCTCTCCTGGAGGGCAAAACCTCCTGGATTTTCTCAAGTTGCGGCAGGTGCTCTCGACTTACGACGGGGACCTCAGGGACCCGCTCTGGTGGCCTCAGGAAAGGCCAGTCCCCATGCGAGTTCCTCGGGGGCGTCTCGGGATTCCTCTCCCGTCGATGCCGGGGCCTAAGACCTTGTGTGGAGTCGGGGCCGGAAACTGAGGATTCCTCTCCAGTGCTGACATGGATCTTGGGGTAGTTCTGGAGTCTCCCCAGGGGAGTCAGTCCTCGTCTCGAATGCAGGCATGCACTTGCGCTTTCCTCCAGAGCGGTAGCAGTAGTGTCACGCAGTCCGCCGCGTGGATCAAAGGATCTATGGTTTTCCCTTGAGTCTTTCCCACGAGGCTTTCCCACGAGGCTTTCCCACAGGGCTGTCCCACGTGCACACGTGGTGGGAGTCGATCCTCGGCTTGAACGTCAAGGCAGTGCAGGGAAAACAGGTTCCTCTGGAATGGAATGACACATCTGGGGGACTCTTGGAATGGTGGCACGACCCTGGAGTTCCTCTCGCCTTTCCTGTGGAGAGCGCCTCCTCTTGAGATGCGACGGGAACGCCGGGAATTCTTTCCCTACGAAACAGGGAAAGGATCCCTCATCTCGAGCTAGGAGGCGGAAACGGGGCTCCCCTGGATGTGTGGGGGACACCACGTGCTTCCTCTCGAGTGGAGACGGGTATGTCGGGGAACTTCTTGAGTTGCAGCAAGGGTGTGAAGGACCGTTTCGAAGTTCCAGTGGTTAGATGTGATTGGCCTCGAGAAGCCTCAGCGGAAATGGGCCTCATCTCGCCTGGAGGGCAAAACCTCCTGGATTTTCTCGAGTTGCGGCAGGTGCTCTCGACTTACGACGGGGACTTCAGGGACCCGCTCTGGTGGCCTCAGGAAAGGCCAGTCCCCATGCGAGTTCCTCGGGGGCCTCTCGGGATTCCTCTCCCGTCGATGCCGGGGCCTAAGACCTTGTGTGGAGTCGGGGCCGGAACCTGAGGATTCCTCTCCAGTGCTGACATGGATCTTGGGGTACTTCTGGAGTCTCCCCAGGGGAGTCAGTCCTCGTCTCGAATGCGGGCATGCACTTGCGCTTTCCTCCAGAGCGGTAGCAGCAGTGTCACGCAGTCCGCCACCTGGATCAAAGGATCTATGGTTTTCCCTCGAGTCTTTCCCACGAGGCTTTCCCACGAGGCTTTCCCACAGGGCTGTCCCACGTGCACACGTGGTGGGAGTCGATCCTCGGCTTGAACGTCAAGGCAGTGCAGGGAAAACAGGTTCCTCTGGAATGGACTGACACATCTGGGGGACTCTTGGAATGGTGGCACGACCCTGGAGTTCCTCTCGCCTTTCCTGTGGAGAGCGCCTCCTCTTGAGATGCGACGGGAACGCCGGGAATTCTTTCCCTACGAAACAGGGAAAGGATCCCCCATCTCGAGCTAGGAGGCGAAACAGGGCTCCCCTGGATGTGTGTGGGACACCACGTGCTTCCTCTCGAGTGGAGACGGGTATGTCGGGGAACTTCTTGAGTTGCAGCAAGGGTGTGAAGGACCCTTTGGAAGTTCCAGTGGTTAGATGTGATTGGCCTCGAGAAGCCTCAGCGGAAATGGGCCTCATCTCGCCTGGAGGGCAACACCTCCTGGATTTTCTCGAGTTGCGGCAGGTGCTCTCGACTTACGACGGGGACCTCAGGGAACCGCTCTGGTGGCCTCAGGAAAGGACAGTCCCCATGCGAGTTCCTCGGGGGCCTCTCGGGATTCCTCTCCCGTCGATGCCGGGGCCTAAGACCTTGTGTGGAGTCGGGGTCGGAACCTGAGGATTCCTCTCCAGTGCTGACATGGATATTGGGGTACTTCTGGAGTCTCCCCAGGGGAGTCAGTCCTCGTCTCGAATGCGGGCATGCACTTGCGCTTTCCTCCAGAGCGGTAGCAGCAGTGTCACGCAGTCCGCCGCCTGGATCAAAGGATCTATGGTTTTCCCTCGAGCCTTTCCCACGAGGCTTTCCCACGAGGCTTTCCCACAGGGCTGTCCCACGTGCACACGTGGTGGGACTCGATCCTCGGCTTGAACGTCAAGGCAGTGCAGGGAAAACAGGTTCCTCTGGAATGGACTGACACATCTGGGGGACTCTTGGAATGGTGGCACGACCCTGGAGTTCCTCTCGCCTTTCCTGTGGAGAGCGCCTCCTCTTGAGATGCGACGGGAACGCCGGGAATTCTTTCCCTACGAAACAGGGAAAGGATCCCTCATCTCGAGCTAGGAGGCGGAAACGGGGCTCCCCTGGATGTGTGCGGGACCCCACGTGCTTCCTCTCGAGTGGAGACGGGTATGTCGGGGAACTTCTTGAGTTGCAGCAAGGGTGTGAAGGACCCTTTGGAAGTTCCCGTGGTTAGACGTGATTAGCCTCGAGAAGCCTTAGCGGAAATGGGCCTCATCTCGCCTGGAGGGCAAAACCTCCTGGATTTTCTCGAGTTGCGGCAGGTGCTCTCGACTTACGACGGGGACCTCAGGGACCCGCTCTGGTGGCCTCAGGAAAGGGCAGTCCCCATGCGAGTTCCTCGGGGACGTCTCGGGATTCCTCTCTGGTCGATGCCGGGGCCTAAGACCTTGTGTGGAGTCGGGGCCGGAACCTGAGGATTCCTCTCCAGTGCTGACATGGATCTTGGGGTACTTCTGGAGTCTCCCCAGGGGAGTCAGTCCTCGTCTCGAATGCGGGCATGCACTTGCGCTTTCCTCCAGAGCGGTAGCAGCAGTGTCACGCAGTCCGCCACCTGGATCAAAGGATCTATGGTTTTCCCTCGAGTCTTTCCCACGAGGCTTTCCCACGAGGCTTTCCCACAGGGCTGTCCCACGTGCACACGTGGTGGGAGTCGATCCTCGGCTTGAACCTCAAGGCAGTGCAGGGAAAACAGGTTCCTCTGTAATGGACTGACACATCTGGGGGTCTCTTGGAATGGTGGCACGACCCTGGAGTTCCTCTCCCCTTTCCTGTGGAGAGCGCCTCCTCTTGAGATGCGACGGGAACGCCGGGAATTCTTTCCCTACGAAACAGGGAAAGGATCCCTCATCTCGAGCTAGGAAGCGGAAACGGGGCTCCCCTGGATGTGTGCGGGTCCCCACGTGCTTCCTCTCGAGTGGAGACGGGTATGTCGGGGAACTTCTTGAGTTGCAGCAATGGTGTGAAGGACCCTTTGGAAGTTCCAGTGGTTAGATGTGATTGGCCTCGTGAAGCCTCAGCGGAAATGGGCCTCATCTCGCCTGGAGGGCAAAACCTCCTGGATTTTCTCGAGTTGCGGCAGGTGCTCTCGACTTACGACGGGGACCTCAGGGACCCGCTCTGGTGGCCTCAGGAAAGGCCAGTCCCCATGCGAGTTCCACGGGGGCGTCTCGGGATTCCTCTCCCATCGATGCCGGGGCCTAAGACCTTGTGTGGAGTCGGGGCCGGAACCTGAGGATTCCTCTCCAGTGCTGACATGGATCTTGGGGTACTTCTGGAGTCTCCCCAGGGGAGTCAGTCCTCGTCTCGAATGCGGGCATGCACTTGCGCTTTCCTCCAGAGCGGTAGCAGCAGTGTCACGCAGTCCGCCGCGTGGATCAAAGGATCTATGGTTTTCCCTCGAGTCTTTCCCACGAGGCTTTCCCACAGGGCTGTCCCACGTTCACACGTGGTGGGAGTCGATCCTCGGCATGAACGTCAAGGCAGTGCAGGGAAAACAGGTTCCTCTGGAATGGACTGACACATCTGGGGGACTCCTGGAACGGTGGCACGACCCTGGAGTTCCTCTCGCCTTTCCTGTGGAGAGCGCCTCCTCTTGAGATGCGACGGGCACGCCGGGAATTCTTTCCCTACGAAACAGGGAAAGGATCCCTCATCTCGAGCTAGGAGGCGGAAACGGGGCTCCCCTGGATGTGTGCGGGACACCACGTGCTTCCTCTCGAGTGCAGACGGGTATGTCGGGGAACTTCTTGAGTTGCAGCAATGGTGTGAAGGACCCTTTGGAAGTTCCAGTGGTTAGATGTGATTGGCCTCGTGAAGCCTCAGCGGAAATGGGCCTCATCTCGCCTGGAGGGCAAAACCTCCTGGATTTTCTCGAGTTGCGGCAGGTGCTCTCGACTTACGACGGGGACCTCAGGGACCCGCTCTGGTGGCCTCAGGAAAGGCCAGTCCCCATGCGAGTTCCACGGGGGCGTCTCGGGATTCCTCTCCCATCGATGCCGGGGCCTAAGACCTTGTGTGGAGTCGGGGCCGGAACCTGAGGATTCCTCTCCAGTGCTGACATGGATCTTGGGGTACTTCTGGAGTCTCCCCAGGGGAGTCAGTCCTCGTCTCGAATGCGGGCATGCACTTGCGCTTTCCTCCAGAGCGGTAGCAGCAGTGTCACGCAGTCCGCCGCGTGGATCAAAGGATCTATGGTTTTCCCTCGAGTCTTTCCCACGAGGCTTTCCCACAGGGCTGTCCCACGTTCACACGTGGTGGGAGTCGATCCTCGGCATGAACGTCAAGGCAGTGCAGGGAAAACAGGTTCCTCTGGAATGGACTGACACATCTGGGGGACTCCTGGAACGGTGGCACGACCCTGGAGTTCCTCTCGCCTTTCCTGTGGAGAGCGCCTCCTCTTGAGATGCGACGGGAACGCCGGGAATTCTTTCCCTACGAAACAGGGAAAGGATCCCTCATCTCGAGCTAGGAGGCGGAAACGGGGCTCCCCTGGATGTGTGCGGGACACCACGTGCTTCCTCTCGAGTGCAGACCGGTATGTCGGGGAACTTCTTGAGTTGCAGCAAGGGTGTGAAGGACCCTTTGGAAGTTCCAGTGGTTAGATGTGATTGGCCTCGAGAAGCCTCAGCGGAAATGGGCCTCATCTCGCCTCGAGGGCAAAACCTCCTGGATTTTCTCGAGCTGCGGCAGGTGCTCTCGACTTCCGACGGGGACCTCAGGGAACCGCTCTGGTGGCCTCAGGAAAGGCCAGTCCCCATGCGAGTTCCTCGGGGGCCTCTCGGGATTCCTCTCCCGTCGATGCCGGCGCCTAAGACCTTGTGTGGAAACGGGGCCGGAACCTGAGGATTCCTCTCCAGTGCTGACATGGATCTTGGGGTACTTCTGGAGTCTCCCCAGTGGAGTCAGTCCTCGTCTCGAATGCGGGCATGCACTTGCGCTTTCCTCCAGAGCGGTAGCAGCAGTGTCACGCAGTCCGCCTCGTGGATCAAAGGATCTATGGTTTTCCCTCGAGTCTTTCCCACGAGGATTTCCCACGAGTCTTTCCCACAGGGCTGTAGCACGTGCACACGTGGTGGGAGTCGATCCTCGGCTTGAACGTCAAGGCAGTGCAGGGAAAACAGGTTCCTCTGGAATGGACTGACACATCTGGGGGACTCCTGGAACGGTGGCACGACCCTGGAGTTCCTCTCCCCTTTCCTGTGGAGAGCACCTCCTCTTGAGATGCGACGGGAACGCCGGGAATTCTTTCCCTACGAAACAGGGAAAGGATCCCTCATCTCGAGCTAGGAGGCGGAAACGGGGCTCCCCTGGATGTGTGCGGGACCCACGTGCTTCCTCTCGAGTGGAGACGGGTATGTCGGGGAACTTCTTGAGTTGCAGCAAGGGTGTGAAGGACCCTTTGGAAATTACAGTGGTTAATCGTGATTAGCCTCGAGAAGCCTCAGCGGAAATGGGCCTCATCTCGCCTGGAGGGCAAAACCTCCTGGATTTTCTCGAGTTGCGGCAGGTGCTCTCGACTTACGACGGGGATCTCAGGGACCCGCTCTGGTGGCCTCAGGAAAGGCCAGTCCCCATGCGAGTTCCTCGGGGGCCTCTCGGGATTCCTCTCCCGTCGATGCCGGGGCCTAAGACCTTGTGTGGAGTCGGGGCCGGAACCTGAGGATTCCTCTCCAGTGCTGACATGGATCTTGGGGTACTTCTGGAGTCTCCCCAGGGGAGTCAGTCCTCGTCTCGAATGCGGGCATGCACTTGCGCTTTCCTCCAGAGCGGTAGCAGCAGTGTCACGCAGTCCGCCGCGTGAATCAAAGGATCTATGGTTTTCCCTCGAGTCTTTCCCACGAGGCTTTCCCACGAGGCTTTCCCACAGGGCTGTCCCACGTGCACACGTGGTGGGAGTCGATCCTCGGCTTGAACGTCAAGGCAGTGCAGGGAAAACAGGTTCCTCTGGAATGGAATGACATATCTGGGGGACTCTTGGAATGGTGTCACGACCCTGGAGTTCCTCTCGCCTTTCCTGTGGAGAGCGCCTCCTCTTGAGATGCGACGGGAACGCCGGGAATTCTTTCCCTACGAAACAGGGAAAGGATCCCTCATCTCGAGCTAGGAGGCGGAAACGGGGCTCCCCTGGATGTGTGCGGGACACCACGTGCTTCCTCTCGAGTGCAGACGGGTATGTCGGGGAACTTCTTGAGTTGCAGCAAGGGTGTGAAGGACCCTTTGGAAGTTCCAGTGGTTAGATGTGATTGGCCTCGAGAAGCCTCAGCGGAAATGGGCCTCATCTCGCCTGGAGGGCAAAACCTCCTGGATTTTCTCGAGTTGCGGCAGGTGCTCTCGACTTACGACGGGGACTTCAGGGACCCGCTCTGGTGGCCTCAGGAAAGGCCAGTCCCCATGCGAGTTCCTCGGGGGCCTCTCGGGATTCCTCTCCCGTCGATGCCGGGGCCTAAGACCTTGTGTGGAGTCGGGGCCGGAACCTGAGGTTTCCTCTCCAGTGCTGACATGGATCTTGGGGTACTTCTGGAGTCTCCCCAGGGGAGTCAGTCCTCGTCTCGAATGTGGGCATGCACTTGCGCTTTCCTCCAGAGCGGTAGTAGCAGTGTCACGCAGTCCGCCGCGTGGATCAAAGGATCTGTGGTTTTCCCTCGAGTCTTTCCCACGAGGCTTTCCCACGAGGCTTTCCCACAGGGCTGTCCCACGTGCACACGTGGTGGGAGTCGATCCTCGGCTTGAACGTCAAGGCAGTGCAGGGAAAACAGGTTCCTCTGGAATGGACTGACACATCTGGGGGACTCTTGGAATGGTGTCTCGACCCTGGAGTTCCTCTCGCCTTTCCTGTGGAGAGCGCCTCCTCTTGAGATGCGACGGGAACGCCCGGAATTCTTTCCCTACGAAACAGGGAAAGGATCCCTCATCTAGAGCTAGGAGGCGAAACGGGGCTCCCCTGGATGTGTGCGGGACCCCACGTGCTTCCTCTCGAGTGGAGACGGGTATGTCGGGGAACTTCTTGAGTTGCAGCAATGGTGTGAAGGACCCTTTGGAAGTTCCACTGGTTAGATGTGATTGGCCTCGAGAAGCCTCAGCGGAAATGGGCCTCATCTCGCCTGGAGGGCAAAACCTCCTGGATTTTCTCGAGTTGTGGCAGGTGCTCTCGACTTACGACGGGGACCTCAGGGAACCGCTGTGGTGTCCTCAGGAAAGGCCAGTCCCCATGCGAGTTCCTCGGGGGCGTCTCGGGATTCCTCTCCCGTCGATGCCGGGGCCTAAGACCTTGTGTGGAGTCGGGGCCGGAACCTGAGGATTCCTCTCCAGTGCTGACATGGATCTTGGGGTACTTCTGGAGTCTCCCCAGGGGAGTCAGTCCTCGTCTCGAATGCGGGCATGCACTTGCGCTTTCCTCCAGAGCGGTAGCAGCAGTGTCACGCAGTCCGCCGCGTGGATCAAAGGATCTATGGTTTTCCCTCGAGTCTTTCCCACGAGGCTTTCCCACGAGGCTTTCCCACAGGGCTGTCCCACGTGCACACGTGGTGGGAGTCGATCCTCGGCTTGAACGTCAAGGCAGTGCAGGGAAAACAGGTTCCTCTGGAATGGACTGACACATCTGGGGGACTCTTGGAATGGTGGCACGACCCTGGAGTTCCTCTCGCCTTTCCTGTGGAGAGCGCCTCCTCTTGAGATGCGACGGGAACGCCGGGAATTCTTTCCCTACGAAACAGGGAAAGGATCCCTCATCTCGAGCTAGGAGGCGGAAACGGGGCTCCCCTGGATGTGTGGGGGACACCACGTGCTTCCTCTCGAGTGGAGACGGGTATGTCGGGGAACTTCTTGAGTTGCAGCAAGGGTGTGAAGGACCGTTTCGAAGTTCCAGTGGTTAGATGTGATTGGCCTCGAGAAGCCTCAGCGGAAATGGGCCTCATCTCGCCTGGAGGGCAAAACCTCCTGGATTTTCTCGAGTTGCGGCAGGTGCTCTCGACTTACGACGGGGACTTCAGGGACCCGCTCTGGTGGCCTCAGGAAAGGCCAGTCCCCATGCGAGTTCCTCGGGGGCCTCTCGGGATTCCTCTCCCGTCGATGCCGGGGCCTAAGACCTTGTGTGGAGTCGGGGCCGGAACCTGAGGTTTCCTCTCCAGTGCTGACATGGATCTTGGGGTACTTCTGGAGTCTCCCCAGGGGAGTCAGTCCTCGTCTCGAATGTGGGCATGCACTTGCGCTTTCCTCCAGAGCGGTAGTAGCAGTGTCACGCAGTCCGCCGCGTGGATCAAAGGATCTATGGTTTTCCCTCGAGTCTTTCCCACGAGGCTTTCCCACGAGGCTTTCCCACAGGGCTGTCCCACGTGCACACGTGGTGGGAGTCGATCCTCGGCTTGAACGTCAAGGCAGTGCAGGGAAAACAGGTTCCTCTGGAATGGACTGACACATCTGGGGGACTCTTGGAATGGTGTCTCGACCCTGGAGTTCCTCTCGCCTTTCCTGTGGAGAGCGCCTCCTCTTGAGATGCGACGGGAACGCCCGGAATTCTTTCCCTACGAAACAGGGAAAGGATCCCTCATCTCGAGCTAGGAGGCGAAACGGGGCTCCCCTGGATGTGTGCGGGACCCCACGTGCTTCCTCTCGTGTGAAGACGGGTATGTCGGGGAACTTCTTGAGTTGCAGCAATGGTGTGAAGGACCCTTTGGAAGTTCCACTGGTTAGATGTGATTGGCCTCGAGAAGCCTCAGCGGAAATGGGCCTTATCTCGCCTGGAGGGCAAAACCTCCTGGATTTTCTCAAGTTGCGGCAGGTGCTCTCGACTTACGACGGGGACCTCAGGGACCCGCTCTGGTGGCCTCAGGAAAGGCCAGTCCCCATGCGAGTTCCTCGGGGGCCTCTCGGGATTCCTCTCCCGTCGATGCCGGGGCCTAAGACCTTGTGTGGAGTCGGGGCCGGAAACTGAGGATTCCTCTCCAGTGCTGACATGGATCTTGGGGTAGTTCTGGAGTCTCCCCAGGGGAGTCAGTCCTCGTCTCGAATGCAGGCATGCACTTGCGCTTTCCTCCAGAGCGGTAGCAGTAGTGTCACGCAGTCCGCCGCGTGGATCAAAGGATCTATGGTTTTCCCTTGAGTCTTTCCCACGAGGCTTTCCCACGAGGCTTTCCCACAGGGCTGTCCCACGTGCACACGTGGTGGGAGTCGATCCTCGGCTTGAACGTCAAGGCAGTGCAGGGAAAACAGGTTCCTCTGGAATGGACTGACACATCTGGGGGACTCTTGGAATGGTGGCACGACCCTGGAGTTCCTCTCGCCTTTCCTGTGGAGAGCGCCTCCTCTTGAGATGCGACGGGAACGCCGGGAATTCTTTCCCTACGAAACAGGGAAAGGATCCCTCATCTCGAGCTAGGAGGCGGAAACGGGGCTCCCCTGGATGTGTGCGGGACACCACATGCTTCCTCTCGAGTGGAGACGGGTATGTCGGGGAACTTCTTGAGTTGCAGCAATGGTGTGAAGGACCCTTTGGAAGTTCCAGAGGTTAGACGTGATTGGCCTCGAGAAGCCTCAGCGGAAATGGGCCTCATCTCTCCTGGAGGGCAAAACCTCCTGGATTTTCTCAAGTTGCGGCAGGTGCTCTCGACTTACGACGGGGACCTCAGGGACCCGCTCTGGTGGCCTCAGGAAAGGCCAGTCCCCATGCGAGTTCCTCGGGGGCGTCTGGGGATTCCTCTCCCGTCGATGCCGGGGCCTAAGACCTTGTGTGGAGTCGGGGCCGGAAACTGAGGATTCCTCTCCAGTGCTGACATGGATCTTGGGGTAGTTCTGGAGTCTCCCCAGGGGAGTCAGTCCTCGTCTCGAATGCAGGCATGCACTTGCGCTTTCCTCCAGAGCGGTAGCAGTAGTGTCACGCAGTCCGCCGCGTGGATCAAAGGATCTATGGTTTTCCCTTGAGTCTTTCCCACGAGGCTTTCCCACGAGGCTTTCCCACAGGGCTGTCCCACGTGCACACGTGGTGGGAGTCGATCCTCGGCTTGAACGTCAAGGCAGTGCAGGGAAAACAGGTTCCTCTGGAATGGAATGACACATCTGGGGGACTCTTGGAATGGTGGCACGACCCTGGTGTTCCTCTCGCCTTTCCTGTGGAGAGCGCCTCCTCTTGAGATGCGACGGGAACGCCGGGAATTCTTTCCCTACGAAACAGGGAAAGGATCCCTCATCTCGAGCTAGGAGGCCGAAACGGGGCTCCCCTGGATGTGTGGGGGACACCACGTGCTTCCTCTCGAGTGGAGACGGGTATGTCGGGGAACTTCTTGAGTTGCAGCAAGGGTGTGAAGGACCGTTTCGAAGTTCCAGTGGTTAGATGTGATTGGCCTCGAGAAGCCTCAGCGGAAATGGGCCTCATCTCGCCTGGAGGGCAAAACCTCCTGGATTTTCTCGAGTTGCGGCAGGTGCTCTCGACTTACGACGGGGACTTCAGGGACCCGCTCTGGTGGCCTCAGGAAAGGCCAGTCCCCATGCGAGTTCCTCGGGGGCCTCTCGGGATTCCTCTCCCGTCGATGCCGGGGCCTAAGACCTTGTGTGGAGTCGGGGCCGGAACCTGAGGTTTCCTCTCCAGTGCTGACATGGATCTTGGGGTACTTCTGGAGTCTCCCCAGGGGAGTCAGTCCTCGTCTCGAATGTGGGCATGCACTTGCGCTTTCCTCCAGAGCGGTAGTAGCAGTGTCACGCAGTCCGCCGCGTGGATCAAAGGATCTATGGTTTTCCCTCGAGTCTTTCCCACGAGGCTTTCCCACGAGGCTTTCCCACAGGGCTGTCCCACGTGCACACGTGGTGGGAGTCGATCCTCGGCTTGAACGTCAAGGCAGTGCAGGGAAAACAGGTTCCTCTGGAATGGACTGACACATCTGGGGGACTCTTGGAATGGTGTCTCGACCCTGGAGTTCCTCTCGCCTTTCCTGTGGAGAGCGCCTCCTCTTGAGATGCGACGGGAACGCCCGGAATTCTTTCCCTACGAAACAGGGAAAGGATCCCTCATCTCGAGCTAGGAGGCGAAACGGGGCTCCCCTGGATGTGTGCGGGACCCCACGTGCTTCCTCTCGTGTGAAGACGGGTATGTCGGGGAACTTCTTGAGTTGCAGCAATGGTGTGAAGGACCCTTTGGAAGTTCCACTGGTTAGATGTGATTGGCCTCGAGAAGCCTCAGCGGAAATGGGCCTCATCTCGCCTGGAGGGCAAAACCTCCTGGATTTTCTCGAGTTGTGGCAGGTGCTCTCGACTTACGACGGGGACCTCAGGGAACCGCTCTGGTGGCCTCAGGAAAGGCCAGTCCCCATGCGAGTTCCTCGGGGGCGTCTCGGGATTCCTCTCTCGTCGATGCCGGGGCCTAAGACCTTGTGTGGAGTCGGGGCCGGAACCTGAGGATTCCTCTCCAGTGCTGACATGGATCTTGGGGTACTTCTGGAGTCTCCCCAGGGGAGTCAGTCCTCGTCTCGAATGCGGGCATGCACTTGCGCTTTCCTCCAGAGCGGTAGCAGCAGTGTCACGCAGTCCGCCGCGTGGATCAAAGGATCTATGGTTTTCCCTCGAGTCTTTCCCACGAGGCTTTCCCACGAGGCTTTCCCACAGGGCTGTCCCACGTGCACACGTGGTGGGAGTCGATCCTCGGCTTGAACGTCAAGGCAGTGCAGGGAAAACAGGTTCCTCTGGAATGGACTGACACATCTGGGGGACTCTTGGAATGGTGGCACGACCCTGGAGTTCCTCTCGCCTTTCCTGTGGAGAGCGCCTCCTCTTGAGATGCGACGGGAACGCCGGGAATTCTTTCCCTACGAAACAGGGAAAGGATCCCTCATCTCGAGCTAGGAGGCGGAAACGGGGCTCCCCTGGATGTGTGCGGGACACCACATGCTTCCTCTCGAGTGGAGACGGGTATGTCGGGGAACTTCTTGAGTTGCAGCAATGGTGTGAAGGACCCTTTGGAAGTTCCAGTGGTTAGACGTGATTGGCCTCGAGAAGCCTCAGCGGAAATGGGCCTCATCTCTCCTGGAGGGCAAAACCTCCTGGATTTTCTCAAGTTGCGGCAGGTGCTCTCGACTTACGACGGGGACCTCAGGGACCCGCTCTGGTGGCCTCAGGAAAGGCCAGTCCCCATGCGAGTTCCTCGGGGGCCTCTCGGGATTCCTCTCCCGTCGATGCCGGGGCCTAAGACCTTGTGTGGAGTCGGGGCCGGAAACTGAAGATTCCTCTCCAGTGCTGACATGGATCTTGGGGTAGTTCTGGAGTCTCCCCAGGGGAGTCAGTCCTCGTCTCGAATGCAGGCATGCACTTGCGCTTTCCTCCAGAGCGGTAGCAGTAGTGTCACGCAGTCCGCCGCGTGGATCAAAGGATCTATGGTTTTCCCTTGAGTCTTTCCCACGAGGCTTTCCCACGAGGCTTTCCCACAGGGCTGTCCCACGTGCACATGTGGTGGGAGTCGATCCTCGGCTTGAACGTCAAGGCAGTGCAGGGAAAACAGGTTCCTCTGGAATGGACTGACACATCTGGGGGACTCTTGGAATGGTGGCACGACCCTGGAGTTCCTCTCGCCTTTCCTGTGGAGAGCGCCTCCTCTTGAGATGCGACGGGAACGCCGGGAATTCTTTCCCTACGAAACAGGGAAAGGATCCCTCATCTCGAGCTAGGAGGCGGAAACGGGGCTCCCCTGGATGTGTGCGGGACACCACATGCTTCCTCTCGAGTGGAGACGGGTATGTCGGGGAACTTCTTGAGTTGCAGCAATGGTGTGAAGGACCCTTTGGAAGTTCCAGTGGTTAGACGTGATTGGCCTCGAGAAGCCTCAGCGGAAATGGGCCTCATCTCTCCTGGAGGGCAAAACCTCCTGGATTTTCTCAAGTTGCGGCAGGTGCTCTCGACTTACGACGGGGACCTCAGGGACCCGCTCTGGTGGCCTCAGGAAAGGCCAGTCCCCAAGCGAGTTCCTCGGGGGCCTCTCGGGATTCCTCTCCCGTCGATGCCGGGGCCTAAGACCTTGTGTGGAGTCGGGGCCGGAAACTGAGGATTCCTCTCCAGTGCTGACATGGATCTTGGGGTAGTTCTGGAGTCTCCCCAGGGGAGTCAGTCCTCGTCTCGAATGCTGGCATGCACTTGCGCTTTCCTCCAGAGCGGTAGCAGTAGTGTCACGCAGTCCGCCGCGTGGATCAAAGGATCTATGGTTTTCCCTTGAGTCTTTCCCACGAGGCTTTCCCACGAGGCTTTCCCACAGGGCTGTCCCACGTGCACACGTGGTGGGAGTCGATCCTCGGCTTGAACGTCAAGGCAGTGCAGGGAAAACAGGTTCCTCTGGAATGGAATGACACATCTGGGGGACTCTTGGAATGGTGTCACGACCCTGGAGTTCCTCTCGCCTTTCCTGTGGAGAGCGCCTCCTCTTGAGATGCGACGGGAACGCCGGGAATTCTTTCCCTAAGAAACAGGGAAAGGATCCCTCATCTCGAACTAGGAGGCGGAAACGGGGCTCCCCTGGATGTGTGCGGGACACCACGTGCTTCCTCTCGAGTGGAGACGGGTATGTCGGGGAACTTCTTGAGTTGCAGCAATGGTGTGAAGGACCCTTTGGAAGTTCCAGTGGTTAGATGTTATTGGCCTCGAGAAGCCTCAGCGGAAATGGACCTCATCTCGCCTGGAGGGCAAAACCTCCTGTATTTTCTCGAGTTGCGGCCGTTGCTCTCGGCTTACGACGGGGACCTCAGGGACCCGCTCTGGTGGCCTCAGGAAAGGCCAGTCCCCATGCGAGTTCCTCGGGGGCGTCTCGGGATTCCTCTCCCGTCGATGCCGGGGCCTAAGACCTTGTGTGGAGTCGGGGCCGGAACCTGAGGATTCCTCTCCAGTGCTGACATGGATCTTGGGGTACTTCTGGAGTCTCCCCAGGGGAGTCAGTCCTCGTCTCGAATGCGGGCA
Source organism: Ovis canadensis (assembly GCF_042477335.2). Lineage (NCBI taxonomy): Eukaryota > Metazoa > Chordata > Mammalia > Artiodactyla > Bovidae > Ovis > Ovis canadensis. The sequence goes on from NC_091260.1 coordinate 8,243,574, forward strand.
TGCACTTGCGCTTTCCTCCAGAGCGGTAGCAGCAGTGTCACGCAGTCCGCCGCGTGGATCAAAGGATCTATGGTTTTCCCTCGAGTCTTTCCCACGAGGCTTTCCCACGAGGCTTTCCCACAGGGCTGTCCCACGTGCACACGTGGTGGGAGTCGATCCTCGGCTTGAACGTCAAGGCAGTGCAGGGAAAACAGGTTCCTCTGGAATGGACTGACACATCTGGGGGACTCTTGGAATGGTGTCTCGACCCTGGAGTTCCTCTCGCCTTTCCTGTGGAGAGCGCCTCCTCTTGAGATGCGACGGGAACGCCGGGAATTCTTTCCCTACGAAACAGGGAAAGGATCCCTCATCTCGAGCTAGGAGGCGAAACGGGGCTCCCCTGGATGTGTGCGGGACACCACGTGCTTCCTCTCGAGTGGAGACGGGTATGTCGGGGAACTTCTTGAGTTGCAGCAATGGTGTGAAGGACCCTTTGGAAGTTCCAGTGGTTAGATGTGATTGGCCTCGAGAAGCCTCAGCGGAAATGGGCCTCATCTCGCCTGGAGGGCAAAACCTCCTGGATTTTCTCGAGTTGCGGCAGGTGCTCTCGACTTACGACGGGGACCTCAGGGAACCGCTCTGGTGGCCTCAGGAAAGGCCAGTCCCCATGCGAGTTTCTCGGGGGCGTCTTGGGATTCCTCTCCCGTCGATGCCGGGGCCTAAGACCTTGTGTGGATTCGGGGCCGGAACCTGAGGATTCCTCTCCAGTGCTGACATGGATCTTGGGGTACTTCTGGAGTCTCCCCAGGGGAGTCAGTCCTCGTCTCGAATGCGGGCATGCACTTGCGCTTTCCTCCAGAGCGGTAGCAGCAGTGTCACGCAGTCCGCCGCGTGGATCAAAGGATCTATGGTTTTCCCTCGAGTCTTTCCCACGAGGCTTTCCCACGAGGCTTTCCCACAGGGCTGTCCCACGTGCACACGTGGTGGGAGTCGATCCTCGGCTTGAACGTCAAGGCAGTGCAGGGAAAACAGGTTCCTCTGGAATGGACTGCCCCGTCTGGGGGACTCTTGGAATGGTGCCACGACCCTGGAGTTCCTCTCGCCTTTCCTGTGGAGAGCGCCTCCTCTTGAGATGCGACGGGAACACCGGGAATTCTTTCCCTACGAAACAGGGAAAGGATCCCTCATCTCGAGCTAGGAGGCGGAAACGGGGCTCCCCTGGATGTGTGCGGGACACCCCGTGCTTCCTCTCGAGTGGAGACGGGTATGTCGGGGAACTTCTTGAGTTGCAGCAAGGGTGTGAAGGACCCTTTGGAAGTTCCAGTGGTTAGACGTGATTGGCCTCGAGAAGCCTCAGCGGAAATGGGCCTCATCTCGCCTGGAGGGCAAAACCTCCTGGATTTTCTCGAGTTGCGGCAGGTGCTCTCGACTTATGACGAGGACCTCAGGGACCCGCTCTGGTGGCCTCAGGAAAGGCCAGTCCCCTTGCGAGTTCCTCGGGGGCCTCTCGGGATTCCTCTCCCGTCGATGCCGGGGCCTAAGACCTTGTGTGGAGTCGTTGCCGGAACCAGGGGATTCCTCTTCAGTGCTGACATGGATCTTGGGGTACTTCTGGAGTCTCCCCAGGGGAGTCAGTCCTCGTCTCGAATGCGGGCATGCACTTGCGCTTTCCTCCACAGCGGTAGCAGCAGTGTCACGCAGTCCGCCGCATGGATCAAAGGATCTATGGTTTTCCCTTGAGTATTTCCCACGAGGCTTTCCCACGAGGCTTTCCCACAGGGCTGTCCCACGTGCACACGTGGTGGGACTCGATCCTCGGCTTGAACGTCAAGGCAGTGCAGGGAAAACAGGTTCCTCTGGAATGGACTGACACATCTGGGGGACTCTTGGAATGCTGGCATGACCCTGGAGTTCCTCTCGCCTTTCCTGTGGAGAGCGCCTCCTCGTGAGATGCGACGGGAACGCCGGGAATTCTTTCCCTACGAAACAGGGAAAGGATCCCTCATCTCGAGCTAGGAGGCGGAAACGGGGCTCCCCTGGATGTGTGCGGGACCCCACGTGCTTCCTCTCGAGTGCAGACGCGTATGTCGGGGAACTTCTTGAGTTGCAGCAAGGGTGTGAAGGCCCCTTTGGAAGTTCCAGTGGTTAGATGTGATTGTCCTCGAGAAGCCTCAGAGGAAATGGGCCTCATCTCGCCTGGAGGGCAAAACCTCCTGGATTTTCTCGAGTTGCGGCAGGTGCTCTCGACGTACGACGGGGACTTCAGGGACCCGCTCTGGTGGCCTCAGGAAAGGCCAGTCCCCATGCGAGTTCCTCGGGGGCCTCTCGGGATTCCTCTCCCGTTGATGCCGGGGCCTAAGACCTTGTGTGGAGTCGGGGCCGGAACCTGAGGATTCCTCTCCAGTGCTGACATGGATCTTGGGGTACTTCTGGAGTCTCCCCAGGGGAGTCAGTCCTCGTCTCGAATGCGGGCATGCACTTGCGCTTTCCTCCAGAGTGGTAGCAACAGTGTCACGCAGTCCGCCGCGTGGATCAAAGGATCTATGGTTTTCCCTCGAGTCTTTCCCACGAGGCTTTCCCACGAGGCTTTCCCACAGGGCTGTCCCACGTGCACACGTGGTGGATGTCGATCCTCGGCTTGAACGTCAAGGCAGTGCAGGGAAAACAGGTTCCTCTGGAATGGACTGACACATCTTGGGGACTCTTGGAATGGTGTCTCGACCCTGGAGTTCCTCTCGCCTTTCCTGTGGAGAGCGCCTCCTCTTGAGATGCGACGGGAACGCCGGGAATTCTTTCCGTACGAAACAGGGAAAGGATCCCTCATCTCGAGCTAGGAGGCGGAAACGGGGCTCCCCTGGATGTGTGCGGGACCCCACGTGCTTCCTCTCGAGTGGAGACGGGTATGTCGGGGAACTTCTTGAGTTGCAGCAATGGTGTGAAGGACCCTTTGGAAGTTCCAGTGGTTAGATGTGATTGGCTTCGAGAAGCCTCAGCGGAAATGGGCCTCATCTCGCCTGGAGGGCAAAACCTCCTGGATTTTCTCGAGTTGCGGCAGGTGCTCTCGACTTACGACGGGGACCTCAGGGACCCGCTCTGGTGGCCTCAGGAAAGGCCAGTCCCCATGCGAGTTCCTCGGGGGCCTCTCGGGATTCCTCTCCCGTCTATGCCGGGGCCTAAGACCTTGTGTGGAGTCGGGGCCGAAACCTGAGGATTCCTCTCCAGTGCTGACATGGATCTTGGGGTACTTCTGGGGTCTCCCCAGGGGAGTCAGTCCTCGTCTCGAATGCGGGCATGCACTTGCGCTTTCCTCCAGAGCGGTAGCAGCAGTGTCACGCAGTCCGCCGCGTGGATCAAAGGATCTATGGTTTTCCCTTGAGTCTTTCCCACGAGGCTTTCCCACGAGGCTTTCCCACAGGGCTGTCCCACGTGCACACGTGGTGGGAGTCGATCCTCGGCTTGAACGTCAAGGCTGTGCAGGGAAAACAGGTTCCTCTGGAATGGAATGACATATCTGGGGGACTCTTGGAATGGTGTCACGACCCTGGAGTTCCTCTCGCCTTTCCTGTGGAGAGCGCCTCCTCTTGAGATGCGACGGGAACGCCGGGAATTCTTTCCCTACGAAACAGGGAAAGGATCCCTCATCTCGAGCTAGGAGGCGGAAACGGGGCTCCCCTGGATGTGTGCGGGACACCACGTGCTTCCTCTCGAGTGCAGACGGGTATGTCGGGGAACTTCTTGAGTTGCAGCAAGGGTGTGAAGGACCCTTTGGAAGTTCCAGTGGTTAGATGTGATTGGCCTCGAGAAGCCTCAGCGGAAATGGGCCTCATCTCGCCTGGAGGGCAAAACCTCCTGGATTTTCTCGAGTTGCGGCAGGTGCTCTCGACTTACGACGGGGACTTCAGGGACCCGCTCTGGTGGCCTCAGGAAAGGCCAGTCCCCATGCGAGTTCCTCGGGGGCCTCTCGGGATTCCTCTCCCGTCGATACCGGGGCCTAAGACCTTGTGTGGAGTCGGGGCCGGAACCTGAGGTTTCCTCTCCAGTGCTGACATGGATCTTGGGGTACTTCTGGAGTCTCCCCAGGGGAGTCAGTCCTCGTCTCGAATGTGGGCATGCACTTGCGCTTTCCTCCAGAGCGGTAGTAGCAGTGTCACGCAGTCCGCCGCGTGGATCAAAGGATCTGTGGTTTTCCCTCGAGTCTTTCCCACGAGGCTTTCCCACGAGGCTTTCCCACAGGGCTGTCCCACGTGCACACGTGGTGGGAGTCGATCCTCGGCTTGAACGTCAAGGCAGTGCAGGGAAAACAGGTTCCTCTGGAATGGACTGACACATCTGGGGGACTCTTGGAATGGTGTCTCGACCCTGGAGTTCCTCTCGCCTTTCCTGTGGAGAGCGCCTCCTCTTGAGATGCGACGGGAACGCCCGGAATTCTTTCCCTACGAAACAGGGAAAGGATCCCTCATCTAGAGCTAGGAGGCGAAACGGGGCTCCCCTGGATGTGTGCGGGACCCCACGTGCTTCCTCTCGAGTGGAGACGGGTATGTCGGGGAACTTCTTGAGTTGCAGCAATCGTGTGAAGGACCCTTTGGAAGTTCCACTGGTTAGATGTGATTGGCCTCGAGAAGCCTCAGCGGAAATGGGCCTCATCTCGCCTGGAGGGCAAAACCTCCTGGATTTTCTCGAGTTGCGGCAGGTGCTCTCGACTTACGACGGGGACTTCAGGGACCCGCTCTGGTGGCCTCAGGAAAGGCCAGTCCCCATGCGAGTTCCTCGGGGGCCTCTCGGGATTCCTCTCCCGTCGATGCCGGGGCCTAAGACCTTGTGTGGAGTCGGGGCCGGAACCTGAGGTTTCCTCTCCAGTGCTGACATGGATCTTGGGGTACTTCTGGAGTCTCCCCAGGGGAGTCAGTCCTCGTCTCGAATGTGGGCATGCACTTGGGCTTTCCTCCAGAGCGGTAGTAGCAGTGTCACGCAGTCCGCCGCGTGGATCAAAGGATCTATGGTTTTCCCTCGAGTCTTTCCCACGAGGCTTTCCCACGAGGCTTTCCCACAGGGCTGTCCCACGTGCACACGTGGTGGGAGTCGATCCTCGGCTTGAACGTCAAGGCAGTGCAGGGAAAACAGGTTCCTCTGGAATGGACTGACACATCTGGGGGACTCTTGGAATGGTGTCTCGACCCTGGAGTTCCTCTCGCCTTTCCTGTGGAGAGCGCCTCCTCTTGAAATGCGACGGGAACGCCGGGAATTCTTTCCCTACGAAACAGGGAAAGGATCCCTCATCTCGAGCTAGGAGGCGAAACGGGGCTCCCCTGGATGTGTGCGGGACCCCACGTGCTTCCTCTCGTGTGAAGACGGGTATGTCGGGGAACTTCTTGAGTTGCAGCAATGGTGTGAAGGACCCTTTGGAAGTTCCACTGGTTAGATGTGATTGGCCTCGAGAAGCCTCAGCGGAAATGGGCCTCATCTCGCCTGGAGGGCAAAACCTCCTGGATTTTCTCGAGTTGTGGCAGGAGCTCTCGACTTACGACGGGGACCTCAGGGAACCGCTCTGGTGGCCTCAGGAAAGGCCAGTCCCCATGCGAGTTCCTCGGGGGCGTCTCGGGATTCCTCTCTCGTCGATGCCGGTGCCTAAGACCTTGTGTGGAGTCGGGGCCGGAACCTGAGGATTCCTCTCCAGTGCTGACATGGATCTTGGGGTACTTCTGGAGTCTCCCCAGGGGAGTCAGTCCTCGTCTCGAATGCGGGCATGCACTTGCGCTTTCCTCCAGAGCGGTAGCAGCAGTGTCACGCAGTCCGCCGCGTGGATCAAAGGATCTATGGTTTTCCCTCGAGTCTTTCCCACGAGGCTTTCCCACGAGGCTTTCCCACAGGTCTGTCCCACGTGCACACGTGGTGGGAGTCGATCCTCGGCTTGAACGTCAAGGCAGTGCAGGGAAAACAGGTTCCTCTGGAATGGACTGACACATCTGGGGGACTCTTGGAATGGTGGCACGACCCTGGAGTTCCTCTCGCCTTTCCTGTGGAGAGCGCCTTCTCTTGAGATGCGACGGGAACGCCGGGAATTCTTTCCCTACGAAACAGGGAAAGGATCCCTCATCTCGAGCTAGGAGGCGGAAACGGGGCTCCCCTGGATGTGTGCGGGACACCACATGCTTCCTCTCGAGTGGAGACGGGTATGTCGGGGAACTTCTTGAGTTGCAGCAATGGTGTGAAGGACCCTTTGGAAGTTCCAGTGGTTAGACGTGATTGGCCTCGAGAAGCCTCAGCGGAAATGGGCCTCATCTCTCCTGGAGGGCAAAACCTCCTGGATTTTCTCAAGTTGCGGCAGGTGCTCTCGACTTACGACGGGGACCTCAGGGACCCGCTCTGGTGGCCTCAGGAAAGGCCAGTCCCCATGCGAGTTCCTCGGGGGCCTCTCGGGATTCCTCTCCCGTCGATGCCGGGGCCTAAGACCTTGTGTGGAGTCGGGGCCGGAAACTGAGGATTCCTCTCCAGTGCTGACATGGATCTTGGGGTAGTTCTGGAGTCTCCCCAGGGGAGTCAGTCCTCGTCTCGAATGCAGGCATGCACTTGCGCTTTCCTCCAGAGCGGTAGCAGTAGTGTCACGCAGTCCGCCGCGTGGATCAAAGGATCTATGGTTTTCCCTTGAGTCTTTCCCACGAGGCTTTCCCACGAGGCTTTCCCACAGGGCTGTCCCACGTGCACACGTGGTGGGAGTCGATCCTCGGCTTGAACGTCAAGGCAGTGCAGGGAAAACAGGTTCCTCTGGAATGGACTGACACATCTGGGGGACTCTTGGAATGGTGGCACGACCCTGGAGTTCCTCTCGCCTTTCCTGTGGAGAGCGCCTCCTCTTGAGATGCGACGGGAACGCCGGGAATTCTTTCCCTACGAAACAGGGAAAGGATCCCTCATCTCGAGCTAGGAGGCGGAAACGGGGCTCCCCTGGATGTGTGCGGGACACCACATGCTTCCTCTCGAGTGGAGACGGGTATGTCGGGGAACTTCTTGAGTTGCAGCAATGGTGTGAAGGACCCTTTGGAAGTTCCAGTGGTTAGACGTGATTGGCCTCGAGAAGCCTCAGCGGAAATGGGCCTCATCTCTCCTGGAGGGCAAAACCTCCTGGATTTTCTCAAGTTGCGGCAGGTGCTCTCGACTTACGACGGGGACCTCAGGGACCCGCTCTGGTGGCCTCAGGAAAGGCCAGTCCCCAAGCGAGTTCCTCGGGGGCCTCTCGGGATTCCTCTCCCGTCGATGCCGGGGCCTAAGACCTTGTGTGGAGTCGGGGCCGGAAACTGAGGATTCCTCTCCAGTGCTGACATGGATCTTGGGGTAGTTCTGGAGTCTCCCCAGGGGAGTCAGTCCTCGTCTCGAATGCTGGCATGCACTTGCGCTTTCCTCCAGAGCGGTAGCAGTAGTGTCACGCAGTCCGCCGCGTGGATCAAAGGATCTATGGTTTTCCCTTGAGTCTTTCCCACGAGGCTTTCCCACGAGGCTTTCCCACAGGGCTGTCCCACGTGCACACGTGGTGGGACTCGATCCTCGGCTTGAACGTCAAGGCAGTGCAGGGAAAACAGGTTCCTCTGGAATGGAATGACACATCTGGGGGACTCTTGGAATGGTGTCACGACCCTGGAGTTCCTCTCGCCTTTCCTGTGGAGAGCGCCTCCTCTTGAGATGCGACGGGAACGCCGGGAATTCTTTCCCTAAGAAACAGGGAAAGGATCCCTCATCTCGAACTAGGAGGCGGAAACGGGGCTCCCCTGGATGTGTGCGGGACACCACGTGCTTCCTCTCGAGTGGAGACGGGTATGTCGGGGAACTTCTTGAGTTGCAGCAATGGTGTGAAGGACCCTTTGGAAGTTCCAGTGGTTAGATGTGATTGGCCTCGAGAAGCCTCAGCGGAAATGGACCTCATCTCGCCTGGAGGGCAAAACCTCCTGGATTTTCTCGAGTTGCGGCCGTTGCTCTCGGCTTACGACGGGGACCTCAGGGACCCGCTCTGGTGGCCTCAGGAAAGGCCAGTCCCCATGCGAGTTCCTCGGGGGCGTCTCGGGATTCCTCTCCCGTCGATGCCGGGGCCTAAGACCTTGTGTGGAGTCGGGGCCGGAACCTGAGGATTCCTCTCCAGTGCTGACATGGATCTTGGGGTACTTCTGGAGTCTCCCCAGGGGAGTCAGTCCTCGTCTCGAATGCGGGCATGCACTTGCGCTTTCCTCCAGAGCGGTAGCAGCAGTGTCACGCAGTCCGCCGCGTGGATCAAAGGATCTATGGTTTTCCCTCAAGTCTTTCCCACGAGGCTTTCCCACGAGGCTTTCCCACAGGGCTGTCCCACGTGCACACGTGGTGGGAGTCGATCCTCGGCTTGAACGTCAAGGCAGTGCAGGGAAAACAGGTTCCTCTGGAATGGACTGACACATCTGGGGGACTCTTGGAATGGTGTCTCGACCCTGGAGTTCCTCTCGCCTTTCCTGTGGAGAGCGCCTCCTCTTGAGATGCGACGGGAACGCCGGGAATTCTTTCCCTACGAAACAGGGAAAGGATCCCTCATCTCGAGCTAGGAGGCGAAACGGGGCTCCCCTGGATGTGTGCGGGACACCACGTGCTTCCTCTCGAGTGGAGACGTGTATGTCGGGGAACATCTTGAGTTGCAGCAAGGGTGTGAAAGACCCTTTGGAAATTCCAGTGGTTAGATGTGATTGGCCTCGAGAAGCCTCAGCGGAAATGGGCCTCATCTCGCCTGGAGGGCAAAACCTCCTGGATTTTCTCGAGTTGCGGCAGGTGCTCTCGACTTACGACGGGGACCTCAGGGACCCGCTCTGGTGGCCTCAGGAAAGGCCAGTCCCCATGCGAGTTCCTCGGGGGCCTCTCGGGGTTCCTCTCCCGTCGATGCCGGGGCCTAAGACCTTGTGTGGAGTCGGGGCCGGAACCTGAGGATTCCTCTCCAGTGCTGACATGGATCTTGGGGTACGACTGGAGTCTCACCAGGGGAGTCAGTCCTCGTCTCGAATGCGGGCATGCACTTGCGCTTTCCTCCAGAGCGGTAGCAGCAGTGTCACGCAGTCCGCCGCGTGGATCAAAGGATCTATGTTTTTCCCTTGAGTCTTTCCCACGAGGCTTTCCCACGAGGCTTTCCCACAGGGCTGTCCCACGTGCACACGTGGTGGGACTCGATCCTCGGCTTGAACGTCAAGGCAGTGCAGGGAAAACAGGTTCCTCTGGAATGGACTGACACATCTGGGTGACTCTTTGAATGGTGGCACGACCCTGGAGTTCCTCTCGCCTTTCCTGTGGAGAGCGCCTCCTCTTGAGATGCGACGGGAATGCCGGGAATTCTTTCCCTACGAAACAGGGAAAGGATCCCTCATCTCGAGCTAGGAGGCGGAAACGGGGCTCCCCTGGATGTGTGCGGGACACCACGTGCTTCCTCTCGAGTGGAGACGGGTATGTTGGGGAACTTCTTGAGTTGCAGCAAGGGTGTGAAGGACCCGTTGGAAGTTCCAGTGGTTAGACGTGATTGGCCTCGAGAAGCCTCAGCGGAAATGGGCCTCATCTCGCCTGGAGGGCAAAACCTCCTGGATTTTCTCGAGTTGCGGCAGGTGCTCTCGACTTACGACGGGGACCTCAGGGACCCGCTCTGGTGGCCTCAGGAAAGGCCAGTCCCCATGCGAGTTCCTCGGGGGCCTCTCGGGATTCCTCTCCCGTCGATGCCGGGGCCTAAGACCTTGTGTGGAGTCGGGGCCGGAACCTGAGGATTCCTCTCCAGTGCTGACATGGATCTTGGGGTACTTCTGGAGTCTCCCCAGGGGAGTCAGTCCTCGTCTCTAATGCGGGCATGCACTTGCGCTTTCCTCCAGAGCGGTAGCAGCAGTGTCACGCAGTCCGCCGCGTGGATCAAAGGATCTATGGTTTTCCCTCGAGTCTTTCCCACGAGGCTTTCCCACGAGGCTTTCCCACAGGGCTGTCCCATGTGCACACGTGGTGGGAGTCGATCCTCGGCTTGAACGTCAAGGCAGTGCAGGGAAAACAGGTTCCTCTGGAATGGACTGACACATCTGGGGGACTCTTGGAATGGTGTCACGACCCTGGAGTTCCTCTCGCCTTTCCTGTGGAGAGCGCCTCCTCTTGAGATGCGACGGGAACGCCGGGAATTCTTTCCCTACGAAACAGGGAAAGGATCCCTCATCTCGAGCTAGGAGGCGGAAACGGGGCTCCCCTGGATGTTTGCGGGACACCACGTGCTTCCTCTCGAGTGGAGACGGGTATGTGGGGGAACTTCTTGAGTTGCAGTAAGGGTGTGAAGGACCCTTTGGAAGTTCCAGTGGTTAGACGTGATTGGCCTCGAGAAGCCTCAGCGGAAATGGGCCTCATCTCGCCTGGAGGGCAAAACCTCCTGGATTTTCTCGAGTTGCGGCAGGTGCTCTCGACTTACGACGGGGACCTCAGGGACCCGCTCTGGTGGCGTCAGGAAAGGCCAGTCCCCATGCGAGTTCCTCGGGGGCCTCTCGGGATTGCTCTCCCGTCGATGCCGGGGCCTAAGACCTTGTGTGGAGTCGGGGCCGGAACCTGAGGATTCCTCTCCAGTGCTGACATGGATCTTGGGGTACTTCTGGAGTCTCCCCAGGGGAGTCAGTCCTCGTCTCGAATGCGGGCATGCACTTGCGCTTTCCTCCAGAGCGGTAGCAGCAGTGTCACGCAGTCCGCCGCGTGGATCAAAGGATCTATGGTTTTCCCTCGAGTCTTTCCCACGAGGCTTTCCCACGAGGCTTTCCCACAGGGCTGTCCCACGTGCACACGTGGTGGGACTCGATCCTCGGCTTGAACGTCAAGGCAGTGCAGGGAAAACAGGTTCCTCTGGAATGGACTGACACATCTGGGGGACTCTTGGAATGGTGGCATGACCCTGGAGTTCCTCTCGCCTTTCCTGTGGAGAGCGCCTCCTCTTGAGATGCGACGGGAACGCCGGGAATTCTTTCCCCACGAAACAGGGAAAGGATCCCTCATCTCGAGCTAGGAGGCAGAAACCGGGCTCCCCTGGATGTGTGCGGGACCCCACGTGCTTCCTCTCGAGTGGAGACGGGTATGTCGGGGACCTTCTTGAGTTGCAGCAAGGGTGTGAAGGACCGTTTGGAAGTTCCAGTGGTTAGATGTGATTGGCCTCGAGAAGCCTCAGCGGAAATGGGCCTCATCTCGCCTGGAGGGCAAAACCTCCTGGATTTTCTCGAGTTGCGGCAGGTGCTCTCGACTTACGACGGGGACCTCAGGGACCCGCTCTGGTGGCCTCAGGAAAGGCCAGTCCCCATGCGAGTTCCTCGGGGGCCTCTCGGGATTCCTCTCCCGTCGATGCCGGGGCCTAAGACCTTGTGTGGAGTCGGGGCCGGAACCTGAGGATTCCTCTCCAGTGCTGACATGGATCTTGGGGTACTTCTGGAGTCTCCCCAGGGGAGTCAGTCCTCGTCTCGAATCCGGGCATGCACTTGCGCTTTCCTCCAGAGCGGTAGCAGCAGTGTCACGCAGTCCGCCGCGTGGATCAAAGGATCTATGGTTTTCCCTCCAGTCTTTCCCACGAGGCTTTCCCACGAGGCTTTCCCACAGGGCTGTCCCATGTGCACACGTGGTGGGAGTCGATCCTCGGCTTGAACGTCAAGGCAGTGCAGGGAAAACAGGTTCCTCTGGAATGGACTGACACATCTGGGGGACTCTTGGAATGGTGTCACGACCCTGGAGTTCCTCTCGCCTTTCCTGTGGAGAGCCCCTCCTCTTGAGATGCGACTGGAACGCCGGGAATTCTTTCCCTACCAAACAGGGAAAGGATCCCTCATCTCGAGCTAGGAGGCGGGAACGGGGCTCCCCTGGATGTGTGCGGGACACCACGTGCTTCCTCTCGAGTGCAGACGGGTATGTCGGGGAACTTCTTGAGTTGCAGCAAGGGTGTGAAGGACCCTTTGGAAGTTCCATTGGTTAGACGTGATTGGCCTCGAGAAGCCTCAGCGGAAATGGGCCTCATCTCGCCTGGAGGGCAAAACCTCCTGGATTTTCTCGAGTTGCGGCAGGTGCTCTCGACTTACGACGGGAACCTCAGGGACCCGCTCTGGTGGCCTCAGGAAAGGCCAGTCCCCATGCGATTTCCTCGGGGGCCTCTCGGGATTGCTCTCCCGTCGATGCCCGGGCCTAAGACCTTGTGTGGAGTCGGGGCCGGAACCTGAGGATTCCTCTCCAGTGCTGACATGGATCTTGGGGTACTTCTGGAGCCTCCCCAGGGGAGTCAGTCCTCGTCTCGAATGCGGGCATGCACTTGCGCTTTCTTCCAGAGCGGTAGCAGCAGTGTCACGCAGTCCGCCGCGTGGATCAAAGGATCTATGGTTTTCCCTCGAGTCTTTCCCACGAGGCTTTCCCACGAGGCTTTCCCACAGGGCTGTCCCACGTGCACACGTGGTGGGACTCGATCCTCGGCTTGAACGTCAAGGCAGTGCAGGGAAAACAGGTTCCTCTGGAATGGACAGACACATCTGGGGGACTCTTGGAATGGTGGCATGACCCTGGAGTTCCTCTCGCCTTTCCTGTGGAGAGCGCCTCCTCTTGAGATGCGACGGGAACGCCGGGAATTCTTTCCCTACGAAACAGGGAAAGGATCCCTCATCTCGAGCTAGGAGGCAGAAACGGGGCTCCCCTGGATGTGTGCGGGACCCCACGTGCTTCCTCTCGAGTGGAGACGGGTATGTCGGTGAACTTCTTGAGTTGCAGCAAGGGTGTGAAGGACCCTTTGGAAGTTCCAGTGGTTAGATGTGATTGGCCTCGAGAAGCCTCAGCGGAAATGGGCCTCATCTCGCCTGGAGGGCAAAACCTCCTGGATTTTCTCGAGTTGCGGCAGGTGCTCTCGACTTACGACGGGGACCTCAGGGACCCGCTCTGGTGGCCTCAGGAAAGGCCAGTCCCCATGCGAGTTCCTCTGGGGCTCTCGGGATTCCTCTCCCGTCGATGCCGGGGCCTAAGACCTTGTGTGGAGGTGGGGCCGGAACCTGAGGATTCCTCTCCAGTGGTGACATGGATCTTGGGGTACTTCTGGAGTCTCCCCAGGGGAGTCAGTCCTCGTCTCAAATGCGGGCATGCACTTGCGCTTTCCTCCAGAGCGGTAGCAGCAGTGTCACGCAGTCCGCCGCGTGGATCAAAGGATCTATGGTTTTCCCTCGAGTCTTTCCCACGAGGCTTTCCCACGAGACTTTCCCACAGGGCTGTCCCACGTGCACACGTGGTGGGACTCGATCCTCGGCTTGAACGTCAAGGCAGTGCAGGGAAAACAGGTTCCTCTGGAATGGACTGACACATCTGGGGGACTCTTGGAATGGTGTCACGACCCTGGAGTTCCTCTCGCCTTTCCTGTGGAGAGCGCCTCCTCTTGAGATGCGACGGGAACGCCGGGAATTCTTTCCCTACGAAACAGGGAAAGGATCCCTCATCTCGAGCTAGGAGGCGGAAACGGGGCTCCCCTGGATGTTTGCGGGACACCACGTGCTTCCTCTCGAGTGGAGACGGGTATGTGGGGGAACTTCTTGAGTTGCAGTAAGGGTGTGAAGGACCCTTTGGAAGTTCCAGTGGTTAGACGTGATTGGCCTCGAGAAGCCTCAGCGGAAATGGGCCTCATCTCGCCTGGAGGGCAAAACCTCCTGGATTTTCTCGAGTTGCGGCAGGTGCTCTCGACTTACGACGGGGATCTCAGGGACCCGCTCTGGTGGCGTCAGGAAAGGCCAGTCCCCATGCGAGTTCCTCGGGGGCCTCTCGGGATTGCTCTCCCGTCGATGCCGGGGCCTAAGACCTTGTGTGGAGTCGGGGCCGGAACCTGAGGATTCCTCTCCAGTGCTGACATGGATCTTGGGGTACTTCTGGAGTCTCCCCCGGGGAGTCAGTCCTCGTCTCGAATATGGGCATGCACTTGCGCTTTCCTCCAGAGAGGTAGCAGCAGTGTCACGCAGTCCGCCGCGTGGATCAAAGGATCTATGGTTTTCCCTCGAGTCTTTCCCACGAGGCTTTCCCACGAGGCTTTCCCACAGGGCTGTCCCACGTGCACACGTGGTGGGACTCGATCCTCGGCTTGAACGTCAAGGCAGTGCAGGGAAAACAGGTTCCTCTGGAATGGACTGACACATCTGGGGGACTCTTGGAATGGTGGCATGACCCTGGAGTTCCTCTCGCCTTTCCTGTGGAGAGCGCCTCCTCTTGAGATGCGACGGGAACGCCGGGAATTCTTTCCCCACGAAACAGGGAAAGGATCCCTCACTCGAGCTAGGAGGCAGAAACCGGGCTCCCCTGGATGTGTGCGGGACCCCACGTGCTTCCTCTCGAGTGGAGACGGGTATGTCGGGGAACTTCTTGAGTTGCAGCAAGGGTGTGAAGGACCGTTTGGAAGTTCCAGTGGTTAGATATGATTGGCCTCGAGAAGCCTCAGCGGAAATGGGCCTCATCTCGCCTGGAGGGCAAAACCTCCTGGATTTTCTCGAGTTGCGGCAGGTGCTCTCGACTTACGACGGGGACCTCAGGGACCCGCTCTGGTGGCCTCAGGAAAGGCCAGTCCCCATGCGAGTTCCTCGGGGGCCTCTCGGGATTCCTCTCCCGTCGATGCCGGGGCCTAACACCTTGTGTGGAGTCGGGGCCGGAACCTGAGGATTCCTCTCCAGTGCTGACATGGATCTTGGGGTACTTCTGGAGTCTCCCCAGGGGAGTCAGTCCTCGTCTCGAATGCGGGCATGCACTTGCGCTTTCCTCCAGAGCGGTAGCAGCAGTGTCACGCAGTCCGCCGCGTGGATCAAAGGATCTATGGTTTTCCCTCGAGTCTTTCCCACGAGGCTTTCCCACGAGGCTTTCCCACAGGGCTGTCCCACGTGCACACGTGGTGGGAGTCGATCCTCGGCTTGAACGTCAAGGCAGTGCAGGGAAAACAGGTTCCTCTGGAATGGACTGACACATCTGGGGGTCTCTTGGAATGGTGTCACGACCCTGGAGTTCCTCTCGCCTTTCCTGTGGAGAGCGCCTCCTCTTGAGATGCGACGGGAACGCCCGGAATTCTTTCCCTACGAAACAGGGAAAGGATCCCTCATCTCGAGCTAGGAGGCGGAAACGGGGCTCCCCTGGATGTTTGCGGGACACCACGTGCTTCCTCTCGAGTGGAGACGGGTATGTGGGGGAACTTCTTGAGTTGCAGCAATGGTGTGAAGGACCCTTTGGAAGTTCCAGTGGTTAGACGTGATTGGCCTCGAGAAGCCTCAGCGGAAATGGGCCTCATCTCGCCTGGAGGGCAAAACCTCCTGGATTTTCTCGAGTTGCGGCAGGTGCTCTCGACTTATGACGGGGACCTCAGGGACCCGCTCTGGTGGCGTCAGGAAAGGCCAGTCCCCATGCAAGTTCCTCGGGGCTCTCTCGGGATTGCTCTCCCGTCGATGGCGGGGCCTAAGACCTTGTGTGGAGTCGGGGCCGGAACCTGAGGATTCCTCTCCAGTGCTGACATGGATCTTGGGGTACTTCTGGAGTCTCCCCAGGGGAGTCAGTCCTCGTCTCGAATGCGGGCATGCACTTGCGCTTTCCTCCAGAGCGGTAGCAGCAGTGTGACGCAGTCCGCCGCGTGGATCAAAGGATCTATGGTTTTCCCTCGAGTCTTTCCTAGGAGGCTTTCCCACGAGGCTTTCCCACAGGGTGTCCCACGTGCACACGTGGTGGGACTCGATCCTCGGCTTGAACGTCAAGTCAGTGCAGGGAAAACAGGTTCCTCTGGAATGGACTGACACATCTGGGGGACTCTTGGAATGGTGGCATGACCCTGGAGTTCCTCTCGCCTTTCCTGTGGAGAGCGCCTCCTCTTGAGATGCGACGGGAACGCCGGGAATTCCTTCCCCAGGAAACCGGGAAAGGATCCCTCATCTCGAGCTAGGAGGCAGAAACCGGGCTCCCCTGGATGTGTGCGGGACCCCACGTGCTTCCTCTCGAGTGGAGACGGGTATGTCGGGGAACTTCTTGAGTTGCAGCAAGGGTGTGAAGGACCCTTTGGAAGTTCCAGTGGTTAGATGTGATTGGCCTCGAGAAGCCTCAGCGGAAATGGGCCTCATCTCGCCTGGAGGGCAAAACCTCCTGGATTTTCTCGAGTTGCGGCAGGTGCTCTCGACTTACGACGGGGACTTCAGGGACCCGCTCTGGTGGCCTCAGGAAAGGCCAGTCCCCATGCGAGTTCCACGGGGGCCTCTCGGGATTCCTCTCCCGTCGATGCCCGGGCCTAAGACCTTGTGTGGAGTCGGGGCCGGAACCTGAGGATTCCTCTCCAGTGCTGACATGGATCTTGGGGTACTTCTGGAGTCTCCCCAGGGGAGTCAGTCCTCGTCTCGAATGCGGGCATGCACTTGCGCTTTCCTCCAGAGCGGTAGCAGCAGTGTCACGCAGTCCGCCGCGTGGATCAAAGGATCTATGGTTTTCCCTCGAGTCTTTCCCACGAGGCTTTCCCACGAGGCTTTCCCACAGGGCTGTCCCACGTGCACACGTGGTGGGAGTCGATCCTCGGCTTGAACGTCAAGGCAGTGCAGGGAAAACAGGTTCCTCTGGAATGGACTGACACATCTGGGGGACTCTTGGAATGGTGTCACGACCCTGGAGTTCCTCTCGCCTTTCCTGTGGAGAGCGCCTCCTCTTGAGATGCGACGGGAACGCCGGGAATTCTTTCCCTACGAAACAGGGAAAGGATCCCTCATCTCGAGCTAGGAGGCGGAAACGGGGCTCCCCTGGATGTGTGCGGGTCACCACGTGCTTCCTCTCGAGTGGAGACGGGTATGTGGGGGAACTTCTTGAGTTGCAGCAAGGGTGTGAAGGACCCTTTGGAAGTTCCAGTGGTTAGACGTGATTGGCCTCGAGAAGCCTCAGCGGAAATGGGCCTCATCTCGCCTGGAGGGCAAAACCTCCTGGATTTTCTCGAGTTGCGGCAGGTGCTCTCGACTTACGACGGGGACCTCAGGGACCCGCTCTGGTGGCCTCAGGAAAGGCCAGTCCCCATGCGAGTTCGTCGGGGGCCTCTGGGGATTCCTCTCCCGTCAATGCCGGAGCCTAAGACTTTGTGTGGAGTCGGGGCCGGAACCTGAGGATTCCTCTCCAGTGCTGACATGGATCTTGGGGTACTTCTGGAGTCTCCCCAGGGGAGTCAGTCCTCGTCTCGAATGCGGGCATGCACTTGCGCTTTCCTCCAGAGCGGTAGCAGCAGTGTCACGCAGTCCTCCGCGTGGATCAAAGGATCTATGTTTTTCCCTCGAGTCTTTCCCACGAGGCTTTCCCACGAGGCTTTCCCACAGGGCTGTCCCACGTGCACACGTGGTGGGAGTCGATCCTCGGCTTGAACGTCAAGGCAGTGCAGGGAAAACAGGTTCCTCTGGAATGGACTGACACATCTGGGGGACTCTTGGAATGGTGGCACGACCCTGGAGTTCCTCTCGCCTTTCCTGTGGAGAGCGCCTCCTCTTGAGATGCGACGGGAACGCCGGGAATTCTTTCCCTACGAAACAGGGAAAGGATCCCTCATCTCGAGCTAGGAGGCGGAAACGGGGCTCCCCTGGATGTGTGCGGGACCCACGTGCTTCCTCTCGAGTGGAGACGGGTATGTCGGGGAACTTCTTGAGTTGCAGCAAGGGTGTGAAGGACCCTTTGGAAGTTCCAGTGGTTAGACGTGATTAGCCTCCAGAAGCCTCAGCGGAAATGGGCCTCATCTCGCCTGGAGGGCAAAACCTCCTGGATTTTCTCGAGTTGCGGCAGGTGCTCTCGACTTACGACGGGGACTTCAGGGACCCGCTCTGGTGGCCTCAGGAAAGGCCAGTCCCCATGCGAGTTCCTCGGGGGCCTCTCGGGATTCCTCTCCCGTCGATGCCCGGGCCTAAGACCTTGTGTGGAGTCGGGGCCGGAACCTGAGGATTCCTCTCCAGTGCTGACATGGATCTTGGGGTACTTCTGGAGTCTCCCCAGGGGAGTCAGTCCTCGTCTCGAATGCGGGCATGCACTTGCGCTTTCCTCCAGAGCGGTAGCAGCAGTGTCACGCAGTCCGCCGCGTGGATCAAAGGATCTATGGTTTTCCCTCGAGTCTTTCCCACGAGGCTTTCCCACGAGGCTTTCCCACAGGGCTGTCCCACGTGCACACGTGGTGGGAGTCGATCCTCGGCTTGAACGTCAAGGCAGTGCAGGGAAAACAGGTTCCTCTGGAATGGACTGACACATCTGGGGGACTCTTGGAATGGTGTCACGACCCTGGAGTTCCTCTCGCCTTTCCTGTGGAGAGCCCCTCCTCTTGAGATGCGACTGGAACGCCGGGAATTCTTTCCCTACGAAACAGGGAAAGGATCCCTCATCTCGAGCTAGGAGGCGGGAACGGGGCTCCCCTGGATGTGTGCGGGACACCACGTGCTTCCTCTCGAGTGCAGACGGGTATGTCGGGGAACTTCTTGAGTTGCAGCAAGGGTGTGAAGGACCCTTTGGAAGTTCCATTGGTTAGACGTGATTGGCCTCGAGAAGCCTCAGCGGAAATGGGCCTCATCTCGCCTGGAGGGCAAAACCTCCTGGATTTTCTCGAGTTGCGGCAGGTGCTCTCGACTTACGACGGGGACCTCAGGGACCCGCTCTGGTGGCCTCAGGAAAGGCCAGTCCCCATGCGAGTTCCTCGGGGGCCTCTCGGGATTGCTCTCCCGTCGATGCCCGGGCCTAAGACCTTGTGTGGAGTCGGGGCCGGAACCTGAGGATTCCTCTCCAGTGCTGACATGGATCTTGGGGTACTTCTGGAGCCTCCCCAGGGGAGTCAGTCCTCCTCTCGAATGCGGGCATGCACTTGCGCTTTCCTCCAGAGCGGTAGCAGCAGTGTCACGCAGTCCGCCGCGTGGATCAAAGGATCTATGGTTTTCCCTCGAGTCTTTCCCACGAGGCTTTCCCACGAGGCTTTCCCACAGGGCTGTCCCACGTGCACACGTGGTGGGACTCGATCCTCGGCTTGAACGTCAAGGCAGTGCAGGGAAAACAGGTTCCTCTGGAATGGACTGACACATCTGGGGGACTCTTGGAATGGTGGCATGACCCTGGAGTTCCTCTCGCCTTTCCTGTGGAGAGCGCCTCCTCTTGAGATGCGACGGGAACGCCGGGAATTCTTTCCCTACGAAACAGGGAAAGGATCCCTCATCTCGAGCTAGGAGGCAGAAACGGGGCTCCCCTGGATGTGTGCGGGACCCCACGTGCTTCCTCTCGAGTGGAGACGGGTATGTCGGGGAACTTCTTGAGTTGCAGCAAGGGTGTGAAGGACCCTTTGGAAGTTCCAGTGGTTAGATGTGATTGGCCTCGAGAAGCCTCAGCGGAAATGGGCCTCATCTCGCCTGGAGGGCAAAACCTCCTGGATTTTCTCGAGTTGCGGCAGGTGCTCTCGACTTACGACGGGGACCTCAGGGACCCGCTCTGGTGGCCTCAGGAAAGGCCAGTCCCCATGCGAGTTCCTCTGGGGCTCTCGGGATTCCTCTCCCGTCGATGCCGGGGCCTAAGACCTTGTGTGGAGGTGGGGCCGGAACCTGAGGATTCCTCTCCAGTGCTGACATGGATCTTGGGGTACTTCTGGAGTCTCCCCAGGGGAGTCAGTCCTCGTCTCAAATGCGGGCATGCACTTGCGCTTTCCTCCAGAGCGGTAGCAGCAGTGTCACGCAGTCCGCCGCGTGGATCAAAGGATCTATGGTTTTCCCTCGAGTCTTTCCCACGAGGCTTTCCCACGAGACTTTCCCACAGGGCTGTCCCACGTGCACACGTGGTGGGACTCGATCCTCGGCTTGAACGTCAAGGCAGTGCAGGGAAAACAGGTTCCTCTGGAATGGACTGACACATCTGGGGGACTCTTGGAATGGTGTCACGACCCTGGAGTTCCTCTCGCTTTTCCTGTGGAGAGCGCCTCCTCTTGAGATGCGACGGGAACGCCGGGAATTCTTTCCCTACGAAACAGGGAAAGGATCCCTCATCTCGAGCTAGGAGGCGGAAACGGGGCTCCCCTGGATGTTTGCGGGACACCACGTGCTTCCTCTCGAGTGGAGACGGGTATGTGGGGGAACTTCTTGAGTTGCAGTAAGGGTGTGAAGGACCCTTTGGAAGTTCCAGTGGTTAGACGTGATTGGCCTCGAGAAGCCTCAGCGGAAATGGGCCTCATCTCGCCTGGAGGGCAAAACCTCCTGGATTTTCTCGAGTTGCGGCAGGTGCTCTCGACTTACGACGGGGACCTCAGGGACCCGCTCTGGTGGCGTCAGGAAAGGCCAGTCCCCATGCGAGTTCCTCGGGGGCCTCTCGGGATTGCTCTCCCGTCGATGCCGGGGCCTAAGACCTTGTGTGGAGTCGGGGCCGGAACCTGAGGATTCCTCTCCAGTGCTGACATGGATCTTGGGGTACTTCTGGAGTCTCCCCAGGGGAGTCAGTCCTCGTCTCGAATGCGGGCATGCACTTGCGCTTTCCTCCAGAGCGGTAGCAGCAGTGTCACGCAGTCCGCCGCGTGGATCAAAGGATCTATGGTTTTCCCTCGAGTCTTTCCCACGAGGCTTTCCCACGAGGCTTTCCCACAGGGCTGTCCCACGTGCACACGTGGTGGGACTCGATCCTCGGCTTGAACGTCAAGGCAGTGCAGGGAAAACAGGTTCCTCTGGAATGGACTGACACATCTGGGGGACTCTTGGAATGGTGGCATGACCCTGGAGTTCCTCTCGCCTTTCCTGTGGAGAGCGCCTCCTCTTGAGATGCGATGGGAACGCCGGGAATTCTTTCCCCACGAAACAGGGAAAGGATCCCTCATCTCGAGCTAGGAGGCAGAAACCGGGCTCCCCTGGATGTGTGCGGGACCCCACGTGCTTCCTCTCGAGTGGAGACGGGTATGTCGGGGAACTTCTTGAGTTGCAGCAAGGGTGTGAAGGACCGTTTGGAAGTTCCAGTGGTTAGATGTGATTGGCCTCGAGAAGCCTCAGCGGAAATGGGCCTCATCTCGCCTGGAGGGCAAAACCTCCTGGATTTTCTCGAGTTGCGGCAGGTGCTCTCGACTTACGACGGGGACCTCAGGGACCCGCTCTGGTGGCCTCAGGAAAGGCCAGTCCCCATGCGAGTTCCTCGGGGGCCTCTCGGAATTCCTCTCCCGTCGATGCCGGGGCCTAAGACCTTGTGTGGAGTCGGGGCCGGAACCTGAGGATTCCTCTCCAGTGCTGACATGGATCTTGGGGTACTTCTGGAGTCTCCCCAGGGGAGTCAGTCCTCGTCTCGAATGCGGGCATGCACTTGCGCTTTCCTCCAGAGCGGTAGCAGCAGTGTCACGCAGTCCGCCGCGTGGATCAAAGGATCTATGGTTTTCCCTCCAGTCTTTCCCACGAGGCTTTCCCACGAGGCTTTCCCACAGGGCTGTCCCATGTGCACACGTGGTGGGAGTCGATCCTCGGCTTGAACGTCAAGGCAGTGCAGGGAAAACAGGTTCCTCTGGAATGGACTGACACATCTGGGGGACTCTTGGAATGGTGTCACGACCCTGGAGTTCCTCTCGCCTTTCCTGTGGAGAGCCCCTCCTCTTGAGATGCGACTGGAACGCCGGGAATTCTTTCCCTACGAAACAGGGAAAGGATCCCTCATCTCGAGCTAGGAGGCGGGAACGGGGCTCCCCTGGATGTGTGCGGGACACCACGTGCTTCCTCTCGAGTGCAGACGGGTATGTCGGGGAACTTCTTGAGTTGCAGCAAGGGTGTGAAGGACCCTTTGGAAGTTCCATTGGTTAGACGTGATTGGCCTCGAGAAGCCTCAGCGGAAATGGGCCTCATCTCGCCTGGAGGGCAAAACCTCCTGGATTTTCTCGAGTTGCGGCAGGTGCTCTCGACTTACGACGGGGACCTCAGGGACCCGCTCTGGTGGCCTCAGGAAAGGCCAGTCCCCATGCGAGTTCCTCTGGGGCTCTCGGGATTCCTCTCCCGTCGATGCCGGGGCCTAAGACCTTGTGTGGAGGTGGGGCCGGAACCTGAGGATTCCTCTCCAGTGCTGACATGGATCTTGGGGTACTTCTGGAGTCTCCCCAGGGGAGTCAGTCCTCGTCTCAAATGCGGGCATGCACTTGCACTTTCCTCCAGAGCGGTAGCAGCAGTGTCACGCAGTCCGCCGCGTGGATCAAAGGATCTATGGTTTTCCCTCGAGTCTTTCCCACGAGGCTTTCCCACGAGACTTTCCCACAGGGCTGTCCCACGTGCACACGTGGTGGGACTCGATCCTCGGCTTGAACGTCAAGGCAGTGCAGGGAAAACAGGTTCCTCTGGAATGGACTGACACATCTGGGGGACTCTTGGAATGGTGTCACGACCCTGGAGTTCCTCTCGCCTTTCCTGTGGAGAGCGCCTCCTCTTGAGATGCGACGGGAACGCCGGGAATTCTTTCCCTACGAAACAGGGAAAGGATCCCTCATCTCGAGCTAGGAGGCGGAAACGGGGCTCCCCTGGATGTTTGCGGGACACCACGTGCTTCCTCTCGAGTGGAGACGGGTATGTGGGGGAACTTCTTGAGTTGCAGTAAGGGTGTGAAGGACCCTTTGGAAGTTCCAGTGGTTAGACGTGATTGGCCTCGAGAAGCCTCAGCGGAAATGGGCCTCATCTCGCCTGGAGGGCAAAACCTCCTGGATTTTCTCGAGTTGCGGCAGGTGCTCTCGACTTACGACGGGGACCTCAGGGACCCGCTCTGGTGGCGTCAGGAAAGGCCAGTCCCCATGCGAGTTCCTCGGGGGCCTCTCGGGATTGCTCTCCCGTCGATGCCGGGGCCTGACACCTTGTGTGGAGTCGGGGCCGGAACCTGAGGATTCCTCTCCAGTGCTGACATGGATCTTGGGGTACTTCTGGAGTCTCCCCAGGGGAGTCAGTCCTCGTCTCGAATGCGGGCATGCACTTGCGCTTTCCTCCAGAGCGGTAGCAGCAGTGTCACGCAGTCCGCCGCGTGGATCAAAGGATCTATGGTTTTCCCTCGAGTCTTTCCCACGAGGCTTTCCCACGAGGCTTTCCCACAGGGCTGTCCCACGTGCACACGTGGTGGGAGTCGATCCTCGGCTTGAACGTCAAGGCAGTGCAGGGAAAACAGGTTCCTCTGGAATGGACTGACACATCTGGGGGTCTCTTGGAATGGTGTCACGACCCTGGAGTTCCTCTCGCCTTTCCTGTGGAGAGCGCCTCCTCTTGAGATGCGACGGGAACGCCCGGAATTCTTTCCCTACGAAACAGTGAAAGGATCCCTCATCTCGAGCTAGGAGGCGGAAACGGGGCTCCCCTGGATGTTTGCGGGACACCACGTGCTTCCTCTCGAGTGGAGACGGGTATGTGGGGGAACTTCTTGAGTTGCAGCAATGGTGTGAAGGACCCTTTGGAAGTTCCAGTGGTTAGACGTGATTGGCCTCGAGAAGCCTCAGCGGAAATGGGCCTCATCTCGCCTGGAGGGCAAAACCTCCTGGATTTTCTCGAGTTGCGGCAGGTGCTCTCGACTTATGACGGGGACCTCAGGGACCCGCTCTGGTGGCGTCAGGAAAGGCCAGTCCCCATGCAAGTTCCTCGGGGCTCTCTCGGGATTGCTCTCCCGTCGATGGCGGGGCCTAAGACCTTGTGTGGAGTCGGGGCCGGAACCTGAGGATTCCTCTCCAGTGCTGACATGGATCTTGGGGTACTTCTGGAGTCTCCCCAGGGGAGTCAGTCCTCGTCTCGAATGCGGGCATGCACTTGCGCTTTCCTCCAGAGCGGTAGCAGCAGTGTCACGCAGTCCGCCGCGTGGATCAAAGGATCTATGGTTTTCCCTCGAGTCTTTCCTAGGAGGCTTTCCCACGAGGCTTTCCCACAGGGTGTCCCACGTGCACACGTGGTGGGACTCGATCCTCGGCTTGAACGTCAAGTCAGTGCAGGGAAAACAGGTTCCTCTGGAATGGACTGACACATCTGGGGGACTCTTGGAATGGT
Organism: Ovis canadensis; assembly: GCF_042477335.2. Taxonomy (NCBI): domain Eukaryota; kingdom Metazoa; phylum Chordata; class Mammalia; order Artiodactyla; family Bovidae; genus Ovis; species Ovis canadensis. The sequence goes on from NC_091260.1 coordinate 8,267,525, forward strand.
GGCATGACCCTGGAGTTCCTCTCGCCTTTCCTGTGGAGAGCGCCTCCTCTTGAGATGCGACGGGAACGCCGGGAATTCCTTCCCCAGGAAACCGGGAAAGGATCCCTCATCTCGAGCTAGGAGGCAGAAACCGGGCTCCCCTGGATGTGTGCGGGACCCCACGTGCCTCCTCTGGAGTGGAGACGGGTATGTCGGGGAACTTCTTGAGTTGCAGCAAGGGTGTGAAGGACCCTTTGGAAGTTCCAGTGGTTAGATGTGATTGGCCTCGAGAAGCCTCAGCGGAAATGGGCCTCATCTCGCCTGGAGGGCAAAACCTCCTGGATTTTCTCGAGTTGCGGCAGGTGCTCTCGACTTACGACGGGGACCTCAGGGACCCGCTCTGGTGGCCTCAGGAAAGGCCAGTCCCCATGCGAGTTCCTCGGGGGCCTCTCGGGATTCCTCTCCCGTCGATGCCGGGGCCTAAGACCTTGTGTGGAGTCGGGGCCGGAACCTGAGGATTCCTCTCCAGTGCTGACATGGATCTTGGGGTACTTCTGGAGTCTCCCCAGGGGAGTCAGTCCTCGTCTCGAATGCGGGCATGCACTTGCGCTTTCCTCCAGAGCGGTAGCAGCAGTGTCACGCAGTCCGCCGCGTGGATCAAAGGATCTATGGTTTTCCCTCCAGTCTTTCCCACGAGGCTTTCCCACGAGGCTTTCCCACAGGGCTGTCCCATGTGCACACGTGGTGGGAGTCGATCCTCGGCTTGAACGTCAAGGCAGTGCAGGGAAAACAGGTTCCTCTGGAATGGACTGACACATCTGGGGGACTCTCGGAATGGTGTCACGACCCTGGAGTTCCTCTCGCCTTTCCTGTGGAGAGCCCCTCCTCTTGAGATGCGACTGGAACGCCGGGAATTCTTTCCCTACGAAACAGGGAAAGGATCCCTCATCTCGAGCTAGGAGGCGGGAACGGGGCTCCCCTGGATGTGTGCGGGACACCACGTGCTTCCTCTCGAGTGCAGACGGGTATGTCGGGGAACTTCTTGAGTTGCAGCAAGGGTGTGAAGGACCCTTTGGAAGTTCCATTGGTTAGACGTGATTGGCCTCGAGAAGCCTCAGCGGAAATGGGCCTCATCTCGCCTGGAGGGCAAAACCTCCTGGATTTTCTCGAGTTGCGGCAGGTGCTCTCGACTTACGACGGGAACCTCAGGGACCCGCTCTGGTGGCCTCAGGAAAGGCCAGTCCCCATGCGATTTCCTCGGGGGCCTCTCGGGATTGCTCGCCCGTCGATGCCCGGGCCTAAGACCTTGTGTGGAGTCGGGGCCGGAACCTGAGGATTCCTCTCCAGTGCTGACATGGATCTTGGGGTACTTCTGGAGCCTCCCCAGGGGAGTCAGTCCTCGTCTCGAATGCGGGCATGCACTTGCGCTTTCTTCCAGAGCGATAGCAGCAGTGTCACGCAGTCCGCCGCGTGGATCAAAGGATCTATGGTTTTCCCTCGAGTCTTTCCCACGAGGCTTTCCCACGAGGCTTTCCCACAGGGCTGTCCCACGTGCACACGTGGTGGGACTCGATCCTCGGCTTGAACGTCAAGGCAGTGCAGGGAAAACAGGTTCCTCTGGAATGGACTGACACATCTGGGGGACTCTTGGAATGGTGGCATGACCCTGGAGTTCCTCTCGCCTTTCCTGTGGAGAGCGCCTCCTCTTGAGATGCGACGGGAACGCCGGGAATTCTTTCCCTACGAAACAGGGAAAGGATCCCTCATCTCGAGCTAGGAGGCAGAAACGGGGCTCCCCTGGATGTGTGCGGGACCCCACGTGCTTCCTCTCGAGTGGAGACGGGTATGTCGGGGAACTTCTTGAGTTGCAGCAAGGGTGTGAAGGACCCTTTGGAAGTTCCAGTGGTTAGATGTGATTGGCCTCGAGAAGCCTCAGCGGAAATGGGCCTCATCTCGCCTGGAGGGCAAAACGTCCTGGATTTTCTCGAGTTGCGGCAGGTGCTCTCGACTTACGACGGGGACCTCAGGGACCCGCTCTGGTGGCCTCAGGAAAGGCCAGTCCCCATGCGAGTTCCTCTGGGGCTCTCGGGATTCCTCTCCCGTCGATGCCGGGGCCTAAGACCTTGTGTGGAGGTGGGGCCGGAACCTGAGGATTCCTCTCCAGTGCTGACATGGATCTTGGGGTACTTCTGGAGTCTCCCCAGGGGAGTCAGTCCTCGTCTCAAATGCGGGCATGCACTTGCGCTTTCCTCCAGAGCGGTAGCAGCAGTGTCACGCAGTCCGCCGCGTGGATCAAAGGATCTATGGTTTTCCCTCGAGTCTTTCCCACGAGGCTTTCCCACGAGACTTTCCCACAGGGCTGTCCCACGTGCACACGTGGTGGGACTCGATCCTCGGCTTGAACGTCAAGGCAGTGCAGGGAAAACAGGTTCCTCTGGAATGGACTGACACATCTGGGGGACTCTTGGAATGGTGTCACGACCCTGGAGTTCCTCTCGCCTTTCCTGTGGAGAGCGCCTCCTCTTGAGATGCGACGGGAACGCCGGGAATTCTTTCCCTACGAAACAGGGAAAGGATCCCTCATCTCGAGCTAGGAGGCGGAAACGGGGCTCCCCTGGATGTTTGCGGGACACCACGTGCTTCCTCTCGAGTGGAGACGGGTATGTGGGGGAACTTCTTGAGTTGCAGTAAGGGTGTGAAGGACCCTTTGGAAGTTCCAGTGGTTAGACGTGATTGGCCTCGAGAAGCCTCAGCGGAAATGGGCCTCATCTCGCCTGGAAGGCAAAACCTCCTGGATTTTCTCGAGTTGCGGCAGGTGCTCTCGACTTACGACGGGGACCTCAGGGACCCGCTCTGGCGGCGTCAGGAAAGGCCAGTCCCCATGCGAGTTCCTCGGGGGCCTCTCGGGATTGCTCTCCCGTCGATGCCGGGGCCTAAGACCTTGTGTGGAGTCGGGGCCGGAACCTGAGGATTCCTCTCCAGTGCTGACATGGATCTTGGGGTACTTCTGGAGTCTCCCCCGGGGAGTCAGTCCTCGTCTCGAATATGGGCATGCACTTGCGCTTTCCTCCAGAGCGGTAGCAGCAGTGTCACGCAGTCCGCCGCGTGGATCAAAGGATCTATGGTTTTCCCTCGAGTCTTTCCCACGAGGCTTTCCCACGAGGCTTTCCCACAGGGCTGTCCCACGTGCACACGTGGTGGGACTCGATCCTCGGCTTGAACGTCAAGGCAGTGCAGGGAAAACAGGTTCCTCTGGAATGGACTGACACATCTGGGGGACTCTTGGAATGGTGGCATGACCCTGGAGTTCCTCTCGCCTTTCCTGTGGAGAGCGCCTCCTCTTGAGATGCGACGGGAACGCCGGGAATTCTTTCCCCACGAAACAGGGAAAGGATCCCTCATCTCGAGCTAGGAGGCAGAAACCGGGCTCCCCTGGATGTGTGCGGGACCCCACGTGCTTCCTCTCGAGTGGAGACGGGTATGTCGGGGAACTTCTTGAGTTGCAGCAAGGGTGTGAAGGACCGTTTGGAAGTTCCAGTGGTTAGATGTGATTGGCCTCGAGAAGCCTCAGCGGAAATGGGCCTCATCTCGCCTGGAGGGCAAAACCTCCTGGATTTTCTCGAGTTGCGGCAGGTGCTCTCGACTTACGACGGGGACCTCAGGGACCCGCTCTGGTGGCCTCAGGAAAGGCCAGTCCCCATGCGAGTTCCTCGGGGGCCTCTCGGGATTCCTCTCCCGTCGATGCCGGGGCCTGACACCTTGTGTGGAGTCGGGGCCGGAACCTGAGGATTCCTCTCCAGTGCTGACATGGATCTTGGGGTACTTCTGGAGTCTCCCCAGGGGAGTCAGTCCTCGTCTCGAATGCGGGCATGCACTTGCGCTTTCCTCCAGAGCGGTAGCAGCAGTGTCACGCAGTCCGCCGCGTGGATCAAAGGATCTATGGTTTTCCCTCGAGTCTTTCCCACGAGGCTTTCCCACGAGGCTTTCCCACAGGGCTGTCCCACGTGCACACGTGGTGGGAGTCGATCCTCGGCTTGAACGTCAAGGCAGTGCAGGGAAAACAGGTTCCTCTGGAATGGACTGACACATCTGGGGGTCTCTTGGAATGGTGTCACGACCCTGGAGTTCCTCTCGCCTTTCCTGTGGAGAGCGCCTCCTCTTGAGATGCGACGGGAACGCCCGGAATTCTTTCCCTACGAAACAGGGAAAGGATCCCTCATCTCGAGCTAGGAGGCGGAAACGGGGCTCCCCTGGATGTTTGCGGGACACCACGTGCTTCCTCTCGAGTGGAGACGGGTATGTGGGGGAACTTCTTGAGTTGCAGCAATGGTGTGAAGGACCCTTTGGAAGTTCCAGTGGTTAGACGTGATTGGCCTCGAGAAGCCTCAGCGGAAATGGGCCTCATCTCGCCTGGAGGGCAAAACCTCCTGGATTTTCTCGAGTTGCGGCAGGTGCTCTCGACTTATGACGGGGACCTCAGGGACCCGCTCTGGTGGCGTCAGGAAAGGCCAGTCCCCATGCAAGTTCCTCGGGGCTCTCTCGGGATTGCTCTCCCGTCGATGGCGGGGCCTAAGACCTTGTGTGGAGTCGGGGCCGGAACCTGAGGATTCCTCTCCAGTGCTGACATGGATCTTGGGGTACTTCTGGAGTCTCCCCAGGGGAGTCAGTCCTCGTCTCGAATGCGGGCATGCACTTGCGCTTTCCTCCAGAGCGGTAGCAGCAGTGTCACGCAGTCCGCCGCGTGGATCAAAGGATCTATGGTTTTCCCTCGAGTCTTTCCTAGGAGGCTTTCCCACGAGGCTTTCCCACAGGGTGTCCCACGTGCACACGTGGTGGGACTCGATCCTCGGCTTGAACGTCAATTCAGTGCAGGGAAAACAGGTTCCTCTGGAATGGACTGACACATCTGGGGGACTCTTGGAATGGTGGCATGACCCTGGAGTTCCTCTCGCCTTTCCTGTGGAGAGCGCCTCCTCTTGAGATGCGACGGGAACGCCGGGAATTCCTTCCCCAGGAAACCGGGAAAGGATCCCTCATCTCGAGCTAGGAGGCAGAAACCGGGCTCCCCTGGATGTGTGCGGGACCCCACGTGCTTCCTCTCGAGTGGAGACGGGTATGTCGGGGAACTTCTTGAGTTGCAGCAAGGGTGTGAAGGACCCTTTGGAAGTTCCAGTGGTTAGATGTGATTGGCCTTGAGAAGCCTCAGCGGAAATGGGCCTCATCTCGCCTGGAGGGCAAAACCTCCTGGATTTTCTCGAGTTGCGGCAGGTGCTCTCGACTTACGACGGGGACCTCAGGGACCCGCTCTGGTGGCCTCAGGAAAGGCCAGTCCCCATGCGAGTTCCTCGGGGGCCTCTCGGGATTCCTCTCCCGTCGATGCCCGGGCCTAAGACCTTGTGTGGAGTCGGGGCCGGAACCTGAGGATTCCTCTCCAGTGCTGACATGGATCTTGGGGTACTTCTGGAGTCTCCCCAGGGGAGTCAGTCCTCGTCTCGAATGCGGGCATGCACTTGCGCTTTCCTCCAGAGCGGTAGCAGCAGTGTCACGCAGTCCGCCGCGTGGATCAAAGGATCTATGGTTTTCCCTCGAGTCTTTCCCACGAGGCTTTCCCACGAGGCTTTCCCACAGGGCTGTCCCACGTGCACACGTGGTGGGAGTCGATCCTCGGCTTGAACGTCAAGGCAGTGCAGGGAAAACAGGTTCCTCTGGAATGGACTGACACATCTGGGGGACTCTTGGAATGGTGTCACGACCCTGGAGTTCCTCTCGCCTTTCCTGTGGAGAGCGCCTCCTCTTGAGATGCGACGGGAACGCCGGGAATTCTTTCCCTACGAAACAGGGAAAGGATCCCTCATCTCGAGCTAGGAGGCGGAAACGGGGCTCCCCTGGATGTGTGCGGGTCACCACGTGCTTCCTCTCGAGTGGAGACGGGTATGTGGGGGAACTTCTTGAGTTGCAGCAAGGGTGTGAAGGACCCTTTGGAAGTTCCAGTGGTTAGACGTGATTGGCCTCGAGAAGCCTCAGCGGAAATGGGCCTCATCTCGCCTGGAGGGCAAAACCTCCTGGATTTTCTCGAGTTGCGGCAGGTGCTCTCGACTTACGACGGGGACCTCAGGGACCCGCTCTGGTGGCCTCAGGAAAGGCCAGTCCCCATGCGAGTTCGTCGGGGGCCTCTGGGGATTCCTCTCCCGTCGATGCCGGAGCCTAAGACTTTGTGTGGAGTCGGGGCCGGAACCTGAGGATTCCTCTCCAGTGCTGACATGGATCTTGGGGTACTTCTGGAGTCTCCCCAGGGGAGTCAGTCCTCGTCTCGAATGCGGGCATGCACTTGCGCTTTCCTCCAGAGCGGTAGCAGCAGTGTCACGCAGTCCTCCGCGTGGATCAAAGGATCTATGTTTTTCCCTCGAGTCTTTCCCACGAGGCTTTCCCACGAGGCTTTCCCACAGGGCTGTCCCACGTGCACACGTGGTGGGAGTCGATCCTCGGCTTGAACGTCAAGGCAGTGCAGGGAAAACAGGTTCCTCTGGAATGGACTGACACATCTGGGGGACTCTTGGAATGGTGGCACGACCCTGGAGTTCCTCTCGCCTTTCCTGTGGAGAGCGCCTCCTCTTGAGATGCGACGGGAACGCCGGGAATTCTTTCCCTACGAAACAGGGAAAGGATCCCTCATCTCGAGCTAGGAGGCGGAAACGGGGCTCCCCTGGATGTGTGCGGGACCCACGTGCTTCCTCTCGAGTGGAGACGGGTATGTCGGGGAACTTCTTGAGTTGCAGCAAGGGTGTGAAGGACCCTTTGGAAGTTCCAGTGGTTAGACGTGATTAGCCTCCAGAAGCCTCAGCGGAAATGGGCCTCATCTCGCCTGGAGGGCAAAACCTCCTGGATTTTCTCGAGTTGCGGCAGGTGCTCTCGACTTACGACGGGGACTTCAGGGACCCGCTCTGGTGGCCTCAGGAAAGGCCAGTCCCCATGCGAGTTCCTCGGGGGCCTCTCGGGATTCCTCTCCCGTCGATGCCCGGGCCTAAGACCTTGTGTGGAGTCGGGGCCGGAACCTGAGGATTCCTCTCCAGTGCTGACATGGATCTTGGGGTACTTCTGGAGTCTCCCCAGGGGAGTCAGTCCTCGTCTCGAATGCGGGCATGCACTTGCGCTTTCCTCCAGAGCGGTAGCAGCAGTGTCACGCAGTCCGCCGCGTGGATCAAAGGATCTATGGTTTTCCCTCGAGTCTTTCCCACGAGGCTTTCCCACGAGGCTTTCCCACAGGGCTGTCCCACGTGCACACGTGGTGGGAGTCGATCCTCGGCTTGAACGTCAAGGCAGTGCAGGGAAAACAGGTTCCTCTGGAATGGACTGACACATCTGGGGGACTCTTGGAATGGTGTCACGACCCTGGAGTTCCTCTCGCCTTTCCTGTGGAGAGCGCCTCCTCTTGAGATGCGACGGGAACGCCGGGAATTCTTTCCCTACGAAACAGGGAAAAGATCCCTCATCTCGAGCTAGGAGGCGGAAACGGGGCTCCCCTGGATGTGTGCGGGACACCACGTGCTTCCTTTCGAGTGGAGACGGGTATGTGGGGGAACTTCTTGAGTTGCAGCAAGGGTGTGAAGGACCCTTTGGAAGTTCCAGTGGTTAGACGTGATTGGCCTCGAGAAGCCTCAGCGGAAATGGGCCTCATCTCGCAGGGAGGGCAAAACCTCCTGGATTTTCTCGAGTTGCGGCAGGTGCTCTCGACTTACGACGGGGACCTCAGGGACCCGCTCTGGTGGCCTCAGGAAAGGCCAGTCCCCATGCGAGTTCGTCGGGGGCCTCTGGGGATTCCTCTCCCGTCGATGCCGGAGCCTAAGACTTTGTGTGGAGTCGGGGCCGGAACCTGAGGATTCCTCTCCAGTGCTGACATGGATCTTGGGGTACTTCTGGAGTCTCCCCAGGGGAGTCAGTCCTCGTCTCGAATGCGGGCATGCACTTGCGCTTTCCTCCAGAGCGGTAGCAGCAGTGTCACGCAGTCCGCCGCGTGGATCAAAGGATCTATGGTTTTCCCTCGAGTCTTTCCTAGGAGGCTTTCCCACGAGGCTTTCCCACAGGGTGTCCCACGTGCACACGTGGTGGGACTCGATCCTCGGCTTGAACGTCAAGTCAGTGCAGGGAAAACAGGTTCCTCTGGAATGGACTGACACATCTGGGGGACTCTTGGAATGGTGGCATGACCCTGGAGTTCCTCTCGCCTTTCCTGTGGAGAGCGCCTCCTCTTGAGATGCGACGGGAACGCCGGGAATTCTTTCCCTACGAAACAGGGAAAGGATCCCTCATCTCGAGCTAGGAGGCGGAAACGGGGCTCCCCTGGATGTGTGCGGGTCACCACGTGCTTCCTCTCGAGTGGAGACGGGTATGTGGGGGAACTTCTTGAGTTGCAGCAAGGGTGTGAAGGACCCTTTGGAAGTTCCAGTGGTTAGACGTGATTGGCCTCGAGAAGCCTCAGCGGAAATGGGCCTCATCTCGCCTGGAGGGCAAAACCTCCTGGATTTTCTCGAGTTGCGGCAGGTGCTCTCGACTTACGACGGGGACCTCAGGGACCCGCTCTGTTGGCCTCAGGAAAGGCCAGTCCCCATGCGAGTTCGTCGGGGGCCTCTGGGGATTCCTCTCCCGTCGATGCCGGAGCCTAAGACTTTGTGTGGAGTCGGGGCCGGAACCTGAGGATTCCTCTCCAGTGCTGACATGGATCTTGGGGTACTTCTGGAGTCTCCCCAGGGGAGTCAGTCCTCGTCTCGAATGCGGGCATGCACTTGCGCTTTCCTCCAGAGCGGTAGCAGCAGTGTCACGCAGTCCTCCGCGTGGATCAAAGGATCTATGTTTTTCCCTCGAGTCTTTCCCACGAGGCTTTCCCACGAGGCTTTCCCACAGGGCTGTCCCACGTGCACACGTGGTGGGAGTCGATCCTCGGCTTGAACGTCAAGGCAGTGCAGGGAAAACAGGTTCCTCTGGAATGGACTGACACATCTGGGGGACTCTTGGAATGGTGGCACGACCCTGGAGTTCCTCTCGCCTTTCCTGTGGAGAGCGCCTCCTCTTGAGATGCGACGGGAACGCCGGGAATTCTTTCCCTACGAAACAGGGAAAGGATCCCTCATCTCGAGCTAGGAGGCGGAAACGGGGCTCCCCTGGATGTGTGCGGGACCCACGTGCTTCCTCTCGAGTGGAGACGGGTATGTCGGGGAACTTCTTGAGTTGCAGCAAGGGTGTGAAGGACCCTTTGGAAGTTCCAGTGGTTAGACGTGATTAGCCTCCAGAAGCCTCAGCGGAAATGGGCCTCATCTCGCCTGGAGGGCAAAACCTCCTGGATTTTCTCGAGTTGCGGCAGGTGCTCTCGACTTACGACGGGGACCTCAGGGACCCGCTCTGGTGGCCTCAGGAAAGGCCAGTCCCCATGCGAGTTCGTCGGGGGCCTCTCGGGATTGCTCTCCCGTCGATGCCGGGGCCTAAGACCTTGTGTGGAGTCGGGGCCGGAACCTGAGGTTTCCTCTCCAGTGCTGACATGGATCTTGGGGTACTTCTGGAGTCGCCCCAGGGGAGTCAGTCCTCGTCTCGAATGCGGGCATGCACTTGCGCTTTCCTCCAGAGCGGTAGCAGCAGTGTCACGCAGTCTGCCGCGTGGATCAAAGGATCTATGGTTTTCCCTCGAGTCTTTCCCACGAGGCTTTCCCACGAGGCTTTCCCACAGGGCTGTCCCACGTGCACACGTGGTGGGAGTCGATCCTCGGCTTGAACGTCAAGGCAGTGCAGGGAAAACAGGTTCCTCTGGAATGGACTGACAAATCTGGGGGACTCTTGGTATGGTGGCACGACCCTGGAGTTCCTCTCGCCTTTCCTGTGGAGAGCGCCTCCTCTTGAGATGCGACGGGAACGCCGGGAATTCTTTCCCTACGAAACAGGGAAAGGATCCCTCATCTCGATCTAGGAGGCGGAAACGGGGCTCCCCTGGATGTGTGCGTGACCCCACGTGCTTCCTTTCGAGTGGAGACAGGTATGTCGGGGACCTTCTTGAGTTGCAGCAAGGGTGTGAAGGACCCTTTGGAAGTTCCAGTGGTTAGATGTGATTAGCCTCGAGAATCCTCAGCGGAAATGGGCCTCATCTCGCCTGGAGGGCAAAACCTCCTGGATTTTCTCGAGTTGCGGCAGGTGCTCTCGACTTACGACGGGGACCTCAGGGACCCGCTCTGGTGGCCTCAGGAAAGGCCAGTCCCCATGCAAGTTCCTCGGGGGCCTCTCGGGATTGCTCTCCCGTCGATGCCGGGGCCTAAGACCTTGTGTGGAGTTGGCCGGAACCTGAGAATTCCTCTCCAGTGCTGACATGGATCTTGGGGTATTTCTGGAGACTCCCCAGGGGAGTCAGTCCTCGTCTCGAATGCGGGCATGCACTTGCGCTTTCCTCCAGAGCGGTAGCAGCAGTGTGACGCAGTCCGCCGCGTGGATCAAAGGATCTATGGTTTTCCCTCGAGTCTTTCCTACGAGGCTTTCCCACGAGGCTTTCCCACAGGGTGTCCCACGTGCACACGTGGTGGGACTCGATCCTCGGCTTGAACGTCAAGGCAGTGCAGGGAAAACAGGTTCCTCTGGAATGGACTGACACATCTGGGGGACTCTTGGAATGGTGGCACGACTCTGGAGTTCCTCTCGCCTTTCCTGTGGAGAGCGCCTCCTCTTGAGATGCGACGGGAACGCCGGGAATTCTTTCCCTACGAAACAGGGAAAGGATCCCTCATCTCGAGCTAGGAGGCGGAAACGATGCTCCCCTGGATGTGTGCGGGACCCCACGTGCTTCCTCTCGAGTGGAGACGGGTATGTCGGGGAACTTCTTGAGTTGCAGCAAGGGTGTGAAGGACCCTTTGGAAGTTCCAGTGGTTAGATGTGATTGGCCTCGAGAAGCCTCAGCGGAAATGGGCCTCATCTCGCCTGGAGGGCAAAACCTCCTGGATTTTCTCGAGTTGCGGCAGGTGCTCTCGACTTACGACGGGGACCTCAGGGACCCGCTCTGGTGGCCTCAGGAAAGGCCAGTCCCCATGCGAGTTCGTCGGGGGCCTCTGGGGATTCCTCTCCCGTCGATGCCGGGGCCTAAGACCTTGTGTGGAGTCGGGGCCGGAACCTGAGGATTCCTCTCCAGTGCTGACATGGATCTTGGGGTACTTCTGGAGTCTCCCCAGGGGAGTCAGTCCTCGTCTCGAATGCGGGCATGCACTTGCGCTTTCCTCCAGAGCGGTAGCAGCAGTGTCACGCAGTCCGCCGCGTGGATCAAAGGATCTATCGTTTTCCCTCGAGTCTTTCCCACGAGGCTTTCCCACGAGGCTTTCCCACAGGGCTGTTCCACGTGCACACGTGGTGGGAGTCGATCCTCGGCTTGAACGTCAAGGCAGTGCAGGGAAAACAGGTTCCTCTGGAATGGACTGACACATCTGGGGGACTCTTGGAATGGTGGCACGACCCTGGAGTTCCTCTCGCCTTTCCTGTGGAGAGCGCCTCCTCTTGAGATGCGACGGGAACGCCGGGAATTCTTTCCCTACGAAACAGGGAAAGGATCCCTCATCTCGAGCTAGGAGTCGGAACCGGAGCTCCCCTGGATGTGGGCGGGACCCCAAGTGCTTCCTCTCGAGTGGAGACGGGTATGTCGGGGAACGTCTTGAGTTGCAGCAAGGGTGTGAAGGACCCTTTGGAAGTTCCAGTAGTTAGACGTGATTAGCCTCCATAAGCCTCAGCGAAAATGGGCCTCATCTCGCCTGGAGGGCAAAACCTCCTGGATTTTCTCGAGTTGCGGCAGGTGCTCTAGACTTACGACGGGGACCTCAGGGACCCGCTCTGGTGGCCTCAGGAAAGGCCAGTCCCCATGCGAGTTCCTCGGGGGCCTCTGGGGATTCCTCTCCTGTCGATGCCGGGGCCTAAGACCTTGTGTGGAGTCGGGGCCGGAACCTGAGGATTCCTCTCCAGTGCTGACATGGATCTTGGGGTACTTCTGGAGTCTCCCCAGGGGAGTCAGTCCTCGTCTCGAATGCGTGCATGCACTTGCGCTTTCCTCCAGAGCGGTAGCAGCAGTGTCACGCAGTCCGCCGCGTGGATCAAAGGATCTATGGTTTTCCCTCGAGTCTTTCCCACGAGGCTTTCCCACGAGGCTTTCCCACAGGGCTGTCCCACGTGCACACGTGGTGGGAGTCGATCCTCGGCTTGAACGTCAAGGCAGTGCAGGGAAAACAGGTTCCTCTGGAATGGACTGACACATCTGGGGGACTCTTGGAATGGTGGCAAGACCCTGGAGTTCCTCTCGCCTTTCCTGTGGAGAGCGCCTCCTCTTGAGAGGCGACGGGAACGCCGGGAATTCTTTCCCTACGAAACAGGGAAAGGATCCCTCATCTCGAGCTAGGAGGCAGAAACGGGGCTCCCCTGGATGTGTGCGGGACACCACGTGCTTCCTCTCGAGTGGAGACGGGTATGTCGGGGAACTTCTTGAGTTGCAGCAAGGGTGTGAAGGACCCTTTGGAAGTTCCAGTGGTTAGATGTGATTGGCCTCGAGAAGCCTCAGCGGAAATGGGCCTCATGACGCCTGGAGGGAAAAAAACTTCCTGGATTTATTCGAGTTGCGGCAGGTGCTCTCGACTTACGACGGGGACCTCAGGGACCCGCTCTGGTGGCCTCAGGAAAGGCCAGTCCCCATGCGAGTTCCTCGGGGGCCTCTCGGGATTCCTCTCCCGTCGATGCCGGGGCCTAAGACCTTGTGTGGAGTCGGGGTCGGAACCTGAAGATTCCTCTCCAGTGCTGACATGGATCTTGGGGTACTTCTGGAGTCTCCCCAGGGGAGTCAGTCCTCGTCTCGAATGCGGACATGCACTTGCGCTTTCCTCCAGAGCGGTGGCAGCAGTGTCACGCAGTCCGCCGCGTGGATCAAAGGATCTATGGTTTTCCCTCGAGTCTTTCCCACGAGGCTTTCCCACGAGGCTTTCCCACAGGGCTGCCCCACGTGCACACGTGGTGGGAGTCGATCCTCGGCTTGAACGTCAAGGCAGTGCAGGGAAAACAGGTTCCTCTGGAATGCACTGACACATCTGGTGGACTCTTGGAATGGTGGCACGACCCTGGAGTTCCTCTCGCCTTTCCTGTGGAGAGCGCCTCCTCTTGAGATGCGACGGGAACGCCGGGAATTCTTTCCCTACGAAACAGGGAAAGGATCCCTCATCTCGAGCTAGCAGGCAGAAACGGGGCTCCCCTGGATGTGTGCGGGACACCACGTGCTTCCTCTCGAGTGGAGACGGGTATGTCGGGGAACTTCTTGAGTTGCAGCAAGGCTGTGAAGGACCCTTTGGAAGTTCCAGTGGTTAGATGTGATTGGCCTCGAGAAGCCTCAGCGGAAATGGGCCTCATCTCGCCTGGAGGGCAAAACCTCCTGGATTTTCTCGAGTTGCGGCAGGTGCTCTCGACTTACGACGGGGACCTCAGGGACCCGCTCTGGTGGCCTCAGGAAAGGCCAGTCCCCAGGCGAGTTCCTCGGGGGCCTCTCGGGATTCCTCTCCCGTCGATGCCGGGGCCTAAGACCTTGTGTGGAGTCGGGGCCGGAACCTGAGGATTCCTCTCCAGTGCTGACATGGATCTTGGGGTACTTCTGGAGTCTCCCCAGGGGAGTCAGTACTCGTCTCAAATGCGGGCATGCACTTGTGCTTTCCTCCAGAGCGGTAGCAGTAGTGTCACGCAGTCCGCCGCGTGGATCAAAGGATCTATGGTTTTCCCTCGAGTCTTTTCCACGAGGCTTTCCCACGAGGCTTTCCCACAGGGCTGTCCCACGTGCACACGTGGTGGGAGTCGATCCTCGGCTTGAACGTCAAGGCAGTGCAGGGAAAACAGGTTCCTCTGGAATGGACTGACACATCTGGGGGACTCTTGGAATGGTGTCACGACCCTGGAGTTCCTCTCGCCTTTCCTGTGGAGAGCGCCTCCTCTTGAGATGCGACGGGAACGCCGGGAATTCTTTCCCTACGAAACAGTGAAAGGAACCTTCATCTCGAGCTAGGAGGCGGAAACGGGGCTCCCCTGGATGTGTGCAGGACCCACGTGCTTCCTCTCTAGTGGAGACGGGTATGTCGGGGAACTTCTTGAGTTGCAGCAAGGTTGTGAAGGACCCTTTGGAAGTTCCTGTGGTTAGACGTGATTAGCCTCGAGAAGCCTCAGCGGAAATGGGCCTCATCTCGCCTGGAGGGCAAAACCTCCTGGATTTTCTCGAGTTGCGGCAGGTGCTCTCTACTTACGACGGGGACCTCAGGGACCCGCTCTGGTGGCCTCAGGAAAGGCCAGTCCCCATGCGAGTTCGCCGGGGGCCTCTGGGGATTCCTCTCCCGTCGATGCCTGGGCCTAAGACCTTGTGTGGAGTCGGGGCCGGAACCTGAGGATTCCTCTCCAGTGCTGACATGGATCTTGGGGTACTTCTGGAGTCTCCCCAGGGGAGTCAGACCTCGTCTCGAATGCGGGCATGCACTTGCGCTTTCCTCCAGAGCGGTAGCAGCAGTGTCACGCAGTCCGCCGCGTGGAGCAAAGGATCTATGGTTTTCCCTCGAGTCTTTCCCACGAGGCTTTCCCACGAGGCTTTCCCACAGGGCTGTCCCACGTGCACACGTGGTGGGAGTCGATCCTCGGATTGAACGTCAAGGCAGTGCAGGGAAAACAGGTTCCTCTGGAATGGACTGACACATCTGGGGGACTCTTGGAATGGTGGCACGACCCTGGAGTTCCTCTCGCCTTTCCTGTGGAGAGCGCCTCCTCTTGAGATGCGACGTAACGCCGGGAATTCTTTCCCTACGAAACAGGGAAAGGATCCCTCATCTCGAGCTAGGAGGCGGAAACGGGGCTCCCCTGGATGTGTGCGGGACACCACGTGCTTCCTCTCGAGTGGAGACGGGTATGTCGGGGAACTTCTTGAGTTGCAGCAATGGTGTGAAGGACCCTTTGGAAGTTCCAGTGGTTAGATGTGATTGGCCTCGAGAAGCCTCAGCGGAAATGGGCCTCATCTCGCCTGGAGGGCAAAACCTCCTGGATTTTCTCGAGTTGCGGCAGGTGCTCTCGACTTATGACGGGGACCTCAGGGAACCTCTCTGGTGGCCTCAGGAAAGGCCAGTCCCCATGCGAGTTCCTCGGGGGCCTCTCGGGATTCCTCTCCCGTCGATGACAGGGCCTAAGACCTTGTGTGGAGTCGGGGCCGGAACCTGAGGATTCCTCTCCAGTGCTGACATGGATCTTGGGGTACTTCTGGAGTCTCCCCAGGGGAGTCAGTCCTCGTCTCGAATGCGGGCATGCACTTGCGCTTTCCTCCAGAGCAGTAGCAGCAGTGTCACGCAGACCGCCGCGTGGATCAAAGGATCTATGGTTTTCCCTCGAGTCTTTCCCACGAGGCTTTCCCACGAGGCTTTCCCACAGGGCTGTCCCACATGCACACGTGGTGGGAGTCGATCCTCGGCTTGAACGTCAAGGAAGTGCAGGGAAAACAGGTTCCTCTGGAATGGACTGACACATCTGGTGGACTCTTGGAATGGTGGCACGACCCTGGAGACCTCTCGCCTTTCCTGTGGAGAGCGCCTCCTCTTGAGATGCGACGGGAACGCCGGGAATTCTTTCCCTACGAAACAGGGAAAGGATCCCTCATCTCGAGCTAGGAGGCGGAAACGGGGCTCCCCTGGATGTGTGCGGGACCCACGTGCTTCCTCTCGAGTGGAGACGGGTATGTCGGGGAACTTCTTGAGTTGCAGCAAGGGTGTGAAGGACCCTTTGGAAGTTCCAGTGGTTAGACGTGAGTAGCCTCGATAAGCCTCAGCGGAAATGGGCCTCATCTCCCCTGGAGGGCAAAACCTCCTGGATTTTCTCGAGTTGCGGCAGGTGCTCTAGACTTACGACGGGGACCTCTGGGACCCGCTCTGGTGGCCTCAGGAAAGGCCAGTCCCCATGCGAGTTCCTCGAGGGCGTCTCGGGATTCCTCTCCCGTCGATGCCGGGGCCTAAGACCTTGTGTGGAGTCGGGGCCGGAACCTGAGGATTCCTCTCCAGTGCTGACATGGATCTTGGGGTACTTCTGGAGTCTCCCCAGGGGAGTCAGTCCTCGTCTCGAATGCGGGCATGCACTTGCGCTTTCCTCCAGAGCGGTAGCAGCAGTGTCCCGCAGTCCGTCGTGTGGATCAAAGGATCTATGGATTTCTCTCGAGTCTTTCCCACGAGGCTTTCCCCCGAGGCTTTCCCACAGGGCTGTCCCACGTGCACACGTGGTGGGAGTCGATCCTCGGCTTGAACGTCAAGGCAGTGCAGGGAAAACAGGTTCCTCTGGAATGGACTGACACATCTGGGGGACTCTTGGAATGGTGTCTCGACACTGGAGTTCCTCTCGCCTTTCCTGTGGAGAGCGCCTCCTCTTGAGATGCGACGGGAACGCCGGGAATTCTTTCCCTACGAAACGGGGAAAGGATCCCTCATCTCGAGCTAGGAGGCGGAAACGGGGCTCCCCTGGATGTGTGCGGGACCCCACGTGCTTCCTCTCGAGTGGAGACGGGTATGTCGGGGAACTTCTTGAGTTGCAGCAATGGTGTGAAAGACCCTTTGGAAGTTCCAGTGGTTAGATGTGATTGGCCTCGAGAAGCCTCAGCGGAAATGGGCCTCATCTCGTCTGGAGGGAAAAACCTCCTGGATTTTCTCGAGTTGCGGCACGTGCTCTCGACTTACGACGGGGACCTCAGGGACCCGCTCTGGTGGCCTCAGGAAAGGCCAGTCCCCATGCGAGTTCCTCGGGGGCCTCTCGGGATTCCTCTCCCGTCGATGCCGGGGCCTAAGACCTTGTGTGGAGTCGGGGCCGGAACCTGAGGATTCCTCTCCAGTGCTGACATGGATCTTGGGGTACTTCTGGAGTCTCCCCAGGGGAGTCAGTCCTCGTCTCGAATGCGGGCATGCACTTGCGCTTTCCTCCAGAGCGGTAGCAGCAGTGTCACGCAGTCCGCCGCGTGGAGCAAAGGATCTATGGTATTCCCTCGAGTCTTTCCCACGAGGCTTTCCCACGAGGCTTTCCCACAGGGCTGTCACACGTGCACACGTGGTGGGAGTCGATCCTCGGCTTGAACGTCAAGGCAGTGCAGGGAAAACAGGTTCCTCTGGAATGGACTGACACATCTGGGGGACCCTTGGAATGGTGTCACGACACTGGAGTTCCTCTCGCCTTTCCTGTGGAGAGCACCTCCTCTTGAGATGCGACGGGAACGCCGGGAATTCTTTCCCTACGAAACAGGGAAAGGATCCCTCATCTCGAGCTAGGAGGCGAAACGGGGTCCCCTGGATGTGTGCGGGACCCCACGTGCTTCCTCTCGAGTGGAGACGGGTATGTGGGGGAACTTCTTGAGTTGCAGCAAGGGTGTGAAGGACCTTTGGAAGTTCCAGTGGTTAGACGTGATTGGCCTCGAGAAGCCTCAGCGGAAATGGGCCTCATCTCGCCTGGAGGGCAAAACCTCCTGGATTTTCTCGAGTTGCGGCAGGTGCTCTCGACTTACGACAGGGACCTCAGGGAACCGCTCTGGTGGCCTCAGGAAAGGCCAGTCCCCATGCGAGTTCCTCGGGGGCCTCTCGGGATTCCTCTCCTGTTGATGCCGGGGCCTAAGACCTTGTGTGGAGTCCGGGCCGGAACCTGAGGATTCCTCTCCAGTGCTGACATGGATCTTGGGGTACATCTGGAGTCTCCCCAGGGGAGTCAGTCCTCGTCTCGAATGCGGGCATGCACTTGCGCTTTCCTCCCCAGCGGTAGCAGCAGTGTCACGCAGTCCGCCGCGTGGATCAAAGGATCTATGGTTTTCCCTCGAGTCTTTCCCACGAGGCTTTCCCACGAGGCTTTCCCACAGGGCTGTCCCACGTGCACACATGGTGGGAGTCGATCCTCGGCTTGAACGTCAAGGCAGTGCAGGGAAAACAGGTTCCTCTGGAATGGACTGACACATCTGGGGGACTCTTGGAATGGTGGCGCGACCCTGGAGTTCCTCTCGCCTTTCCTGTGGAGAGCGCCTCCTCTTGAGATGCGACGGGAACGCCGGGAATTCTTTCCCTACGAAACAGGGAAAGGATCCCTCATCTCGAGCTAGGAGGCGGAAACGGGGCTCCCCTGGATGTGTGCGGGACACCACATGCTTCCTCTCGAGTGGAGACGGGTATGTCGGGGAACTTCTTGAGTTGCAGCAAGGGTGTGAAGGACCCTTTGGAAGTTCCAGTGGTTAGACGTGATTGGCCTCGAGAAGCCTCAGCGGAAATGGGCCTCATCTCGCCTGGAGGGCAAAACCTCCTGGATTTTCTCGAGTTGCGGCAGGTGCTCTCGACTTACGACGGGGACCTCAGGGACCCGCTCTGGTGGCCTCAGGAAAGGCCAGTCCCCATGCGAGTTCCTCGGGGGCCTCTCGGGATTCCTCTCCCGTTGATGCCGGGGCCTAAGACCTTGTGTGGAGTCGGGGCCGGAACCTGAGGATTCCTCTCCAGTGCTGACATGGATCTTGGGGTACTTCTGGAGTCTCCCCAGGGGAGTCAGTCCTCGTCTCGAATGCGGGCATGCACTTGCGCTTTCCTCCAGAGCGGTAGCAGCAGTGTCACGCAGTCCGCCGCGTGGATCAAAGGATCTATGGTTTTCCCTCGAGTCTTTCCCACGAGGCTTTCCCACGAGGCTTTCCCACAGGGCTGTCCCACGTGCACACGTGGTGGGAGTCGATCCTCGGCTTGAACGTCAAGGCAGTGCAGGGAAAACAGGTTCCTCTGGAATGGACTGACACATCTGGGGGACCCTTGGAATGGTGTCACGACCCTGGAGTTCCTCTCGCCTTTCCTGTGGAGAGCGCCTCCTCTTGAGATGCGACGGGAACGCCGGGAATTCTTTCCCTACGAAACAGGGAAAGGATCCCTCATCTCGAGCTAGGAGGCAGAAACGGGGCTCCGGTGGATGTGAGCGGGACCCCACGTGCTTCCTCTCGAGTGGAGACGGGTATCTCGGGGAACTTCTTGAGTTGCAGCAATGGTGTGAAGGACCCTTTGGAAGTTCCAGTGGTTAGATGTGATTGGCCTCGAGAAGCCTCAGCGGAAATGGGCCTCATCTGGCCTGGAGCGCAAAACCTCCTGGATTTTCTCGAGTTGCGGCAAGTGCTCTCGACTTACGACGGGGAACTCAGGGAACCGCTCTGGTGGCCTCAGGAAAGGCCAGTCCCCATGCAAGTTCCTCGGGGGCCTCTCGGGATTCCTCTCCCGTCGATGCCGGGGCCTAAGACCTTGTGTGGAGTCGGGGCCGGAACCTGAGGATTCCTCTCCAGTGCTGACATGGATCTTGGGGTACTTCTGGAGTCTCCCCAGGGGAGTCAGTCCTCGTCTCGAATGCGGGCATGCACTTGCGCTTTCCTCCAGAGCGGTAGCAGCAGTGTCACGCAGTCCGCCGCGTGGATCAAAGGATCTATGGTTTTCCCTCGAGTCTTTCCCACGAGGCTTTCCCACGACGCTTTCCCACAGTGCTGTCCCACGTGCACACGTGGTGGGAGTCGATCCTCGGCTTGAACGTCAAGGCAGTGCAGGGAAAACAGGTTCCTCTGGAATGGACTGACACATCTGGGGGACTCTTGGAATGGTGGCACGACACTGGAGTTCCTCTCGCCTTTCCTGTGGAGAGCGCCTCCTCTTGAGATGCGACGGGAACGCCGGGAATTCTTTCCCTACGAAACAGGGAAAGGATCCCTCATCTCGAGCTAGGAGGCGGAAACGGGGCTCCCCTGGATGGGTGCGGGACACCACGTGCTTCCTCTCGAGTGGAGACGGGTATGTCGGGGAACTTCTTGAGTTGCAGCAAGGGTGTGAAGGACCCTTTGGAAGTTCCAGTGGTTAGATGTGATTGGCCTCGAGAAGCCTCAGCGGAAATGGGCCTCATCTCGCCTGGAGGGCAAAACCTCCTGGATTTTCTCGAGTTGCGGCAGGTGCTCTCGACTTACGACGGGGACCTCAGGGACCCGCTCTGGTGGCCTCAGGAAAGGCCAGTCCCCATGCGAGTTCCTCGGGGGCCTCTCGGGATTCCTCTCCCTTCGATGCCGGGGCCTAAGACCTTGTGTGGAGTCGTGGACGGAACCTGAGGATTCCTCTCCAGTGCTGACATGGATCTTGGGGTACTTCTGGAGTCTCCCCAGGGGAGTCAGTCCTCGTCTCGAATGCGGGCATGCACTTGCGCTTTCCTCCAGAGCGGTAGCAGCAGTGTCACGCAGTCCGCCGCGTGGATCAAAGGATCTATGGTTTTCCCTCGAGTCTTTCCCACGAGGCTTTCCCACGAGGCTTTCCCACAGGGCTGTCCCACGTGCACACGTGGTGGGAGTCGATCCTCGGCTTGAACGTCAAGGCAGTGCAGGGAAAACAGGTTCCTCTGGAATGGACTGACACATCTGGGGGACTCTTGGAATGGTGTCACGACCCTGGAGTTCCTCTCGCCTTTCCTGTGGAGAGAGCCTCCTCTTGAGATGCGACGGGAACGCCGGGAATTCTTTCCCTACGAAACAGGGAACGGATCCCTCATCTCGAGCTAGGAGGCGGAAACGGGGCTCCCCTGGATGTGTGCGGGACACCACGTGCTTCCTCTCGAGTGCAGACGGGTATGTCGGGGAACTTCTTGAGTTGCAGCAATGGTGTGAAGGACCCTTTGGAAGTTCCAGTGGTTAGATGTGATTGGCCTCGAGAAGCCTCAGCGGAAATGGGCCTCATCTCGCCTGGAGGGCAAAACCTCCTGGATTTTCTCGAGTTGCGGCAGGTGCTCTCGACTTACGACGGGGACCTCATGGACCCGGTCTGGTGGCCTCAGGAAAGGCCAGTCCCCATGCGAGTTCCTCGGGGGCCTCTCGGGATTCCTCTCCCGTCGATGCCGGGGCCTAAGACCTTGTGTGGAGTCGGGGCCGGAACCTGAGGATTCCTCTCCAGTGCTGACATGGATCTTGGGGTACTTCTGGAGTCTCCCCAGGGGAGTCAGTCCTCGTCTCGAATGCGGGCATGCACTTGCGCTTTCCTCCAGAGCGGTAGCAGCAGTGTCACGCAGTCCGCCGCGTGGATCAAAGGATCTATGGTTTTCCCTCGAGTCTTTCCCACGAGGCTTTCCCACGAGGCTTTCCCACAGGGCTGTCCCACGTGCACACGTGGTGGGAGTCGATCCTCGGCTTGAACGTCAAGGCAGTGCAGGTAAAACAGGTTCCTCTGGAATGAACTGACACATCTGGGGGACTCTTGGAATGGTGTCACGACCCTGGAGTTCCTCTCGCCTTTCCTGTGGAGAGAGCCTCCTCTTGAGATGCGACGGGAACGCCGGGAATTCTTTCCCTACGAAACAGGGAAAGGATCCCTCATCTCGAGCTAGGAGGCGGAAACGGGGCTCCCCTGGATGTGTGCGGGACACCACGTGCTTCCTCTCGAGTGCAGACGGGTATGTCGGGGAACTTCTTGAGTTGCAGCAATGGTGTGAAGGACCCTTTGGAAGTTCCAGTGGTTAGATGTGATTGGCCTCGAGAAGCCTCAGCGGAAATGGGCCTCATCTCGCCTGGAGGGCAAAACCTCCTGGATTTTCTCGAGTTGCGGCAGGTGCTCTCGACTTACGACGGGGACCTCAGGGAACCGCTCTGGTGGCCTCAGGAAAGGCCAGTCCCCATGCGAGTTCCTCGGGGGCGTCTCGGGATTCCTCTCCCGTCGATGCCGGGGCCTAAGACCTTGTGTGGAGTCGGGGCCGGAACCTGAGGATTCCTCTCCAGTGCTGACATGGATCTTGGGGTACTTCTGGAGTCTCCCCAGGGGAGTCAGTCCTCGTCTCGAATGCGGGCATGCACTTGCGCTTTCCTCCAGAGCGGTAGCAGCAGTGTCACGCAGTCCTCCGCGTGGATCAAAGGATCTATGGTTTTCCCTCGAGTCTTTCCCACGAGGCTTTCCCACGAGGCTTTCCCACAGGGCTGTCCCACGGGCACACGTGGTGGGAGTCGATCCTCGGCTTGAACGTCAAGGCAGTGCAGGGAAAACAGGTTCCTCTGGAATGGACTGACACATCTGGGGGACTCTTGGAATGGTGTCACGACCCTGGAGTTCCTCTCGCCTTTCCTGTGGAGAGAGCCTCCTCTTGAGATGCCACGGGAACGCCGGGAATTCTTTCCCTACGAAACAGGGAAAGGATCCCTCATCTCGAGCTAGGAGGCGGAAACGGGGCTTCCCTGGATGTGTGCGGGACACCACGTGCTTCCTCTCGAGTGCAGACGGGTATGTCGGGGAACTTCTTGAGTTGCAGCAATGGTGTGAAGGACCCTTTGGAAGTTCCAGTGGTTAGATGTGATTGGCCTCGAGAAGCCTCAGCGGAAATGGGCCTCATCTCGCCCGGAGGGCAAAACCTCCTGGATTTTCTCGAGTTGCGGCAGGTGCTCTCGACTTACGACGGGGACCTCAGGGAACCGCTCTGGTGGCCTCAGGAAAGGCCAGTCCCCATGCGAGTTCCTCGGGGGCCTCTCGGGATTCCTCTCCCGTCGATGCCGGGGCCTAAGACCTTGTGTGGAGTCGGGGCCGGAACCTGAGGATTCCTCTCCAGTGCTGACATGGATCTTGGGGTACTTCTGGAGTCTCCCCAGGGGAGTCAGTCCTCGTCTCGAATGCGGGCATGCACTTGCGCTTTCCTCCAGAGCGGTAGCAGCAGTGTCACGCAGTCCGCCGCGTGGATCAAAGGATCTATGGTTTTCCCTCGAGTCTTTCCCACGAGGCTTTCCCAGGAGGCTTTCCCACAGGGCTGTCCCACGTGCACACGTGGTGGGAGTCGATCCTCGGCTTGAACGTCAAGGCAGTGCAGGGAAAACAGGTTCCTCTGGAATGGACTGACACATCTGGGGGTCTCTTGGAATGGTGTCACGACCCTGGAGTTCCTCTCGCCTTTCCTGTTGAGAGCGCCTCCTCTTGAGATGCGACGGGAACGCCGGGAATTCTTTCCCTACGAAACAGGGAAAGGATCATTCATCTCGAGCTAGGAGGCGGAAACGGACTCCCCTGGATGTGTGCGGGACCTCACGTGCTTCCTCTCGAGTGGAGACGGGTATGTCGGGGAACTTCTTGAGTTGCAGCCATGGTGTGAAGGACCCTTTGGAAGTTCCAGTGGTTAGATGTGATTGGCCTCGAGAAGCCTCAGCGGAAATGGGCCTCATCTCGCCTGGAGGGCAAAATCTCCTGGATTTTCTCGAGTTGCGGCAGGTGCTCTCGACTTACGACGGGGACCTCAGAGACCCGCTCTGGTGGCCTCAGGAAAGGCCAGTCCCCATGCGAGTTCCTCGGGGGCGTCTCGGGATTCCTCTCCCGTCGATTCCGGGGCCTAAGACCTTGTGTGCATTCGCGGGCGGAACCTGAGGATTCCTCTCCAGTGCTGACATGGATCTTGGGGTACTTCTGGAGTCTCCCCAGGGGAGTCAGTCCTCGTCTCGAATGCGGGCATGCACTTGCGCTTTCCTCCAGAGCGGTAGCAGCAGTGTCACCCAGTCCGCCGCGTGGATCAAAGGATCTATGGTTTTCCCTCGAGTCTTTCCCACGAGGCTTTCCCACGAGGCTTTCCCACAGGGCTGTCCCACGTGCACACGTGGTGGGAGTCGATCCTCGGCTTGAACGTCAAGGCAGTGCAGGGAAAAGCGGTTCCTCTGGAATGGACTGACACATCTGGGGGACTCTTGGAATGGTGGCACGACCCTGGAGTTCCTCTCGCCTTTCCTGTGGAGAGCGCCTCCTCTTGAGATGCGACGGGAACGCCGGGAATTCTTTCCCTACGAAACAGGGAAAGGATCCCTCATCTCGAGCTAGGAGGCGGAAACGGGGCTCCCCTGGATGGGTGCGGGACCCCACGTGCTTCCTCTCGAGTGGAGACGTGTATGTCGGGGAACTTCTTGAGTTGCAGCAATGGTGTGAAGGACCCTTTGGAAGTTCCAGTGGTTAGATGTGATTGGCCTCGAGAAGCCTCAGCGGAAATGGGCCTCATCTGGCCTGGAGGGCAAAACCTCCTGGATTTTCTCGAGTTGCGGCAGGTGCTCTCGTCTTACGACGGGGACCTCAGGGAACCGCTCTGGTGGCCTCAGGAAAGGCCAGTCCCCATGCGAGTTCCTCGGGGGCGTCTCGGGATTCCTCTCCCGTCGATGCCGGTGCCTAAGACCTTGTGTGGAGAAGGGGCCGGAACCTGAGGATTGCTCTCCAGTGCTGACATGGATCTTGGGGTACTTCTGGAGTCTCCCCAGGGGAGTCAGTCCTCGTCTCGAATGCGGGCATGCACTTGCGCTTTCCTCCAGAGCGGTAGCAGCAGTGTCACGCAGTCCGCCGCGTGGATCAAAGGATCTATGGTTTTCCCTCGAGTCTTTCCCACGAGGCTTTCCCACGAGGCTTTCCCACAGGGCTGTCCCACGTGCACACGTGGTGGGAGTCGATCCTCGGCTTGAACGTCAAGGCAGTGCAGGGAAAACAGGTTCCTCTGGAATGGACTGACACATCTGGGGGACTCTTGGAATGGTGGCACGACACTGGAGTTCCTCTCGCCTTTCCTGTGGAGAGCGCCTCCTCTTGAGATGCGACGGGAACGCCGGGAATTCTTTCCCTACGAAACAGGGAAAGGATCGCTCATCTCGAGCTAGGAGGCGGAAACGGGGCTCCCCTGGATGGGTGCGGGACACCACATGCTTCCTCTCGAGTGGAGACGGGTATGTCGGGGAACTTCTTGAGTTGCAGCAAGGGTGTGAAGGACCCTTTGGAAGTTCCAGTGGTTAGATGTGATTGGCCTCGAGAAGCCTCAGCGGAAATGGGCCTCATCTCGCCTGGAGGGCAAAACCTCCTGGATTTTCTCGAGTTGCGGCAGGTGCTCTCGACTTACGACGGGGACCTCAGGGACCCGCTCTGGTGGCCTCAGGAAAGGCCAGTCCCCATGCGAGTTCCTCGGGGGCCTCTCGGGATTCCTCTCCCGTCGATGCCGGGGCCTAAGACCTTGTGTGGAGTCGGGGCCGGAACCTGAGGATTCCTCTCCAGTGCTGACATGGATCTTGGGGTACTTCTGGAGTCTCCCCAGGGGAGTCAGTCCTCGTCTCGAATGCGGGCATGCACTTGCGCTTTCCTCCAGAGCGGTAGCAGCAGTGTCACCCAGTCCGCCGCGTGGATCAAAGGATCTATGGTTTTCCCTCGAGTCTTTCCCACGAGGCTTTCCCACGAGGCTTTCCCACAGGGCTGTCCCACGTGCACACGTGGTGGGAGTCGATCCTCGGTTTGAACGTCAAGGCAGTGCAGGGAAAAGCGGTTACTCTGGAATGGACTGACACATCTGGGGGACTCTTGGAATGGTGGCACGACCCTGGAGTTCCTCTCGCCTTTCCTGTGGAGAGCGCCTCCTCTTGAGATGCGATGGGAAGGCCGGGAATTCTTTCCCTACGAAACAGGGAAAGGATCCCTCATCTCGAGCTAGGAGGCGGAAACGTGGCTCCCCTGGATGTGTGCGGGACCCCACGTGCTTCCTCTCGAGTGGAGACGTGTATGTCGGGGAACTTCTTGAGTTGCAGCAATGGTTTGAAGGACCCTTTGGAAGTTCCAGTGGTTAGATGTGATTGGCATCGAGAAGCCTCAGCGGAAATGGGCCTCATCTGGCCTGGAGGGCAAAACCTCCTGGATTTCCTCGAGTTGCGGCAGGTGCTCTCGACTTACGACGGGGACCTCAGGGACCCGCTCTGGTGGCCTCAGGACAGGCCAGTCCCCATGCGAGTTCCTCGGGGGCCTCTCGGGATTCCTCTCCCGTCGATGCCGGGGCCTAAGACCTTGTGTGGAGTCGGGGCCGGAACCTGAAGATTCCTCTCCAGTGCTGACATGGATCTTGGGGTACTTCTGGAGTCTCCCCAGGGGAGTCAGTCCTCGTCTCGAATGCGGGCATGCACTTGCGCTTTCCTCCAGAGCGGTAGCAGCAGTGTCACGCAGTCCACCGCGTGGATCAAAGGATCTATGGTTTTCCCTCGAGTCTTTCCCACGAGGCTTTCCCACGAGGCTTTCCCACAGGGCTGTCCCACGTGCACACGAAGTGGGAGTCGATCCTCGGCTTGAACGTCAAGGCAGTGCAGGGAAAACAGGTTCCTCTGGAATGGACTGACACATCTGGGGGACTCTGGGAATGGTGGCACGACCCTGGAGTTCCTCTCGCCTTTCCTGTGGAGAGCACCTCCTCTTGAGATGCGCCGGGAACGCCGGGAATTCTTTCCCTACGAAACAGGGAAAGGATCCCTCATCTCGAGCTAGGAGGCGGAAACGGGGCTCCCCTGGATGTGTGCGGGACCCCACGTGCTTCCTCTCGAGTGGAGACGGGTAAGTCGGGGAACTTCTTGAGTTGCAGCAATGGTGTGAAGGACCCTTTGGAAGTTCCAGTGGTTAGATGTGATTGGCCTCGAGAAGCCTCAGCGGAAATGGGCCTCATCTCGCCTGGAGGGCAAAACCTCCTGGATTTTCTCGAGTTGCGGCAGGTGCTCTCGACTTACGACGGGGACCTCAGGGAACCGCTCTGGTGGCCTCAGGAAAGGCCAGTCCCCATGCGAGTTCCTCGGGGGCGTCTCGGGATTCCTCTCCCGTCGATGCCGGGGCCTAAGACCTTGTGTGGAGTCGGGGCCGGAACCTGAGGATTCCTCTCCAGTGCTGACATGGATCTTGGGGTACTTCTGGAGTCTCCCCAGGGGAGTCAGTCCTCGTCTCGAATGCGGGCATGCACTTGCGCTTTCCTCCAGAGCGGTAGCAGCAGTGTCACGCAGTCCGCCGCGTGGATCAAAGGATCTATGGTTTTCCCTCGAGTCTTTCCCACGAGGCTTTCCCACGAGGCTTTCCCACAGGGCTGTCCCACGTTCACACGTGGTGGGAGTCGATCCTCGGCTTGAACGTCAAGGCAGTGCAGGGAAAACAGGTTCCTCTGGAATGGACTGACACATCTGGGGGACTCTTGGAATGGTGGCACGACACTGGAGTTCCTCTCGCCTTTCCTGTGGAGAGCGCCTCCTCTTGAGATGCGACGGGAACGCCGGGAATTCTTTCCCTACGAAACAGGGAAAGGATCCCTCATCTCGAGCTAGGAGGCGGAAACGGGGCTCCCCTGGATGGGTGCGGGACACCACGTGCTTCCTCTCGAGTGGAGACGGGTATGTCGGGGAACTTCTTGAGTTGCAGCAAGGGTGTGAAGGACCCTTTGGAAGTTCCAGTGGTTAGATGTGATTGGTCTCGAGAAGCCTCAGGGGAAATGGGCCTCATCTCGCCTGGAGGGCAAAACCTCCTGGATTTTCTCGAGTTGCGGCAGGTGCTCTCGACTTACGACGGGGACCTCAGGGACCCGCTCTGGTGGCCTCAGGAAAGGCCAGTCCCCATGCGAGTTCCTCGGGGGCCTCTCGGGATTCCTCTCCCGTCGATGCCGGGGCCTAAGACCTTGTGTGGAGTCGTGGCCGGAACCTGAGGATTCCTCTCCAGTGCTGACATGGATCTTGGGGTACTTCTGGAGTCTCCCCAGGGGAGTCAGTCCTCGTTTCGAATGCGGGCATGCACTTGCGCTTTCCTCGAGAGCGGTAGCAGCAGTGTTACGCAGTCCGCCGCGTGGATCAAAGGATCTATGGTTTTCCCTCGAGTCTTTCCCACGAGGCTTTCCCACGAGGCTTTCCCACAGGGCTGTCCCACGTGCACACGTGGTGGGAGTCGATCCTCGGCTTGAACGTCAAGGCAGTGCAGGTAAAACAGGTTCCTCTGGAATGGACTGACACATCTGGGGGACTCTTGGAATGGTGTCACGACCCTGGAGTTCCTCTCGCCTTTCCTGTGGAGAGAGCCTCCTCTTGAGATGCGACGGGAACGCCGGGAATTCTTTCCCTACGAAACAGGGAAAGGATCCCTCATCTCGAGCTAGGAGGCGGAAACGGGGCTCCCCTGGATGTGTGCGGGACACCACGTGCTTCCTCTCGAGTGCAGACGGGTATGTCGGGGAACTTCTTGAGTTGCAGCAATGGTGTGAAGGACCATTTGGAAGTTCCAGTGGTTAGATGTGATTGGCCTCGAGAAGCCTCAGCGGAAATGGGCCTCATCTCGCCTGGAGGGCAAAACCTCCTGGATTTTCTCGAGTTGCGGCAGGTGCTCTCGACTTACGACGGGGACCTCAGGGAACCGCTCTGGTGGCCTCAGGAAAGGCCAGTCCCCATGCGAGTTCCTCGGGGGCGTCTCGGGATTCCTCTCCCGTCGATGCCGGGGCCTAAGACCTTGTGTGGAGTCGGGGCCGGAACCTGAGGATTCCTCTCCAGTGCTGACATGGATCTTGGGGTACTTCTGGAGTCTCCCCAGGGGAGTCAGTCCTCGTCTCGAATGCGGGCATGCACTTGCGCTTTCCTCCAGAGCGGTAGCAGCAGTGTCACGCAGTCCGCCGCGTGGATCAAAGGATCTATGGTTTTCCCTCGAGTCTTTCCCACGAGGCTTTCCCACGAGGCTTTCCCACAGGGCTGTCCCACGTGCACACGTGGTGGGAGTCGATCCTCGGCTTGAACGTCAAGGCAGTGCAGGTAAAACAGGTTCCTCTGGAATGGACTGACACATCTGGGGGACTCTTGGAATGGTGGCACGACCCTGGAGTTCCTCTCGCCTTTCCTGTGGAGAGAGCCTCCTCTTGAGATGCGACGGGAACGCCGGGAATTCTTTCACTACGAAACAGGGAAAGGATCCCTCATCTCGAGCTAGGAGGCGGAAACGGGGCTCCCCTGGATGTGTGCGGGACACCACGTGCTTCCTCTCGAGTGCAGACGGGTATGTCGGGGAACTTCTTGAGTTGCAGCAATGGTGTGAAGGACCCTTTGGAAGTTCCAGTGGTTAGATGTGATTGGCCTCGAGAAGCCTCAGCGGAAATGGGCCTCATCTCGCCTCGAGGGCAAAACCTCCTGGATTTTCTCGAGTTGCGGCAGGTGCTCTCGACTTACGACGGGGACCTCAGGGAACCGCTCTGGTGGCCTCAGGAAAGGCCAGTCCCCATGCGAGTTCCTCGGGGGCGTCTCGGGATTCCTCTCCCGTCGATGCCGGGGCCTAAGACCTTGTGTGGAGTCGGGGCCGGAACCTGAGGATTCCTCTCCAGTGCTGACATGGATCTTGGGGTACTTCTGGAGTCTCCCCAGGGGAGTCAGTCCTCGTCTCGAATGCGGGCATGCACTTGCGCTTTCCTCCAGAGCGGTAGCAGCAGTGTCACGCAGTCCGCCGCGTGGATCAAAGGATCTATGGTTTTCCCTCGAGTCTTTCCCACGAGGCTTTCCCACGAGGCTTTCCCACAGGGCTGTCCCACGTGCACACGTGGTGGGAGTCGATCCTCGGCTTGAACGTCAAGGCAGTGCAGGGAAAACAGGTTCCTCTGGAATGGACTGACACATCTGGGGGACTCTTGGAATGGTGTCACGACCCTGGAGTTCCTCTCGCCTTTCCTGTGGAGAGAGCCTCCTCTTGAGATGCGACGGGAACGCCGGGAATTCTTTCCCTACGAAACAGGGAAAGGATCCCTCATCTCGAGCTAGGAGGCGGAAACGGGGCTTCCCTGGATGTGTGCGGGACACCACGTGCTTCCTCTCGAGTGCAGACGGGTATGTCGGGGAACTTCTTGAGTTGCAGCAATGGTGTGAAGGACCCTTTGGAAGTTCCAGTGGTTAGATGTGATTGGCCTCGAGAAGCCTCAGCGGAAATGGGCCTCATCTCGCCTGGAGGGCAAAACCTCCTGGATTTTCTCGAGTTGCGGCAGGTGCTCTCGACTTACGACGGGGACCTCAGGGAACCGCTCTGGTGGCCTCAGGAAAGGCCAGTCCCCATGCGAGTTCCTCGGGGGCCTCTCGGGATTCCTCTCCCGTCGATGCCGGGGCCTAAGACCTTGTGTGGATTCGCGGCCGGAACCTGAGGATTCCTCTCCAGTGCTGACATGGATCTTGGGGTACTTCTGGAGTCTCCCCAGGGGAGTCAGTCCTCGTCTCGAATGCGGGCATGCACTTGCGCTTTCCTCCAGAGCGGTAGCAGCAGTGTCACCCAGTCCGCCGCGTGGATCAAAGGATCTATGGTTTTCCCTCGAGTCTTTCCCACGAGGCTTTCCCACGAGGCTTTCCCACAGGGCTGTCCCACGTGCACACGTGGTGGGAGTCGATCCTCGGCTTGAACGTCAAGGCAGTGCAGGGAAAAGCGGTTCCTCTGGAATGGACTGACACATCTGGGGGACTCTTGGAATGGTGGCACGACCCTGGAGTTCCTCTCGCCTTTCCTGTGGAGAGCGCCTCCTCTTGAGATGCGACGGGAACGCCGGGAATTCTTTCCCTACGAAACAGGGAAAGGATCCCTCATCTCGAGCTAGGAGGCGGAAACGGGGCTCCCCTGGATGTGTGCGGGACCCCACGTGCTTACTCTCGAGTGGAGACGTGTATGTCGGGGAACTTCTTGAGTTGCAGCAATGGTTTGAAGGACCCTTTGGAAGTTCCAGTGGTTAGATGTGATTGGCCTCGAGAAGCCTCAGCGGAAATGGGCCTCATCTGGCCTGGAGGGCAAAACCTCCTGGATTTTCTCGAGTTGCGGCAGGTGCTCTCGTCTTACGACGGGGACCTCAGGGAACCGCTCTGGTGGCCTCAGGAAAGGCCAGTCCCCATGCGAGTTCCTCGGGGGCGTCTCGGGATTCCTCTCCCGTCGATGCCGGTGCCTAAGACCTTGTGTGGAGTCGGGGCCGGAACCTGAGGATTCCTCTCCAGTGCTGACATGGATCTTGGGGTACTTCTGGAGTCTCCCCAGGGGAGTCAGTCCTCGTCTCGAATGCGGGCATGCACTTGCGCTTTCCTCCAGAGCGGTAGCAGCAGTGTCACGCAGTCCGCCGCGTGGATCAAAGGATCTATGGTTTTCCCTAGAGTCTTTCCCACAAGGCTTTCCCACGAGGCTTTCTCACAGGGCTGTCCCACGTGCACACGTGGTGGGAGTCGATCCTCGGCTTGAACGTCAAGGCAGTGCAGGGAAAACAGGTTCCTTTAGAATGGACTGACACATCTGGGGGACTCTTGGAATGGTGGCATGACACTGGAGTTCCTCTCGCCTTTCCTGTGGAGAGCGCCTCCTCTTGAGATGCGACGGGAACGCGGGGAATTCTTTCCCTACGAAACAGGGAAAGGATCCCTCATCTCGAGCTAGGAGGCGGAAACGGGGCTCCCCTGGATGTGTGCGGGACACCACGTGCTTCCTCTCGAGTGCAGACGGGTATGTCGGTGAACTTCTTGAGTTGCAGCAAGGGTGTGAAGGACCCTTTGGAAGTTCCAGTGGTTAGATGTGATTGGCCTCGATAAGCCTCAGCGGAAATGGGCCTCATCTCGCCTGGAGGGCAAAACCTCCTGGATTTCCTCGAGTTGCGGCAGGTGCTCTCGACTTACGACGGGGACCTCAGGGACCCGCTCTGGTGGCCTCAGGACAGGCCAGTCCCCATGCGAGTTCCTCGGGGGCCTCTCGGGATTCCTCTCCCGTCGATGCCGGGGCCTAAGACCTTGTGTGGAGTCGGGGCCGGAACCTGAAGATTCCTCTCCAGTGCTGACATGGATCTTGGGGTACTTCTGGAGTCTCCCCAGGGGAGTCAGTCCTCGTCTCGAATGCGGG
The DNA here is from genome assembly GCF_042477335.2 of Ovis canadensis. Classification (NCBI taxonomy): domain Eukaryota; kingdom Metazoa; phylum Chordata; class Mammalia; order Artiodactyla; family Bovidae; genus Ovis; species Ovis canadensis. The sequence goes on from NC_091260.1 coordinate 8,299,171, forward strand.
CATGCACTTGCGCTTTCCTCCAGAGCGGTAGCAGCAGTGTCACGCAGTCCACCGCGTGGATCAAAGGATCTATGGTTTTCCCTCGAGTCTTTCCCACGAGGCTTTCACACGAGGCTTTCCCACAGGGCTGTCCCACGTGCACACGAAGTGGGAGTCGATCCTCGGCTTGAACGTCAAGGCAGTGCAGGGAAAACAGGTTCCTCTGGAATGGACTGACACATCTGGGGGACTCTGGGAATGGTGGCACGACCCTGGAGTTCCTCTCGCCTTTCCTGTGGAGAGCACCACCTCTTGAGATGCGACGGGAACGCCGGGAATTCTTTCCCTACGAAACAGGGAAAGGATCCCTCATCTCGAGCTAGGAGGCGGAAACGGGGCTCCCCTGGATGTGTGCGGGACCCCACGTGCTTCCTCTCGAGTGGAGACGGGTAAGTCGGGGAACTTCTTGAGTTGCAGCAATGGTGTGAAGGACCCTTTGGAAGTTCCAGTGGTTAGATGTGATTGGCCTCGAGAAGCCTCAGCGGAAATGGGCCTCATCTCGCCTGGAGGGCAAAACCTCCTGGATTTTCTCGAGTTGCGGCAGGTGCTCTCGACTTACGACGGGGACCTCAGGGAACCGCTCTGGTGGCCTCAGGAAAGGCCAGTCCCCATGCGAGTTCCTCGGGGGCGTCTCGGGATTCCTCTCCCGTCGATGCCGGGGCCTAAGACCTTGTGTGGAGTCGGGGCCGGAACCTGAGGATTCCTCTCCAGTGCTGACATGGATCTTGGGGTACTTCTGGAGTCTCCCCAGGGGAGTCAGTCCTCGTCTCGAATGCGGGCATACACTTGCGCTTTCCTCCAGAGCGGTAGCAGCAGTGTCACGCAGTCCGCCGCGTGGATCAAAGGATCTATGGTTTTCCCTCGAGTCTTTCCCACGAGGCTTTCCCACGAGGCTTTCCCACAGGGCTGTCCCACGTGCACACGTGGTGGGAGTCGACCCTCGGCTTGAACGTCAAGGCAGTGCAGGGAAAACAGGTTCCTCTGGAATGGACTGACACATCTGGGGGACTCTTGGAATGGTGTCACGACCCTGGAGTTCCTCTCGCCTTTCCTGTGGAGAGCGCCTCCTCTTGAGATGCGACGGGAACGCCGGGAATTCTTTCCCTACGAAACAGGGAAAGGATCCCTCATCTCGAGCTAGGAGGCGGAAACGGGGCTCCCCTGGATGTGTGCGGGACCCCACGTGCTTACTCTCGAGTGGAGACGGGTATGTCGGGGAACTTCTTGAGTTGCAGCAAGGGTGTGAAGGACCCTTTGGAAGTTCCAGTGGTTAGACGTGATTGGCCTCGAGAAGCCTCAGCGGAAATGGGCCTCATCTCGCCTGGAGGGCAAAACCTCCTGGATTTTCTCGAGTTGCGGCAGGTGCTCTCGACTTACGACGGGGACCTCAGGGACCCGCTCTGGTGGCCTCAGGAAAGGCCAGTCCCCATGCGAGTTCCTCAGGGGCGTCTCGGGATTCCACTCCCGTCGATGCCGGGGCCTAAGACCTTGTGTGGAGTCGGGGCCGGAACCTGAGGATTCCTCTCCAGTGCTGACATGGATCTTGGAGTACTTCTGGAGTCTCCCCAGGGGAGTCAGTCCTCGTCTCGAATGCGGGCATGCACTTGCGCTTTCCTCCAGAGCGGTAGCAGCAGTGTCACGCAGTCCGCCGCGTGGATCAAAGGATGTTTGGTTTTCCCTCGAGTCTTTCCCACGAGGCTTTCCCACGAGGCTTTCCCACAGGGCTGTCCCACGTTCACACGTGGTGGGAGTCGATCCTCGGCTTGAACGTCAAGGCAGTGCAGGGAAAACAGGTTCCTCTGGAATGGACTGACACATCTGGTGGACTCTTGGAATGGTGGCATGACCCTGGAGTTCCTCTCGCCTTTCCTGTGGAGAGCGCCTCCTCTTGAGATGCGACGGGAACGCCGGGAATTCTTTCCCTACGAAACAGGGAAAGGATCCCTCATCTCGAGCTAGGAGGCGGAAACGGGGCTCCCCTGGATGTGTGCGGGACACCACGTGCTTCCTCTCGAGTGGAGACGGGTATGTCGGGGAACTTCTTGAGTTGCAGCAAGGGTGTGAAGGACCCTTTGGAAGTTCCAGTGGTTAGATGTGATTGGCCTCGAGAAGCCTCAGCGGAAATGGGCCTCATCTCGCCTGGAGGGCAAAACCTCCTGGATTTTCTCGAGTTGCGGCATGTGCTCTCGACTTACGACGGGGACCTCAGGGACCCGCTCTGGTGGCCTCAGGACAGGCCAGTCCTATTGCGAGTTCCTCGGCGGCCTCTCGGGATTCCTCTCCTGTCGATGCCGGGGCGTAAGACCTTGTGTGGAGTCGGGGCCGGAACCTGAGGATTCCTCTCCAGTGCTGACATGGATCTTGGGGTACTTCTGGAGTCTCCCCAGGGGAGTCAGTCCTCGTCTCGAATGCGGGCATGCACTTGCGCTTTCCTCCAGAGCGGTAGCAGCAGTGTCACGCAGTCCGCCGCGTGGATCAAAGGATCTATGGTTTTCCCTCGAGTCTTTCCCACGAGGCTTTCCCACGAGGCTTTCCCACAGGGCTGTCCCAAGTGCACACGTGGTGGGAGTCGATCCTCGGCTTGAACGTCAAGGCAGTGCAGGGAAAACAGGTTCCTCTGGAATGGACTGACACATCTGGGGGACTCTTGGAATGGTGGCACGACCCTGGAGTTCCTCTCGCCTTTCCTGTGGAGAGCGCCTCCTCTTGAGATGCGACGGGAACGCCGGGAAATCTTTCCCTACGAAACAGGGAAAGGATCCCTCATCTCGAGCTAGGAGGCGGAAACGGGGCTCCCCTGGATGTGTGCGGGACCCACGTGCTTCCTCTCGAGTGGAGACGGGTATGTCGGGGAACTTCTTGAGTTGCAGCAAGGGTGTGAAGGACCCTTAGGAAGTGCCAGTGGTTAGACGTGATTAGCCTCGAGAAGCCTCAGCGGAAATGGGCCTCATCTCGCCTGGAGGGCAAAACCTCCTGGATTTTCTCGAGTTGCGGCAGGTGCTCTCGACTTACGACGGGGACCTCAGGGAAAGGCTCTGGTGGCCTCAGGAAAGGCCAGTCCCCATGCGAGTTCCTCGGGGGCCTCTCGGGATTCCTCTCCCGTCGATGCCGGGGCCTAAGACCTTGTGTGGAGTCGGGGCCGGAACCTGAGGATTCCTCTCCAGTGCTGACATGGATCTTGGGGTACTTCTGGAGTCTCCCCAGGGGAGTCAGTCCTCGTCTCAAATGCGGGCATGCACTTGCGCTTTCCTCCAGAGCGGTAGCAGCAGTGTCACGCAGTCCGCCGCGTGGATCAAAGGATCTATGGTTTTCCCTCGAGTCTTTCCCCCGAGGCTTTCCCACGAGGCTTTCCCACAGGGCTGTCCCACGTGCACACGTGGTGGGAGTCGATCCTCGGCTTGAACGTCAAGGCAGTGCAGGGAAAACAGGTTCCTCTGGAATGGACTGACACATCTGGTGGACTCTTGGAATGGTGGCACGACCCTGGAGTTCCTCTCGCCTTTCCTGTGGAGAGCGCCTCCTCTTGAGATGCGACGGGAACGCTGGGAATTCTTTCCCTACGAAACAGGGAAAGGATCCCTCATCTCGAGCTAGGAGGCGGAAACGGGGCTCCCCTGGATGTGTGCGGGACCCCACGTGCTTCCTCTCGAGTGGAGACGGGTATGTCGGGGAACTTCTTGAGTTGCAGCAAGGGTGTGAAGGACCCTTTGGAAGTTCCAGTGGTTAGATGTGATTGGCCTCGAGAAGCCTCAGCGGAAATGGGCCTCATCTCGCCTGCAGGGCAAAACCTCCTGGATTTTCTCGAGCTGCGGCAGGTGCTCTCGACTTACGACGGGGACCTCAGGGACCCGCTCTGGTGGCCTCAGGAAAGGCCAGTCCCCATGCGAGTTCCTCTGGGGCCTCTCGGGATTCCTCTCCCGTCGATGCCGGGGCCTAAGACCTTGTGTGTAGTCGGGGCCGGAACCTGAGGATTCCTCTCCAGTGCTGACATGGATTTTGGGGTATTTCTGGAGTCTCCCCAGGGGAGTCACTCCTCGTCTCGAATGCGGGCATGCACTTGCGCTTTCCTCCAGAGCGGTAGCAGCAGTGTCACGCAGACCGCCGCGTGGATCAAAGGATCTATGGTTTTCCCTCGAGTCTTTCCCACGAGGCTTTCCCACGAGGCTTTCCCACAGGGCTGTCCCACGTGCACAGGTGGTGGGAGTCGATCCTCGGCTTGAACGTGAAGGCAGTGCAGGGAAAACAGGTTCCTCTGGAATGGACTGACACATCTGGGGGACTCTTGGAATGGTGTCACGACCCTGGAGTTCCTCTCGCCTTTCCTGTGGAGAGCGCCTCCTCTTGAGATGCCACGGGAACGCCGGGAATTCTTTCCCTACGAAACAGGGAAAGGATCCCTCATCTCGAGCTAGGAGGCGGAAACGGGGCTCCCCTGGATGTGTGCGGGACCCCACGTGCTTCCTCTCGAGTGGAGACGGGTATGTCGGGGAAATTCTTGAGTTGCAGCAATGGTGTGAAGGACCCTTTGGAAGTTCCAGTGGTTAGATGTGATTGGCCTCGAGAAGCCTCAGCGGAAATGGGCCTCATCTCGCCTGGAGGGCAAAACCTCCTGGATTTTCTCGAGTTGCGGCAGGTGCTCTCGACTTACGACGGGGACCTCAGGGATCCGCTCTGGTGGCCTCAGGAAAGGCCAGTCCCCATGCGAGTTCCTCGGGGGCGTCTCGGGATTCCTCTCCCGTCGATGCCGGGGCCTAAGACCTTGTGTGGAGTCGGGGCCGGAACCTGAGGATTCCTCTCCAGTGCTGACATGGATCTTGGGGTACTTCTGGAGTCTCCCCAGGGGAGTCAGTCCTCGTCTCGAATGCGGGCATACACTTGCGCTTTCCTCCAGAGCGGTAGCAGCAGTGTCATGCAGTCCGCCGCGTGGATCAAAGGATCTATGGTTTTCCCTCGAGTCTTTCCCACGAGGCTTTCCCACGAGGCTTTCCCACAGGGCTGTCCCACGTGCACACGTGGTGGGAGTCGATCCTCGGCTTGAACGTCAAGGCAGTGCAGGGAAAACAGGTTCCTCTGGAATGGACTGACACATCTGGGGGACTCTTGGAATGGTGGCACGACCCTGGAGTTCCCCTCGACTTTCCTGTGGAGAGCGCCTCCTCTTGAGATGCGACGGGAACGCCGGGAATTCTTTCCCTAAGAAACAGGGAAAGAATCCCTCATCTCGAGCTAGGAGGCGGAAACGGGGCACCCCTGGATGTGTGCGGGACACCACATGCTTCCTCCCGAGTGGAGACGGGTATGTCGGGGAACTTCTTGAGTTGCAGCAAGTGTGTGAAGGACCCTTTGGAAGTTCCAGTGGTTAGACGTGATTGGCCTCGAGAAGCCTCAGCGGAAATGGGCCTCATCTCGCCTGCAGGGCAAAACCTCCTGGATTTTCTAGAGTTGCGGCAGGTGCTCTCGACTTACGACGGGGACCTCAGGGACCCGCTCTGGTGGCCTCAGGAAAGGCCAGTCCCCATGCGAGTTCCTCAGGGGCGTCTCGGGATTCCTCTCCCGTCGATGCCGGGGCCTAAGACCTTGTGTGGAGTCGGGGCCGGAACCTGAGGATTCCTCTCCAGTGCTGACATGGATCTTGGGGTACTTCTGGAGTCTCCCCAGGGGAGTCAGTTCTCGTCTCGAATGCGGGCATGCACTTGCGCTTTCCTCCAGAGCGGTAGCAGCAGTGTCACGCATTCCGCCGCGTGGATCAAAGGATCTATGGTTTTCCCTCGAGTCTTTCCCCCGAGGCTTTCCCACGAGCCTTTCCCACAGGGCTGTCCCACGTGCACACGTGGTGGGAGTCGATCCTCGGCTTGAACGTCAAGGCAGTGCAGGGAAAACAGGTTCCTCTGGAATGGACTGACACATCTGGGGGACTCTTGGAATGGTGGCACGACCCTGGAGTTCCTCTCGCCTTTCCTGTGGAGAGCGCCTCCTCTTGAGATGCGACGGGAACGCCGGGAATTCTTTCCCTACGAAACAGTGAAAGGATCCCTCATCTCGAGCTAGGAGGCGGAAACGGGGCTCCCCTGGATGTGTGCGGGACCCCACATGCTTCCTCTCGAGTGGAGACGTGTATGTCGGGGAACTTCTTGAGTTGCAGCAATGGTGTGAAGGACCCTTTGGAAGTTCCAGTGGTTAGATGTGATTGGCCTCGAGAAGCCTCAGCGGAAATGGGCCTCATCTCGCCTGGAGGGCAAAACCTCCTGGATTTTCTCGAGTTGCGGCAGGTGCTCTCGACTTACGACGGGGACCTCAGGGACCCGCTCTGGTGGCCTCAGGAAAGGCCAGTCCCCATGCGAGTTCCTCGGGGGCCTCTCGGGATTCCTCTCCCGTCGATGCCGGGGCCTAAGACCTTGTGTGGAATCTGGGCCGGAACCTGAGGATTCCTCTCCAGTGCTGACATGGATCTTGGGGTAATTCTGGAGTCTCCGCAGGGGAGTCAGTCCTCGTCTCGAATGCGGGCATGCACTTGTGCTTTCCTCCAGAGCGGTAGCAGCAGTGTCACGCAGTCCGCCGCGTGGATCAAAGGATCTATGGTTTTCCCTCGAGTCTTTCCCCCGAAGCTTTCCCACGAGGCTTTCCCACAGGGCTGTCCCACGTGCACACGTGGTGGGAGTCGATCCTCGGCTTGAACGTCAAGGCAGTGCAGGGAAAACAGGTTCCTCTGGAATGGACTGACACATCTGGGGGACTCTTGGAATGGTGGCACGACCCTGGAGTTCCTCTCGCCTTTCCTGTGGAGAGCGCCTCCTCTTGAGATGCGACGGGAACGCCGGGAATTCTTTCCCTACGAAACAGGGAAAGGATCCCTCATCTCGAGCTAGGAGGCGGAAACGGGGCTCCCCTGGATGTGTGCGGGACCCACGTGCTTCCTCTCGAGTGGAGACGGGTATGTCGGGGAACTTCTTGAGTTGCAGCAAGGGTGTGAAGGACCCTTAGGAAGTGCCAGTGGTTAGACGTGATTAGCCTCGAGAAGCCTCAGCGGAAATGGGCCTCATCTCGCCTGGAGGGCAAAACCTCCTGGATTTTCTCGAGTTGCGGCAGGTGCTCTCGACTTACGACGGGGACCTCAGGGAAAGGCTCTGGTGGCCTCAGGAAAGGCCAGTCCCCATGCGAGTTCCACGGGGGCCTCTCGGGATTCCTCTCCCGTCGATGCCGGGGCCTAAGACCTTGTGTGGAGTCGGGGCCGGAACCTGAGGATTCCTCTCCAGTGCTGACATGGATCTTGGGGTACTTCTGGAGTCTCCCCAGGGGAGTCAGTCCTCGTCTCAAATGCGGGCATGCACTTGCGCTTTCCTCCAGAGCGGTAGCAGCAGTGTCACGCAGTCCGCCGCGTGGATCAAAGGATCTATGGTTTTCCCTCGAGTCTTTCCCCCGAGGCTTTCCCACGAGGCTTTCCCACAGGGCTGTCCCACGTGCACACGTGGTGGGAGTCGATCCTCGGCTTGAACGTCAAGGCAGTGCAGGGAAAACAGGTTCCTCTGGAATGGACTGACACATCTGGTGGACTCTTGGAATGGTGGCATGACCCTGGAGTTCCTCTCGCCTTTCCTGTGGAGAGCGCCTCCTCTTGAGATGCGACGGGAACGCTGGGAATTCTTTCCCTACGAAACAGGGAAAGGATCCCTCATCTCGAGCTAGGAGGCGGAAACGGGGCTCCCCTGGATGTGTGCGGGAACCCACGTGCTTCCTCTCGAGTGGAGACGGGTATGTCGGGGAACTTCTTGAGTTGCAGCAAGGGTGTGAAGGACCCTTTGGAAGTTCCAGTGGTTAGATGTGATTGGCCTCGAGAAGCCTCAGCGGAAATGGGCCTCATCTCGCCTGCAGGGCAAAACCTCCTGGATTTTCTCGAGCTGCGGCAGGTGCTCTCGACTTACGACGGGGACCTCAGGGACCCGCTCTGGTGGCCTCAGGAAAGGCCAGTCCCCATGCGAGTTCCTCTGGGGCCTCTCGGGATTCCTCTCCCGTCGATGCCGGGGCCTAAGACCTTGTGTGTAGTCGGGGCCGGAACCTGAGGATTCCTCTCCAGTGCTGACATGGATTTTGGGGTATTTCTGGAGTCTCCCCAGGGGAGTCACTCCTCGTCTCGAATGCGGGCATGCACTTGCGCTTTCCTCCAGAGCGGTAGCAGCAGTGTCACGCAGTCCGCCGCGTGGATCAAAGGATCTATGGTTTTCCCTCGAGTCTTTCCCACGAGGCTTTCCCACGAGGCTTTCCCACAGGGCTGTCCCACGTGCACACGTGGTGGGAGTCGATCCTCGGCTTGAACGTGAAGGCAGTGCAGGGAAAACAGGTTCCTCTGGAATGGACTGACACATCTGGGGGACTCTTGGAATGGTGTCACGACCCTGGAGTTCCTCTCGCCTTTCCTGTGGAGAGCGCCTCCTCTTGAGATGCCACGGGAACGCCGGGAATTCTTTCCCTACGAAACAGGGAAAGGATCCCTCATCTCGAGCTAGGAGGCGGAAACGGGGCTCCCCTGGATGTGTGCGGGACCCCACGTGCTTCCTCTCGAGTGGAGACGGGTATGTCGGGGAAATTCTTGAGTTGCAGCAATGGTGTGAAGGACCCTTTGGAAGTTCCAGTGGTTAGATGTGATTGGCCTCGAGAAGCCTCAGCGGAAATGGGCCTCATCTCGCCTGGAGGGCAAAACCTCCTGGATTTTCTCGAGTTGCGGCAGGTGCTCTCGACTTACGACGGGGACCTCAGGGATCCGCTCTGGTGGCCTCAGGAAAGGCCAGTCCCCATGCGAGTTCCTCGGGGGCGTCTCGGGATTCCTCTCCCGTCGATGCCGGGGCCTAAGACCTTGTGTGGAGTCGGGGCCGGAACCTGAGGATTCCTCTCCAGTGCTGACATGGATCTTGGGGTACTTCTGGAGTCTCCCCAGGGGAGTCAGTCCTCGTCTCGAATGCGGGCATACACTTGCGCTTTCCTCCAGAGCGGTAGCAGCAGTGTCATGCAGTCCGCCGCGTGGATCAAAGGATCTATGGTTTTCCCTCGAGTCTTTCCCACGAGGCTTTCCCACGAGGCTTTCCCACAGGGCTGTCCCACGTGCACACGTGGTGGGAGTCGATCCTCGGCTTGAACGTCAAGGCAGTGCAGGGAAAACAGGTTCCTCTGGAATGGACTGACACATCTGAGGGACTCTTGGAATGGTGGCACGACCCTGGAGTTCCTCTCGCCTTTCCTGTGGAGAGCGCCTCCTCTTGAGATGCGACGGGAACGCCGGGAATTCTTTCCCTAAGAAACAGGGAAAGAATCCCTCATCTCGAGCTAGGAGGCGGAAACGGGGCTCCCCTGGATGTGTGCGGGACACCACATGCTTCCTCCCGAGTGGAGACGGGTATGTCGGGGAACTTCTTGAGTTGCAGCAAGTGTGTGAAGGACCCTTTGGAAGTTCCAGTGGTTAGACGTGATTGGCCTCGAGAAGCCTCAGCGGAAATGGGCCTCATCTCGCCTGCAGGGCAAAACCTCCTGGATTTTCTAGAGTTGCGGCAGGTGCTCTCGACTTACGACGGGGACCTCAGGGACCCGCTCTGGTGGCCTCAGGAAAGGCCAGTCCCCATGCGAGTTCCCCAGGGGCGTCTCGGGATTCCTCTCCCGTCGATGCCGGGGCCTAAGACCTTGTGTGGAGTCGGGGCCGGAACCTGAGGATTCCTCTCCAGTGCTGACATGGATCTTGGGGTACTTCTGGAGTCTCCCCAGGGGAGTCAGTTCTCGTCTCGAATGCGGGCATGCACTTGCGCTTTCCTCCAGAGCGGTAGCAGCAGTGTCACGCAGTCCGCCGCGTGGATCAAAGGATGTTTGGTTTTCCCTCGAGTCTTTCCCACGAGGCTTTCCCACGAGGCTTTCCCACAGGGCTGTCCCACGTTCACACGTGGTGGGAGTCGATCCTCGGCTTGAACGTCAAGGCAGTGCAGGGAAAACAGGTTCCTCTGGAATGGACTGACACATCTGGGGGACTCTTGGAATGGTGGCATGACCCTGGAGTTCCTCTCGCCTTTCCTGTGGAGAGCGCCTCCTCTTGAGATGCGACGGGAACGCCGGGAATTCTTTCCCTACGAAACAGGGAAAGGATCCCTCATCTCGAGCTAGGAGGCGGAAACGGGGCTCCCCTGGATGTGTGCGGGACACCACGTGCTTCCTCTCGAGTGCAGACGGGTATGTCGGGAACTTCTTGAGTTGCAGCAAGGGTGTGAAGGACCCTTTGGAAGTTCCAGTGGTTAGATGTGATTGGCCTCGAGAAGCCTCAGCGGAAATGGGCCTCATCTCGCCTGGAGGGCAAAACCTCCTGGATTTTCTCGAGTTGCGGCATGTGCTCTCGACTTACGACGGGGACCTCAGGGACCCGCTCTGGTGGCCTCAGGACAGGCCATTCCTATTGCGAGTTCCTCTGGGGCTTCTCGGGATTCCTCTCCTGTCGATGCCGGGGCCTAAGACCTTGTGTGGAGTCGGGGCCGGAACCTGAGGATTCCTCTCCAGTGCTGACATGGATCTTGGGGTACTTCTGGAGTCTCCCCAGGGGAGTCAGTCCTCGTCTCGAATGCGGGCATGCACTTGCGCTTTCCTCCAGAACGGTAGCAGCAGTGTCACGCATTCCGCCGCGTGGATCAAAGGATCTATGGTTTTCCCTCGAGTCTTTCCCCCGAGGCTTTCCCACGAGCCTTTCCCACAGGGCTGTCCCACGTGCACACGTGGTGGGAGTCGATCCTCGGCTTGAACGTCAAGGCAGTGCAGGGAAAACAGGTTCCTCTGGAATGGACTGACACATCTGGGGGACTCTTGGAATGGTGGCACGACCCTGGAGTTCCTCTCGCCTTTCCTGTGGAGAGCGCCTCCTCTTGAGATGCGACGGGAACGCCGGGAATTCTTTCCCTACGAAACAGGGAAAGGATCCCTCATCTCGAGCTAGGAGGCGGAAACGGGGCTCCCCTGGATGTGTGCGGGACCCCACGTGCTTCCTCTCGAGTGGAGACGTGTATGTCGGGGAACTTCTTGAGTTGCAGCAATGGTGTGAAGGACCCTTTGGAAGTTCCAGTGGTTAGATGTGATTGGCCTCGAGAAGCCTCAGCGGAAATGGGCCTCATCTCGCCTGGAGGGCAAAACCTCCTGGATTTTCTCGAGTTGCGGCAGGTGCTCTCGACTTACGACGGGGACCTCAGGGACCCGCTCTGGTGGCCTCAGGAAAGGCCAGTCCCCATGCGAGTTCCTCGGGGGCCTCTCGGGATTCCTCTCCCGTCGATGCCGGGGCCTAAGACCTTGTGTGGAATCGGGGCCGGAACCTGAGGATTCCTCTCCAGTGCTGACATGGATCTTGGGGTACTTCTGGAGTCTCCGCAGGGGAGTCAGTCCTCGTCTCGAATGCGGGCATGCACTTGTGCTTTCCTCCAGAGCGGTAGCAGCAGTGTCACGCAGTCCGCCGCGTGGATCAAAGGATCTATGGTTTTCCCTCGAGTCTTTCCCCCGAAGCTTTCCCACGAGGCTTTCCCACAGGGCTGTCCCACGTGCACACGTGGTGGGAGTCGATCCTCGGCTTGAACGTCAAGGCAGTGCAGGGAAAACAGGTTCCTCTGGAATGGACTGACACATCTGGGGGACTCTTGGAATGGTGGCACGACCCTGGAGTTCCTCTCGCCTTTCCTGTGGAGAGCGCCTCCTCTTGAGATGCCACGGGAACGCCGGGAATTCTTTCCCTACGAAACAGGGAAAGGATCCCTCATCTCGAGCTAGGAGGCGGAAACGGGGCTCCCCTGGATGTGTGCGGGACACCACGTGCTTCCTCTCGAGTGGAGACGGGTATGTCGGGGAACTTCTTGAGTTGCAGCAATGGTGTGAAGGACCCTTTGGAAGTTCCAGTGGTTAGATGTGATTGGCCTCGAGAAGCCTCAGCGGAAATGGGCCTCATCTCGCCTGGAGGGCAAAACCTCCTGGATTTTCTCGAGTTGCGGCAGGTGCTCTCGACTTACGACGGGGACCTCAGGGACCCGCTCTGGTGGCCTCAGGAAAGGCCAGTCCCCATGCGAGTTCCTCGGGGGCCTCTCGGGATTCCTCTCCCGTCGATGCCGGGGCCTAAGACCTTGTGTGTAGTCGGGGCCGGAACCTGAGGATTCCTCTCCAGTGCTGACATGGATCTTGGGGTACTTCTGGAGTCTCCGCAGGGGAGTCAGTCCTCGTCTCGAATGCGGGCATGCACTTGCGCTTTCCTCCAGAGCGGTAGCAGCAGTGTCACGCAGTCCGCCGCGTGGATCAAAGGATCTATGGTTTTCCCTCGAGTCTTTCCCACGAGGCTTTCCCACGAGGCTTTCCCACAGGGCTGTCCCACGTGCACACGTGGTGGGAGTCGATCCTCGGCTTGAACGTCAAGGCAGTGCAGGGAAAACAGGTTCCTCTGGAATGGACTGACACATCTGGGGGACTCTTGGAATGGTGTCACGACCCTGGAGTTCCTCTCGCCTTTCCTGTGGAGAGCGCCTCCTCTTGAGATGCGACGGGAACGCCGGGAATTCTTTCCCTACGAAACAGGGAAAGGATCCCTCACCTCGAGCTAGGAGGCGGAAACGGGGCTCCCCTGGATGTGTGCGGGACCCCACGTGCTTCCTCTCGAGTGGAGACGTGTATGTCGGGGAACTTCTTGAGTTGCAGCAATGGTTTGAAGGACCCTTTGGAAGTTCCAGTGGTTAGATGTGATTGGCCTCGAGAAGCCTCAGCGGAAATGGGCCTCATCTGGCCTGGAGGGCAAAACCTCCTGGATTTTCTCGAGTTGCGGCAGGTGCTCTCGTCTTACGACGGGGACCTCAGGGAACCGCTCTGGTGGCCTCAGGAAAGGCCAGTCCCCATGCGAGTTCCTCGGGGGCGTCTCGGGATTCCTCTCCCGTCGATGCCGGTGCCTAAGACCTTGTGTGGAGTCGGGGCCGGAACCTGAGGATTCCTCTCCAGTGCTGACATGGATCTTGGGGTACTTCTGGAGTCTCCCCAGGGGAGTCAGTCCTCGTCTCGAATGCGGGCATGCACTTGCGCTTTCCTCCAGAGCGGTAGCAGCAGTGTCACGCAGTCCGCCGCGTGGATCAAAGGATCTATGGTTTTCCCTCGAGTCTTTCCCACGAGGCTTTCCCACGAGGCTTTCCCACAGGGCTGTCCCACGTGCACACGTGGTGGGAGTCGACCCTCGGCTTGAACGTCAAGGCAGTGCAGGGAAAACAGGTTCCTCTGGAATGGACTGACACATCTGGGGGACTCTTGGAATGGTGGCACGACCCTGGAGTTCCTCTCGCCTTTCCTGTGGAGAGCGCCTCCTCTTGAGATGCGACGGGAACGCCGGGAATTCTTTCCCTACGAAACAGGGAAAGGATCCCTCATCTCGAGCTAGGAGGCGGAAACGGGGCTCCCCTGGATGTGTGCGGGACCCCACGTGCTTCCTCTCGAGTGGAGACGGGTATGTCGGGGAACTTCTTGAGTTGCAGCAAGGGTGTGAAGGACCCTTTGGAAGTTCCAGTGGTTAGACGTGATTGGCCTCGAGAAGCCTCAGCGGAAATGGGCCTCATCTCGCCTGGAGGGCAAAACCTCCTGGATTTTCTCGAGTTGCGGCAGGTGCTCTCGACTTACGACGGGGACCTCAGGGACCCGCTCTGGTGGCCTCAGGAAAGGCCAGTCCCCATGCGAGTTCCTCAGGGGCGTCTCGGGATTCCTCTCCCGTCGATGCCGGGGCCTAAGACCTTGTGTGTAGTCGGGGCCGGAACCTGAGGATTCCTCTCCAGTGCTGACATGGATCTTGGGGTACTTCTGGAGTCTCCCCAGGGGAGTCAGTCCTCGTCTCGAATGCGGGCATGCACTTGCGCTTTCCTCCAGAGCGGTAGCAGCAGTGTCACGCAGTCCGCCGCGTGGATCAAAGGATGTTTGGTTTTCCCTCGAGTCTTTCCCACGAGGCTTTCCCACGAGGCTTTCCCACAGGGCTGTCCCACGTTCACACGTGGTGGGAGTCGATCCTCGGCTTGAACGTCAAGGCAGTGCAGGGAAAACAGGTTCCTCTGGAATGGACTGACACATCTGGTGGACTCTTGGAATGGTGGCATGACCCTGGAGTTCCTCTCGCCTTTCCTGTGGAGAGCGCCTCCTCTTGAGATGCGACGGGAACGCCGGGAATTCTTTCCCTACGAAACAGGGAAAGGATCCCTCATCTCGAGCTAGGAGGCGGAAACGGGGCTCCCCTGGATGTGTGCGGGACACCACGTGCTTCCTCTCGAGTGCAGACGGGTATGTCGGGGAACTTCTTGAGTTGCAGCAAGGGTGTGAAGGACCCTTTGGAAGTTCCAGTGGTTAGATGTGATTGGCCTCGAGAAGCCTCAGCGGAAATGGGCCTCATCTCGCCTGGAGGGCAAAACCTCCTGGATTTTCTCGAGTTGCGGCATGTGCTCTCGACTTACGACGGGGACCTCAGGGACCCGCTCTGGTGGCCTCAGGACAGGCCAGTCCTATTGCGAGTTCCTCGGGGGCCTCTCGGGATTCCTCTCCTGTCGAATCCGGGGCGTAAGACCTTGTGTGGAGTCGGGGCCGGAACCTGAGGATTCCTCTCCAGTGCTGACATGGATCTTGGGGTACTTCTGGAGTCTCCCCAGGGGAGTCAGTCCTCGTCTCGAATGCGGGCATGCACTTGCGCTTTCCTCCAGAGCCGTAGCAGCAGTGTCACGCAGTCCGCCGCGTGGATCAAAGGATCTATGGTTTTCCCTCGAGTCTTTCCCACGAGGCTTTCCCACGAGGCTTTCCCACAGGGCTGTCCCAAGTGCACACGTGGTGGGAGTCGATCCTCGGCTTGAACGTCAAGGCAGTGCAGGGAAAACAGGTTCCTCTGGAATGGACTGACACATCTGGGGGACTCTTGGAATGGTGGCACGACCCTGGAGTTCCTCTCGCATTTCCTGTGGAGAGCGCCTCCTCTTGAGATGCGACGGGAACGCCGGGAATTCTTTCCCTACGAAACAGGGAAAGGATCCCTCATCTCGAGCTAGGAGGCGGAAACGGGGCTCCCCTGGATGTGTGCGGGACCCACGTGCTTCCTCTCGAGTGGAGACGGGTATGTCGGGGAACTTCTTGAGTTGCAGCAAGGGTGTGAAGGACCCTTTGGAAGTGCCAGTGGTTAGACGTGATTAGCCTCGAGAAGCCTCAGCGGAAATGGGCCTCATCTCGCCAGGAGGGCAAAACCTCCTGGATTTTCTCGAGTTGCGGCAGGTGCTCTCGACTTACGACGGGGACCTCAGGGAAAGGCTCTGGTGGCCTCAGGAAAGGCCAGTCCCCATGCGAGTTCCTCGGGGGCCTCTCGGGATTCCTCTCCCGTCGATGCCGGGGCCTAAGACCTTGTGTGGAGTCGGGGCCGGAACCTGAGGATTCCTCTCCAGTGCTGACATGGATCTTGGGGTACTTCTGGAGTCTCCCCAGGGGAGTCAGTCCTCGTCTCGAATGCGGGCATGCATTGCGCTTTCCTCCAGAGCGGTAGCAGCAGTGTCACGCAGTCCGCCGCGTGGATCAAAGGATCTATGGATTTCCCTCGAGTCTTTCCCACGAGGCTTTCCCACGAGGCTTTCCCACAGGGCTCTCCCACGTGCACACGTGGTGGGAGTCGATCCTCGGCTTGAACGTCAAGGCAGTGCAGGGAAAACAGGTTCCTCTGGAATGGACTGACACATCTGGGGGACTCTTGGAATGGTGTCACGACCCTGGACTTCCTCTCGCCTTTCCTGTGGAGAGCGCCTCCTCTTGAGATGCGACGGGAACGCCGGGAATTCTTTCCCTACGAAACAGGGAAAGGATCCCTCATCTCGAGCTAGGAGGCGGAAACGGGGCTCCCCTGGATGTGTGCGGGACACCACGTGCTTCCTCTCGAGTGCAGACGGGTATGTCGGGGAACTTCTTGAGTTGCAGCAAGGGTGTGAAGGACCCTTTGGAAGTTCCAGTGGTTAGATGTGATTGGCCTCGAGAATCCTCAGCGGAAATGGGCCTCATCTCGCCTGGAGGGCAAAACCTCCTGGATTTTCTCGAGTTGCGGCAGGTGCTCTCGACTTACGACGGGGACCTCAGGGAACCGCTCTGGTGGCCTCAGGAAAGGCCAGTCCCCATGCGAGTTCCTCGGGGGCGTCTCGGGATTCCTCTCCCGTCCATGCCGGGGCCTAAGACCTTGTGTGGAGTCGGGGCCGGATCCTGAGGATTCCTCTCCAGTGCTGACATGGATCTTGGGGTACTTCTGGAGTCTCCCCAGGGGAGTCAGTCCTCGTCTCGAATGCGGGCATGCACTTGCGCTTTCCTCCAGAGCGGTAGCAGCAGTGTCACGCAGTCCGCCGCGTGGATCAAAGGATGTTTGGTTTTCCCTCGAGTCTTTCCCACGAGGCTTTCCCACGAGGCTGTCCCACGTGCACACGTGGTGGGAGTCGATCCTCGGCTTGAACGTCAAGGCAGTGCAGGGAAAACAGGTTCCTCTGGAATGGACTGACACATCTGGAGGACTCTTGGAATGGTGTCACGACCCTGGAGTTCCTCTCGCCTTTCCTGTGGAGAGCGCCTCCTCTTGAGATGCGACGGGAACTCCGGGAATTCTTTCCCTTCGAAACAGGGAAAGGATCCCTCATCTCGAGCTCGGAGGCGGAAACGGGGCTCCCCTGGATGTGTGCGGGACCCCACGTGCTTCCTCTCGAGTGGAGACGGGTATGTCGGGGAACTTCTTGAGTTGCAGCAAGGGTGTGAAGGACCATTTGGAAGTTCCAGTGGTTAGATGTGATTGGCCTCGAGACGCCTCAGCGGAAATGGGGCTCATCTCGCCAGGAGGGGAAAACCTCCTGGATTTTCTCGAGTTGCGGCAGGTGCTCTCGACTTACGACGGGGACCACAGGGACCCGCTCTGGTGGCCTCAGGAAAGGCCAGTCCCCATGCGAGTTCCTCGGGGGCGTCTCGGGATTCCTCTCCCGTCGATGCCGGGACCTAAGACCTTGTGTGGAGTCGGGGCCGGAACCTGAGGATTCCTCTCCAGTGCTGACATGGAACTTGGGGTACTTCTGGAGTCTCCCCAGGGGAGTCAGTCCTCGTCTCGAATGCGGGCATGCACCTACGCTTTCCTCCAGAGCGGGAGCAGCAGTGTCACGCAGTCCGCCGCGTGGATCAAAGGATCTATGGTTTTCCCTCGAGTCTTTCCCACGAGGCTTTCCCACGAGGCTTTCCCACAGGGCTGTCCCACGTGCACACGTGGTGGGAGTCGATCCTCGGCTTGAACGTCAAGGCAGTGCAGGGAAAACAGGTTCCTCTGGAATGGACTGACACATCTGGGGGACTCTTGGAATGGTGGCACGACCCTGGAGTTCCTCTCGCCTTTCCTGTGGAGAGCGCCTCCTCTTGAGATGTGACGGGAACGCCGGGAATTCTTTCCCTACGAAACAGGGAAAGGATCCCTCATCTCGAGCTAGGAGGCGGAAACGGGGCTCCCCTGGATGTGTGCGGGACCCCACGTGCTTCCTCTCGAGTGGAGACGGGTATGTCGGGGAACTTCTTGAGTTGCAGCAATGGTGTGAAGGACCCTTTGGAAGTTGCAGTGGTTAGATGTGATTGGCCTCGAGAAGCCTCAGCGGAAATGGGCCTCATCTCGCCTGGAGGGCAAAACCTCCTGGATTTTCTCGAGTTGCGGCAGGTGCTCTCGACTTACGACGGGGAACTAAGGGAAAGGCTCTGGTGGCCTCAGGAAAGGCCAGTCCCCATGCGAGTTCCTCGGGGGCGTCTCGGGATTCCTCTCCCGTCGATGCCGGGGCCTAAGACCTTGTGTGGAGTCGGGGCCGGAACCTGAGGATTCCTCTCCAGTGCTGACATGGATCTTGGGGTACTTCTGGAGTCTCCCCAGGGGAGTCAGTCCTCGTCTCGAATGCGGGCATGCATTGCGCTTTCCTCCAGAGCGGTAGCAGCAGTGTCACGCAGTCCGCCGCGTGGATCAAAGGATGTTTGGTTTTCCCTCGAGTCTTTCCCACGAGGCTTTCCCACGAGGCTGTCCCACGTGCACACGTGGTGGGAGTCGATCCTCGGCTTGAACGTCAAGGCAGTGCAGGGAAAACAGGTTCCTCTGGAATGGACTGACACATCTGGAGGACTCTTGGAATGGTGTCACGACCCTGGAGTTCCTCTCGCCTTTCCTGTGGAGAGCGCCTCCTCTTGAGATGCGACGGGAACTCCGGGAATTCTTTCCCTACGAAACAGGGAAAGGATCCCTCATCTCGAGCTCGGAGGCGGAAACGGGGCTCCCCTGGATGTGTGCGGGACCCCACGTGCTTCCTCTCGAGTGGAGACGGGTATGTCGGGGAACTTCTTGAGTTGCAGCAAGGGTGTGAAGGACCATTTGGAAGTTCCAGTGGTTAGATGTGATTGGCCTCGAGAAGCCTCAGCGGAAATGGGGCTCATCTCGCCAGGAGGGGAAAACCTCCTGGATTTTCTCGAGTTGCGGCAGGTGCTCTCGACTTACGACGGGGACCACAGGGACCCGCTCTGGTGGCCTCAGGAAAGGCCAGTCCCCATGCGAGTTCCTCGGGGGCGTCTCGGGATTCCTCTCCCGTCGATGCCGGGGCCTAAGACCTTGTGTGGAGTCGGGGCCGGAACCTGAGGATTCCTCTCCAGTGCTGACATGGATCTTGGGGTACTTCTGGAGTCTCCCCAGGGGAGTCAGTCCTCGTCTCGAATGCGGGCATGCATTGCGCTTTCCTCCAGAGCGGTAGCAGCAGTGTCACGCAGTCCGCCGCGTGGATCAAAGGATCTATGGTTTTCCCTCGAGTCTTTCCCACGAGGCTTTCCCACGAGGCTTTCCCACAGGGCTCTCCCACGTGCACACGTGGTGGGAGTCGATCCTCGGCTTGAACGTCAAGGCAGTGCAGGGAAAACAGGTTCCTCTGGAATGGACTGACACATCTGGGGGACTCTTGGAATGGTGTCACGACCCTGGACTTCCTCTCGCCTTTCCTGTGGAGGGCGCCTCCTCTTGAGATGCGACGGGAACGCCGGGAATTCTTTCCCTACGAAACAGGGAAAGGATCCCTCATCTCGAGCTAGGAGGCGGAAACGGGGCTCCCCTGGATGTGTGCGGGACACCACGTGCTTCCTCTCGAGTGCAGACGGGTATGTCGGGGAACTTCTTGAGTTGCAGCAAGGGTGTGAAGGACCCTTTGGAAGTTCCAGTGGTTAGATGTGATTGGCCTTGAGAATCCTCAGCGGAAATGGGCCTCATCTCGCCTGGAGGGCAAAACCTCCTGGATTTTCTCGAGTTGCAGCAGGTGCTCTCGACTTACGACGGGGACCTCAGGGACCCGCTCTGGTGGCCTCAGGAAAGGCCAGTCCCCATGCGAGTTCCTCTGGGGCCTCTCGGGATTCCTCTCCCGTCGATGCCGGGGCCTAAGACCTTGTGTGTAGTCGGGGCCGGAACCTGAGGATTCCTCTCCAGTGCTGACATGGATTTTGGGGTACTTCTGGAGTCTCCCCAGGGGAGTCACTCCTCGTCTCGAATGCGGGCATGCACTTGCGCTTTCCTCCAGAGCGGTAGCAGCAGTGTCACGCAGTCCGCCGCGTGGATCAAAGGATCTATGGTTTTCCCTCGAGTCTTTCCCACGAGGCTTTCCCACGAGGCTTTCCCACAGGGCTGTCCCACGTGCACACGTGGTGGGAGTCGATCCTCGGCTTGAACGTCAAGGCAGTGCAGGGAAAACAGGTTCCTCTGGAATGGACTGACACATCTGGGGGACTCTTGGAATGGTGTCACGACCCTGGAGTTCCTCTCGCCTTTCCTGTGGAGAGCGCCTCCTCTTGAGATGCGACGGGAACGCCGGGAATTCTTTCCCTACGAAACAGGGAAAGGATCCCTCATCTCTAGCTAGGAGGCGGAAACGGGGCTCCCCTGGATGTGTGCGGGACCCCACGTGCTTCCTCTCGAGTGGAGACGGGTATGTCGGGGAACTTCTTGAATTGCAGCAATGGTGTGAAGGACCCTTTGGAGGTTGCAGTGGTTAGATGTGATTGGCCTCGAGAAGCCTCAGCGGAAATGGGCCTCATCTCGCCTGGAGGGCAAAACCTCCTGGATTTTCTCGAGTTGCGGCAGGTGCTCTCGACTTACGACGGGGACCTCAGGGATCCGCTCTGGTGGCCTCAGGAAAGGCCAGTCCCCATGCGAGTTCCTCGGGGGCGTCTCGGGATTCCTCTCCCGTCGATGCCGGGGCCTAAGACCTTGTGTGGAGTCGGGGCCGGAACCTGAGGATTCCTCTCCAGTGCTGACATGGATCTTGGGGTACTTCTGGAGTCTCCCCAGGGGAGTCAGTCCTCGTCTCGAATGCGGGCATACACTTGCGCTTTCCTCCAGAGCGGTAGCAGCAGTGTCATGCAGTCCGCCGCGTGGATCAAAGGATCTATGGTTTTCCCTCGAGTCTTTCCCACGAGGCTTTCCCACGAGGCTTTCCCACAGGGCTGTCCCACGTGCACACGTGGTGGGAGTCGATCCTCGGCTTGAACGTCAAGGCAGTGCAGGGAAAACAGGTTCCTCTGGAATGGACTGACACATCTGGGGGACTCTTGGAATGGTGGCATGACCCTGGAGTTCCTCTCGCCTTTCCTGTGGAGAGCGCCTCCTCTTGAGATGCGACGGGAACTCCGGGAATTCTTTCCCTACGAAACAGGGAAAGGATCCCTCATCTCGAGCTAGGAGGCGGAAACGGGGCTCCCCTGGATGTGTGCGGGACACCACGTGCTTCCTCTCGAGTGCAAACGGGTATGTTGGGGAACTTCTTGAGTTGCAGCAAGGGTGTGAAGGACCCTTTGGAAGTTCCAGTGGTTAGACGTGATTAGCCTCGAGAAGCCTCAGCGGAAATGGGCCTCATCTCGCCTGGAGGGCAAAACCTCCTGGATTTTCTCGAGTTGCGGCAGGTGCTCTCGACTTACGACGGGGAACTAAGGGAAAGGCTCTGGTGGCCTCAGGAAAGGCCAGTCCCCATGCGAGTTCCTCGGGGGCGTCTCGGGATTCCTCTCCCGTCGATGCCGGGGCCTAAGACCTTGTGTGGAGTCGGGGCCGGAACCTGAGGATTCCTCTCCAGTGCTGACATGGATCTTGGGGTACTTCTGGAGTCTCCCCAGGGGAGTCAGTCCTCGTCTCGAATGCGGGCATGCACTTGCGCTTTCCTCCAGAGCGGTAGCAGCAGTGTCACGCAGTCCGCCGCGTGGATCAAAGGATGTTTGGTTTTCCCTCGAGTCTTTCCCACGAGGCTTTCCCACGAGGCTTTCCCACAGGGCTGTCCCACGTGCACACGTGGTGGGAGTCGATCCTCGGCTTGAACGTCAAGGCAGTGCAGGGAAAACAGGTTCCTCTGGAATGGACTGACACATCTGGGGGACTCTTGGAATGGTGGCATGACCCTGGAGTTCCTCTCGCCTTTCCTGTGGAGAGCGCCTCCTCTTGAGATGCGACGGGAACGCCGGGAATTCTTTCCCTACGAAACAGGGAAAGGATCCCTCATCTCGAGCTAGGAGGCGGAAACGGGGCTCCCCTGGATGTGTGCGGGACACCACGTGCTTCCTCTCGAGTGCAGACGGGTATGTCGGGGAACTTCTTGAGTTGCAGCAAGGGTGTGAAGGACCCTTTGGAAGTTCCAGTGGTTAGATGTGATTGGCCTCGAGAATCCTCAGCGGAAATGGGCCTCATCTCGCCTGGAGGGCAAAACCTCCTGGATTTTCTCGAGTTGCGGCAGGTGCTCTCGACTTACGACGGGGACCTCAGGGAACCGCTCTGGTGGCCTCAGGAAAGGCCAGCCCCAATGCGAGTTCCTCGGGGGCGTCTCGGGATTCCTCTCCCGTCCATGCCGGGGCCTAAGACCTTGTGTGGAGTCGGGGCCGGATCCTGAGGATTCCTCTCCAGTGCTGACATGGATCTTGGGGTACTTCTGGAGTCTCCCCAGGGGAGTCAGTCCTCGTCTCGAATGCGGGCATGCACTTGCGCTTTCCTCCAGAGCGGTAGCAGCAGTGTCACGCAGTCCGCCGCGTGGATCAAAGGATGTTTGGTTTTCCCTCGAGTCTTTCCCACGAGGCTTTCCCACAGGGCTGTCCCACGTGCACACGTGGTGGGAGTCGATCCTCGGCTTCAACGTCAAGGCAGTGCAGGGAAAACAGGTTCCTCTGGAATGGACTGACACATCTGGGGGACTCTTGGAATGGTGGCACGACCCTGGAGTTCCTCTCGCCTTTCCGGTGGAGAGCGCCTCCTCTTGAGATGTGACGGGAACGCCGGGAATTCTTTCCCTACGAAACAGGGAAAGGATCCCTCATCTCGAGCTAGGAGGTGGAAACGGGGCTACCCTGGATGTGTGCGGGACCCCACGTGCTTCCTCTCGAGTGGAGACGGGTATGTCCGGGAACTTCTTGAGTTGCACCAAGGGTGTGAAGGACCCATTGGAAGTTCCAGTGGTTAGACGTGATTAGCCTCGAGAAGCCTCAGCGGAAATGGGCCTCATCTCGCCTGGAGGGCAAAACCTCGTGGATTTTCTCGTGTTGCGGCAGGTGCTCTCCACTTACGACGGGGACCTCAGGGACCCGCTCTGGTGGCCTCAGGAAAGGCCCGTCCCAATGCGAGTTCCTCGGGGGCCTCTCGGGATTCCTCTCCCGTCCATGCCGGGGCCTAAGACCTTGTGTGCAGTCGGGGCCGGAACCTGAGGATTCCTCTCCAGTGCTGACATGGATCTTGGGGTACTTCTGGAGTCTCCCCAGGGGAGTCAGTCCTCGTCTCGAATGCGGGCATGCATTGCGCTTTCCTCCAGAGCGGTAGCAGCAGTGTCACGCAGTCCGCCGCGTGGATCAAAGGATCTATGGTTTTCCCTCGAGTCTTTCCCACGAGGCTTTCCCACGAGGCTTTCCCACAGGGCTCTCCCACGTGCACACGTGGTGGGAGTCGATCCTCGGCTTGAACGTCAAGGCAGTGCAGGGAAAACAGGTTCCTCTGGAATGGACTGACACATCTGGGGGACTCTTGGAATGGTGTCACGACCCTGGACTTCCTCTCGCCTTTCCTGTGGAGAGCGCCTCCTCTTGAGATGCGACGGGAACGCCGGGAATTCTTTCCCTACGAAACAGGGAAAGGATCCCTCATCTCGAGCTAGGAGGCGGAAACGGGGCTCCCCTGGATGTGTGCGGGACACCACGTGCTTCCTCTCGAGTGCAGACGGGTATGTCGGGGAACTTCTTGAGTTGCAGCAAGGGTGTGAAGGACCCTTTGGAAGTTCCAGTGGTTAGACGTGATTAGCCTCGAGAAGCCTCAGCCGAAATGGGCCTCATCTCGCCTGGAGGGCAAAACCTCCTGGATTTTCTCGAGTTGCGGCAGGTGCTCTCGACTTACGACGGGGACCTCAGGGACCCGCTCTGGTGGCCTCAGGAAAGGCCAGTCCCCATGCGAGTTCCTCTGGGGCCTCTCGGGATTCCTCTCCCGTCGATGCCGGGGCCTAAGACCTTGTGTGTAGTCGGGGCCGGAACCTGAGGATTCCTCTCCAGTGCTGACATGGATTTTGGGGTACTTCTGGAGTCTCCCCAGGGGAGTCACTCCTCGTCTCGAATGCGGGCATGCACTTGCGCTTTCCTCCAGAGCGGTAGCAGCAGTGTCACGCAGTCCGCCGCGTGGATCAAAGGATCTATGGTTTTCCCTCGAGTCTTTCCCACGAGGCTTTCCCACGAGGCTTTCCCACAGGGCTGTCCCACGTGCACACGTGGTGGGAGTCGATCCTCGGCTTGAACGTCAAGGCAGTGCAGGGAAAACAGGTTCCTCTGGAATGGACTGACACATCTGGGGGACTCTTGGAATGGTGTCACGACCCTTGAGTTCCTCTCGCCTTTCCTGTGGAGAGCGCCTCCTCTTGAGATGCGACGGGAACGCCGGGAATTCTTTCCCTACGAAACAGGGAAAGGATCCCTCATCTCGAGCTAGGAGGCGGAAACGGGGCTCCCCTGGATGTGTGCGGGACCCCACGTGCTTCCTCTCGAGTGGAGACGGGTATGTCGGGGAACTTCTTGAGTTGCAGCAATGGTGTGAAGGACCCTTTGGAAGTTGCAGTGGTTGGATGTGATTGGGCTCAAGAAGCCTCAGCGGAAATGGGCCTCATCTCGCCTGGAGGGCAAAACCTCCTGGATTTTCTCGAGTTGCGGCAGGTGCTCTCGACTTACGACGGGGAACTAAGGGAAAGGCTCTGGTGGCCTCAGGAAAGGCCAGTCCCCATGCGAGTTCCTCGGGGGCGTCTCGGGATTCCTCTCCCGTCGATGCCGGGGCCTAAGACCTTGTGTGGAGTCGGGGCCGGAACCTGAGGATTCCTCTCCAGTGCTGACATGGATCTTGGGGTAATTCTGGAGTCTCCCCAGGGGAGTCAGTCCTCGTCTCGAATGCGGGCATGCACTTGCGCTTTCCTCCAGAGCGGTAGCAGCAGTGTCACGCAGTCCGCCGCGTGGATCAAAGGATGTTTGGTTTTCCCTCGAGTCTTTCCCACGAGGCTTTCCCACGAGGCTTTCCCACAGGGCTGTCCCACGTGCACACGTGGTGGGAGTCGATCCTCGGCTTGAACGTCAAGGCAGTGCAGGGAAAACAGGTTCCTCTGGAATGGACTGACACATCTGGGGGACTCTTGGAATGGTGGCATGACCCTGGAGTTCCTCTCGCCTTTCCTGTGGAGAGCGCCTCCTCTTGAGATGCGACGGGAACGCCGGGAATTCTTTCCCTACGAAACAGGGAAAGGATCCCTCATCTTGCGCTAGGAGGCGGAAACGGGGATCCCCTGGATGTGTGCGGGACACCACGTGCTTCCTCTCGAGTGCAAACGGGTATGTTGGGGAACTTCTTGAGTTGCAGCAAGGGTGTGAAGGACCTTTTGGAAGTTCCAGTGGTTAGATGTGATTGGCCTCGAGAAGCCTCAGCGGAAATGGGCCTCATCTCGCCTGGAGGGGAAAACCTCCTAGATTTTCTCGAGTTGCGGCAGGTGCTCTCGACTTACGACGGGGACCTCAGGGACCCGCTCTGGTGGCCTCAGGAAAGGCCAGTCCCCATGCGAGTTCCTCGGGGGCGCCTCGGGATTCCTCTCCCGTCGATGCCGGGGCCTAAGACCTTGTGTGCAGTCGGGGCCGGAACCTGAGGATTCCTCTCCAGTGCTGACATGGATCTTGGGGTACTTCTGGAGTCTCCCCAGGGGAGTCAGTCCTCGTCTCGAATGCGGGCATGCATTGCGCTTTCCTCCAGAGCGGTAGCAGCAGTGTCACGCAGTCCGCCGCGTGGATCAAAGGATCTATGGATTTCCCTCGAGTCTTTCCCACGAGGCTTTCCCACGAGGCTTTCCCACAGGGCTCTCCCACGTGCACACGTGGTGGGAGTCGATCCTCGGCTTGAACGTCAAGGCAGTGCAGGGAAAACAGGTTCCTCTGGAATGGACTGACACATCTGGGGGACTCTTGGAATGGTGTCACGACCCTGGACTTCCTCTCGCCTTTCCTGTGGAGAGCGCCTCCTCTTGAGATGCGACGGGAACGCCGGGAATTCTTTCCCTACGAAACAGGGAAAGGATCCCTCATCTCGAGCTAGGAGGCGGAAACGGGGCTCCCCTGGATGTGTGCGGGACACCACGTGCTTCCTCTCGAGTGCAGACGGGTATGTCGGGGAACTTCTTGAGTTGCAGCAAGGGTGTGAAGGACCCTTTGGAAGTTCCAGTGGTTAGATGTGATTGGCCTCGAGAAGCCTCAGCGGAAATGGGCCTCATCTCGCCTGGAGGGCAAAACCTCCTGGATTTTCTCGAGTTGCGGCAGGTGCTCTCGACTTACGACGGGGACCTCAGGGAACCGCTCTGGTGGCCTCAGGAAAGGCCAGCCCCAATGCGAGTTCCTCGGGGGCGTCTCGGGATTCCTCTCCCGTCCATGCCGGGGCCTAAGACCTTGTGTGGAGTCGGGGCCGGATCCTGAGGATTCCTCTCCAGTGCTGACATGGATCTTGGGGTACTTCTGGAGTCTCCCCAGGGGAGTCAGTCCTAGTCTCGAATGCGGGCATGCACTTGCGCTTTCCTCCAGAGCGGTAGCAGCAGTGTCACGCAGTCCGCCGCGTGGATCAAAGGATGTTTGGTTTTCCCTCGAGTCTTTCCCACGAGGCTTTCCCACGAGGCTGTCCCACGTGCACACGTGGTGGGAGTCGATCCTCGGCTTGAACGTCAAGGCAGTGCAGGGAAAACAGGTTCCTCTGGAATGGACTGACACATCTGGAGGACTCTTGGAATGGTGTCACGACCCTGGAGTTCCTCTCGCCTTTCCTGTGGAGAGCGCCTCCTCTTGAGATGCGACGGGAACTCCGGGAATTCTTTCCCTACGAAACAGGGAAAGGATCCCTCATCTCGAGCTCGGAGGCGGAAACGGGGCTCCCCTGCATGTGTGCGGGACCCCACGTGCTTCCTCTCGAGTGGAGACGGGTATGTCGGGGAACTTCTTGAGTTGCAGCAAGGGTGTGAAGGACCTTTTGGAAGTTCCAGTGGTTAGATGTGATTGGCCTCGAGAAGCCTCAGCGGAAATGGGGCTCATCTCGCCAGGAGGGCAAAACCTCCTGGATTTTCTCGAGTTGGGGCAGGTGCTCTCGTCTTACGACGGGGACCACAGGGAACCGCTCTGGTGGCCTCAGGAAAGGCCAGTCCCCATGCGAGTTCCTCGGGGGCGTCTCGGGATTCCTCTCCCGTCGATGCCGGGGCCTAAGACCTTGTGTGGAGTCGGGGCCGGAACCTGAGGATTCCTCTCCAGTGCTGACATGGATCTTGGGGTACTTCTGGAGTCTCCCCAGGGGAGTCAGTCCTCGTCTCGAATGCGGGCATGCACCTACGCTTTCCTCCAGAGCGGGAGCAGCAGTGTCACGCAGTCCGCCGCGTGGATCAAAGGATCTATGGTTTTCCCTCGAGTCTTTCCCACGAGGCTTTCCCACGAGGCTTTCCCACAGGGCTGTCCCAAGTGCACACGTGGTGGGAGTCGATCCTCGGCTTGAACGTCAAGGCAGTGCAGGGAAAACAGGTTCCTCTGGTATGGACTGACACATCTGGGGGACTCTTGGAATGGTGGCACGACCCTGGAGTTCCTCTCGCCTTTCCTGTGGAGAGCGCCTCCTCTTGAGATGCGACGGGAACGCCGGGAATTCTTTCCCTACGAAACAGGGAAA
This sequence comes from Ovis canadensis, assembly GCF_042477335.2. Classification (NCBI taxonomy): domain Eukaryota; kingdom Metazoa; phylum Chordata; class Mammalia; order Artiodactyla; family Bovidae; genus Ovis; species Ovis canadensis. The sequence continues at coordinate 8,326,445 of NC_091260.1, forward strand.
GGATCCCTCATCTCGAGCTAGGAGGCGGAAACGGGGCTCCCCTGGATGTGTGCGGGACGCACGTGCTTCCTCTCGAGTGGAGACGGGTATGTCGGGGAACTTCTTGAGTTGCAGCAAGGGTGTGAAGGACCCTTTGGAAGTTCCAGTGGTTAGACGTGATTAGCCTCGAGAAGCCTCAGCGGAAATGGGCCTCATCTCGCCTGGAGGGCAAAACCTCCTGGATTTTCTCGAGTTGCGGCAGGTGCTCTCGACTTACGACGGGGACCTCAGGGAAAGGCTCTGGTGGCCTCAGGAAAGGCCAGTCCCCATGCGAGTTCCTTGGGGGCCTCTCGGGATTCCTCTCCCGTCGATGCCGGGGCCTAAGACCTTGTGTGGAGTCGGGGCCGGAACCTGAGGATTCCTCTCCAGTGCTGACATGGATCTTGGGGTACTTCTGGAGTCTCCCCAGGGGAGTCAGTCCTCGTCTCGAATGCGGGCATGCACTTGCGCTTTCCTCCAGAGCGGTAGCAGCAGTGTCACGCAGTCCGCCGCGTGGATCAAAGGATCTATGGTTTTCCCTCGAGTCTTTCCCACGAGGCTTTCCCACGAGGCTTTCCCACAGGGCTGTCCCACGTGCACACGTGGTGGGAGTCGATCCTCGGCTTGAACGTCAAGGCAGTGCAGGGAAAACAGGTTCCTCTGGAATGGACTGACACATCTGGGGGACTCTTGGAATGGTGGCACGACCCTGGAGTTCGTCTCGCCTTTCCTGTGGAGAGCGCCTCCTCTTGAGATGCGACGGGAACGCCGGGAATTCTTTCCCTACGAAACAGTTAAAGGATCCCTCATCTCGAGCTAGGAGGCGGAAACGGGGCTCCCCTGGATGTGTGCGGGACACCACGTGCTTCCTCTCGAGTGGAGACGGGTATGTCGGGGAACTTCTTGAGTTGCAGCAATGGTGTGAAGGACCCTTTGGAAGTTCCAGTGGTTAGATGTGATTGGCCTCGAGAAGCCTCAGCGGAAATGGGCCTCATCTCGCCTGGAGGGCAAAACCTCCTGGATTTTCTCGAGTTGCGGCAGGTGCTCTCGACTTACGACGGGGAACTAAGGGAAAGGCTCTGGTGGCCTCAAGAAAGGCCAGTCCCCATGCGAGTTCCTCGGGGGCGTCTCGGGATTCATCTCCCGTCGATGCCGGGGCCTAAGACCTTGTGTGGAGTCGGGGCCGGAAACTGAGGATTCCTCTCCAGTGCTGACATGGATCTTGGGGTACTTCTGGAGTCTCCCCAGGGGAGTCAGTCCTCGTCTCGAATGCGGGCATGCACTTGCGCTTTCCTCCAGAGCGGTAGCAGCAGTGTCACGCAGTCCGCCGCGTGGATCAAAGGATCTATGGTTTTCCCTCGAGTCTTTCCCACGAGGCTTTCCCACAGGGCTGTCCCAAGTGCACACGTGGTGGGAGTCGATCCTCGGCTTGAACGTCAAGGCAGTGCAGGGAAAACAGGTTCCTCTGGAATGGACTGACACATCTGGGGGACTCTTGGAATGGTGGCACGACCCTGGAGTTCCTCTCGCCTTTCCTGTGGAGAGCGCCTCCTCTTGAGATGCGACGGGAACGCCGGGAATTCTTTCCCTACGAAACAGGGAAAGGATCCCTCATCTCGAGCTAGGAGGCAAAAACGGGGCTCCCCTGGATGTGTGCGGGACCTTCGTGTTTCCTCTCGAGTGGAGACGGGTATGTCGGGGAACTTCTTGAGTTGCAGCAAGGGTGTGAAGAAGCCTTTGGAAGTTCCAGTGGTTAGATGTGATTGGCCTCGAGAAGCCTCAGCGGAAATGGGCCTCATCTCGCCTGGAGGGCAAAACCTCCTGGATTTTCTCGAGTTGCGGCAGGTGCTCTCGACTTACGACGGGGACCTCAGGGACCCGCTCTGGTGGCCTCAGGAAACTCCAGTCCCCATGCGACTTCCTCAGGGGCCTCTCGGGATTCATCTCCTGTCGATGCCGGGGCCTAAGACCTTGTGTGGAGTCGGGGCCGGAACCTGAGGATTCCTCTCCAGTGCTGACATGGATCTTGGGGTACTTCTGGAGTCTCCCCAGGGGAGTCAGTCCTCGTCTGGAATGCGGGCATGCACTTGCGCTATCCTCCACAGCAGTAGCAGCAGTGTCACGCAGTCCGCCGCGTGGATCAAAGGATCTATGGTTTTCCCTCGAGTCTTTCCCACGAGGCTTTCCCACGAGGCTTTCCCACAGGGCTGTCCCACGTGCACACGTGGTGGGAGTCGATCCTCGGCTTGAACGTCAAGGCAGTGCAGGGAAAACAGGTTCCTCTGGAATGGACTGACACATCTGGGGGATTCTTGGAATGGTGGCACGACCCTGGAGTTCCTCTCGCCTTTCCTGTGGAGAGCGCCTCCTCTTGAGATGCGACGGGAACGCCGGGAATTCTTTCCCTACGAAACAGGGAAAGGATCCCTCATCTCGAGCTAGGAGGCGAAAACGGGGCTCCCCTGGATGTGTGCGGGACCTTCGTGTTTCCTCTCGAGTGGAGACGGGTATGTCGGGGAACTTCTTGAGTTGCAGCAAGGGTGTGAAGGACACTTTGGAAGTTCCAGTGGTTAGATGTGATTCGCCTCGAGAAGCCTCAGCGGAAATGGGCCTCATCTCGCCTGGAGGGCAAAACCTCCTGGATTTTCTCGAGTTGTGGCAGGTGCTCTCGACTTACGACGGGGACCTCAGGGACCCGCTCTGGTGGCCTCAGGAAACGCCAGTCCCCATGCGACTTCCTCAGGGGCCTCTCGGGATTCCTCTCCCTTCGATGCCGGGGCCTAAGACCTTGTGTGGAGTCGGGGCCGGAACCTGAGGATTCCTCTCCAGTGCTGACATGGATCTTGGGGTACTTCTGGAGTCTCCCCAGGGGAGTCAGTCCTCGTCTCGAATGCGGGCATGCACTTGCGCTATCCTCCAGAGCAGTAGCAGCAGTGTCACGCAGTCCGCCGCGTGGATTAAAGGATCTATGGTTTTCCCTCGAGTCTTTCCCACTAGGCTTTCCCACGAGGCTTTCCCACAGGGCTGTCCCACGTGCACACGTGACGGGAGTCGATCCTCGGCTTGAACGTCAAGGCAGTGCAGGGAAAACAGGTTCCTCTGGAATGGACTGACATATCTGGGGGACTCCTGGAATGGTGGCACGACCTGGAGTTCCTCTCGCCTTTCCTGTGGAGAGCGCCTCCTCTTGAGATGAGACGGGAACGCCGGGAATTCTTTCCCTACGAAACAGGGAAAGGATCCCTCATCTCGAGGTGGGAGGCGGAAACGGGGCTTCCCTGGATGTGTGCGGGACGCTTGTGCTTCCTCTCGAGGGGAGACGGGTATGTCGGGGAACTTCTTGAGTTGTAGCAAGGGTGTGAAGGACCCTTTGGAAATTCCAGTGGTTAGATGTGATTAGCCTCGAGAAGCCTCAGCGGAAATGGGCCTCATCTCGCCTGGAGGTGAAAACCTCCTGGATTTTCTCGAGTTGCGGCAGGTGCTCTCGACTTACGACGTGGACTACAGGGACCCACTCTGGTGGCCTCAGGAAAGCCCAGTCCCCATGCCAGTTCTTCGGGGGCCTCTCGGGATTCCTCTTCCGTCGATGCCGGGGCCTAAGACCTTGTGTGGAGTCGGGGCCGGAACCTGAGGATTCCTCTGCACTGCTGACATGGATTTGGGGTACTTCTGGAGTCTCCCCAGGGGAGTCAGTCCTCGTCTCGAATGCGGGCATGCACTTGCGCTTTCCTCCAGAGCGGTAGCAGCAGTGTCACGCAGTCTTCCGCGTGGATCACAGGATCTATGGTTTTCCCTCGAGTCTTTCCCACGAGGCTTTCCCACGAGGCTTTCCCACAGGGCTGTCCCACGTGCACACGTGGTGGGAGTGGATCCTCAGCTTGAACGTCAAGGCAGTGCAGGGAAAACAGGTTCCTCTGTAATGGACTGACACATCTGGGCGTCTCTTGGAATGGTGGCACGACCCTGGAGTTCCTCTCCCCTCTCCTGTGGAGAGCGCCTCCTCTTGAGATGCGACGGGAACGCCCGGAATTCTTTCCCTAAGAAACAGGGAAAGGATCCCTCATCTCGAGCTAGGAGGCGGAAACGGGGCTCCCCTGGATGTGTGCGGGACCCCACGTGCTTCCTCTCGAGTGGAGACGGGTATGTCGGGGAACTTCTTGAGTTGCAGCCAGGGTGTGAAGGACCCTTTGGAAGTTCCAGTGGTTAGATGTGATTAGCCTCGAGAAGCCTCAGCGGAAATGGGCCTCATCTCGCCTGGAGGGCAAAACCTCCTGGATTTTCTCGAGTTGCGGCATGTGCTCTCGACTTACGACGGGGACCTCGGGGACCCGCTCTGGTGGCCTCAGGAAAGGCCAGTCCCCATGCCAGTTCCTCGGGGGCCGCTCGGGATTCCTCTCCCATCGATGCCGGGGCCTAAGACCTTGTGTGGAGTCGGGGCCAGAACCTGACGATTCCTCTCCAGTGCTGACATGGATCTTGGGGTACTTCTGGAGTCTCCCCAGGGGAGTCAGTCCTCGTCTCGAATGCGGGCATGCACTTGCGCTTTCCTCCAGAGCGGTAGCAGCAGTGTCACGCAGTCCGCCGCGTGGATCAAAGGATCTATGGTTTTCCCTCGAGTCTTTCCCACGAGGCTTTCCCACGAGGCTTTCCCACAGGGCTGTCCCACGTGCACACGTGGTGGGAGTCGATCCTCGGCTTGAACGTCAAGGCAGTGCAGGGAAAACAGGTTCCTCTGGAATGGACTGACACATCTGGGGGACTCTTGGAATGGTGGCGGAACCCTGGAGTTCCTCTTGCCTTTCCTGTGGAGAGCGGCTCCTCTTGAGATGCAACGGGAACGCCGGGAATTCTTTCCCTACGAAACAGGGAAAGGATCCCTCATCTCGAGATAGGAGGCGGAAACGGGTCTCCCCTGGATGTTTGCGGGACCCTCGTGCTTCCTCTCGAGTGGAGACGGGTATGTCGGGGAACTTCTTGAGTTGCAGTAAGGGTGTGAAGGACCCTTTGGAAGTTCCAGTGGTTAGATGTGATTAGCCTCGAGAAGCTTCAGCGGAAATGGGCCTCATCTCGCCTGGAGGTCAAAACCTCCTGGATTTTCTCGAGTTGCGGTAGGTGCTCTGGACTTACGACGGGGACCTCGGGAACCCGCTCTGGTGGCCTCAGGAAAGGCCAGTACACATGCGAGTTCCTCGGGGGCCTCTCGGGATTCCTCTCCCGTCGAAGCCGGGTCCTAAGACCTTGTGTGGAGTCGGGGCCGGAACCTGAGGATTCCTCTCCAGTGCTGACATGGATCTTGGGGTACTTCTGGAGTCTCCCCAGGGGAGTCAGTCCTCGTCTCGAATGCGGGCATGCACTTGCGCTTTCCTCCAGAGCGGTAGCAGCAGTGTCACGCAGTCCGCCGCGTGGATCAAAGAATCTATGGTTTTCCCTCGAGTTTTTCCACGAGGCTTTCCCACGAGGCTTTCCCACAGGGCTGTCCCACGTGGACACGTTGTGGGAGTCGATCCCCGGCTTGAACGTCAAGGCAGAGCAGGGAAAACAGGTTCCTCTGGAATGGACTGAAACATCAGGGGGACTATTGCAATGGTGGCACGACCCTGGAGTTCCTCTCGCCTTTCCTGTGGAGAGCGCCTCCTTTTGAGATGCGACGGGAACGCCGGGAATTCTTTCCCTACGAAACAGGGAAAGGATCCCTCATCTCGAGCTAGGAGGCGGAAACGGGGCTTCCCTGGATGTGTGCGGGACACCACGTGCTTCCTCTCGAGTGGAGACGGGTATGTCGGGGAACTACTTGAGTTGCAGCAAGGGTGTGAACGATCCTTTGGAAGTTCCAGTGGTTAGATGAGATTGGCCTCGAGAAGCCTCAGCGGAAATGGGCCTCATCTCGCCTGGAGGGCAAAACCTCCTGGATTTTCTCGAGTTGCGGCAGGTGCTCTCGACTTACGACGGGGACCTCAGGGACCCGGTCTGGTGGCCTCAGGAAAGGCCAGTCCCCATGCGAGTTCCTCGGGGGCGTCTCGGGATTCCTCTCCCGTCGATGCCGGGGCCTAAGACCTTGTGTGGAGTCGGGGCCGGAACCTGAGGATTCCTCTCCAGTGCTGACATGGATCTTGGGGTACTTCTGGAGTCTCCCCAGGGGAGTCAGTCCTCGTCTCGAATGCGGGCATGCACTTGCGCTTTCCTCCAGAGCGGTTGCAGCAGTGTCACGCAGTCCGCCGCGTGGATCAAAGGATCTATGGTTTTCCCTCGAGTCTTTCCCACGAGGCGTTCCCACGAGGCTTTCCCAAAGGGCTGTCCCACGTGCACACGTGGTGGGAGTCGATCCTCGGCTTGAACGTCAAGGCAGTGCAGGGAAAACAGTTTCCTCTGGAATGGACTGACACATCTGGGGGACTCTTGGAATGGTGGCACGACCCTGGAGTTCCTCTCGCCTTTCCTGTGGAGAGCGCCTCCTCTTGAGATGCGACGGGAACGCCGGGAATTCTTTCCCTACGAAACAGGGAAAGGATCCCTCATCTCGAGCTAGGAGGCGGAAACGGGGCTCCCCTGGATGTGTGCGGGACACCACGTGCTTCCTCTCGAGTGGAGATGGGTATGTCGGGGAACTTCTTGAGTTGCAGCAAGGGTGTGAAGGACCCTTTGGAAGTTCCAGTGGTTAGATGTGATTGGCCTCGAGAAGCCTCAGCGGAAATGGGCCTCATCTCGCCTGGAGGGCAAAAGCTCCTGGATTTTCTCGAGTTGCGGCAGGTGCTCTCGACTTACGACGGGGACCTCAGGGACCCGCTCTGGTGGCCTCAGGAAAGGCCAGTCCCCATGCGAGTTCCTCGGGGGCCTCTCGTGATTCCTCTCCCGTCGATGCCGGGGCCTAAGACCTTGTGTGGAGTCGGGGCCGGAACCCGAGGATTCCTCTCCAGTGCTGACATGGATCTTGGGGTACTTCTGGAGTCTCCCAGGGGAGTCAGTCCTCGTCTCGAATGCGGGCATGCACTTGCGCTTTCCTCCAGAGCGGTAGCAGCAGTGTCACGCAGTCCGCCGCGTGGATCAAAGGATCTATGGTTTTCCCTCGAGTCTTCCCCACGAGGCTTTCCCACGAGGCTTTCCCACAGGGCTGTCCCACGTGCACACGTGGTGGGAGTCGATCCTCGGCTTGAACGTCAAGGCAGTGCAGGGAAAACAGGTTCCTCTGGAATGGACTGACACATCTGGGGGACTCTTGGAATGGTGTCACGACCCTGGAGTTCCTCTCGCCTTTCCTGTGGAGAGCGCCTCCTCTTGAGATGCGACGGGAACGCCGGGAATTCTTTCCCTACGAAACAGGGAAAGGATCCCTCATCTCGAGCTAGGAGGCGGAAACGGGGCTCCCCTGGATGTGTTCGGGACCCCACGTGCTTCCTCTCGAGTGGAGACGGGTATGTCGGGGAACTTCTTGAGTTGCAGCAAGGGTGTGAAGGACCCTTTGGAAGTTCCAGTGGTTAGATGTGATTGGCCTCGAGTAGCCTCAGAGGAAATGGGCCTCATCTCGCCTGGAGGGCAAAACCTCCTGGATTTTCTCGAGTTGCGGCAGGTGCTCTCGACTTACGACGGGGACCTCAGGGACCCGCTCTGGTGGCCTCAGGAAAGGCCAGTCCCCATGCGAGTTCCTCGGGGGCCTCTCGGGATTCCTCTCCCGTCCATGCCGGGGCCTAAGACCTTGTGTGGAGTCGGGGCCGGAACCTGAGGATTCCTCTCCAGTGCTGACATGGATCTTGGGGTACTTCTGGAGTCTCCCCAGGGGAGTCAGTCCTCGTCTCGAATGCGGGCATGCACTTGCGCTTTCCTCCAGAGCGGTAGCAGCAGTGTCACGCAGTCCGCCGCGTGGATCAAAGGATCTATGGTTTTCCCTCGAGTTTTTCCACGAGGCTTTCCCACGAGGCTTTCCCACAGGGCTGTCCCACGTGGACACGTTGTGGGAGTCGATCCCCGGCTTGAACGTCAAGGCAGAGCAGGGAAAACAGGTTCCTCTGGAATGGACTGACACATCAGGGGGACTATTGCAATGGTGGCACGACCCTGGAGTTCCTCTCGCCTTTCCTGTGGAGAGCGCCTCCTTTTGAGATGCGACGGGAACGCCGGGAATTCTTTCCCTACGAAACAGGGAAAGGATCCCTCATCTCGAGCTAGGAGGCGGAAACGGGGCTCCCCTGGATGTGTGCGGGACACCACGTGCTTCCTCTCGAGTGGAGACGGGTATGTCGGGGAACTACTTGAGTTGCAGCAAGGGTGTGAACGATCCTTTGGAAGTTCCAGTGGTTAGATGAGATTGGCCTCGAGAAGCCTCAGCGGAAATGGGCCTCATCTCGCCTGGAGGGCAAAACCTCCTGGATTTTCTCGAGTTGCGGCAGGTGCTCTCGACTTACGACGGGGACCTCAGGGACCCGGTCTGGTGGCCTCAGGAAAGGCCAGTCCCCATGCGAGTTCCTCGGGGGCGTCTCGGGATTCCTCTCCCGTCGATGCCGGGGCCTAAGACCTTGTGTGGAGTCGGGGCCGGAACCTGAGGATTCCTCTCCAGTGCTGACATGGATCTTGGGGTACTTCTGGAGTCTCCCCAGGGGAGTCAGTCCTCGTCTCGAATGCGGGCATGCACTTGCGCTTTCCTCCAGAGCGGTTGCAGCAGTGTCACGCAGTCCGCCGCGTGGATCAAAGGATCTATGGTTTTCCCTCGAGTCTTTCCCACGAGGCGTTCCCACGAGGCTTTCCCACAGGGCTGTCCCACGTGCACACGTGGTGGGAGTCGATCCTCGGCTTGAACGTCAAGGCAGTGCAGGGAAAACAGGTTCCTCTGGAATGGACTGACACATCTGGGGGACTCTTGGAATGGTGGCACGACCCTGGAGTTCCTCTCGCCTTTCCTCTGGAGAGTGCCTCCTCTTGAGATGCGACGGGAACGCCGGGAATTCTTTCCCTACGAAACAGGGAAAGGATCCCTCATCTCGAGCTAGGAGGCGGAAACGGGGCTCACCTGGATGTGTGCGGGACACCACGTGCTTCCTCTCGAGTGGAGATGGGTATGTCGGGGAACTTCTTGAGTTGCAGCAAGGGTGTGAAGGACCCTTTGGAAGTTCCAGTGGTTAGATGTGATTGGCCTCGAGAAGCCTCAGCGGAAATGGGCCTCATCTCGCCTGGAGGGCAAAACCTCCTGGATTTTCTCGAGTTGCGGCAGGTGCTCTCGACTTACGACGGGGACCTCAGGGACCCGCTCTGGTGGCCTCAGGAAAGGCCAGTCCCCATGCGAGTTCCTCGGGGGCCTCTCGGGATTCCTCTCCCGTCGATGCCGGGGCCTAAGACCTTGTGTGGAGTCGGGGCCGGAACCTGAGGATTCCTCTCCAGTGCTGACATGGATCTTGGGGTACTTCTGGAGTCTCCCCAGGGGAGTCAGTCCTCGTCTCGAATGCGGGCATGCACTTGCGCTTTCCTCCAGAGCGGTAGCAGCAGTGTCACGCAGTCCGCCGCGTGGATCAAAGGATGTATGGTTTTCCCTCGAGTTGTTCCCACGAGGCTATCCCACGAGGCTTTCCCACAGGGCTGTCCCACGTGGACACGTTGTGGGAGTCGATCCTCGGCTTGAACGTCAAGGCAGTGCAGGGAAAACAGGTTCCTCTGGAATGGACTGACACATCAGGGGGACTATTGGAATGGTGGCACGACCCTGGAGTTCCTCTCGCCTTTCCTGTGGAGAGCGCCTCCTCTTGAGATGCGACGGGAACACCGGGAATTCTTTCCCTACGAAACAGGGAAAGGATCCCTCATCTCGAGCTAGGAGGCGGAAACGGGGCTCCCCTGGATGTGTGCGGGACCCCACGTGCTTCCTCTCGAGTGGAGACGGGTATGTCGGGGAACTTCTTGAGTTGCAGCAAGGGTGTGAAGGACCCTTTGGAAGTTCCAGTGGTTAGATGTGATTGGCCTCGAGTAGCCTCAGAGGAAATGGGCCTCATCTCGCCTGGAGGGCAAAACCTCCTGGATTTTCTCGAGTTGCGGCAGATGCTCTCGACTTTCGACGGGGACCTCAGGGACCCGCTCTGGTGGCCTCAGGAAAGGCCAGTCCCCATGCGAGTTCCTCGGGGGCCTCTCGGGATTCCTCTCCCGTCGATGCCGGGGCCTAAGACCTTGTGTGGAGTCGGGGCCGGAACCTGAGGATTCCTCTCCAGTGCTGACATGGATCTTGGGGTACTTCTGGAGTCTCCCCAGAGGAGTCAGTCCTCGTCTCGAATGCGGGCATGCACTTGCGCTTTCCTCCAGAGCGGTAGCAGCAGTGTCACGCAGTCCGCCGCGTGGATCAAAGGATGTATGGTTTTCCCTCGAGTTTTTCCCACGAGGCTATCCCACGAGGCTTTCCCACAGGGCTGTCCCACGTGGACACGTTGTGGGAGTCGATCCTCGGCTTGAACGTCAAGGCAGTGCAGGGAAAACAGGTTCCTCTGGAATGGACTGACACATCAGGGGGACTATTGGAATGGTGGCACGACCCTGGAGTTCCTCTCGCCTTTCCTGTGGAGAGCGCCTCCTCTTGAGATGCGACGGGAACGCCGGGAATTCTTTCCCTACGAAACAGGGAAAGGATCCCTCATCTCGAGCTAGGAGGCGGAAACGGGGCTCCCCTGGATGTGTGCGGGACACCACGTGCTTCCTCTCGAGTGGAGACGGGTATGTCGGGGAACTACTTGAGTTGCAGCAAGGGTGTGAACGATCCTTTGGAAGTTCCAGTGGTTAGATGAGATTGGCCTCGAGAAGCCTCAGCGGAAATGGGCCTCATCTCGCCTGGAGGGCAAAACCTCCTGGATTTTCTCGAGTTGCGGCAGGTGCTCTCGACTTACGACGGGGACCTCAGGGACCCGCTCTGGTGGCCTCAGGAAAGGCCAGTCCCCATGCGAGTTCCTCGGGGGCCTCTCGGGATTCATCTCCCGTCGATGCCGGGGCCTAAGACCTTGTGTGGAGTCGGGGCCGGAACCTGAGGATTCCTCTCCAGTGCTGACATGGATCTTGGGGTACTTCTGGAGTCTCCCCAGGGGAGTCAGTCCTCGTCTCGAATGCGGGCATGCACTTGCGCTTTCCTCCAGAGCGGTAGCAGCAGTGTCACGCAGTCCGCCGCGTGGATCAAAGGATCTATGGTTTTCCCTCGAGTCGTTCCCACGAGGCTTTCCCACGAGGCTTTCCCACAGGGCTGTCCCACGTGCACACGTGGTGGGAGTCGATCCTCGGCTTGAACGTCAAGGCAGTGCAGGGAAAACAGGTTCCTCTGGAATGGACTGACACATCTGGGGGACTCTTGGAATGGTGGCACGACCCTGGAGTTCCTCTCGCCTTTCCTGTGGAGAGCGCCTCCTCTTGAGATGCGACGGGAACGCCGGGAATTCTTTCCCTACGAAACAGGGAAAGGATCCCTCATCTCGAGCTAGGAGGCGGAAACGGGGCTCCCCTGGATGTGTGCGGGACCCCACGTGCTTCCTCTCGAGTGGAGACGGGTATGTCGGGGAACTTCTTGAGTTGCAGCAAGGGTGTGAAGGACCCTTTGGAAGTTCCAGTGGTTAGATGTGATTGGCCTCGAGAAGCCTCAGCGGAAATGGGCCTCATCTCGCCTGGAGGGCAAAACCTCCTGGATTTTCTCGAGTTGCGGCAGGTGCTCTCGACTTACGACGGGGACCTCAGGGACCCGCTCTGGTGGCCTCAGGAAAGGCCAGTCCCCATGCGAGTTCCTCGGGGGCCTCTCGGGATTCCTCTCCCGTCGATGCCGGGGCCTAAGACCTTGTGTGGAGTCGGGGCCGGAACCTGAGGATTCCTCTCCAGTGCTGACATGGATCTTGGGGTACTTCTGGAGTCTCCCCAGGGGAGTCAGTCCTCGTCTCGAATGCGGGCATGCACTTGCGCTTTCCTCCAGATCGGTAGCAGCAGTGTCACGCAGTCCTCCGTGTGGATCAAAGGATCTATGGTTTTCCCTCGAGTCTTTCCCACGAGGCTTTCCCACGAGGCTTTCCCACAGGGCTGTCCCACGTGCACACGTGGTGGGAGTCGATCCTCGGCTTGAATGTCAAGGCAGTGCAGGGAAAACAGGTTCCTCTGGAATGGACTGACACATCTGGGGGACTCTTGGAATGGTGTCACGACCCTGGAGTTCCTCTCGCCTTTCCTGTGGAGAGCGCCTCCTCTTGAGATGCGACGGGAACGCCGGGAATTCTTTCCCTACGAAACAGGGAAAGGATCCCTCCTCTCGAGCAAGGAGGCGGAAACGGGGCTCCCCTGGATGTGTGCGGGACCCCACGTGCTTCCTCTCGAGTGGAGACGGGTATGTCGGGGAACTTCTTGAGTTGCAGCAAGGGTGTGAAGGACCCTTTGGAAGTTCCAGTGGTTAGATGTGATTGGCCTCGAGTAGCCTCAGAGGAAATGGGCCTCATATCGCCTGGAGGGCAAAACCTCCTGGATTTTCTCGAGTTGCGGCAGGTGCTCTCGACTTACGACGGGGACCTCAGGGACCCGCTCTGGTGGCCTCAGGAAAGGCCAGTCCCCATGCGAGTTCCTCGGGGGCCTCTCGGGATTCCTCTCCCGTCGATGCCGGGGCCTAAGACCTTGTGTGGAGTCGGGGCCGGAACCTGAAGATTCCTCTCCAGTGCTGACATGGATCTTGGGGTACTTCTGGAGTCTCCCCAGGGGAGTCAGTCCTCGTCTCAAATGCGGGCATGCACTTGCGCTTTCCTCCAGAGCGGTAGCAGCAGTGTCACGCAGTCCGCCGCGTGGATCAAAGGATGTATGGTTTTCCCTCGAGTTTTTCCCACGAGGCTTTCCCACGAGGCTTTCCCACAGGGCTGTCCCACGTGCACACGTGGTGGGAGTCGATCCTCGGCTTGAACGTCAAGGCAGTGCAGGGAAAACAGGTTCCTCTGGAATGGACTGACACATCTGGGGGACTCTTGGAATGGTGGCACGACCCTGGAGTTCCTCTCGCCTTTCCTGTGGAGAGCGCCTCCTCTTGAGATGCGACGGGAACGCCGGGAATTCTTTCCCTACGAAACAGGGAAAGGATCCCTCATCTCGAGCTAGGAGGCGGAAACGGGTCTCACCTGGATGTGTGCGGGACCCACGTGCTTCCTCTCGAGTGGAGACGGGTATGTCGGGGAACTTCTAGAGTTGCAGCAAGGGTGTGAAGGACCCTTTGGAAGTTCCAGTGGTTAGACGTGATTAGCCTCGAGAAGCCTCAGCGGAAATGGGCCTCATCTCGCCTGGAGGGCAAAACCTCCTGGATTTTCTCAAGTTGCGGCAGGTGCTCTCGACTTACGACGGGGACCTCAGGGACCCGCTCTGGTGGCCTCAGGAAAGGCCAGTCCCCATGCGAGTTCCTCGGGGGCCTCTCGGGATTCCTCTCCCGTCCATGCCGGGGCCTAAGACCTTGTGTGGAGTCGGGGCCGGAACCTGAGGATTCCTCTCCAGTGCTGACATGGATCTTGGGGTACTTCTGGAGTCTCCCCAGGGGAGTCAGTCCTCGTCTCGAATGCGGGCATGCACTTGCGCTTTCCTCCAGAGCGGTAGCAGCAGTGTCACGCAGTCCGCCGCGTGGATCAAAGGATCTATGGTTTTCCCTCGAGTCGTTCCCACGAGGCTTTCCCACGAGGCTTTCCCACAGGGCTGTCCCAGGTGCACACGTGGTGGGAGTCGATCCTCGGCTTGAACGTCAAGGCAGTGCAGGGAAAACAGGTTCCTCTGGAATGGACTGACACATCTGGGGGACTCTTGGAATGGTGGCATGACCCTGGAGTTCCTCTCGCCTTTCTTGTGGAGAGCGCCTCCTCTTGAGATGCGACGGGAACGCCGGGAATTCTTTCCCTACGAAACAGGGAAAGGATCCCTCATCTCGAGCTAGGAGGCGGAAACGGGGCTCCCCTGGATGTGTGCGGGACACCACGTGCTTCCTCTCGAGTGGAGACGGGTATGTCGGGGAACTTCTTGAGTTGCAGCAATGGTGTGAAGGACCCTTTGGAAGTTCCAGTGGTTAGACGTGATTGGCCTCGAGAAGCCTCAGCGGAAATGGGCCTCATCTCGCCTGGAGGGCAAAAGCTCCTGGATTTTCTCGAGTTGCGGCAGGTGCTCTCGACTTTCGACGGGGACCTCAGGGACCCGCTCTGGTGGCCTCAGGAAAGGCCAGTCCCCATGCGAGTTCCTCGGGGGCCTCTCGGGATTCCTCTCCCGTCGATGCCGGGGCCTAAGACCTTGTGTGGAGTCGGGGCCGGAACCTGAGGATTCCTCTCCAGTGCTGACATGGATCTTGGGGTACTTCTGGAGTCTCCCCAGGGGAGTCAGTCCTCGTCTCGAATGCGGGCATGCACTTGCGCTTTCCTCCAGAGCGGTAGCAGCAGTGTCACGCAGTCCGCCGCGTGGATCAAAGGATGTATGGTTTTCCCTCGAGTTTTTCCCACGAGGCTATCCCACGAGGCTTTCCCACAGGGCTGTCCCACGTGGACACGTTGTGGGAGTCGATCCTCGGCTTGAACGTCAAGGCAGTGCAGGGAAAACAGGTTCCTCTGGAATGGACTGACACATCAGGGGGACTATTGGAATGGTGGCACGACCCTGGAGTTCCTCTCGCCTTTCCTGTGGAGAGCGCCTCCTCTTGAGATGCGACGGGAACGCCGGGAATTCTTTCCCTACGAAACAGGGAAAGGATCCCTCATCTCGAGCTAGGAGGCGGAAACGGGGCTCCCCTGGATGTGTGCGGGACACCACGTGCTTCCTCTCGAGTGGAGACGGGTATGTCGGGGAACTACTTGAGTTGCAGCAAGGGTGTGAACGATCCTTTGGAAGTTCCAGTGGTTAGATGAGATTGGCCTCGAGAAGCCTCAGCGGAAATGGGCCTCATCTCGCCTGGAGGGCAAAACCTCCTGGATTTTCTCGAGTTGCGGCAGGTGCTCTCGACTTAGGACGGGGACCTCAGGGACCCGCTCTGGTGGCCTCAGGAAAGGCCAGTCCCCATGCGAGTTCCTCGGGGGCCTCTCGGGATTCATCTCCCGTCGATGCCGGGGCCTAAGACCTTGTGTGGAGTCGGGGCCGGAACCTGAGGATTCCTCTCCAGTGCTGACATGGATCTTGGGGTACTTCTGGAGTCTCCCCAGGGGAGTCAGTCCTCGTCTCGAATGCGGGCATGCACTTGCGCTTTCCTCCAGAGCGGTAGCAGCAGTGTCACGCAGTCCTCCGTGTGGATCAAAGGATCTATGGTTTTCCCTCGAGTCTTTCCCACGAGGCTTTCCCACGAGGCTTTCCCACAGGGCTGTCCCACGTGCACACGTGGTGGGAGTCGATCCTCGGCTTGAATGTCAAGGCAGTGCAGGGAAAACAGGTTCCTCTGGAATGGACTGACACATCTGGGGGACTCTTGGAATGGTGTCACGACCCTGGAGTTCCTCTCGCCTTTCCTGTGGAGAGCGCCTCCTCTTGAGATGCGACGGGAACGCCGGGAATTCTTTCCCTACGAAACAGGGAAAGGATCCCTCCTCTCGAGCTAGGAGGCGGAAACGGGGCTCCCCTGGATGTGTGCGGGACCCCACGTGCTTCCTCTCGAGTGGAGACGGGTATTTCGGGGAACTTCTTGAGTTGCAGCAAGGGTGTGAAGGACCCTTTGGAAGTTCCAGTGGTTAGATGTGATTGGCCTCGAGTAGCCTCAGAGGAAATGGGCCTCATCTCGCCTGGAGGGCAAAACCTCCTGGATTTTCTCGAGTTGCGGCAGGTGCTCTCGACTTACGACGGGGACCTCAGGGACCCGCTCTGGTGGCCTCAGGAAAGGCCAGTCCCCATGCGAGTTCCTCGGGGGCCTCTCGGGATTCCTCTCCCGTCGATGCCGGGGCCTAAGACCTTGTGTGGAGTCGGGGCCGGAACCTGAGGATTCCTCTCCAGTGCTGACATGGATCTTGGGGTACTTCTGGAGTCTCCCCAGGGGAGTCAGTCCTCGTCTCAAATGCGGGCATGCACTTGCGCTTTCCTCCAGAGCGGTAGCAGCAGTGTCACGCAGTCCGCCGCGTGGATCAAAGGATGTATGGTTTTCCCTCGAGTTTTTCCCACGAGGCTTTCCCACGAGGCTTTCCCACAGGGCTGTCCCACGTGCACACGTGGTGGGAGTCGATCCTCGGCTTGAACGTCAAGGCAGTGCAGGGAAAACAGGTTCCTCTGGAATGGACTGACACATCTGGGGGCTCTTGGAATGGTGGCACGACCCTGGAGTTCCTCTCGCCTTTCCTGTGGAGAGCGCCTCCTCTTGAGATGCGACGGGAACGCCGGGAATTCTTTCCCTACGAAACAGGGAAAGGATCCCTCATCTCGAGCTTGGAGGCGGAAACGGGTCTCACCTGGATGTGTGCGGGACCCATGTGCTTCCTCTCGAGTGGAGACGGGTATGTCGGGGAACTTCTTGAGTTGCAGCAAGGGTGTGAAGGACCCTTTGGAAGTTCCAGTGGTTAGACGTGATTAGCCTCGAGAAGCCTCAGCGGAAATGGGCCTCATCTCGCCTGGAGGGCAAAACCTCCTCGATTTTCTCGAGTTGCGGCAGGTGCTCTCGACTTACGACGGGGACCTCAGGGACCCGCTCTGGTGGCCTCAGGAAAGGCCAGTCCCCATGCGAGTTCCTCGGGGGCCTCTCGGGATTCCTCTCCCGTCCATGCCGGGGCCTAAGACCTTGTGTGGAGTCGGGGCCGGAACCTGAGGATTCCTCTCCAGTGCTGACATGGATCTTGGGGTACTTCTGGAGTCTCCCCAGGGGAGTCAGTCCTCGTCTCGAATGCGGGCATGCACTTGCGCTTTCCTCCAGAGCGGTAGCAGCAGTGTCACGCAGTCCGCCGCGTGGATCAAAGGATCTATGGTTTTCCCTCGAGTCGTTCCCACGAGGCTTTCCCACGAGGCTTTCCCACAGGGCTGTCCCAGGTGCACACGTGGTGGGAGTCGATCCTCGGCTTGAACGTCAAGGCAGTGCAGGGAAAACAGGTTCCTCTGGAATGGACTGACACATCTGGGGGACTCTTGGAATGGTGGCATGACCCTGGAGTTCCTCTCGCCTTTCTTGTGGAGAGCGCCTCCTCTTGAGATGCGACGGGAACGCCGGGAATTCTTTCCCTACCAAACAGGGAAAGGATCCCTCATCTCGAGCTAGGAGGCGGAAACGGGGCTCCCCTGGATGTGTGCGGGACACCACGTGCTTCCTCTCGAGTGGAGACGGGTATGTCGGGGAACTTCTTGAGTTGCAGCAATGGTGTGAAGGACCCTTTGGAAGTTCCAGTGGTTAGACGTGATTGGCCTCGAGAAGCCTCAGCGGAAATGGGCCTCATCTCGCCTGGAGGGCAAAAGCTCCTGGATTTTCTCGAGTTGCGGCAGGTGCTCTCGACTTATGACCGGGACCTCAGGGACCCGCTCTGGTGGCCTCAGGAAAGGCCAGTCCCCATGCGAGTTCCTCGGGGGACTCTCGGGATTCCTCTCCCGTCCATGCCGGGGCCTAAGACCTTGTGTGGATTCGGGGCCGGAACCTGAGGATTCCTCTCCAGTGCTGACATGGATCTTGGGGTACTTCTGGAGTCTCCCCAGGGGAGTCAGTCCTCGTCTCGAATGCGGGCATGCACTTGCGCTTTCCTCCAGAGCGGTAGCAGCAGTGTCACGCAGTCCGCCGCGTGGATCAAAGGATCTATGGTTTTCCCTCGAGTCTTTCCCACGAGGCTTTCCCACGAGGCTTTCCCACAGGGCTGTCCCACGTGCACACGTGGTGGGAGTCGATCCTCGGCTTGAACGTCAAGGCAGTGCAGGGAAAACAGGTTCCTCTGGAATGGACTGACACATCTGGGGGACTCTTGGAATGGTGGCACGACCCTGGAGTTCCTCGCGCCTTTCTTGTGGAGAGCGCCTCCTCTTGAAATGCGACGGGAACGCCGGGAATTCTTTCCCTATGGAACAGGGAAAGGATCCCTCATCTCGAGCTAGGAGGCGGAAACGGGGCTCCCCTGGATGTGTGCGGGACCCCACATGCTTCCTCTCGAGTGGAGACGGGTATGTCGGGGAACTTCTTGAGTTGCAGCAAGGGTGTGAAGGACCCTTTGGAAGTTCCAGTGGTTAGATGTGATTGGCCTCGAGAAGCCTCAGCGGAAATGGGCCTCATCTCGCCTGGAGGGCAAAACCTCCTGGATTTTCTCGAGTTGCGGCTGGTGCTCTCGACTTACGACCGGGACCTCAGGGACCCGCTCTGGTGGCCTCAGGAAAGGCCAGGCCCCATGCGAGTTCCTCGTGGGCCTCTCGGGATTCCTCTCCCGTCGATGCCGGGGCCTAAGACCTTGTGTGGAGTCGGGGCCGGAACCTGAGGATTCCTCTCCAGTGCTGACATGGATCTTGGGGTACTTCTGGAGTCTCCCCAGGGGAGTCAGTCCTCGTCTCGAATGCGGGCATGCACTTGCGCTTTCCTCCAGAGCGGTAGCAGCAGTGTCACGCAGTCCGCCGCGTGGATCAAAGGATGTATGGTTTTCCCTCGAGTTTTTCCCACGAGGCTATCCCACGAGGCTTTCCCACAGGGCTGTCCCACGTGGACACGTTGTGGGAGTCGATCCTCGGCTTGAACGTCAAGGCAGTGCAGGGAAAACAGGTTCCTCTGGAATGGACTGACACATCAGGGGGACTATTGGAATGGTGGCACGACCCTGGAGTTCCTCTCGCCTTTCCTGTGGAGAGTGCCTCCTCTTGAGATGCGACGGGAACGCCGGGAATTCTTTCCCTACGAAACAGGGAAAGGATCCCTCATCTCGAGCTAGGAGGCGGAAACGGGGCTCCCCTGGATGTGTGCGGGACACCACGTGCTTCCTCTCGAGTGGAGACGGGTATGTCGGGGAACTACTTGAGTTGCAGCAAGGGTGTGAACGATCCTTTGGAAGTTCCAGTGGTTAGATGAGATTGGCCTCGAGAAGCCTCAGCGGAAATGGGCCTCATCTCGCCTGGAGGGCAAAACCTCCTGGATTTTCTCGAGTTGCGGCAGGTGCTCTCGACTTACGACGGGGACCTCAGGGACCCGCTCTGGTGGCCTCAGGAAAGGCCAGTCCCCATGCGAGTTCCTCGGGGGCCTCTCGGGATTCCTCTCCCGTCGATGCCGGGGCCTAAGACCTTGTGTGGAGTCGGGGCCGGAACCTGAGGATTCCTCTCCAGTGCTGACATGGATCTTGGGGTACTTCTGGAGTCTCCCCAGGGGAGTCAGTCCTCGTCTCGAATGCGGGCATGCACTTGCGCTTTCCTCCAGAGCGGTAGCAGCAGTGTCACGCAGTCCGCCGCGTGGATCAAAGGATCTATGGTTTTCCCTCGAGTCGTTCCCACGAGGCTTTCCCACGAGGCTTTCCCACAGGGCTGTCCCACGTGCACACGTGGTGGGAGTCGATCCTCGGCTTGAACGTCAAGGCAGTGCAGGGAAAACAGGTTCCTCTGGAATGGACTGACACATCTGGGGGACTCTTGGAATGGTGGCACGACCCTGGAGTTCCTCTCGCCTTTCCTGTGGAGAGCGCCTCCTCTTGAGATGCGACGGGAACGCCGGGAATTCTTTCCCTACGAAACAGGGAAAGGATCCCTCATCTCGAGCTAGGAGGCGGAAACGGGGCTCCCCTGGATGTGTGCGGGACCCCACGTGCTTCCTCTCGAGTGGAGACGGGTATGTCGGGGAACTTCTTGAGTTGCAGCAAGGGTGTGAAGGACCCTTTGGAAGTTCCAGTGGTTAGATGTGATTGGCCTCGAGAAGCCTCAGCGGAAATGGGCCTCATCTCGCCTGGAGGGCAAAAGCTCCTGGATTTTCTCGAGTTGCGGCAGGTGCTCTCGACTTACGACGGGGACCTCAGGGACCCGCTCTGGTGGCCTCAGGAAAGGCCAGTCCCCATGCGAGTTCCTCGGGGGCCTCTCGGGATTCCTCTCCCGTCGATGCCGGGGCCTAAGACCTTGTGTGGAGTCGGGGCCGGAACCTGAGGATTCCTCTCCAGTGCTGACATGGATCTTGGGGTACTTCTGGAGTCTCCCCAGGGGAGTCAGTCCTCGTCTCAAATGCGGGCATGCACTTGCGCTTTCCTCCAGAGCGGTAGCAGCAGTGTCACGCAGTCCGCCGCGTGGATCAAAGGATGTATGGTTTTCCCTCGAGTTTTTCCCACGAGGCTTTCCCACGAGGCTTTCCCACAGGGCTGTCCCACGTGCACACGTGGTGGGAGTCGATCCTCGGCTTGAACGTCAAGGCAGTGCAGGGAAAACAGGTTCCTCTGGAATGGACTGACACATCTGGGGGACTCTTGGAATGGTGGCACGACCCTGGAGTTCCTCTCGCCTTTCCTGTGGAGAGCGCCTCCTCTTGAGATGCGACGGGAACGCCGGGAATTCTTTCCCTACGAAACAGGGAAAGGATCCCTCATCTCGAGCTAGGAGGCGGAAACGGGTCTCACCTGGATGTGTGCGGGACCCACGTGCTTCCTCTCGAGTGGAGACGGGTATGTCGGGGAACTTCTAGAGTTGCAGCAAGGGTGTGAAGGACCCTTTGGAAGTTCCAGTGGTTAGACGTGATTAGCCTCGAGAAGCCTCAGCGGAAATGGGCCTCATCTCGCCTGGAGGGCAAAACCTCCTGGATTTTCTCGAGTTGCGGCAGGTGCTCTCGACTTACGACGGGGACCTCAGGGACCCGCTCTGGTGGCCTCAGGAAAGGCCAGTCCCCATGCGAGTTCCTCGGGGGCCTCTCGGGATTCCTCTCCCGTCCATGCCGGGGCCTAAGACCTTGTGTGGAGTCGGGGCCGGAACCTGAGGATTCCTCTCCAGTGCTGACATGGATCTTGGGGTACTTCTGGAGTCTCCCCAGGGGAGTCAGTCCTCGTCTCGAATGCGGGCATGCACTTGCGCTTTCCTCCAGAGCGGTAGCAGCAGTGTCACGCAGTCCGCCGCGTGGATCAAAGGATCTATGGTTTTCCCTCGAGTCGTTCCCACGAGGCTTTCCCACGAGGCTTTCCCACAGGGCTGTCCCAGGTGCACACGTGGTGGGAGTCGATCCTCGGCTTGAACGTCAAGGCAGTGCAGGGAAAACAGGTTCCTCTGGAATGGACTGACACATCTGGGGGACTCTTGGAATGGTGGCATGACCCTGGAGTTCCTCTCGCCTTTCTTGTGGAGAGCGCCTCCTCTTGAGATGCGACGGGAACGCCGGGAATTCTTTCCCTACGAAACAGGGAAAGGATCCCTCATCTCGAGCTAGGAGGCGGAAACGGGGCTCCCCTGGATGTGTGCGGGACACCACGTGCTTCCTCTCGAGTGGAGACGGGTATGTCGGGGAACTTCTTGAGTTGCAGCAATGGTGTGAAGGACCCTTTGGAAGTTCCAGTGGTTAGACGTGATTGGCCTCGAGAAGCCTCAGCGGAAATGGGCCTCATCTCGCCTGGAGGGCAAAAGCTCATGGATTTTCTCGAGTTGCGGCAGGTGCTCTCGACTTACGACCGGGACCTCAGGGACCCGCTCTGGTGGCCTCAGGAAAGGCCAGGCCCCATGCGAGTTCCTCGTGGGCCTCTCGGGATTCCTCTCCCGTCGATGCCGGGGCCTAAGACCTTGTGTGGAGTCTGGGCCGGAACCTGAGGATTCCTCTCCAGTGCTGACATGGATCTTGGGGTACTTCTGGAGTCTCCCCAGGGGAGTCAGACCTCGTCTCGAATGCGGGCATGCACTTGCGCTTTCCTCCAGAGCGGTAGCAGCAGTGTCACGCAGTCCGCCGCGTGGATCAAAGGATCTATGGTTTTCCCTCGAGTCTTTCCCACGAGGCTTTCCCACGAGTCTTTCCCACAGGGCTGTCCCACGTGCACACGTGGTGGGAGTCGATCCTCGGCTTGAACGTCAAGGCAGTGCAGGGAAAACAGGTTCCTCTGGAATGGACTGACACATCTGGGGTCTCTTGGAATGGTGGCACGACCCTGGAGTTCCTCTCGCCTTTCCTGTGGAGAGCGCCTCCTCTTGAGATGCGACGGGAACGCCGGGAATTCTTTCCCTACGAAACAGGGAAAGGATCCCTCATCTCGAGCTAGGAGGCGGAAACGGGGCTTCCCTGGATGTGTGCGGGACCCACGTGCTTCCTCTCGAGTGGAGACGGGTATGTCGGGGAACTTCTTGAGTTGCAGCAAGGGTGTGAAGGACCCTTTGGACGTTCCAGTGGTTAGACGTGATTAGCCTCGAGAAGCCTCAGCGGAAATGGGCCTCATCTCGCCTGGAGGGCAAAACCTCCTGGATTTTCTCGAGTTGCGGCAGGTGCTCTCGACTTACGACGGGGACTTCAGGGACCCGCTCTGGTGGCCTCAGGAAAGGCCAGTCCCCATGCGAGTTCCTCGGGGGCCTCTCGGGATTCCTCTCCCGTCGATGCCGGGGCCTAAGACCTTGTGTGGAGTCGGGGCCGGAACCTGAGGATTCCTCTCCAGTGCTGACATGGATCTTGGGGTACTTCTGGAGTCTCCCCAGGGGAGTCAGTCCTCGTCTCGAATGCGGGCATGCACTTGCGCTTTCCTCCAGAGCGGTAGCAGCAGTGTCACGCAGTCCGCCGCGTGCATCAAAGGATCTATGGTTTTCCCTCGAGTCTTTCCCACGAGGCTTTCCCCCGAGGCTTTCCCACAGGGCTGTCCCACGTGCACACGTGGTGGGAGTCGATCCTCGGCTTGAACGTCAAGGCAGTGCAGGGAAAACAGGTTCCTCTGGAATGGACTGACACATCTGGGGGACTCTTGGAATGGTGGCACGACCCTGGAGTTCCTCTCGCCTTTCCTGTGGAGAGCGCCTCCTCTTGAGATGCGACGGGAAAGCCGGGAATTCTTTCCCTACGAAACAGGGAAAGGATCCCTCATCTCGAGCTAGGAGGCGGAAAAGGGGCTCCCCTGGATGTGTGCGGGACCCACGTGCTTCCTCTCGAGTGGAGACGGGTATGTCGGGGAACTTCCTGAGTTGCAGCAAGGGTGTGAAGGACCCTTTGGAAGTTCCAGTGGTTAGATGTGATTGGCCTCGAGAAGCCTCAGCGGAAATGGGCCTCATCTCGCCTGGAGGGCAAAACCTCCTGGATTTTCTCGAGTTGCGGTAAGTGCTCTCGACTTACGACGGGGACCTCAGGGAACCGCTCTGGTGGCCTCAGGAAAGGCCAGTCCCCATGCGAGTTCCTCGGGGGCATCTCGGGATTCCTCTCCCATCGATGCCGGGGCCTAAGACCTTGTGTGGAGTCGGGGCCGGAACCTGATTATTCCTCTCCAGTGCTGACATGGATCTTGGGGTACTTCTGGAGTCTCCCCAGGGGAGTCAGTCCTCGTCTCGAATGCGGGCATGCACTTGGGCTTTCCTAAAGAGCGGTAGCAGCAGTGTCACGCAGTCCGCCGCGTGGATCAAAGGATCTATGGTTTTCCCTCGAGTCTTTCCCACGAGGCTTTCCCACGAGGCTTTCCCACAGTTCTGTCCCACGTGCACACGGGGTGGGAGTCGATCCTCGGCTTGAACGTCAAGGCAGTGCAGGGAAAACAGGTTCCTCTGGAATGGACTGACACATCTGGGCTCTCTTGGAATGGTGTCACGACCCTGGAGTTCCTCTCGCCTTTCCTGTGGAGAGCGCCTCCTCTTGAGATGCGACGGGAACGCCGGGAATTCTTTCCCTACGAAACAGGGAAAGGATCCCTCATCTCGAGCTAGGAGACCGAAACGGGGCTCCCCTGGATGTGTGCGGGACCCCACGTGCTTCCTCTTGAGTGGAGACGGGTATGTCGGGGAACTTCTTGAGTTGCAGGAATGGTGTGAAGGACCCTTTAGAAGTTCCAGTGGTTAGATGTGATTGGCCTCGAGAAGCCTCAGCGGAAATGGGCCTCATCTCGCCTGGAGGGCAAAACCTCCTGGATTTTCTCGAGTTGCGGCAGGTGCTCTCGACTTACGACGGGGACCTCAGGGACCCGCTCTGGTGGCCTCAGGAAAGGCCAGTCCCCATGCGAGTTCCTCGGGGGCCTCTCGGGATTCCCCTCCCGTCGATGCTGGGGCCTAAGACCTTGTGTGGAGTCGGGGCCGGAACCTGAGGATTCCTCTCCAGTGCTGACATGGATCTTGGGGTACTTCTGGAGTCTCCCCAGGGGAGTCAGTCCTCGTCTCGAATGCGGGCATGCACTTGCGCTTTCCTCCAGAGCGGTAGCAGCAGTGTCACGCAGTCCGCCGCGTGGATCAAAGGATCTATGGTTTTCCCTCGAGTCTTTCCCACGAGGCTTTCCCACGAGGCTTTCCCACAGGGCTGTCTCACGTGCACACGTGGTGGGAGTCGATCCTCGGCTTGAACGTCAAGGCAGTGCAGGGAAAACAGGTTCCTCTGGAATGGACTGACACATCTGGGGTCTCTTGGAATG
The DNA here is from genome assembly GCF_042477335.2 of Ovis canadensis. Taxonomy (NCBI): domain Eukaryota; kingdom Metazoa; phylum Chordata; class Mammalia; order Artiodactyla; family Bovidae; genus Ovis; species Ovis canadensis. The sequence continues at coordinate 8,350,852 of NC_091260.1, forward strand.
GTGGCACGACCCTGGAGTTCCTCTCGCCTTTCCTGTGGAGAGCGCCTCCTCTTGAGATGCGACGGGAACGCCGGGAATTCTTTCCCTACGAAACAGGGAAAGGATCCCTCATCTCGAGCTAGGAGGCGGAAACGGGGCTCCCCTGGATGTGTGCGGGACCCACGTGCTTCCTCTCGAGTGGAGACGGGTATGTCGGGGAACTTCTTGAGTTGCAGCAAGGGTGTGAAGGACCCTTTGGACGTTCCAGTGGTTAGACTTGATTAGCCTCGAGAAGCCTCAGCGGAAATGGGCCTCATCTCGCCTGGAGGGCAAAACCTCCTGGATTTTCTCGAGTTGCGGCAGGTGCTCTCGACTTACGACGGGGACTTCAGGGACCCGCTCTGGTGGCCTCAGGAAAGGCCAGTCCCCATGCGAGTTCCTCGGGGGCCTCTCGGGATTCCTCTCCAGTCGATGACGGGGCCTAAGACCTTGTGTGGAGTCGGGGCCGGAACCTGAGGATTCCTCTCCAGTGCTGACATGGATCTTGGGGTACTTCTGGAGTCTCCCCAGGGGAGTCAGTCCTCGTCTCGAATGCGGGCATGCACTTGCGCTTTCCTCCAGAGCGGTATCAGCAGTGTCACGCAGTCCTCCGTGTGGATCAAAGGATCTATGGTTTTCCCTCGAGTCTTTCCCACGAGGCTTTCCCACGAGGCTTTCCCACAGGGCTGTCCCACGTGCACACGTGGTGGGAGTCTATCCTCGGCTTGAACGTCAAGGCAGTGCAGGGAAAACAGGTTCCTCTGGAATGGACTGACACATCTGGGGGACTCTTGGAATGGTGGCTCGACCCTGGAGTTCCTCTCGCCTTTCCTGTGGAGAGCGCCTCCTCTTGAGATGCGACGGGAACGCCGGGAATTCTTTCTCTACGAAACAGGGAAAGGATCCCTCATCTCGAGCTAGGAGGCGGAAACGGGGCTCCCCTGGATGTGTGCGGGACCCCACGTGCTTCCTCTCTAGTGGAGACGGGTATGTCGGGGAACTTCTTGAGTTGCAGCAAGGGTGTGAAGGACCCTTTGGAAGTTCCAGTGGTTAGATGTGATTGGCCTCGAGAAGCCTCAGCGGAAATGGGCCTCATCTCGCCTGGAGGGCAAAACCTCCTGGATTTTCTCGAGTTGCGGCAAGTGCTCTCGACTTACGACGGGGACCTCAGGGAACCGCTCTGGTGGCCTCAGGAAAGGCCAGTCCCCATGCGAGTTCCTCGGGGGCCTCTCGGGATTCCTCTCCCGTCGATGCCGGGGCCTAAGACCTTGTGTGGAGTCGGGGCCGGAACCTGATTATTCCTCTCCAGTGCTGACATGGATCTTGGGGTACTTCTGGAGTCTCCCCAGGGGAGTCAGTCCTCGTCTCGAATGCGGGCATGCACTTGGGCTTTCCTCCAGAGCGGTAGCAGCAGTGTCACGCAGTCCGCCGCGTGGATCAAAGGATCTATGGTTTTCCCTCGAGTCTTTCCCACGAGGCTTTCCCACGAGGCTTTCCCACAGGGCTGTCCCACGTGCACACGTGGTGGGAGTCGATCCTCGGCTTGAACGTCAAGGCAGTGCAGGGAAAACAGGTTCCTCTGGAATGGACTGACACATCTGGGCTCTCTTGGAATGGTGTCACGACCCTGGAGTTCCTCTCGCCTTTCCTGTGGAGAGCGCCTCCTCTTGAGATGCGACGGGAACGCCGGGAATTCTTTCCCTACGAAACAGGGAAAGGATCCCTCATCTCGAGCTAGGAGGCGGAAACGGGGCTCCCCTGGATGTGTGCGGGACCCCACGTGCTTCCTCTTGAGTGGAGACGGGTATGTCGGGGAACTTCTTGAGTTGCAGGAATGGTGTGAAGGACCCTTTGGAAGTTCCAGTGGTTAGATGTGATTGGCCTCGAGAAGCCTCAGCGGAAATGGGCCTCATCTCGCCTGGAGGGCAAAACCTCCTGGATTTTCTCGAGTTGCGGCAGGTGCTCTCGACTTACGACGGGGACCTCAGGGATTCGCTCTGGTGGCCTCAGGAAAGGCCAGTCCCCATGCGAGTTCCTCGGGGGCCTCTCGGGATTCCTCTCCCGTCGATGCTGGGGCCTAAGACCTTGTGTGGAGTCGGGGCCGGAACCTGAGGATTCCTCTCCAGTGCTGACATGGATCTTGGGGTACTTCTGGAGTCTCCCCAGGGGAGTCAGTCCTCGTCTCGAATGCGGGCATGCACTTGCGCTTTCCTCCAGAGCGGTAGCAGCAGTGTCACGCAGTCCGCCGCGTGGATCAAAGGATCTATGGTTTTCCCTCGAGTCTTTCCCACGAGGCTTTCCCACGAGGCTTTCCCACAGGGCTGTCCCACGTGCACACGTGGTGGGAGTCGATCCTCGGCTTGAACGTCAAGGCAGTGCAGGGAAAACAGGTTCCTCTGGAATGGACTGACACATCTGGGGGACTCTTGGAATGGTGTCACGACCCTGGAGTTCCTCTCGCCTTTCCTTTGGAGAGCGCCTCCTCTTGAGATGCGACGGGAACGCCGGGAATTCTTTCCCTACGAAACAGGGAAAGGATCCCTCATCTCGAGCTAGGAGGCGGAAACGGGGCTCCCCTGGATGTGTGCGGGACCCCACGTGCTTCCTCTCGAGTGGAGACGGGTATGTCGGGGAACTTCTTGAGTTGCAGCAAGGGTGTGAAGGACCCTTTGGAAGTTCCAGTGGTTAGACGTGATTAGACTCGAGAAGCCTCAGCGGAAATGGGCCTCATCTCGCCTGGAGGGCAAAACCTCCTGGATTTTCTCGAGTTGCGGCAGGTGCTCTCGACTTACGACGGGGACCTCAGGGACCCGCTCTGGTGGCCTCAGGAAAGGCCAGTCCCCATGCCAGTTCCTCGGGGGCCTCTCGGGATTCCTCTCCCGTCGATGCCGGGGCCTAAGACCTTGTGTGGAGTCGGGGCCGGAACCTGATTATTCCTCTCCAGTGCTGACATGGATCTTGGGGTACTTCTGGAGTCTCCCCAGGGGAGTCAGTCCTCGTCTCGAATGCGGGCATGCACTTGGGCTTTCCTCCAGAGCGGTAGCAGCAGTGTCACGCAGTCCGCCGCGTGGATCAAAGGATCTATGGTTTTCCCTCGAGTCTTTCCCACGAGGCTTTCCCACGAGGCTTTCCCACAGTTCTGTCCCACGTGCACACGTGGTGGGAGTCGATCCTCGGCTTGAACGTCAAGGCAGTGCAGGGAAAACAGGTTCCTCTGGAATGGACTGACACATCTGGGCTCTCTTGGAATGGTGTCACGACCCTGGAGTTCCTCTCGCCTTTCCTGTGGAGAGCGCCTCCTCTTGAGATGCGACGGGAACGCCGGGAATTCTTTCCCTACGAAACAGGGAAAGGATCCCTCATCTCGAGCTAGGAGGCGGAAACGGGGCTCCCCTGGATGTGTGCGGGACCCCACGTGCTTCCTCTTGAGTGGAGACGGGTATGTCGGGGAACTTCTTGAGTTGCAGGAATGGTGTGAAGGACCCTTTGGAAGTTCCAGTGGTTAGATGTGATTGGCCTCGAGAAGCCTCAGCGGAAATGGGCCTCATCTCGCCTGGAGGGCAAAACCTCCTGGATTTTCTCGAGTTGCGGCAGGTGCTCTCGACTTACGACGGGGACCTCAGGGATTCGCTCTGGTGGCCTCAGGAAAGGCCAGTCCCCATGCGAGTTCCTCGGGGGCCTCTCGGGATTCCTCTCCCGTCGATGCTGGGGCCTAAGACCTTGTGTGGAGTCGGGGCCGGAACCTGAGGATTCCTCTCCAGTGCTGACATGGATCTTGGGGTACTTCTGGAGTCTCCCCAGGGGAGTCAGTCCTCGTCTCGAATGCGGGCATGCACTTGCGCTTTCCTCCAGAGCGGTAGCAGCAGTGTCACGCAGTCCGCCGCGTGGATCAAAGGATCTATGGTTTTCCCTCGAGTCTTTCCCCCGAGGCTTTCCCACGAGGCTTTCCCACAGGGCTGTCCCACGTGCACACGTGGTGGGAGTCGATCCTCGGCTTGAACGTCAAGGCAGTGCAGGGAAAACAGGTTCCTCTGGAATGGACTGACACATCTGGGGGACTCTTGGAATGGTGTCACGACCCTGGAGTTCCTCTCGCCTTTCCTTTGGAGAGCGCCTCCTCTTGAGATGCGACGGGAACGCCGGGAATTCTTTCCCTACGAAACAGGGAAAGGATCCCTCATCTCGAGCTAGGAGGCGGAAACGGGGCTCCCCTGGATGTGTGCGGGACCCCACGTGCTTCCTCTCGAGTGGAGACGGGTATGTCGGGGAACTTCTTGAGTTGCAGCAAGGGTGTGAAGGACCCTTTGGAAGTTCCAGTGGTTAGACGTGATTAGCCTCGAGAAGCCTCAGCGGAAATGGGCCTCATCTCGCCTGGAGGGCAAAACCTCCTGGATTTTCTCGAGTTGCGGCAGGTGCTCTCGACTTACGACGGGGACCTCAGGGACCCGCTCTGGTGGCCTCAGGAAAGGCCAGTCCCCATGCCAGTTCCTCGGGGGCCTCTCGGGATTCCTCTCCCGTCGATGCCGGGGCCTAAGACCTTGTGTGGAGTCGGGGCCGGAACCTGAGGATTCCTCTCCAGTGCTGACATGGATCTTGGGGTACTTCTGGAGTCTCCCCAGGGGAGTCAGTCCTCGTCTGGAATGCGGGCATGCACTTGCGCTTTCCTCCAGAGCGGTAGCAGCAGTGTCACGCAGTCCGCCGCGTGCATCAAAGGATCTATGGTTTTCCCTCGAGTCTTTCCCACGAGGCTTTCCCACGAGGCTTTCCCACAGGGCTGTCCCACGTGCACACGTGGTGGGAGTCGATCCTCGGCTTGAACGTCAAGGCAGTGCAGGGAAAACAGGTTCCTCTTGAATGGACCGACACATCTGGGGGACTCTTGGAATGGTGGCACGACCCTGGAGTTCCTCTCGCCTTTCCTGTGGAGAGCGCCTCCTCTTGAGATGCGACGGGAACGCCGGGAATTCTTTCCCTACGAAACAGGGAAAGGATCCCTCATCTCGAGCTAGGAGGCGGAAACGGGGCTCCCCTGGATGTGTGCGGGACCCCACGTGCTTCCTCTCTAGTGGAGACGGGTATGTCGGGGAACTTCTTGAGTTGCAGCAAGGGTGTGAAGGACCCTTTGGAAGTTCCAGTGGTTAGATGTGATTGGCCTCGAGAAGCCTCAGCGGATATGGGCCTCATCTCGCCTGGAGGGCAAAACCTCCTGGATTTTCTCGAGTTGCGGCAGGTGCTCTCGACTTACGACGGGGACCTCAGGGACCCGCTCTGGTGGCCTCAGGAAAGGCCAGTCCCCATGCGAGTTCCTCGGGGGCCTCTCGGGATTCCTCTCGCGTCGATGCCGGGGCCTAAGACCTTGTGTGGAGTCGGGGCCGGAACCTGAGGATTCCTCTCCAGTGCTGACATGGATCTTGGGGTACTTCTGGAGTCTCCCCAGGGGAGTCAGTCCTCGTCTCGAATGCGGGCATGCACTTGCGCTTTCCTCCAGAGCGGTAGAAGCAGTGTCACGCAGTCCGCCGCGTGGATCAAAGGATCTATGGTTTTCCCTCGAGTCTTTCCCACGAGGCTTTCCCACGAGGCTTTCCCACAGGGCTGTCCCACGTGCACACGTGGTGGGAGTCGATCCTCGGCTTGAACGTCAAGGCAGTGCAGGGAAAACAGGTTCCTCTGGAATGGACTGACACATCTGGGGGACTCTTGGAATGGTGGCATGACCCTGGAGTTCCTCTCGCCTTTCCTGTGGAGAGCGCCTCCTCTTGAGATGCGACGGGAACGCCGGGAATTCTTTCCCTACGAAACAGGGAAAGGATCCCTCATCTCGAGCTAGGAGGCGGAAACGGGGCTCCCCTGGATGTGTGCGGGACACCACGTGCTTCCTCTCGAGTGGAGACGGGTATGTCGGGGAACTTCTTGAGTTGCAGCAATGGTGTGAAGGACCCTTTGGAAGTTCCAGTGGTTAGATGTGATTGGCCTCGAGAAGCCTCAGCGGAAATGGGCCTCATCTCGCCTGGAGGGCAAAACCTCCTGGATTTTCTCGAGTTGCGGCAGGTGCTCTCGACTTACGACGGGGACCTCAGGGACCCACTCTGGTGGCCTCAGGAAAGGCCAGTCCCCATGCGAGTTCCTCGGGGGCCTCTCGGGATCCCTATCCCGTCGATGCCAGGGCCTAAGACCTTGTGTGGAGTCGGGGCTGGAACCTGAGGATTCCTCTCCAGTGCTGACATGGATCTTGGGGTACTTCTGGAGTCTCCCCAGGGGAGTCAGTCCTCGTCTCGAATGCGGGCATGCACTTGCGCTTTCCTCCAGAGCGGTAGCAGCAGTGTCACGCAGTCCGCCGCGTGGATCAAAGGATCTATGGTTTTCCCTCGCGTCTTTCCCACGAGGCTTTCCCACGAGGCTTTCCCACAGGGCTGTCCCACGTGCACACGTGGTGGGAGTCGATCCTCGGCTTGAACGTCAAGGCAGTGCAGGGAAAACAGGTTCCTCTGGAATGGACTGACACATCTGGGGGACTCTTGGAATGGTGGCACGACCCTGGAGTTCCTCTCGCCTTTCCTGTGGAGAGCGCCTCCTCTTGAGATGCGACGGGAACGCCGGGAATTCTTTCCCTACGAAACAGGGAAAGGATCCCTCATCTCGTGCTAGGAGGCGGAAACGGGGCTCCCCTGGATGTGTGCGGGACACCACGTGCTTCCTCTCGAGTGCAGACGGGTATGTCGGGGAACTTCTTGAGTTGCATCAAGGGTGTGAAGGACCCTTTTGAAGGTCCAGTGGTTAGATGTGATTGGCCTCGAGAAGCCTCAGCGGAAATGGGCCTCATCTCGCCTGGAGGGCAAAACCTCCTGGATTTTCTCGAGTTGCGGCAGGTGCTCTCGACTTAGGACGGGGACCTCAGGGACCCGCTCTGGTGGCCTCAGGAAAGGCCAGTCCCCATGCGAGTTCCTCGGGGGCCTCTCGGGATTCCTCTCCCGTCGATGCCAGGGCCTAAGACCTTGTGTGGAGTCGGGGCCGGAACCTGAGGATTCCTCTCCAGTGCTGACATGGATCTTGGGGTACTTCTGGAGTCTCCGCAGGGGAGTCAGTCCTCGTCTCGAATGCGGGCATGCACTTGCGCTTTCCTCCAGAGCGGTAGCAGCAGTGTCACGCAGTCCGCCGCGTGGATCAAAGGATCTATGGTTTTCCCTCGAGTCTTTCCCACTAGGCTTTCCCACGAGGCTTTCCCACAGGGCTGTCCCACGTGCACACGTGGTGGGAGTCGATCCTCGGCTTGAACGTCAAGGCAGTGCAGGGAAAACAGGTTCCTCTGGAATGGACTGACACATCTGGGGGACTCTTGGAATGGTGGCACGACCCTGGAGTTCCTCTCGCCTTTCCTGTGGAGAGCGCCTCCTCTTGAGATGCGACGGGAACGCCGGGAATTCTTTCCCTACGAAACAGGGAAAGGATCCCTCATCTCGAGCTAGGAGGCGGAAAAGGGGCTCCCCTGGATGTGTGCGGGACCCACGTGCTTCCTCTCGAGTGGAGACGGGTATGTCGGGGAACTTCCTGAGTTGCAGCAAGGGTGTGAAGGACCCTTTGGAAGTTCCAGTGGTTAGATGTGATTGGCCTCGAGAAGCCTCAGCGGAAATGGGCCTCATCTCGCCTGGAGGGCAAAACCTCCTGGATTTTCTCGAGTTGCGGTAAGTGCTCTCGACTTACGACGGGGACCTCAGGGAACCGCTCTGGTGGCCTCAGGAAAGGCCAGTCCCCATGCGAGTTCCTCGGGGGCCTCTCGGGATTCCCCTCCCGTCGATGCTGGGGCCTAAGACCTTGTGTGGAGTCGGGGCCGGAACCTGAGGATTCCTCTCCAGTGCTGACATGGATCTTGGGGTACTTCTGGAGTCTCCCCAGGGGAGTCAGTCCTCGTCTCGAATGAGGGCATGCACTTGCGCTTAACTCCAGAGCGGTAGCAGCAGTGTCACGCAGTCCGCCGCGTGGATCAAAGGATCTATGGTTTTCCCTCGAGTCTTTCCCACGAGGCTTTCCCACGAGGCTTTCCCACAGGGCTGTCCCACGTGCACACGTGGTGGGAGTCGATCCTCGGCTTGAACGTCAAGGCAGTGCAGGGAAAACAGGTTCCTCTGGAATGGACTGACACATCTGGGGTCTCTTGGAATGGTGGCACGACCCTGGAGTTCCTCTCGCCTTTCCTGTGGAGAGCGCCTCCTCTTGAGATGCGACGGGAACGCCGGGAATTCTTTCCCTACGAAACAGGGAAAGGATCCCTCATCTCGAGCTAGGAGGCGGAAACGGGGCTCCCCTGGATGTGTGCGGGACCCCACGTGCTTCCTCTCTAGTGGAGACGGGTATGTCGGGGAACTTCTTGAGTTGCAGCAAGGGTGTGAAGGACCCTTTGGAAGTTCCAGTGGTTAGATGTGATTGGCCTCGAGAAGCCTCAGCGGATATGGGCCTCATCTCGCCTGGAGGGCAAAACCTCCTGGATTTTCTCGAGTTGCGGCAGGTGCTCTCGACTTACGACGGGGACCTCAGGGACCCGCTCTGGTGGCCTCAGGAAAGGCCAGTCTCCATGAGAGTTCCTCGGGGGCCTCTCGGGATTCCTCTCCCGTCGATGCCGGGGCCTAAGACCTTGTGTGGAGTCGGGGCCGGAACCTGAGGATTCCTCTCCAGTGCTGACATGGATCTTGGGGTACTTCTGGAGTCTCCCCAGGGGAGTCAGTCCTCGTCTCGAATGCGGGCATGCACTTGCGCTTTCCTCCAGAGCGGTAGCAGCAGTGTCACGCAGTCCTCCGTGTGGATCAAAGGATCTATGGTTTTCCCTCGAGTCTTTCCCACGAGGCTTTCCCACGAGGCTTTCCCACAGGGCTGTCCCACGTGCACACGTGGTGGGAGTCTATCCTCGGCTTGAACGTCAAGGCAGTGCAGGGAAAACAGGTTCCTCTGGAATGGACTGACACATCTGGGCTCTCTTGGAATGGTGTCACGACCCTGGAGTTCCTCTCGCCTTTCCTGTGGAGAGCGCCTCCTCTTGAGATGCGACGGGAACGCCGGGAATTCTTTCCCTACGAAACAGGGAAAGGATCCCTCATCTCGAGCTAGGAGGCGGAAACGGGGCTCCCCTGGAAGTGTGCGGGACCCCACGTGCTTCCTCTTGAGTGGAGACGGGTATGTCGGGGAACTTCTTGAGTTGCAGGAATGGTGTGAAGGACCCTTTGGAAATTCCAGTGGTTAGATGTGATTGGCCTCGAGAAGCCTCAGCGGAAATGGGCCTCATCTCGCCTGGAGGGCAAAACCTCCTGGATTTTCTCGAGTTGCGGCAGGTGCTCTCGACTTACGACGGGGACCTCAGGGATTCGCTCTGGTGGCCTCAGGAAAGGCCAGTCCCCATGCGAGTTCCTCGGGGGCCTCTCGGGATTCCTCTCCCGTCGATGCTGGGGCCTAAGACCTTGTGTGGAGTCGGGGCCGGAACCTGAGGATTCCTCTCCAGTGCTGACATGGATCTTGGGGTACTTCTGGAGTCTCCCCAGGGGAGTCAGTCCTCGTCTCAAATGCGGGCATGCACTTGCGCTTTCCTCCAGAGCGGTAGCAGCAGTGTCACGCAGTCCGCCGCGTGGATCAAAGGATCTATGGTTTTCCCTCGAGTCTTTCCCCCGAGGCTTTCCCACGAGGCTTTCCCACAGGGCTGTCCCACGTGCACACGTGGTGGGAGTCGATCCTCGGCTTGAACGTCAAGGCAGTGCAGGGAAAACAGGTTCCTCTGGAATGGACCGACACATCTGGGGGACTCTTGGAATGGTGGCACGACCCTGGAGTTCCTCTCGCCTTTCCTGTGGAGAGCGCCTCCTCTTGAGATGCGACGGGAACGCCGGGAATTCTTTCCCTACGAAACAGGGAAAGGATCCCTCATCTCGAGCTAGGAGGCGGAAACGGGGCTCCCCTGGATGTGTGCGGGACCCCACGTGCTTCCTCTCTAGTGGAGACGGGTATGTCGGGGAACTTCTTGAGTTGCAGCAAGGGTGTGAAGGACCCTTTGGAAGTTCCAGTGGTTAGATGTGATTTGCCTCGAGAAGCCTCAGCGGATATGGGCCTCATCTCGCCTGGAGGGCAAAACCTCCTGGATTTTCTCGAGTTGCGGCAGGTGCTCTCGACTTACGACGGGGACCTCAGGGACCCGCTCTGTTGGCCTCAGGAAAGGCCAGTCCCCATGCGAGTTACTCGGGGGCCTCTCGGGATTCCTCTCCCGTCGATGCCGGGGCCTAAGACCTTGTGTGGAGTCGGGGCGGGAACCTGAGGATTCCTCTCCAGTGCTGACATGGATCTTGGGGTACTTCTGGAGTCTCCCCAGGGGAGTCAGTCCTCGTCTCGAATGCGGGCATGCACTTGCGCTTTCCTCCAGAGCGGTAGCAGCAGTGTCACGCAGTCCGCCGCGTGGATCAAAGGATCTATGGTTTTCCCTCGAGTCTTTCCCACGAGGCTTTCCCACGAGGCTTTCCCACAGGGCTGTCCCACGTGCACACGTGGTGGGAGTCGATCCTCGGCTTGAACGTCAAGGCAGTGCAGGGAAAACAGGTTCGTCTGGAATGGACTGACACATCTGGGGGACTCTTGGAATGGTGGCATGACCCTGGAGTTCCTCTCGCCTTTCCTGTGGAGAGCGCCTCCTCTTGAGATGCGACGGGAACGCCGGGAATTCTTTCCCTTCGAAACAGGGAAAGGATCCCTCATCTCGAGCTAGGAGGCGGAAACGGGGCTCCCCTGGATGTGAGCGGGACACCACGTGCTTCCTCTCGAGTGCAGACGGGTATGTCGGGGAACTTCTTGAGTTGCAGCAATGGTGTGAAGGACCCTTTGGAAGTTCCAGTGGTTAGATGTGATTGGCCTCGAGAAGCCTCAGCGGAAATGGGCCTCATCTCGCCTGGAGGGCAAAACCTCCTGGATGTTCTCGAGTTGCGGCAGGTGCTCTCGACTTACGACGGGGACCTCAGGGACCCTCTCTGGTGGCCTCAGGAAAGGCCAGTCCCCGTGCTAGTTCCTCGGGGGCCTCTCGGGATTCCTCTCCCGTCGATGCCGGGGCCTAAGACCTTGTGTGGAGTCGGGGCCAGAACCTGAGGTTTCCTCTCCAGTGCTGACATGGATCTTGGGGTACTTCCGGAGTCTCCCCAGGGGAGTCAGTCCTCGTCTCGAATGCGGGCATGCACTTGCGCTTTCCTCCAGAGCGGTAGCAGTAGTGTCATGCAGTCCGCCGCGTGGATCAAAGGATCTATGGTTTTCCCTCGAGTCTTTCCCACGAGGCTTTCCCACGAGGCTTTCCCACAGGGCTGTCCCACGTGCACACGTGGTGGGAGTCGATCCTCGGCTTGAACGTCAAGGCAGTGCAGGGAGAGCAGGTTCCTCTGGAATGGACTGACACATCTGGGGGACTCTTGGAATGGTGGCACGACCCTGGAGTTCCTCTCGCCTTTCCTGTGGAGAGCGCCTCCTCTTGAGATGCGACGGGAACGCCGGGAATTCTTTCCCTACGAAACAGGGAAAGGATCCCTCATCTCGAGCTAGGAGGCGGAAACGGGGCTCCCCTGGATGTGTGCGGGACCCTCGTGCTTCCTCTCGAGTGGAGACGGGTATGTCGGGGAACTTCTTGACTTGCAGCAAGGGTGTGAAGGACCCTTTGGAAGTTCCAGTGGTTAGATGTGATTAGCCTTGAGAAGCCTCAGCGGAAATGGGCCTCATCTCGCCTGGAGGGCAAAACCTCCTGGATTTTCTCGAGTTGCGGCAGGTGCTCTCGACTTACGCCGGGGAAGTCAAGGACCCGCTCTGGTGGCTTCAGGAAAGGCCAGTCCCCATGCGAGTTCCTCGGGGGCCTCTCGGGATTCCTCTCCCGTCGATGCCGGGGCCTAAGACCTTGTGTGGAGTCGGGGCCGGAACTTGAGGATTCCTCACCAGTGTTTACACGGATCTTGGGGTTTTTCTGGAGTCTCCCCAGGGGAGTCAGTCCTCGTCTCGAATGCGGGCATGCACTTGCGCTTTCCTCCAGAGCGGTAGCAGCAGTGTCACGCATTCCGCTGCGTGGATCAAAGGATCTAAGTCTTTCCCTCGAGTCTTTCCCACGAGGCTTTCCCACGAGGCTTTCCCACAGGGCTGTCCCACGTGCACACGTGGAGAGAGTCCATCCTCAGCTTGAACGTCAAGGCAGTGCAGGGAAAACAGGTTCCTCTGGAATGGACTGACACCTCTGGGGGACTCTTGGAATGGTGGCACGACCCTGGAGTTCCTCTCGCCTTTCCTGTGGAGAGCGCCTCCTCTTGAGATGGGACGGGAACGCCGGGAATTCTTTCCCTACGAAACAGGGAAAGGATCCCTCATTTCGAGCTACGAGGCGGAAACGGGGCTCCCCTGGATGTGTGCGGGACCCTCGTTCTTCCTCTCGAGTGGAGACGGGTATGTCGGGGAACTTCTTGAGTTGCAGCAAGGGTGTGAAGGACCCTTTGGAAGTTCCAGTGGTTAGATGTGATTAGCCTCGAGAAGTCTCAGCGGAAATGGGCCTCATCTCGCCTGGAGGGCAAAACCTCCTGGATGTTCTCGAGTTGCGGCAGGTGCTCTCGACTTACGACGGGGACCTCAGGGACCCGCTCTGGTGGCCTCAGGAAAGGCCAGTCCCCGTGCTAGTTCCTCGGGGGCCTCTCGGGATTCCTCTCCCGTCGATGCCGGGGCCTAAGACCTTGTGTGGAGTCGGGGCCGGAACCAGAGGTTTCCTCTCCAGTGCTGACATGGATCTTGGGGTACTTCCGGAGTCTCCCCAGGGGAGTCAGTCCTCGTCTCGAATGCGGGCATGCACTTGCGCTTTCCTCCAGAGCGGTAGCAGCAGTGTCATGCAGTCCGCCGCGTGGATCAAAGGATCTATGGTTTTCCCTCGAGTCTTTCCCACGAGGCTTTCCCACGAGGCTTTCCCACAGGGCTGTCCCACGTGCACACGTGGTGGCAGTCGATCCTCGGCTTGAACGTCAAGGCAGTGCAGGGAGAGCAGGTTCCTCTGGAATGGACTGACACATCTGGGGGACTCTTGGAATGGTGGCACGACCCTGGAGTTCCTCTCGCCTTTCCTGTGGAGAGCGCCTCCTCTTGAGATGCGACGGGAACGACGGGAATTCTTTCCCTACGGAACAGGGAAAGGATCCCTCATCTCGAGTTAGGAGGCGGAAACGGGGCTCCCCTGGATGTGTGCGGGACCCTCGTGCTTCCTCTCGAGTGGAGACGGGTATGTCGGGAAACTTCTTGAGTTGCAGCAAGGGTGTGAAGGACCCTTTGGAAGTTCCAGTGGTTAGATGTGATTAGCCTCGAGAAGCCTCAGCGGAAATGGGCCTCATCTCGCCTGGAGGGCAAAACCTCCTGGATTTTCTCGAGTTGCGGCAGGTGCTCTCGACTTACGACGGGGACCTCAGGGACCCGCTCTGGTGGCCTCAGGAAAGGCAGGTCCCCATGCGAGTTCCTCGGGGGCCTCTCGGGATTCCTCTCCCGTCGATGCCGGGCCTAGGAACTTGTGTGGATTCGGGGCCGGAACCTGAGGTTTCCTCTCCAGTGCTGACATCGATCTTGGGGTACTTCTGAGTCTCCCCAGGGGGTCAGTCCTCGTCTCCAATGCGGGCATGCACTTGCGCTTTCCTCCAGAGCGGTAGCAGCAGTGTCACGCAGTCCGCCGCGTGGATCAAAGGATCTATGGTTTTCCCTCGAGCCTTTCCCACGAGGCTTTCCCACGAGGCTTTCCCACAGGGCTGTACCACGTGCACACGTGGTGGGAGTCGATCCTCGGCTTGAACGTCGAGGCAGTGCAGGGAAAACAGGTTCCTCTGGAATGGACTGAAACATCTGGGGGACTCTTGGAATGGTGGCACGACCCTGGAGTTCCTCTCGCCTTTCGTGTGGAGAGCGCCTCCTCTTGAGATGCGACGGGAACGCGGGAAATTCTTTCCCTTCGAAACAGGGAAAGTATCCCTCATCTCGTGCTAGGAGGCGGAAACGGGGCTCCCCTGGATGTGTGCGGGACCCTCGTGCTTCCTGTCGAGTGGAGACGGGTATGTCGGGGAACTTCTTGAGTTGCAGCAAGGGTGTGAAGGACCCTTTGGAAGTTCCAGCGGTTAGATGTGATTAGCCTGGAGAAGCCTCAGCGGAAATGGGTCTCATCTCGCCTGGAGGGCAAAACCTCCTGGATTTTCTCGAGTTGCGGCAGGTGCTCTCGACTTACGACGGGGACCTCAGGGACCCGCTCTGGTGGCCTCAGGAAAGGCCAGTCCCCATGCGAGATCCTCGGGGGCCTCTCGGGATTCCTCTCCCGTCGATGCTGGGGCCTAAGACCTTGTGTGGAGTCGGGGCCGGAACCTGAGGATTCCTCTCCAGTGCTGACATGGATCTTGGGGTACTTCTGGAGTCTCCCCAGGGGAGTCAGTCCTCGTCTCGAATGCAGACATGCACTTGCGCTTCCCTCCAGAGCGGTAGCAGCAGTGTCACACATTCCGCCGCGTGCATCAAGGGATCTATGTCTTTCCCCCGTGGCTTTCCCAAGAGGCTTTCCCACAGGGCTGTCCCACGTGCACACGTGGTGGGAGTCGATCCTCGGCTTGAACGTCAAGGCAGTGCAGGGAAAACAGGTTCCTCTGGAATGGACTGACCCATCTGGGGAACTCTTGGAATGGTGTCACGACCCTGGAGTTCCTCTCGCCTTTCCTGTGGAGAGCGCCTCCTCTTGAGATGCGACGGGAACGCCAGGAATTCTTTCCCTTCGAAACAGGGAAAGGATCCCTCATCTCGAGCTAGGAGGCGGAAACGGGGCTCCCCTGGATGTGTGCGGGACCCTCGTGCTTCCTCTCGAGTGGAGACGGGTATGTCGGGGAACTTCTTGAGATGCAGCAAGGGTGTGAAGGACCCTTTGGAAGTTCCAGCGGTTAGATGTGATTAGCCTCGAGAATCCTCAGCGGAAATGGGCCTCATCTCGCCTGGAGGGCAAAACTTCCTGGATTTTCTCGAGTTGCGGCAGGTGCTCTCGACTTACAACGGGGACCTCAGGGACCCGTTTTGGTGGCCTCAGGAAAGGCCAGTCCCCATGCGAGTTCCTCGGGGGCCTCTCGGGATTCCTCTCCCGTCGATGCCGGGGCCTAAGACCTTGTGTGGAGTCGGGGCCGGAACCTGAGGATTCCTCTCCAGTGCTGACATGGATCTTGGGGTACTTCTGGAGTCTCCCCAGGGGAGTCAGTCCTCATCTCGAATGCGGGCATGCACTTGCGCTTTCCTCCAGAGCGGTAGCTGCAGTGTCACGCAGTCCGCCGCGTGGATCAAAGGATCTATGGTTTTCCCTCGAGTGTTTCTCACGAGGCTTTCCCACGAGGTTTTCCCACAGGGCTGTGCCACGTGCACACGTTGTGGGAGTCGATCCTTGGCTTGAACGTCAAGGCAGTGCAGGGATAACAGGTTCCTCTGGAATGGACTGACACATCTGGGGGACTCTTGGAATGGTGGCACGACCCTGGAGTTCCTCTCGCCTTTCCTGTGGAGAGCGCCTCCTCTTGAGATGCGACGGGAACGCCGGGAATTCCTTCCCTACGAAACAGGGAAAGGATCCCTCATCTCGAGCTAGGAGGCGAAAACGGGGCTCGCCTGGATGTGTGCGGGACCCTCGTGCTTCCTCTCGAGTGGAGACGAGTATGTCGGGGAACTTCTTGAGTTGCAGCAAGGGTGTGAAGGACCCTTTGGAAGTTCCAGCGGTTAGACGTGATTAGCCTCGAGAAGCCTCAGCGGAAATGGGCCTCATCTCTCCTGGAGGGCAAAACCTCCTGGATTTTCTCGAGTTGCGGCAGGTGCTCTCGACTTACGACGGGGACCTCAGGGACCCGCTCTGGTGGCCTCAGGAAAGGCCAGTCCCCATGCGAGTTCCTCGGGGGCCTCTCGGGATTCCTCTCCCGTCGATGCCGGGGCCTAAGACCTTGTGTGGAGTCGGGGCCGGAACCTGAGGATTCCTCTCCAGTGCTGACATGGATCTTGGGGTACTTCTGGAGTCTCCCCAGGGGAGTCAGTCCTCGTCTCGAATGCGGGCATGCACTTGCGCTTTCCTCCAGAGCGGTAGCAGCAGTGTCACGCAGTCCGCCGCGTGGATCAAAGGATCTATGGTTTTCCCTCGAGTCTTTTCCACGAGGCTTTCCCACGAGGCTTTCCCACAGGGCTGTCCCACGTGCACACGTGGTGGGAGTCGATCCTCGGCTTGAACGTTGAGGCAGTGCAGGGAAAACAGGTTCCTCTGGAATGTACTGACACATCTGGGGGACTCTTGGAATGGTGGCACGACCCTGGAGTTCCTCTCGCCTTTCGTGGGGCGAGGGCCTCCTCTTGAGATGCGACGGGAACGCCGGGAATTCTTTCCCTTCGAAACAGGGAAAGGATCCCTCATCTCGAGCTAGGAGGCGGAAACGGGGCTCCCCTGGATGTGTGCGGGACCCTCGTGCTTCCTGTCGAGTGGAGACGGGTATGTCGGGGAACTTCTTGAGTTGCAGCAAGGGTGTGAAGGACCCTTTTGAAGTTCCAGTGGTTAGATGTGATTAGCCTCGAGAAGCCTCAGCGGAAATGGGCCTCATCTCCCCTGGAGGGCAAAACCTCCTGGATTTTCTCGAGTTGCGGCAGGTGCTCTCGACTTACAACGGGGACCTCAGGGACCCGTTCTGGTGGCCTCAGGAAAGGCCAGTCCCCATGCGAGTTCCTCGGGGGCCTCTCGGGATTACTCTCCCGTCGATGCCGGGGCCTAAGACCTTGTGTGCAGTCGGGGCCGGAACCTGAGGATTCCTCTCCAGTGCTGACATGGATCTTGGGGTACTTCTGGAGTCTCCCCAGGGGAGTCAGTCCTCGTCTCGAATGCGGGCATGCACTTGCGCTTTCCTCCAGAGCGGTAGCAGCAGTGTCACGCAGTTCGCCGCGTGGATCAAAGGATCTATGGTTTTCCCTCGAGTGTTTCTCACGAGGCTTTCCCACGAGGCTTTCCCACAGGGCTGTCCCACGTGCACACGTTGTGGGAGTCGATCCTCGGCTTGAACGATAAGGCAGTGCAGGGAAAACAGGTTCCTCTGGAATGGACTGACACATCTGGGGGACTCTTGGAATGGTGGCACGACCCTGGAGTTCCTCTCGCCTTTCCTGTGGAGAGCGCCTCCTCTTGAGATGCGACGGGAACGCCGGGAATTCCTTCCCTACGAAACAGGGAAAGGATCCCTCATCTCGAGCTAGGAGGCGAAAACGGGGCTCCCCTGGATGTGTGCGGGACCCTCGTGCTTCCTCTCGAGTGGAGACGGGTATGTCGGGGAACTTCTTGAGTTGCAGCAAGGGTGTGAAGGACCCTTTGGAAGTTCCAGCGGTTAGATGTGATTAGCCTCGAGAAGCCTCAGCGGAAATGGGCCTCATCTCGCCTGGAGGGCAAAACCTCCTGGATTTTCTCGAGTTGCGGCATGTGCTCTCGACTTACGACGGGGACCTCAGGGACCCGCTCTGGTGGCCTCAGGAAAGGCCAGTCCCCATGCGAGTTCCTCGGGGGCCTCTCGGGATTCCTCTCCCGTCGATGCCGGGGCCTAAGACCTTGTGTGGAGTCGGGGCGGGAACCTGAGGATTCCTCTCCAGTGCTGACATGGATCTTGGGGTTCTTCTGGAGTCTCCGCAGGGGAGTCAGTCCTCGTCTCGAATGCGGGCATGCACTTGCGCTTTCCTCCAGAGCGGTAGCAGCAGTGTCACGCAGTCCGCCGCGTGGATCAAAGGATCTATGGTTTTCCCTCGAGTCTTTCCCACGAGGCTTTCCCACGAGGCTTTCCCACAGGGCTGTCCCACGTACACACGTGGTGGGAGTCGATCCTCGGCTTGAACGTCGAGGCAGTGCAGGGAAAACAGGTTCCTCTGGAATGGACTGACACATCTGGGGGACTCTTGGAATGGTGGCACGACCCTGGAGTTCCTCTCGCCTTTCCTGTGGAGAGCGCCTCCTCTTGAGATGCGACGGGAACGCCGGGAATTCTTTCCCTTCGAAACAGGGAAAGGATCCCTCATCTCGAGCTAGGAGGCGGAAACGGGGCTCCCCTGGATGTGTGCGGGACCCTCGTTCTTCCTCTCGAGTGGAGTCGGGTATGTCGGGGAACTTCTTGAGTTGCAGCAAGGGTGTGAAGGACCCTTTGGAAGTTCCAGTGGTTAGATGTGATTAGCCTCGGGAAGCCTCAGCGGAAATGGGCCTCATCTCGCCTGGAGGGCAAAACCTCCTGGATTTTCTCGAGTTGCGGCAGGTGCTCTCGACTTACGACGGGGACCGCAGGGACCCGCTCTGGTGGCCTCAGGAAAGGCCAGTCCCCATGCGAGTTCCTTGGGGGCCTCTCGGGTTTCCTCTCCCGTCGATGCCGGGGCCTAAGACCTTGTGTGGAGTCGCGGCCGGAACCTGAGGATTCCTCTCCAATGATGACATGGATCTTGGGGTACTTCTTGAGTCTCCCCAGGGGAGTCAGTCCTCATCTCGAATGCAGACATGCACTTGCGCTTCCCTCCACAGCGGTAGCAGCAGTGTCATGCATTCCGCCGCGTTCATCAAGGGATCTATGGCTTTCCCTCGAGGCTTTCCCAAGAGGCTTTCCCACAGGGCTGTCCTACGTGCACACGTGGTGGGAGTCGATCCTCGGCTTGAATGTCAAGGCAGTGCAGGGAAAACAGGTTCCTCTGGAATGGACTGACACATCTGGGGGACTCTTTGAATGGTGGCACGACCCTGGAGTTCCTCTCGCCTTTCCTGTGGAGAGCGCCTCCTCTTGTGATGCGACGGGAACGCCGGGAATTCTTTCCCAACGAAGCAGGGAAAGGATCCCTCATCTCGAGCTAGTAGGCGGAAACGGGGCTCCCCTGGATGTGTGCGGGACCCTCGTGCTTCCTCTCGAGTGGAGACGGGTATGTCGGGGAACTTCTTGAGTTGCAGCAAGGATGTGAAGGACCCTTTGGAAGTTCCAGTGGTTAGATGTGATTAGCCTCGAGAAGCCTCAGCGGAAATGGGCCTCATCTCGCCTGGAGGGCAAAACCTCCTGGATTTTCTCGAGTTGCGGCAGGTGCTCTCGACTTACGACGGGGACCTCAGGGACCCGCTCTGGTGGCCTCAGGAAAGGCCAGTCCCCATGCGAGTTCCTCGGGGGCCTCTCGGGATTCCTCTGCCTTCGATGCCGGGGCCTAAGACCTTGTGTGGAGTCGGGGCCGGAACCTGAGGATTCCTCTCCAGTGGTGACATGGATCTTGGGGTACTTCTGGAGTCTCCGCAGGGGAGTCAGTCCTCGTCTCGAATGCGGGCATGCACTTGCCCTTTCCTCCAGAGCGGTAGCAGCAGTGTCACGCAGTCCGCCGCGTGGATCAAAGGATCTATGGTTTTCCCTCAAATCTTTCCCACGAGGCTTTCCCATGAGGCTTTCCCACAGGGCTGTCCCACGTACACACGTGGTGGGAGTCGATCCTCGGCTTGAACGTCGAGGCAGTGCAGGGAAAACAGGTTCCTCTGGAATGGACGGACACATCTGGGGGACTCTTGGAATGGTGGCACGACCTTGGAGTTCCTCTCTCCTTTCCTGTGGAGAGCGCCTCCTCTTGACATGCGACGGGAACGCCGGGAATTCTTTCCCTTCGAAAAAGGGAAAGGATCCCTCGTCTCGAGCTAGGAGGCGGAAACGGTGCTCCCCTGGATGTGTGCGGGACCCTCGTTCTTCCTCTTGAGTGGAGTCGGGTATGTCGGGGAACTTCTTGAGTTGCATCAAGGGTGTGAAGGACCCTTTGGAAGTTCCAGTGGTTAGATGTGATTAGCCTCGAGAAGCCTCAGCGGAAATGGGCCTCATCTCGCCTGGAGGGCAAAACCTCCATGATTTTCTCGAGTTGCGGCAGGTGCTCTCGACTTACGACGGGGACCTCCGGGACCCGCTCTGGTGGCCTCAGGAAAGGCCAGTCCCCATGCGAGTTCCTTGGGGGCCTCTCGGGTTTCCTCTCCCGTCGATGCCGGGGCCTAAGACCTTGTGTGGAGTCGCGGCCGGAACCTGAGGATTCCTCTCCAGTGCTGACATGGATCTTGGGGTACTTATGGAGTCTCCCCAGGGGAGTCAGTCCTCATCTCGAATGCAGACATGCACTTGCGCTTCCCTCCAAAGCGGTAGCAGCAGTGTCACGCATTCCGCCGCGTGCATCAAGGGATCTATGGCTTTCCCTCGAGGCTTTCCCAAGAGGCTTTCCCACAGGGCTGTCCCACGTGCACACGTGGTGGGAGTCGATCTTCGGCTTGAACGTCAAGGCAGTGCAGGGAAAACAGGTTCCTCTGGAATGGACTGACACATCTGGGGGACTCTTGGAATGGCGGCACGACCCTGGAGTTCCTCTCGCCTTTCCTGTGGAGAGCGCCTCCTCTTGAGATGCGACGGGAACGCCGGGAATTCTTTCCCAACGAAGCAGGGAAAGAATACCTCATCTCGAGCTAGGAGGCGGAAACGGGGCTCCCCTGGATGTGTGCGGGACCCTCGTGCTTCCTCTCGAGTGGAGACGGGTATGTCGGGGAACTTCTTGAGTTGCAGCAAGGGTGTGAAGGACCCTTTGGAAGTTCCAGTGGTTAGATGTGATTAGCCTCGAGAAGCCTCAGCGGAAATGGGCCTCATCTCGCCTGGAGGGCAAAACCTCCTGGATTTTCTCGAGTTGCGGCAGGTGCTCTCGACTTACGACGGGGACCTCAGGGACCCGCTCTGGTGGCCTCAGGAAAGGCCAGTCCCCATGCGAGTTCCTCGGGGGGCTCTCGGGATTCCTCTCCCGGCGATGCCGGGGCCTAAGACATTGTGTGGAGTCGGGACCGGAACCTGAGGATTCCTCTCCAGTGCTGACATGGATTTTGGGCTACTTCTGGAGTCTCCCCAGGGGAGTCAGTCCTCGTCTCGAATGCGGGCATGCACTTGCGCTTTCCTCCAGAGCGGTAGCAGCAGTGTCACGCAGTCCGCCGCGTGGATCAAAGGATCTATGGTTTTCCCTCGAGTCTATCCCACGAGGCTTTCCCACGAGGCTTTCCCACAGGGCTGTCCCACGTGCACACGTGGAAAGAGTCGATCCTCGGCATGAACGTCAAGGCAGTGCAGGGAAAAAAGGTTCCTGTGGAATGGACTTACAGATCTGGGGGACTCTTGGAATGGTGGCACGACCCTGGAGTTCCTCTCGCCTTTCCTGTGGAGAGCGCCTCCTCTTGACATGCGACGGGAACGCCGGGAATTCTTTCCCTACGAAACAGGGAAAGGATCCCTCATCTCGAGCTAGGAGGCGGAAACGGGGCTCCCCTGGATGTGTGCGGGACCCTCGTGCTTCCTCTCCAGTGGACACGGGTATGTCGGGGAACTTCTGGACTTGCAGCAAGGGTGTGAAGGACCCTTTGTAAGTTCCAGTGGTTAGATGTGTTTAGCCTCGAGAAGCCTCAGCGGAAATAGGCCTCATCTCGCTTGGAGGGCAAAACATCCTGGATTTTCTCGAGTTGCGGCAGGTGCTCTCGACTTACGACGGGGACCTCAGGGACCCGCTCTGGTGGCCTCAGGAAAGGCCAGTCCCCATGCGAGTTCCTCGGGGGCCTCTCGGGATTCCTCTGCCATCGATGCCAGGGCCTAAGACCTTGTGGGGAGTCGGGGCTGGAACCTGAGGATTCCTCTCCAGTGCTGACATGGATCTTGGGGTACTTCTGGAGTCTCCCCAGAGGAGTCAGTCCTCGTCTCGAATGCGGGCATGCACTTGCGCTTTCCTCCAGAGCGGTAGCAGCAGTGTCACGCATTCTGATAAGTGGATCAAGGGATCTATGGCTTTCCCTCGAGGCTTTCCCACGAGGGTTTCCCACAGGGCTGTCCCACGTGCACACGTGGTGGCAGTCGATCCTCGGCTTGAACGTCAAGGCAGTGCAGGGAAAACAGGTTCCTCTGGAATGGACTGACATATCTGGGGGACTCTTGGAATGGTGGCACGACCCTGGAGTTCCTCTCGCCTTTCCTGTGGAGAGCGCCTCCTCTTGAGATGCGACGGGAACGCCGGGAATTCTTTCCCTACGAAACAGGGAAAGGATCCCTCATCTCGATCTAGGAGGCGGAAACGGGGCTCCCCTGGATGTGTGCGGGACCCACGTGCTTCCTCTCGAGTGGAGACGGGTATGTCGGGGAACTTCTTGAGTTGCAGCAAGGGTGTGAAGGACCCTTTGGAAGTTCCAGTGGTTAGATGTGATTAGCCTCGAGAAGCCTCAGCGGAAATGGGCCTCATCTCGCCTGGAGGGCAAAACCTCCTGGATTTTCTCGAGTTGCGGCAGGTGCTCTCGACTTACGACGGGGACCTCAGGGACCCGCTGTGGTAGCCTCAGGAAAGGCCAGTCCCCATGCGAGTTCCTCGGGGGCCTCTCGGGATTCCTCTCCCGTCGATGCCGGGGCCTAAGACCTTGTGTGGAGTCGGGGCCGGAACCTGAGGATTCCTCTCCAGTGCTGACATGGATCTTGGGGTACTTCTGGAGTCTCCCCAGGGGAGTCAGTCCTCGTCTCGAATGCAGACATGCACTTGCGCTTCCCTCCAGAGCGGTAGCAGCAGTGTCACGCAGTCCGCCGCGTGCATCACGGGATCTATGGCTTTCCCTCGAGGCTTTCCCACGAGGCTTTCCCACAGGGCTGTCCCACGTGCACACGTGGTGGGAGTCGATCCTCGGCTTGAACGTCAAGGCAGTGGAGGGAAAACAGGTTCCTCTGGAATGGACTGACACATCTGGGGGACTCTTGGAATGGTGGAACGACCCTGGAGTTCCTCTCGCCTTTCCTGTGGAGAGCGCCTCCTCTTGAGATGCGACGGGAACGCCGGGAATTCTTTCCCTACGAAACAGGGAAAGGATCCCTCATCTCGAGCTAGGAGGCGGAAACGGGGCTCCCCTGGATGTGTGCGGGACCCTCGTGCTTCCTCTCGAGTGGAGACGGGTATGTCCGGGAAATTCTTGAGTTGCAGCAAGGGTGTGAAGGACCCTTTGGAAGTCCCAGCGGTTAGATGTGATTAGCCTCGAGAAGCCTCAGCGGAAATGGGCCTCATCTCGCCTGGAGGGCAAAACCTCCTGGATTTTCTCGAGTTGCGGCAGGTGCTCTCGACTTACGAGGGGGACTTCAGGGACCCGCTCTGGTGGCCTCAGGAAAGGCCAGTCCCCATGCGAGTTCCTCGGGGGCCTCTCGGGATTCCTCTCCCGTCGATGCCGGGTCCTAAGACCTTGTGTGGAGTCGGGGCTGGACCCTGAGGATTCCTCTCCAGTGCTGACATGGATCTTGGGGTACTTCTGGAGTCTCCCCAGGGGAGTCAGGCCTCGTCTCGAATGCGGGCATGCACTTGCGCTTTCCTCCAGAGCGGTAGTAGCAGTGTCACGCATTCTGCCGAGTGGATCAAGGGATCTATGGCTTTCCCTCGAGGCTTTCCCACGAGGGTTTCCCACAGGGCTGTCCCACGTGCACACGTGGTGGGAGTCGATCCTCGGCTTGAACGTCGAGGCAGTGCAGGGAAAACAGGTTCCTCTGGAATGGACGGACACATCTGGGGGACTCTTGGAATGGTGGCAGGACCCTGGAGTTCCTCTCGCCTTTCCTGTGTAGAGCGCCTCCTCTTGAGATGCGACGGGAACGCCGGGAATTCTTTCCCTTCGAAAAAGGGAAAGGATCCCTCACCTCGAGCTAGGAGGCGGAAACGGGGCTCCCCTGGATGTGTGCGGGACCCTCGTGCTTCCTCTCGAGTGGAGTCGGGTATGTCGGGGAACTTCTTGAGTTGCAGCAAGGGTGTGAAGGACCCTTTGGAAGTTCCAGTGTTTAGATGTGATTAGCCTCGAGAAGCCTCAATGGAAATGGGCCTCATCTCGCCTGGAGGGCAAAACCTCCTGGATTTTCTCGAGTTGCGGCAGGTGCTCTCGACTTACGACGGGGACCTCCGGGACCCGCTCTGGTGGCCTCAGGAAAGGCCAGTCCCCATGCGAGTTCCTTGGGGGCCTCTCGGGTTTCCTCTCCCGTCGATGCCGGGGCCTAAGACCTTGTGTGGAGTCGCGGCCGGAACCTGAGGATTCCTCTCCAGTGCTGACATGGATCTTGGGGTACTTATGGAGTCTCCCCAGGGGAGTCAGTCCTCATCTCGAATGCAGACATGCACTTGCGCTTCCCTCCAAAGCGGGAGCAGCAGTGTCACGCATTCCGCCGCGTGCATCAAGGGATCTATGGCTTTCCCTCGAGGCTTTCCCAAGAGGCTTTCCCACAGGGCTGTCCCACGTGCACACGTGGTGGGAGTCGATCCTCGGCTTGAACGTCAAGGCAGTGCAGGGAAAACAGGTTCCTCTGGAATGCACTGACACATCTGGGGGACTCTTGGAATGGTGGCACGACCCTGGAGTTCCTCTCGCCTTTCCTGTGGAGAGCGCCTACTCTTGAGATGCGACGGGAACGCCGGGAATTCTTTCCCAACGAAGCAGGGAAAGAATCCCTCATCTCGAGCTAGGAGGCGGAAACGGGGCTCCCCTGGATGTGTGCGGGACCCTCGTGCTTCCTCTCGAGTGGAGACGGGTATGTCGGGGAACTTCTTGAGTTGCAGCAAGGGTGTGAAGGACCCTTTGGAAGTTCCAGTGGTTAGATGTGATTAGCCTCGAGAAGCCTCAGCGGAAATGGGCCTCATCTCGCCTGGAGGGCAAAACCTCCTGGATTTTCTCGAGTTGCGGCAGGTGCTCTCGACTTACGACGGGGACCTCAGGGACCCGCTCTGGTGGCCTCAGGAAAGGCCAGTCCCCATGCGAGTTCCTCGGGGGGCTCTCGGGATTCCTCTCCCGGCGATGCCGGGGCCTAAGACCTTGTGTGGAGTCGGGGCCGGAACCTGAGGATTCCTCTCCAGTGCTGACATGGATTTTGGGCTACTTCTGGAGTCTCCCCAGGGGAGTCAGTCCTCGTCTCGAATGCGGGCATGCACTTGCGCTTTCCTCCAGAGCGGTAGCAGCAGTGTCACGCAGTCCGCCGCGTGGATCAAAGGATCTATGGTTTTCCCTCGAGTCTTTCCCACGAGGCTTTCCCACGAGGCTTTCCCACAGGGCTGTCCCACGTGCACACGTGGTAAGAGTCGATCCTCGGCTTGAACGTCAAGGCAGTGCAGGGAAAAAAGGTTCCTCTGGAATGGACTTACACATCTGGGGGACTCTTGGAATGGTGGCACGACCCTGGAGTTCCTCTCGCCTTTCCTGTGGAGAGCGCCTCCTCTTGAGATGCGACGGGAACTCCGGGAATTCTTTCCCTACGAAACAGGGAAAGGATCCCTCATCTCGAGCTAGGAGGCGGAAACGGGGCTCCCCTGGATGTGTGCGGGACCCTCGTGCTTCCTCTCGAGTGGACACGGGTATGTCGGGGAACTTCTGGACTTGCAGCAAGGGTGTGAAGGACCCTTTGTAAGTTCCAGTGGTTAGATGTGTTTAGCCTCGAGAAGCCTCAGCGGAAATGGGCCTCATCTCGCTTGGAGGGCAAAACCTCCTGGATTTTCTCGAGTTGCGGCAGGTGCTCTCGACTTACGACGGGGACCTCAGGGACCCGCTCTGGTGGCCTCAGGAAAGGCCAGTCCCCATGCGAGTTCCTCGGGGGCCTCTCGGGATTCCTCTCCCGTCGATGCCGGGGCCTAAGACCTTGTGTGGAGTCGGGGCTGGAACCTGAGGATTCCTCTCCAGTGCTGACATGGATCTTGGGGTACTTCTGGAGTCTCCCCAGAGGAGTCAGTCCTCGTCTCGAATGCGGGCATGCACTTGCGCTTTCCTCCAGAGCGGTAGCAGCAGTGTCACGCAGTCCGCCGCGTGGATCAAAGGATCTATGGTTTTCCCTCGAGTCTTTCCCACGAGGCTTTCCCACGAGGCTTTCCCACAGGGCTGTCCCACGTGCACACGTGGTGGGAGTCGATCCTCGGCTTGAACGTCAAGGCAGTGCAGGGAAAACAGGTTCCTCTGGAATGGACTGACACATCTGGGGGACTCTTGGAATGGTGGCATGACCCTGGAGTTCCTCTCGCCTTTCCTGTGGAGAGCGCCTCCTCTTGAGATGCGACGGGAGCGCCGGGAATTCTTTCCCTACGAAACAGGGAAAGGATCACTCATCTCGAGCTAGGAGGCGGAAACGGGGCTCCCCTGGATGTGTGCGGGACACCACGTGCTTCCTCTCGAGTGCAGACGGGTATGTCGGGGAACTTCTTGAGTTACAGCAAGGGTGTGAAGGACCCTTTGGAAGTTCCAGTGGTTAGATGTGATTGGCCTCGAGAAGCCTCAGCGGAAATGGGCCTCATCTCGCCTGGAGGGCAAAACCTCCTGGATTTTCTCGAGTTGCGGCAGGTGCTCTCGACTTACGACGGGGACCTCAGGGACCCGCTCTGGTGGCCTCAGGAAAGGTCAGTCCCCATGCGAGTTCCTCGGGGGCCTCTCGGGATTCCTCTCCCGTCGATGCCGGGGCCTAAGACCTTGTGTGGAGTCGGGGCCGGAACCTGAGGATTCCTCTCCAGGGCTGACATGGATCTTGGGGTACTTCTGGAGTCTCCCCAGGGGAGTCAGTCCTCGTCTCGAATGCGGGCATGCACTTGCGCTTTCCTCCAGAGCGGTAGGAGCAGTGTCACGCAGTCCGCCGCGTGGATCAAAGGATCTATGGTTTTCCCTCGAGTCTTTCCCACGAGGCTTTCCCACGAGGCTTTCCCACAGGGCTGTCCCACGTGCACACGTGGTGGGTGTCGATCCTCGGCTTGAAAGTCAATGCAGTGCAGGGAAAACAGGTTCCTCTGGAATGGACTGACACATGTGGGGGACTCTTGGAATGGTGTCATGACCCTGGAGTTCCTCTCCCCTTTCCTGTGGAGAGCGCCTCCTCTTGAGATGCGACGGGAACGCCGGGAATTCTTTCCCTACGAAACAGGGAAAGGATCCCTCATCTCGAGCTAGGAGGCGGAAACGGGGCTCCCCTGGATGTGTGCGGGACCCCACGTGCTTCCTCTCGAGTGCAGACGGGTATGTCGGGGAACTTCTTGAGTTGCAGCAATGGTGTGAAGGACCCTTTGGAAGTTCCAGTGGTTAGATGTGATTGGCCTCGAGAAGCCTCAGCGGAAATGGGCCTCATCTCGCCTGGAGGGCAAAACCTCCTGGATTTTCTCGAGTTGCGGCAGGTGCTCTCGACTTACGACGGGGACCTCAGGGACCCGCTCTGGTGGCCTCAGGAAAGGCCAGTCCCCATGCGAGTTCCTCGGGGGCCTCTCGAGATTCCTCTCCCATCGATGCCGGGGCCTAAGACCTTGTGTGGAGTCGGGGCCGGAACCTGAGGATTCCTCTCCAGTGCTGACATGGATCTTGGGGTACTTCTGGAGTCTCCCCAGGGGAGTCAGTCCTCATCTCAAATGCAGACATGCACTTACGCTTCCCTCCAAAGCGGTAGCAGCAGTGTCACGCATTCCGCCGCGTGCATCAAGGGATCTATGGCTTTCCCTCGAGGCTTTCCCAAGAGGCTTTCCCACAGGGCTGTCCCACGTGCACACGTGGTGGGAGTCGATCTTCGGCTTGAACGTCAAAGCAGTGCAGGGAAAACAGGTTCCTCTGGAATGGACTGACACATCTGGGGGACTCTTGGAATGGTGGCACGACCCTGGAGTTCCTCTCGCCTTTCCTGTGGAGAGCGCCTCCTCTTGAGATGCGACGGGAACGCCGGGAATTCTTTCCCAACGAAGCAGGGAAAGGATCCCTCATCTCGAGCTAGTAGGCGGAAACGTGGCTCCCCTTGATGTGTGCGGGACCCTCGTGCTTCTTCTCGAGTGGAGACGGGTATGTCGGGGAACTTCTTGAGTTGCAGCAAGGGTGTGAAGGACCCTTTGGAAGGTCCAGTGGTTAGATGTGATTAGCCTCGAGAAGCCTCAGCGGAAATGGGCCTCATCTCGCCTGGAGGGCAAAACCTCCTGGATTTTCTCGAGTTGCGGCAGGTGCTCTCGACTTACGACGGGGACCTCAGGGACCCGCTCTGGTGGCCTCAGGAAAGGCCAGTCCCCATGCGAGTTCCTCGGGGGGCTCTCGGGATTCCTCTCCCGGCGATGCTGGCCCTAAGACATTGTGTGGAGTCGGGGCCGGAACCTGAGGATTCCTCTCCAGTGCTGACATGGATTTTGGGCTACTTCTGGAGTCTCCCCAGGGGAGTCAGTCCTCGTCTCGAATGCGGGCATGGACTTGCGCTTTCCTCCAAGCGGTAGCAGCAGTGTCACGCAGTCCGCCGCGTGGATCAAAGGATCTATGGTTTTCCCTCGAGTCTTTCCCAAGAGGCTTTCCCACGAGGCTTTCCCACTGGGCTGTCCCACGTGCACACGTGGAAAGAGTCGATCCTCGGCTTGAACGTCAAGGCAGTGCAGGGAAAAAAGCTTCCTCTGAAATGGACTTACACATCTGGGGGACTCTTGGAATGGTGGCACGACCCTGGAGTTCCTCTCGCCTTTCCTGTGGAGAGCGCCTCCTCTTGACATGCGACGGGAACGCCGGGAATTCTTTCCCTACGAAACAGGGAAAGGATCCCTCATCTCGAGCTAGGAGGCGGAAACGGGGCTCCCCTGGATGTGTGCGGGACCCTCGTGCTTCCTCTCCAGTGGACACGGGTATGTCGGGGAACTTCTGGACTTGCAGCAAGGGTGTGAAGGACCCTTTGTAAGTTCCAGTGGTTAGATGTGTTTAGCCTCGAGAAGCCTCAGCGGAAATGGGCCTCATCTCGCTTGGAGGGCAAAACCTCCTGGATTTTCTCGAGTTGCGGCAGGTGCTCTCGACTTACGACGGGGACCTCAGGGACCCGCTCTGGTGGCCTCAGGAAAGGCCAGTCCCCATGCGAGTTCCTCGGGGGCCTCTCGGGATTCCTCTCCCGTCGATGCCGGGGCCTAAGACCTTGTGTGGAGTCGGGGCTGGAACCTGAGGATTCCTCTCCAGTGCTGACATGGATCTTGGGGTACTTCTGGAGTCTCCCCAGAGGAGTTAGTCCTCGTCTCGAAAGCGGGCATGCACTTGCGCTTTCCTCCAGAGCGGTAGCAGCAGTGTCACGCATTCTGCCAAGTGGATCAAGGGATCTATGGCTTTCCCTCGAGGCTTTCCCACGAGGGTTTCCCACAGGGCTGTCCCACGTGCACACGTGGTGGCAGTCGATCCTCGGCTTGAACGTCAAGACAGTGCAGGGAAAACAGGTTCCTCTGGAATGGACTGACACATCTGGGGGACTCTTGGAATGGTGGCACGACCCTGGAGTTCCTCTCGCCTTTCCTGTGGAGAGCGCCTCCTCTTGAGATGCGACGGGAACGCCGGGAATTCTTTCCCTACGAAACAGGGAAAGGATCCCTCATCTCGATCTAGGAGGCGGAAACGGGGCTCCCCTGGATGTGTGCGGGACCCTCGTGCTTCCTCTCGAGTGGAGACGGGTATGTCGGGGAACTTCTTGAGTTGCAGCAAGGGTGTGAAGGACCCTTTGGAAGTTCCAGTGGTTAGATGTGATTAGCCTCGAGATGCCTCAGCGGAAATGGGCCTCATCTCGCCTGGAGGGCAAAACATCCTGGATTTTCTCGAGTTGCGGCAGGTGCTCTCGACTTACGACGGGGACCTCAGGGACCCGCTGTGGTAGCCTCAGGAAAGCCCAGTCCCCATGCGAGTTCCTCAGGGGCCTCTCGGGATTCCTCTCACGTCGATGCCGGGGCCTAAGACCTTGTGTGGAGTCGCGGCCGGAACCTGAGGATTCCTCTCCAGTGCTGACATGGATCTTGGGGTACTTCTGGAGTCTCCCCAGGGGAGTCAGTCCTCGTCTCGAATGCAGACATGCACTTGCGCTTCCCTCCAGAGCGGTAGCAGCAGTGTCACGCAGTCCGCCGCGTGCATCAAGGGATCTATGGCTTTCCCTCGAGGCTTTCCCACGAGGCTTTCCCACAGGGCTGTCCCACGTGCACACGTGGTGGGAGTCGATCCTCGGCTTGAACGTCAAGGCAGTGCAGGGAAAACAGGTTCCTCTGGAATGGACTGACACATCTGGGGGACTCTTGGAATGGTGGCACGACCCTGGAGTTCCTCTCGCCTTTCCTGTGGAGAGCGCCTCCTCTTGAGATGCGACGGGAACGCCGGGAATTCTTTCCCTACGAAACAGGGAAAGGATCCCTCATCTCGAGCTAGGAGGCGGAAACGGGGCTCCCCTGGATGTGTGCGGGACCCTCGTGCTTCCTCTCGAGTGGAGACGGGTATGTCCGGGAAATTCTTGAGTTGCAGCAAGGGTGTGAAGGACCCTTTGGAAGTCCCAGCGGTTAGATGTGATTAGCCTCGAGAAGCCTCAGCGGAAATGGGCCTCATCTCGCCTGGAGGGCAAAACCTCCTGGATTTTCTCGAGTTGCGGCAGGTGCTCTCGACTTACGAGGGGGACTTCAGGGACCCGCTCTGGTGGCCTCAGGAAAGGCCAGTCCCCATGCGAGTTCCTCGGGGGCCTCTCGGGATTCCTCTCCCGTCGATGCCGGGTCCTAAGACCTTGTGTGGAGTCGGGGCTGGACCCTGAGGATTCCTCTCCAGTGCTGACATGGATCTTGGGGTACTTCTGGAGTCTCCCCAGGGGAGTCAGGCCTCGTCTCGAATGCGGGCATGCACTTGCGCTTTCCTCCAGAGCGGTAGCAGCAGTGTCACGCAGTCCGCCGCGTGGATCAAAGGATCTATGGTTTTCCCTCGAATCTTTCCCACGAGGCTTTCCCATGAGGCTTTCCCACAGGGCTGTCCCACGTACACACGTGGTGGGAGTCGATCCTCGGCTTGAACGTCGAGGCAGTGCAGGGAAAACATGTTCCTCTGGAATGGACGGACACATCTGGGGGACTCTTTGAATGGTGGCACGACCCTGGAGTTCCTCTCTCCTTTCCTGTGGAGAGCGCCTCCTCTTGAGATGCGACGGGAACGCCGGGAATTCTTTCCCTTCGAAAAAGGGAAAGGATCCCTCGTCTCGAGCTAGGAGGCGGAAACGGTGCTCCCCTGGATGTGTGCGGGACCCTCGTTCTTCCTCTCGAGTGGAGTCGGGTATGTCGGGGAACTTCTTGAGTTGCATCAAGGGTGTGAAGGACCCTTTGGAAGTTCCAGTGGTTAGATGTGATTAGCCTCGAGAAGCCTCAGCGGAAATGGGCCTCATCTCGCCTGGAGGGCAAAACCTCCTGGATTTTCTGGAGTTGCGGCAGGTGCTCTCGACTTACGACGGGGACCTCCGGGACCCGCTCTGGTGGCCTCAGGAAAGGCCAGTCCCCATGCGAGTTCCTTGGGGGCCTCTCGGGTTTCCTCTCCCGTCGATGCCGGGGCCTAAGACCTTGTGTGGAGTCGCGGCCGGAACCTGAGGATTACTCTCCAGTGCTGACATGGATCTTGGGGTACTTATGGAGTCTCCCCAGGGGAGTCAGGCCTCGTCTCGAATGCGGGCATGCACTTGCGCTTTCCTCCAGAGCGGTAGTAGCAGTGTCACGCATTCTGCCGAGTGGATCAAGGGATCTATGGCTTTCCCTCGAGGCTTTCCCACGAGGGTTTCCCACAGGGCTGTCCCACGTGCACACGTGGTGGGAGTCGATCCTCGGCTTGAACGTCGAGGCAGTGCAGGGAAAACAGGTTCCTCTGGAATGGAGGGACACATCTGGGGGACTCTTGGAATGGTGGCACGACCCTGGAGTTCCTCTCGCCTTTCCTGTGGAGAGCGCCTCCTCTTGAGATGCGACGGGAACGCCGGGAATTCTTTCCCTTCGAAAAAGGGAAAGGATCCCTCGCCTCGAGCTAGGAGGCGGAAACGGGGCTCCCCTGGATGTGTGCGGGACCCTCGTTCTTCCTCTCGAGTGGAGTCGGGTATGTCGGGGAACTTCTTGAGTTGCAGCAAGGGTGTGAAGGACCCTTTGGAAGTTCCAGTGGTTAGATGTGATTAGCCTCGAGAAGCCTCAATGGAAATGGGCCTCATCTCGCCTGGAGGGCAAAACCTCCTGGATTTTCTCGAGTTGCGGCAGGTGCTCTCGACTTACAACGGGGACCTCCGGGACCCGCTCTGGTGGCCTCAGGAAAGGCCAGTCCCCATGCGAGTTCCTTGGGGGCCTCTCGGGTTTCCTCTCCCGTCGATGCCGGGGCCTAAGACCTTGTGTGGAGTCGCGGCCGGAACCTGAGGATTCCTCTCCAGTGCTGACATGGATCTTGGGGTACTTATGGAGTCTCCCCAGGGGAGTCAGTCCTCATCTCGAATGCAGACATGCACTTGCGCTTCCCTCCAAAGCGGTAGCAGCAGTGTCACGCATTCCGCCGCGTGCATCAAGGGATCTATGGCTTTCCCTCGAGGCTTTCCCAAGAGGCTTTCCCACAGGGCTGTCCCACGTGCACACGTGGTGGGAGTCGATCCTCGGCTTGAACGTCAAGGCAGTGCAGGGAAAACAGGTTCCTCTGGAATGGACTGACACATCTGGGGGACTCTTGGAATGGTGTCACGACCCTGGAGTTCCTCTCGCCTTTCCTGTGGAGAGCGCCTCCTCTTGAGATGCGACGGGAACGCCGGGAATTCTTTCCCAACGAAGCAGGGAAAGAATCCCTCATCTCGAGCTAGGAGGCGGAAACGGGGCTCCCCTGGATGTGTGCGGGACCCTCGTGCTTCCTCTCGAGTGGAGACTGGTATGTCGGGGAACTTCTTGAGTTGCAGCAAGGGTGTGAAGGACCCTTTGGAAGTTCCAGTGGTTAGATGTGATTAGCCTCGAGAAGCCTCAGCGGAAATGGGCCTCATCTCGCCTGGAGGGCAAAACCTCCTGGGTTTTCTCGAGTTGCGGCAGGTGCTCTCGACTTACGAGGGGGACTTCAGGGACCCGCTCTGGTGGCCTCAGGAAAGGCCAGTCCCCATGCGAGTTCCTCGGGGGCCTCTCGGGATTCCTCTCCCGTCGATGCCGGGTCCTAAGACCTTGTGTGGAGTCGGGGCTGGACCCTGAGGATTCCTCTCCAGTGCTGACATGGATCTTGGGGTACTTCTGGAGTCTCCCCAGGGGAGTCAGGCCTCGTCTCGAATGCGGGCATGCACTTGCGCTTTCCTCCAGAGCGGTAGTAGCAGTGTCACGCATTCTGCCGAGTGGATCAAGGGATCTATGGCTTTCCCTCGAGGCTTTCCCACGAGGGTTTCCCACAGGGCTGTCCCACGTGCACACGTGGTGGGAGTCGATCCTCGGCTTGAACGTCGAGGCAGTGCAGGGAAAACAGGTTCCTCTGGAATGGACGGACACATCTGGGGGACTCTTGGAATGGTGGCACGACCCTGGAGTTCCTCTCGCCTTTCCTGTGGAGAGCGCCTCCTCTTGAGATGCGACGGGAACGCCGGGAATTGTTTCCCTTCGAAAAAGGGAAAGGATCCCTCGTCTCGAGCTAGGAGGCGGAAACGGGGCTCCCCTGGATGTGTGCGGGACCCTCGTTCTTCCTCTCGAGTAGAGTCGGGTATGTCGGGGAACTTCTTGAGTTGCAGCAAGGGTGTGAAGGACCCTTTGGAAGTTCCAGTGGTTAGATGTGATTAGCCTCGAGAAGCCTCAGCGGAAATGGGCCTCATCTGGCCTGGAGGGCAAAACCTCCTGGATTTTCTCGAGTTGCGGCAGGTGCTCTCGACTTACGACGGGGACCTCAGGGACCCGCTCTGGTGGCCTCAGGAAAGGCCAGTCCCCATGCGAGTTCCTCGGGGGCCTCTCGGGATTCCTCTCCCGTCGATGCCGGGGCCTAAGACCTTGTGTGGAGTCGGGGCCGGAACCTGAGGATTCCTCTCCAGTGCTGACATGGATCTTGGGGTACTTCTGGAGTCTCCCCAGGGGAGTCAGTCCTCGTCTCGAATGCGGGCATGCACTTGCGCTTTCCTCCAGAGCGGTAGCAGCAGTGTCACGCAGTCCGCCGCGTGGATCAAAGGATCTATGGTTTTCCCTCGAGTCTTTCCCAAGAGGCTTTCCCACAGGGCTGTCCCAAGTGCACACGTGGTGGGAGTCGATCCTCGGCTTGAACGTCAAGGCAGTGCAGGGAAAACAGGTTCCTCTGGAATGGACTGACACATCTGGGGGACTCTTGGAATGGTGTCACGACCCTGGAGTTCCTCTCGCCTTTCCTGTGGAGAGCGCCTCCTCTTGAGATGGGACGGGAAAGCCGGGAATTCTTTCCCTACGAATCAGGGAAAGGATCCCTCATCTCGAGCTAGGAGGCGGAAACGGGGCTCCCCTGTATGTGTGCGGGACGCACGTGCTTCCTCTCGAGTGGAGACGGGTATGTCGGGGAACTTCTTGAGTTGCAGCAAGGGTGTGAAGGACCCTTTGGAAGTTCCAGTGGTTAGACGTGATTAGCCTCGAGAAGCCTCAGCGGAAATGGGCCTCATCTCGCCTGGAGGGCAAAACCTCATGGATTTTCTCGAGTTGCGGCAGGTGCTCTGGACTTACGACGGGGACCTCAGGGACCCGCTCTGGTGGCCTCAGGAAAGGCCAGTCCCCATGCGAGTTCCTCGGGGGCCTCTCGGGATTCCTCTCCCGTCGATGCCGGGGCCTAAGACCCTGTGTGGAGTCGGGGCCGGAACCTGAGGATTCCTCTCCAGTGCTTACATGGACCTTGAGGTACTTCTGGAGTCTCCCCAGGGGAGTCAGTCCTCGTCTCGAATGCGGGCATGCATTGCGCTTTCCTCCAGAGCGGTAGCAGCAGTGTCACGCAGTCCGCCGCGTGGATTAAAGGATCTATGGTTTTCCCTCGAGTCTTTCCCACGAGGCTTTCCCACGAGGCTTTCCCACAGGGCTGCGCCACGTGCACACGTGGTGGGAGTCGATCCTCGGCTTGAACGTCAAGGCAGTGCAGGGAAAACAGGTTCCTCTGGAATGGACTGACACATCTGGGGGACTCTTGGAATGGTGTCATGACCCTGGAGTTTCTCTCGCCTTTCCTGTGGAGAGCGCCTCCTCTTGAGATGCGACGGGAACGCCGGGAATTCTTTCCCTACGAAACAGGGAAAGGATCCCTCATCTCGAGCTAGGAGGCGGAAACGGGGCTCCCCTGGATGTGTGCGGGACACCACGTGCTTCCTCTCGAGTGCAGATGGGTATGTCGGGGAACTTCTTGAGTTGCAGCAAGGGTGTGAAGGACCCTTTGGAAGTTCCAGTGGTTAGATGTGATTGGCCACGAGAAGCCTCAGCGGAAATGGGCCTCATCTCGCCTGGAGGGCAAAACCTCCTGGTTTTTCTCGAGTTGCGGCAGGTGCTCTCGACTTACGACGGGACCTCAGGGACCCGCTCTGGTGGCCTCAGGAAAGGCCAGTCCCCATGCGAGTTCCTCGGGGGCCTCTCGGGATTCCTCTCCCGTCGATGCCGGAGCCTAAGACCCTGTGTGGAGTCGGGGCCGGAACCTGAGGATTCCTCTCCAGTGCTTACATGGACCTTGAGGTACTTCTGGAGTCTCCCCAGGGGAGTCAGTCCTCGTCTCGAATGCGGGCATGCATTGCGCTTTCCTCCAGAGCGGTAGCAGCAGTGTCACGCAGTCCGCCGCG
Organism: Ovis canadensis; assembly: GCF_042477335.2. Classification (NCBI taxonomy): domain Eukaryota; kingdom Metazoa; phylum Chordata; class Mammalia; order Artiodactyla; family Bovidae; genus Ovis; species Ovis canadensis. The sequence goes on from NC_091260.1 coordinate 8,386,437, forward strand.
TGGATCAAAGGATCTATGGTTTTTCCTCGAGTCTTTCCCACGAGGCTTTCCCACGAGGCTTTCCCACAGGGCTGCGCCACGTGCACACGAGGTGGGAGTCGATCCTCGGCTTGAACGTCAAGGCAGTGCAGGGAAAACAGGTTCCTCTGGAATGGACTGACACATCTGGGGGACTCTTGGAATGGTGGCACGACCCTGGAGTTCCTCTCGCCTTTCCTGTGGAGAGCGCCTCCTCTTGAGATGCGACGGGAACGCCGGGAATTCTTTCCCTACGAAACAGGGAAAGCATCCCTCATCTCGAGCTAGGAGGCGGAAACGGGGCTCCCCTGGATGTGTGCGGGACACCACGTGCTTCCTCTCGAGTGCAGACGGGTATGTCGGGGATCTTCTTGAGTTGCAGCAAGGGTGTCAAGGACCCTTTGGAAGTTCCAGTGGTTTGATGTGATTGGCCTCGAGAAGCCTCAGCGGAAATGGGCCTCATCTCGCCTGGAGGGCAAAACCTCCTGGATTTTCTCGAGTTGCGGCAGGTGCTCTCGACTTACGACGGGGACCTCAGGGAACCGCTCTGGTGGCCTCAGGAAAGGCCAGTCCCCATGCGAGTTCTTTGGGGGCCTCTCGGGATTCCTCTCCCGTCGATGCCGGGGCCTAAGACCTTGTGTGGAGTCGGGGCCGGAACCTGAGGATTCCTCTCCAGTGCTGACATGGATCTTGGGGTACTTCTGGAGTCTTCCCATGGGAGTCAGTCCTCGTCTCGAATGCGGGCATGCACTTGCGCTTTCCTCCAGAGCGGTAGCAGCAGTGTCACGCAGTCCGCCGCGTGGATCAAAGGATATATGGTTTTCCCTCGAGTCTTTCCCACGAGGCTTTCCCACGAGGCTTTCCCACAGGGCTGTCCCACGTGCACACGTGGCGGGAGTCGATCCTCGGCTTGAACGTCAAGGCAGTGCAGGGAAAACAGGTTCCTCTGGAATGGACTGACACATCTGGGGGACTCTTGGAATGGTGTCACGACCCTGGAGTTCCTCTCGCCTTTCCTGTGGAGAGCGCCTCCTCTTGAGATGCGACGGGAACGCCGGGAATTCTTTCCCTACGAAACAGGGAAAGGATCCCTCATCTCGAGCTAGGAGGCGGAAACGGGGCTCCCCTGGATGTGTGCGGAACCCCACGTGCTTCCTCTCGAGTGCAGACGGGTATGTCGGGGAACTTCTTGAGTTGCAGCAATGGTGTGAAGGACCCTTTGGAAGTTCCAGTGGTTAGATGTGATTGGCCTTGAGAAGCCTCAGCGGAAATGGGCCTCATCTCGCCTGGAGGGCAAAACCTCCTGGATTTTCTCGAGTTGCGGCAGGTGCTCTCGACTTACGACGGGGACCTAAGGGAAAGGCTCTGGTGGCCACAGGAAAGGCCAGTCCCCATGCGAGTTCCTCGGGGGCGTCTCGGGATTCCTCTCCGGTCGATGCCGGGGCCTAAGACCTTGTGTGGAGTCGGGGCCAGAACCTGAGGATTCCTCTCCAGTGCTGACATGGATCTTGGGGTACTTCTGGAGTCTCCCCAGGGGAGTCAGTCCTCGTCTCGAATGCGGGCATGCATTGCGCTTTCCTCCAGAGCGGTAGCAGCAGTGTCACGCAGTCCGCCGCGTGGATCAAAGGATCTATGGTTTTCCCTCGAGTCTTTCCCACGAGGCTTTCCCACGAGGCTTTCCCACAGGGCTGTCCCACGTGCACACGTGGTGGGAGTCGATCCTCGGCTTGAAAGTCAAGGCAGTGCAGGGAAAACAGGTTCCTCTGGAATGGACTGACTCATCTGGGGGACTCTTGGAATGGTGGCACGACCCTGGAGTTCTTCTCGCCTTTCCTGTGGAGAGCGCCTCCTCTTGAGATGCGACGGGAACGCCGCGAATTCTTTCCCTACGAAACAGGGAAAGGATCCCTCATCTCGAGCTAGGAGGCGGAAACGGGGCTCCCCTGCATGTGTGCGTGACCCACGTGCTTCCTCTCGAGTGCAGACGGGTATGTCGGGGAACTTCTTGAGTTGCAGCAAGGGTGTGAAGGACCCTTTGGAAGTTCAATTGGTTAGACGTGATTAGCCTCGAGAAGCCTCAGCGGAAATGGGCCTCATCTCGCCTGGAGGGCAAAACCTCCTGGATTTACTCGAGTTGCGGCAGGTGCTCTCGACTTACGACGGGGACCTCAGGGACCCGCTCTGGTGGCCACAGGAAAGGCCAGTCCCCATGCGAGTTCCTCGGGGGCCTCTCGGGATTCCTCTCCCGTCGATGCCGGGGCCTAAGACCCTGTGTGGAGTCGGGGCCGGAACCTGAGGATTCCTCTCCAGTGCTTACATGGACCTTGAGGTACTTCTGGAGTCTCCCCAGGGGAGTCAGTCCTCGTCTCGAATGCGGGCATGCATTGCGCTTTCCTCCAGAGCGGTAGCAGCAGTGTCACGCAGTCCGCCGCGTGGATCAAAGGATCTATGGTTTTCCCTCGAGTCTTTCCCACGAGGCTTTCCCACGAGGCTTTCCCACAGGGCTGTCCCACGTGCACACGTGGTGGGAGTCGATCCTCGGCTTGAACGTCAAGGCAGTGCAGGGAAAACAGGTTCCTCTGGAATGGACTGACACATCTGGGGGACTCTTGGAATGGTGGCACGACCCTGGAGTTCCTCTCGCCTTTCCTGTGGAGAGCGCCTCCTCTTGAGATGCGACGGGAACGCCGGGAATTCTTTCCCTACGAAACAGGGAAAGGATCCCTCATCTCGAGGTAGGAGGCGGAAACGGGGCTCCCCTGGATGTGTACGGGAACCCACGTGCTTCCTCTCGAGTGGAGACGGGTATGTCGGGGAACTTCTTGAGTTGCAGCAATGGTGTGAAGGACCCTTTGGAAGTTCCAGTGGTTAGATGTGATTGGCCTCGAGAAGCCTCAGCGGAAATGGGCCTCATCTCGCCTGGAGGGCAAAACCTCCTGGATTTTCTCGAGTTGTGGCAGGTGCTCTCGACTTACGACGGGGACCTCAGGGACCCGCTCTGGTGGCCTCAGGAAATGCCAGTCCCCATGCGAGTTCCTCGGGGGCGTCTCGGGATTCCTCTCCCGTCGATGCCGGGGCCTAAGACCTTGTGTGGAGTCGGGGCCGGAACCTGAGGATTCCTCTCCAGTGCTGACATGGATCTTGGGGTACTTCTGGAGTCTTCCCATGGGAGTCAGTCCTCGTCTCGAATGCGGGCATGCACTTGCGCTTTCCTCCAGAGCGGTAGCAGCAGTGTCACGCAGTCCGCCGCGTGGATCAAAGGATCTATGGTTTTCCCTCGAGTCTTTCCCACGAGGCTTTCCCACGAGGCTTTCCCACAGGGCTGTCCCACGTGCACACGTGGCGGGAGTCGATCCTCGGCTTGAACGTCAAGGCAGTGCAGGGAAAACAGGTTCCTCTGGAATGGACTGACACATCTGGGGGACTCTTGGAATGGTGTCACGACCCTGGAGTTCCTCTCGCCTTTCCTGTGGAGAGCGCCTCCTCTTGAGATGCGACGGGAACGCCGGGAATTCTTTCCCTACGAAACAGGGAAAGGATCCCTCATCTCGAGCTAGGAGGCGGAAACGGGGCTCCCCTGGATGTGTGCGGGACCCCACGTGCTTCCTCTCGAGTGCAGACGGGTATGTCGGGGAACATCTTGAGTTGTAGCAATGGTGTGAAGGACCCTTTGGAAGTTCCAGTGGTTAGATGTGATTGGCCTTGAGAAGCCTCAGCGGAAATGGGCCTCATCTCGCCTGGAGGGCAAAACCTCCTGGATTTTCTCGAGTTGCGGCAGGTGCTCTCGACTTACGACGGGGACCTAAGGGAAAGGCTCTGGTGGCCTCAGGAAAGGCCAGTCCCCATGCGAGTTCCTCGGGGGCGTCTCGGGATTCCTCTCCCGTCGATGCCGGGGCCTAAGACCTTGTGTGGAGTCGGGGCCAGAACCTGAGGATTCCTCTCCAGTGCTGACATGGATCTTGGGGTACTTCTGGAGTCTCCCCAGGGGAGTCAGTCCTCGTCTCGAATGCGGGCATGCATTGCGCTTTCCTCCAGAGCGGTAGCAGCAGTGTCACGCAGTCCGCCGCGTGGATCAAAGGATCTATGGTTTTCCCTCGAGTCTTTCCCACGAGGCTTTCCCACGAGGCTTTCCCACAGGGCTGTCCCACGTGCACACGTGGTGGGAGTCGATCCTCGGCTTGAAAGTCAAGGCAGTGCAGGGAAAACAGGTTCCTCTGGAATGGACTGACACATCTGGGGGACTCTTGGAATGGTGTCACGACCCTGGAGTTCCTCTCGCCTTTCCTGTGGAGAGCGCCTCCTCTTGAGATGCGACGGGAACGCCGCGAATTCTTTCCCTACGAAACAGGGAAAGGATCCCTCATCTCGAGCTAGGAGGCGGAAACGGGGCTCCCCTGCATGTGTGCGTGACCCACGTGCTTCCTCTCGAGTGCAGACGGGTATGTCGGGGAACTTCTTGAGTTGCAGCAAGGGTGTGAAGGACCCTTTGGAAGTTCAATTGGTTAGACGTGATTAGCCTCGAGAAGCCTCAGCGGAAATGGGCCTCATCTCGCCTGGAGGGCAAAACCTCCTGGATTTACTCGAGTTGCGGCAGGTGCTCTCGACTTACGACGGGGACCTCAGGGACCCGCTCTGGTGGCCTCAGGAAAGGCCAGTCCCCATGCGAGTTCCTCGGGGGCCTCTCGGGATTCCTCTCCCGTCGATGCCGGGGCCTAAAACCTTGTGTGGAGTCGGGGCCGGAACCTGAGGATTCCTCTCCGGTGCTGACATGGATCTTGGGGTACTTCTGGAGTCTCCCCAGGGGAGTCAGTCCTCGTCTCGAATGCGGGCATGCACTTGTGCTTTCCTCCAGAGCGGTAGCAGCAGTGTCACGCAGTCCGCCGCGTGGATCAAAGGATCTATGGTTTTCCCTCGAGTCTTTCCCACGAGGCTTTCCCACGAGGCTTTCCCACAGGGCTGTCCCACGTGCACACGTGGTGGGAGTCGATCCTCGGCTTGAACGTCAAGGCAGTGCAGGGAAAACAGGTTCCTCTGGAATGGACTGACACATCTGGGGGACTCTTGGAATGGTGGCACGACCCTGGAGTTCCTCTCGCCTTTCCTGTGGAGAGCGCCTCCTCTTGAGATGCGACGGGAACGCCGGGAATTCTTTCCCTACGAAACAGGGAAATGATCCCTCATCTCGAGCTAGGAGGCGGAAACGGGGCTCCCCTGGATGTGTGCGGGACACCACGTGCTTCCTCTCGAGTGGAGACGGGTATGTCTTGGAACTTCTTGAGTTGCAGCAAGGGTGTGAAGGACCCTTTGGAAGTTCCAGTGGTTAGACGTGATTGGCCTCGAGAAGCCTCAGCGGAAATGGGCCTCATCTCGCCTGGAGGGCAAAACCTCCTGGATTTTCTCGAGTTGCGGCAGGTGCTCTCGACTTACGACGGGGACCTAAGGGAAAGGCTCTGGTGGCCTCAGGAAAGGCCAGTCCCCATGCGAGTTCCTCGGGGGCGTCTCGGGATTCCTCTCCCGTCGATTCCGGGGCCTAAGACCTTGTGTGGAGTCGGGGCCGGAACCTGAGGATTCCTCTCCAGTGCTGACATGGATCTTGGGGTACTTCTGGAGTCTCCCCAGGGGAGTCAGTCCTCGTCTCGAATGCGGGCATGCACTTGCGCTTTCCTCCAGAGCGGTAGCAGCAGTGTCACGCCGTCCGCCGCGTGGATCAAAGGATGTTTGGTTTTCCCTCGAGTCTTTCCCACGAGGCTTTCCCACGAGGCTTTCCCACAGGGCTGTCCCACGTGCATACGTGGTGGGAGTCGATCCTCAGCTTGAACGTCAATGCAGTGCAGGGAAAACAGGTTCCTCTGGAATGGACTGACACATCTGGGGGACTCTTGGAATGGTGGCATGACCCTGGAGTTCCTCTCGCCTTTCCTGTGGAGAGCGCCTCCTCTTGAGATGCGACGGGAACGCCGGGAATTCTTTCCCTACGAAACAGGGAAAGGATCCCTCATCTCGAGCTAGGAGGCGGAAACGGGGCTCCCCTGGATGTGTGCGGGACACCACGTGCTTCCTCTCGAGTGCAAACGGGTATGTTGGGGAACTTCTTGAGTTGCAGCAAGGGTGTGAAGGACCCTTTGGAAGTTCCAGTGGTTAGATGTGATTGGCCTCGAGAAGCCTCAGCGGAAATGGGCCTCATCTCGCCTGGAGGGGAAAACCTCCTAGATTTTCTCGAGTTGCGGCAGGTGCTCTCGACTTACGACGGGGACCTCAGGGACCCGCTCTGGTGGCCTCAGAAAAGGCCAGTCCCCATGCGAGTTCCTCGGGGGCCTCTCGGGATTCCTCTCCCGTCGATGCCGGGGCCTAAAACCGTGTGTGGAGTCGGGGCCGGAACCTGAGGATTCCTCTCCAGTGCTGACATGGATCTTGGGGTACTTCTGGAGTCTCCCCAGGGGAGTCAGTCCTCGTCTCGAATGCGGCCATACACTTGTGCTTTCCTCTAGAGCGGTAGCAGCAGTGTCACGCAGTCCGCCGCGTGGATCAAAGGATCTATGGTTTTCCCTCGAGTCTTTCCCACGAGGCTTTCCCACGAGGCTTTCCCACAGGGCTGTCCCACGTGCACACGTGGTGGGAGTCGATCCTCGGCTTGAACGTCAAGGCAGTGCAGGGAAAACAGGTTCCTCTGGAATGGACTGACACATCTGGGGGACTCTTGGAATGGTGTCACGACCCTGGAGTTCCTCTCGCCTTTCCTGTGGAGAGCGCCTCCTCTTGAGATGCGACGGGAACGCCGGGAATTCTTTCCCTACGAAACAGGGAAAGGATCCCTCATCTCGAGCTAGGAGGCGGAAACGGGGCTCCCCTGGATGTGTGCAGGACCCCACGTGCTTCCTCTCGAGTGCAGACGGGTATGTCGGGGAACTTCTTGAGTTGCAGCAATGGTGTGAAGGACCCTTTGGAAGTTCCAGTGGTTAGATGTGATTGGCCTTGAGAAGCCTCAGCGGAAATGGGCCTCATCTCGCCTGGAGGGCAAAACCTCCTGGATTTTCTCGAGTTGCGGCAGGTGCTCTCGACTTACGACGGGGACCTAAGGGAAAGGCTCTGGTGGCCTCAGGAAAGGCCAGTCCCCATGCGAGTTCCTCGGGGGCGTCTCGGGATTCCTCTCCCGTCGATGCCGGGGCCTAAGACCTTGTGTGGAGTCGGGGCCAGAACCTGAGGATTCCTCTCCAGTGCTGACATGGATCTTGGGGTACTTCTGGAGTCTCCCCAGGGGAGTCAGTCCTCGTCTCGAATGCGGGCATGCATTGCGCTTTCCTCCAGAGCGGTAGCAGCAGTGTCACGCAGTCCGCCGCGTGGATCAAAGGATCTATGGTTTTCCCTCGAGTCTTTCCCACGAGGCTTTCCCACGAGGCTTTCCCACAGGGCTGTCCCACGTGCACACGTGGTGGGAGTCGATCCTCGGCTTGAACGTCAAGGCAGTGCAGGGAAAACAGGTTCCTCTGGAATGGACTGACTCATCTGGGGGACTCTTGGAATGGTGGCACGACCCTGGAGTTCCTCTCGCCTTTCCTGTGGAGAGCGCCTCCTCTTGAGATGCGACGGGAACGCCGCGAATTCTTTCCCTACGAAACAGGGAAAGGATCCCTCATCTCGAGCTAGGAGGCGGAAACGGGGCTCCCCTGCATGTGTGCGTGACCCACGTGCTTCCTCTCGAGTGCAGACGGGTATGTCGGGGAACTTCTTGAGTTGCAGCAAGGGTGTGAAGGACCCTTTGGAAGTTCCAGTGGTTAGACGTGATTAGCCTCGAGAAGCCTCAGCGGAAATGGGCCTCATCTCGCCTGGAGGGCAAAACCTCCTGGATTTTCTCGAGTTGCGGCAGGTGCTCTCGACTTACGACGGGGACCTAAGGGAAAGGCTCTGGTGGCCTCAGGAAAGGCCAGTCCCCATGCGAGTTCCTCGGGGGCGTCTCGGGATTCCTCTCCCGTCGATGCCGGGGCCTAAGACCTTGTGTGGAGTCGGGGCCGGAACCTGAGGATTCCTCTCCAGTGCTGACATGGATCTTGGGGTACTTCTGGAGTCTCCCCAGGGGAGTCAGTCCTCGTCTCGAATGCGGGCATGCATTGCGCTTTCCTCCAGAGCGGTAGCAGCAGTGTCACGCAGTCCGCCGCGTGGATCAAAGGATGTTTGGTTTTCCCTCGAGTCTTTCCCACGAGGCTTTCCCACGAGGCTTTCCCACAGGGCTGTCCCACGTGCACACGTGGTGGGAGTCGATCCTCAGCTTGAACGTCAAGGCAGTGCAGGGAAAACAGGTTCCTCTGGAATGGACTGACACATCTGGGGGACTCTTGGAATGGTGGCATGACCCTGGAGTTCCTCTCGCCTTTCCTGTGGAGAGCGCCTCCTCTTGAGATGCGACGGGAACGCCGCGAATTCTTTCCCTACGAAACAGGGAAAGGATCCCTCATCTCGAGCTAGGAGGCGGAAACGGGGCTCCCCTGGATGTGTGCGGGACACCACGTGCTTCCTCTCGAGTCCAAACGGGTATGTTAGGGAACTTCTTGAGTTGCAGCAAGGGTGTGAAGGACCCTTTGGAAGTTCCAGTGGTTAGATGTGATTGGCCTCGAGAAGCCTCAGCGGAAATGGGCCTCATCTCGCCTGGAGGGGAAAACCTCCTAGATTTTCTCGAGTTGCGGCAGGTGCTCTCGACTTACGACGGGGACCTCAGGGACCCGCTCTGGTGGCCTCAGGAAAGGCCAGTCCCCATGCGAGTTCCTCGGGGGCCTCTCGGGATTCCTCTCCCGTCGATGCCGGGGCCTGAAACCTTGTGTGGAGTCGGGGCCGGAACCTGAGGATTCCTCTCCGGTGCTGACATGGATCTTGGGGTACTTCTGGAGTCTCCCCAGGGGAGTCAGTCCTCGTCTCGAATGCGGGCATGCACTTGTGCTTTCCTCTAGAGCGGTAGCAGCAGTGTCACGCAGTCCGCCGCGTGGATCAAAGGATCTATGGTTTTCCCTCGAGTGTTTCCCACGAGGCTTTCCCACGAGGCTTTCCCACAGGGCTGTCCCACGTGCACACGTGGTGGGAGTCGATCCTCGGCTTGAACGTCAAGGCAGTGCAGGGAAAACAGGTTCCTCTGGAATGGACTGACACATCTGGGGGACTCTTGGAATGGTGTCACGACCCTGGAGTTCCTCTCGCCTTTCCTGTGGAGAGCGCCTCCTCTTGAGATGCGACGGGAACGCCGGGAATTCTTTCCCTACGAAACAGGGAAAGGATCCCTCATCTCGACCTAGGAGGCGGAAACGGGGCTCCCCTGGATGTGTGCGGGACACCACATGCTTCCTCCCGAGTGGAGACGGGTATGTCGGGGAACTTCTTGAGTTGCAGCAAGGGTGTGAAGGACCCTTTGGAAGTTCCAGTGGTTAGACGTGATTGGCCTCGAGAAGCCTCAGCGGAAATGGGCCTCATCTTGCCTGTAGGGCAAAACTTCCTGGATTTTCTAGAGTTGCGGCAGGTGCTCTCGACTTACGACGGGGACCTCAGGGACCCGCTCTGGTGGCCTCAGGAAAGGCCAGTCCCCATGCGAGTTCCTCAGGGGCGTCTCGGGATTCCTCTCCCGTCGATGCCGGGGCCTAAGACCTTGTGTGGAGTCGGGGCCGGAACCTGAGGATTCCTCTCCAGTGCTGACATGGATCTTGGGGTACTTCTGGAGTCTCCCCAGGGGAGTCAGTCCTCGTCTAGAATGCGGGCATGCACTTGCGCTTTCCTCCAGAGCGGTAGCAGCAGTGTCACGCAGTCCGCCGCGTGGATCAAAGGATCTATGGTTTTCCCTCGAGTCTTTCCCACGAGGCTTTCCCACGAGGCTTTCCCACAGGGCTGTCCCACGTTCACACGTGGTGGGAGTCGATCCTCGGCTTGAACGTCAAGGCAGTGCAGGGAAAACAGGTTCCTCTGGAATGGACTGACACATCTGGGGGACTCTTGGAATGGTGGCATGACCCTGGAGTTCCTCTCGCCTTTCCTGTGGAGAGCGCCTCCTCTTGAGTTGCGACGGGAACGCCGGGAATTCTTTCCCTACGAAACAGGGAAAGGATCCCTCATCTCGAGCTAGGAGGCGGAAACGGGGCTCCCCTGGATGTGTGCGGGACACCACGTGCTTCCTCTCGAGTGCAGACGGGTATGTCGGGGAACTTCTTGAGTTGCAGCAAGGGTGTGAAGGACCCTTTGGAAGTTCCAGTGGTTAGATGTGATTGGCCTCGAGAAGCCTCAGCGGAAATGGGCCTCATCTCGCCTGGATGGCAAAACCTCCTGGATTTTCTCGAGTTGCGGCAGGTGATCTCGACTTACGACGGGGACCTCAGGGACCCGCTCTGGTGGCCTCAGGACAGGCCAGTCCTATTGCGAGTTCCTCGGGGGCCTGTCGCGATTCCTCTCCTGTCGATGCCGGGGCCTAAGACCTTGTGTGGAGTCGGGGCCGGAACCTGAGGATTCCTCTCCAGTGCTGACATGGATCTTGGGGTACTTCTGGACTCTCCCCAGGGGAGTCAGTCCTCGTCTCGAATGCGGGCATGCACTTGCGCTTTCCTCCAGAGCGGTAGCAGCACTGTCACCCAGTCCGCCGCGTGGATCAAAGGATCTATGGTTTTCCCTCGAGTCTTTCCCCCGAGGCTTTCCCACGAGCCTTTCCCACAGGGCTGTCCCACGTGCACACGTGGTGGGAGTCGATCCTCGGCTTGAACGTCAAGGCAGTGCAGGGAAAACAGGTTCCTCTGGAATGGACTGACACATCTGGGGGACTCTTGGAATGGTGGCACGACCCTGGAGTTCCTCTCGCCTTTCCTGTGGAGAGCGCCTCCTCTTGAGATGCCACGGGAACGCCGGGAATTCTTTCCCTACGAAACAGGGAAAGGATCCCTCATCTCGAGCTAGGAGGCGGAAACGGGGCTCCCCTGGATGTGTGCGGGACACCACGTGCTTCCTCTCGAGTGGAGACGGGTATGTCGGGGAACTTCTTGAGTTGCAGCAATGGTGTGAAGGACCCTTTGGAAGTTCCAGTGGTTAGATGTGATTGGCCTCGAGAAGCCTCAGCGGAAATGGGCCTCATCTCGCCTGGAGGGCAAAACCTCCTGGATTTTCTCGAGTTGCGGCAGGTGCTCTCGACTTACGACGGGGACCTCAGGGACCCGCTCTGGTGGCCTCAGGAAAGGCCAGTCCCCATGCGAGTTCCTCAGGGGCCTCTCGGGATTCCTCTCCCGTCGATGCCGGGGCCTAAGACCTTGTGTGGAGTCGGGGCCGGAACCTGAGGATTCCTCTCCAGTGCTGACATGGATCTTGGGGTACTTCTGGAGTCTCCCCAGGGGAGTCAGTCCTCGTCTCGAATGCGGGCATGCACTTGCGCTTTCCTCCAGAGCGGTAGCAGCAGTGTCACGCAGTCCGCCGCGTGGATCAAAGGATGTTTGGTTTTCCCTCGAGTCTTTCCCACGAGGCTTTCCCACGAGGCTTTCCCACAGGGCTGTCCCACGTTCACACGTGGTGGGAGTCGATCCTCGGCTTGAACGTCAAGGCAGTGCAGGGAAAACAGGTTCCTCTGGAATGGACTGACACATCTGGGGGACTCTTGGAATGGTGGCACGACCCTGGAGTTCCTCTCGCCTTTCCTGTGGAGAGCGCCTCCTCTTGAGATGCGACGGGAACGCCGGGAATTCTTTCCCTACGAAACAGGGAAAGGATCCCTCATCTCGAGCTAGGAGGCGGAAACGGGGCTCCCCTGGATGTGTGCGGGACACCACGTGCTTCCTCTCGAGTGCAGACGGGTATGTCGGGGAACTTCTTGAGTTTCAGCAAGGGTGTGAAGGACCCTTTGGAAGTTCCAGTGGTTAGATGTGATTGGCCTCGAGAAGCCTCAGCGGAAATGGGCCTCATCTCGCCTGGAGGGCAAAACCTCCTGGATTTTCTCGAGTTGCGGCATGTGCTCTCGACTTACGACGGGGACCTCAGGGACCCGCTCTGGTGGCCTCAGGACAGGCCAGTCCTATTGCGAGTTCCTCGGGGGCCTCTCGGGATTCCTCTCCTGTCGATGCCGGGGCCTAAGACCTTGTGTGGAGTCGGGGCCGGAACCTGAGGATTCCTCTCCAGTGCTGACATGGATCTTGGGGTACTTCTGGAGTCTCCCCAGGGGAGTCAGTCCTCGTCTCGAATGCGGGCATGCACTTGCGCTTTCCTCCAGAGCGGTAGCAGCAGTGTCACGCAGTCCGCCGCGTGGATCAAAGGATCTATGGTTTTCCCTCGAGTCTTTCCCCCGAGGCTTTCCCACGAGCCTTTCCCACAGGGCTGTCCCACGTGCACACGTGGTGGGAGTCGATCCTCGGCTTGAACGTCAAGGCAGTGCAGGGAAAACAGGTTCCTCTGGAATGGACTGACACATCTGGGGGACTCTTGGAATGGTGGCACGACCCTGGAGTTCCTCTCGCCTTTCCTGTGGAGAGCGCCTCCTCTTGAGATGCGACGGGAACGCCGGGAATTCTTTCCCTACGAAACAGGGAAAGGATCCCTCATCTCGAGCTAGGAGGCGGAAACGGGGCTCCCCTGGATGTGTGCGGGACACCACGTGCTTCCTCTCGAGTGCAGACGGGTATGTCGGGGAACTTCTTGAGTTGCAGCAATGGTGTGAAGGACCCTTTGGAAGTTCCAGTGGTTAGATGTGATTGGCCTCGAGAAGCCTCAGCGGAAATGGGCCTCATCTCGCCTGGAGGGCAAAACCTCCTGGATTTTCTCGAGTTGCGGCAGGTGCTCTCGACTTACGACGGGGACCTCAGGGACCCGCTCTGGTGGCCTCAGGAAAGGCCAGTCCCCATGCGAGTTCCTCGGGGGCCTCTCGGGATTCCTCTCCCGTCGATGCCGGGGCCTAAGACCTTGTGTGGAGTCGGGGCCGGAACCTGAAGATTCCTCTCCAGTGCTGACATGGATCTTGGGGTACTTCTGGAGTCTCCCCAGGGGAGTCAGTCCTCGTCTCGAATGCGGGCATGCACTTGCGCTTTCCTCCACAGCGGTAGCAGCAGTGTCACGCAGTCCGCCGCGTGGATCAAAGGATCTATGGTTTTCCCTCGAGTCTTTCCCCCGAGGCTTTCCCACGAGACTTTCCCACAGGGCTGTCCCACGTGCACACGTGGTGGGAGTCGATCCTCGGCTTGAACGTCAAGGCAGTGCAGGGAAAACAGGTTCCTCTGGAATGGACTGACATATCTGGGGGACTCTTGGAATGGTGGCACGACCCTGGAGTTCCTCTCGCCTTTCCTGTGGAGAGCGCCTCCTCTTGAGATGCCACGGGAACGCCGGGAATTCTTTCCCTACGAAACAGGGAAAGGATCCCTCATCTCGAGCTAGGAGGCGGAAACGGGGCTCCCCTGGATGTGTGCGGGACACCACGTGCTTCCTCTCGAGTGGAGACTGGTATGTCGGGGAACTTCTTGAGTTGCAGCAATGGTGTGAAGGACCCTTTGGAAGTTCCAGTGGTTAGATGTGATTGGCCTCGAGAAGCCTCAGCGGAAATGGGCCTCATCTCGCCTGGAGGGCAAAACCTCCTGGATTTTCTCGAGTTGCGGCAGGTGCTCTCGACTTACGACGGGGACCTCAGGGACCCGCTCTGGTGGCCTCAGGAAAGGCCAGTCCCCATGCGAGTTCCTCGGGGGCCTCTCCGGATTCCTCTCCCGTCGATGCCGGGGCCTAAGACCTTGTGTGGAGTCGGGGCCGGAACCTGAGGATTCCTCTCCAGTGCTGACATGGATCTTGGGGTACTTCTGGAGTCTCCCCAGGGGAGTCAGTCCTCGTCTCGAATGCGGGCATGCACTTGCGCTTTCCTCCAGAGTGGTAGCAGCAGTGTCACGCAGTCCGCCGCGTGGATCAAAGGATCTATGGTTTTCCCTCGAGTCTTTCCCACGAGGCTTTCCCACGAGGCTTTCCCACAGGGATGTCCCAAGTGCACACGTGGTGGGAGTCGATCCTCGGCTTGAACGTCAAGGCAGTGCAGGGAAAACAGGTTCCTCTGGAATGGACTGACACATCTGGGGGACTCTTGGAATGGTGTCACGACCCTGGAGTTCCTCTCGCCTTTCCTGTGGAGAGCGCCTCCTCTTGAGATGCGACGGGAACGCCGGGAATTCTTTCCCTTCGAAACAGGGAAAGGATCCCTCATCTCGAGCTAGGAGGCGGAAACGGGGCTCCCCTGGATGTGTGCGGGACCCACGTGTTTCCTCTCGAGTGCAGACGGGTATGTCGGGGAACTTCTTGAGTTGCAGCAAGGGTGTGAAGGACCCTTTGGAAGTTCCAGTGGTTAGACGTGATTGGCCTCGAGAAGCCTCAGCGGAAATGGGCCTCATCTTGCCTGTAGGGCAAAACTTCCTGGATTTTCTAGAGTTGCGGCAGGTGCTCTCGACTTACGACGGGGACCTCAGGGACCCGCTCTGGTGGCCTCAGGAAAGGCCAGTCCCCATGCGAGTTCCTCAGGGGCGTCTCGGGATTCCTCTCCCGTCGATGCCGGGGCCTAAGACCTTGTGTGGAGTCGGGGCCGGAACCTGAGGATTCCTCTCCAGTGCTGACATGGATCTTGGGGTACTTCTGGAGTCTCCCCAGGGGAGTCAGTCCTCGTCTCGAATGCGGGCATGCACTTGCGCTTTCCTCCAGAGCGGTAGCAGCAGTGTCACGCAGTCCGCCGCGTGGATCAAAGGATCTATGGTTTTCCCTCGAGTCTTTCCCACGAGGCTTTCCCACGAGGCTTTCCCACAGGGCTGTCCCACGTTCACACGTGGTGGGAGTCGATCCTCGGCTTGAACGTCAAGGCAGTGCAGGGAAAACAGGTTCCTCTGGAATGGACTGACACATCTGGGGGACTCTTGGAATGGTGGCATGACCCTGGAGTTCCTCTCGCCTTTCCTGTGGAGAGCGCCTCCTCTTGAGTTGCGACGGGAACGCCGGGAATTCTTTCCCTACGAAACAGGGAAAGGATCCCTCATCTCGAGCTAGGAGGCGGAAACGGGGCTCCCCTGGATGTGTGCGGGACACCACGTGCTTCCTCTCGAGTGCAGACGGGTATGTCGGGGAACTTCTTGAGTTGCAGCAAGGGTGTGAAGGACCCTTTGGAAGTTCCAGTGGTTAGATGTGATTGGCCTCGAGAAGCCTCAGCGGAAATGGGCCTCATCTCGCCTGGAGGGCAAAACCTCCTGGATTTTCTCGAGTTGCGGCATGTGCTCTCGACTTACGACGGGGACCTCAGGGACCCGCTCTGGTGGCCTCAGGACAGGCCAGTCCTATTGCGAGTTCCTCGGGGGCCTGTCGGGATTCCTCTCCTGTCGATGCCGGGGCCTAAGACCTTGTGTGGAGTCGGGGCCGGAACCTGAGGATTCCTCTCCAGTGCTGACATGGATCTTGGGGTACTTCTGGACTCTCCCCAGGGGAGTCAGTCCTCGTCTCGAATGCGGGCATGCACTTGCGCTTTCCTCCAGAGGGGTAGCAGCAGTGTCACGCAGTCAGCCGCGAGGATCAAAGGATCTATGGTTTTCCCTCGAGTCTTTCCCCCGAGGCTTTCCCACGAGCCTTTCCCACAGGGCTGTCCCACGTGCACACGTGGTGGGAGTCGATCCTCGGCTTGAACGTCAAGGCAGTGCAGGGAAAACAGGTTCCTCTGGAATGGACTGACACATCTGGGGGACTCTTGGAGTGGTGGCACGACCCTGGAGTTCCTCTCGCCTTTCCTGTGGAGAGCGCCTCCTCTTGAGATGCCACGGGAACGCCGGGAATTCTTTCCCTACGAAACAGGGAAAGGATCCCTCATCTCGAGCTAGGAGGCGGAAACGGGGCTCCCCTGGATGTGTGCGGGACACCACGTGCTTCCTCTCGAGTGCAGACGGGTATGTCGGGGAACTTCTTGAGTTGCAGCAATGGTGTGAAGGACCCTTTGGAAGTTCCAGTGGTTAGATGTGATTGGCCTCGAGAAGCCTCAGCGGAAATGGGCCTCATCTCGCCTGGAGGGCAAAACCTCCTGGATTTTCTCGAGTTGCGGCAGGTGCTCTCGACTTACGACGGGGACCTCAGGGACCCGCTCTGGTGGCCTCAGGAAAGGCCAGTCCCCGTGCGAGTTCCTCAGGGGCCTCTCGGGATTCCTCTCCCGTCGATGCCGGGGCCTAAGACCTTGTGTGGAGTCGGGGCCGGAACCTGAGGATTCCTCTCCAGTGCTGACATGGATCTTGGGGTACTTCTGGAGTCTCCCCAGGGGAGTCAGTCCTCGTCTCGAGTGCGGGCATGCACTTGCGCTTTCCTCCAGAGCGGTAGCAGCAGTGTCACGCAGTCCGCCGCGTGGATCAAAGGATCTATGGTTTTCCCTCGAGTCTTTCCCCCGAGGCTTTCCCACGAGGCTTTCCCACAGGGCTGTCCCACGTGCACACGTGGTGGGAGTCGATCCTCAGCTTGAACGTCAAGGCAGTGCAGGGAAAACAGGTTCCTCTGGAATGGACTGACACATCTGGGGGACTCTTGGAATGGTGGCACGACCCTGGAGTTCCTCTCGCCTTTCCTGTGGAGAGCGCCTCCTCTTGAGTTGCGACGGGAACGCCGGGAATTCTTTCCCTACGAAACAGGGAAAGGATCCCTCATCTCGAGCTAGGAGGCGGAAACGGGGCTCCCCTGGATGTGTGCGGGACACCACGTGCTTCCTCTCGTGTGCAGACGGGTATGTCGGGGAACTTCTTGAGTTGCAGCAAGGGTGTGAAGGACCCTTTGGAAGTTCCAGTGGTTAGACGTGATTAGCCTCGAGAAGCCTCAGCGGAAATGGGCCTCATCTCGCCTGGAGGGCAAAACCTCCTGGATTTTCTCGAGTTGCGGCAGGTGCTCTCGACTTACGACGGGGACCTCAGGGAAAGGCTCTGGTGGCCTCAGGAAAGGCCAGTCCCCATGCGAGTTCCTCGGGGGCCTCTCGGGATTTCTCTCCCGTCGATGCCGGGGCCTAAGACCTTGTGTGGAGTCGGGGCCGGAACCTGAGGATTCCTCTCCAGTGCTGACATGGATCTTGGGGTACTTCTGGAGTCTCCCCAGGGGAATCAGTCCTCGTCTCGAATGCGGGCATGCACTTGCGCTTTCCTCCAGAGCGGTAGCAGCAGTGTCACGCAGTCCGCTGCGTGGATCAAAGGATCTATGGTTTTCCCTCGAGTCTTTCCCACGAGGCTTTCCCACGAGGCTTTCCCACAGGGCTGTCCCACGTGCACACGTGGTGGGAGTCGATCCTCGGCTCTAATGTCAAGCCAGTGCAGGGAAAACAGGTTCCTCTGGAATGGACTGACACATCTGGGGGACTCTTGGAATGGTGGCACGACCCTGGAGTTCCTCTCGCCTTTCCTGTGGAGAGCGCCTCCTCTTGAGATGCCACGGGAACGCCGGGAATTCTTTCCCTACGAAACAGGGAAAGGATCCCTCATCTCGAGCTAGGAGGCGGAAACGGGGCTCCCCTGGATGTGTGCGGGACACCACGTGCTTCCTCTCGAGTGGAGACGGGTATGTCGGGGAACTTCTTGAGTTGCAGCAATGGTGTGAAGGACCCTTTGGAAGTTCCAGTGGTTAGATGTGATTGGCCTCGAGAAGCCTCAGCGGAAATGGGCCTCATCTCGCCTGGAGGGCAAAACCTCCTGGATTTTCTCGAGTTGCGGCAGGTGCTCTCGACTTACGACGGGGACCTCAGGGACCCGCTCTGGTGGCCTCAGGAAAGGCCAGTCCCCATGCGAGTTCCTCGGGGGCCTCTCGGGATTCCTCTCCCGTCGATGCCGGGGCCTAAGACCTTGTGTGTAGTCGGGGCCGGAACCTGAGGATTCCTCTCCAGTGCTGACATGGATCTTGGGGTACTTCTGGAGTCTCCCCAGGGGAGTCAGTCCTCGTCTCGAATGCGGGCATGCACTTGCGCTTTCCTCCAGAGCGGTAGCAGCAGTGTCACGCAGTCCGCCGCGTGGATCAAAGGATCTATGGTTTTCCCTCGAGTCTTTCCCATGAGGCTTTCCCACGAGGCTTTCCCACAGGGCTGTCCCACGTGCACACGTGGTGGGAGTCGATCCTCGGCTTGAACGTCAAGGCAGTGCAGGGAAAACAGGTTCCTCTGGAATGGACTGACACATCTGGGGGACTCTTGGAATGGTGGCACGACCCTGGAGTTCCTCTCGCCTTTCCTGTGGAGAGCGCCTCCTCTTGAGATGCGACGGGAACGCCGGGAATTCTTTCCCTACGAAACAGGGAAAGGATCCCTCATCTCGAGCTAGGAGGCGGAAACGGGGCTCCCCTGGATGTGTGCGGGACCCCACGTGCTTCCTCTCGAGTGGAGACGGGTATGTCGGGGAACTTCTTGAGTTGCAGCAATGGTGTGAAGGACCCTTTGGAAGTTCCAGTGGTTAGATGTGATTGGCCTCGTGAAGCCTCAGCGGAAATGGGCCTCATCTCGCCTGGAGGGCAAAACCTCCTGGATTTTCTCGAGTTGCGGCAGGTGCTCTCGACTTACGACGGGGACCTCAGGGATCCGCTCTGGTGGCCTCAGGAAAGGCCAGTCCCCATGCGAGTTCCTCGGGGGCGTCTCGGGATTCCTCTCCCGTCGATGCCGGGGCCTAAGACCTTGTGTGGGGTCGGGGCCGGAACCTGAGGATTCCTCTCCAGTGCTGACATGGATCTTGGGGTACTTCTGGAGTCTCCCCAGGGGAGTCAGTCCTCGTCTCGAATGCGGGCATACACTTGCGATTTCCTCCAGAGCGGTAGCAGCAGTGTCATGCAGTCCGCCACGTGGATCAAAGGATCTATGGTTTTCCCTCGAGTCTTTCCCACGAGGCTTTCCCACGAGGCTTTCCCACAGGGCTGTCCCACGTGCACACGTGGTGGGAGTCGATCCTCGGCTTGAACGTCAAGGCAGTGCAGGGAAAACAGGTTCCTCTGGAATGGACTGACACATCTGGGGGACTCTTGGAATGGTGGCACGACCCTGGAGTTCCTCTCGCCTTTCCTGTGGAGAGCGCCTCCTCTTGAGATGCGACGGGAACGCCGGGAATTCTTTCCCTAAGAAACAGGGAAAGAATCCCTCATCTCGAGCTAGGAGGCGGAAACGGGGCTCCCCTGGATGTGTGCGGGACACCACATGCTTCCTCCCGAGTGGAGACGGGTATGTCGGGGAACTTCTTGAGTTGCAGCAAGGGTGTGAAGGACCCTTTGGAAGTTCCAGTGGTTAGACGTGATTGGCCTCGAGAAGCCTCAGCGGAAATGGGCCTCATCTTGCCTGTAGGGCAAAACTTCCTGGATTTTCTAGAGTTGCGGCAGGTGCTCTCGACTTACGACGGGGACCTCAGGGACCCGCTCTGGTGGCCTCAGGAAAGGCCAGTCCCCATGCGAGTT
Organism: Ovis canadensis; assembly: GCF_042477335.2. NCBI lineage: Eukaryota > Metazoa > Chordata > Mammalia > Artiodactyla > Bovidae > Ovis > Ovis canadensis. The sequence goes on from NC_091260.1 coordinate 8,405,844, forward strand.
CCTCAGGGGCGTCTCGGGATTCCTCTCCCGTCGATGCCGGGGCCTAAGACCTTGTGTGGAGTCGGGGCCGGAACCTGAGGATTCCTCTCCAGTGCTGACATGGATCTTGGGGTACTTCTGGAGTCTCCCCAGGGGAGTCAGTCCTCGTCTCGAATGCGGGCATGCACTTGCGCTTTCCTCCAGAGCGGTAGCAGCAGTGTCACGCAGTCCGCCGCGTGGATCAAAGGATCTATGGTTTTCCCTCGAGTCTTTCCCACGAGGCTTTCCCACGAGGCTTTCCCACAGGGCTGTCCCACGTTCACACGTGGTGGGAGTCGATCCTCGGCTTGAACGTCAAGGCAGTGCAGGGAAAACAGGTTCCTCTGGAATGGACTGACACATCTGGGGGACTCTTGGAATGGTGGCATGACCCTGGAGTTCCTCTCGCCTTTCCTGTGGAGAGCGCCTCCTCTTGAGTTGCGACGGGAACGCCGGGAATTCTTTCCCTACGAAACAGGGAAAGGATCCCTCATCTCGAGCTAGGAGGCGGAAACGGGGCTCCCCTGGATGTGTGCGGGACACCACGTGCTTCCTCTCGAGTGCAGACGGGTATGTCGGGGAACTTCTTGAGTTGCAGCAAGGGTGTGAAGGACCCTTTGGAAGTTCCAGTGGTTAGATGTGATTGGCCTCGAGAAGCCTCAGCGGAAATGGGCCTCATCTCGCCTGGAGGGCAAAACCTCCTGGATTTTCTCGAGTTGCGGCAGGTGATCTCGACTTACGACGGGGACCTCAGGGACCCGCTCTGGTGGCCTCAGGACAGGCCAGTCCTATTGCGAGTTCCTCGGGGGCCTGTCGCGATTCCTCTCCTGTCGATGCCGGGGCCTAAGACCTTGTGTGGAGTCGGGGCCGGAACCTGAGGATTCCTCTCCAGTGCTGACATGGATCTTGGGGTACTTCTGGACTCTCCCCAGGGGAGTCAGTCCTCGTCTCGAATGCGGGCATGCACTTGCGCTTTCCTCCAGAGCGGTAGCAGCAGTGTCACCCAGTCCGCCGCGTGGATCAAAGGATCTATGGTTTTCCCTCGAGTCTTTCCCCCGAGGCTTTCCCACGAGCCTTTCCCACAGGGCTGTCCCACGTGCACACGTGGTGGGAGTCGATCCTCGGCTTGAACGTCAAGGCAGTGCAGGGAAAACAGGTTCCTCTGGAATGGACTGACACATCTGGGGGACTCTTGGAATGGTGGCACGACCCTGGAGTTCCTCTCGCCTTTCCTGTGGAGAGCGCCTCCTCTTGAGATGCCACGGGAACGCCGGGAATTCTTTCCCTACGAAACAGGGAAAGGATCCCTCATCTCGAGCTAGGAGGCGGAAACGGGGCTCCCCTGGATGTGTGCGGGACACCACGTGCTTCCTCTCGAGTGGAGACGGGTATGTCGGGGAACTTCTTGAGTTGCAGCAATGGTGTGAAGGACCCTTTGGAAGTTCCAGTGGTTAGATGTGATTGGCCTCGAGAAGCCTCAGCGGAAATGGGCCTCATCTCGCCTGGAGGGCAAAACCTCCTGGATTTTCTCGAGTTGCGGCAGGTGCTCTCGACTTACGACGGGGACCTCAGGGACCCGCTCTGGTGGCCTCAGGAAAGGCCAGTCCCCATGCGAGTTCCTCAGGGGCCTCTCGGGATTCCTCTCCCGTCGATGCCGGGGCCTAAGACCTTGTGTGGAGTCGGGGCCGGAACCTGAGGATTCCTCTCCAGTGCTGACATGGATCTTGGGGTACTTCTGGAGTCTCCCCAGGGGAGTCAGTCCTCGTCTCGAATGCGGGCATGCACTTGCGCTTTCCTCCAGAGCGGTAGCAGCAGTGTCACGCAGTCCGCCGCGTGGATCAAAGGATGTTTGGTTTTCCCTCGAGTCTTTCCCACGAGGCTTTCCCACGAGGCTTTCCCACAGGGCTGTCCCACGTTCACACGTGGTGGGAGTCGATCCTCGGCTTGAACGTCAAGGCAGTGCAGGGAAAACAGGTTCCTCTGGAATGGACTGACACATCTGGGGGACTCTTGGAATGGTGGCACGACCCTGGAGTTCCTCTCGCCTTTCCTGTGGAGAGCGCCTCCTCTTGAGATGCGACGGGAACGCCGGGAATTCTTTCCCTACGAAACAGGGAAAGGATCCCTCATCTCGAGCTAGGAGGCGGAAACGGGGCTCCCCTGGATGTGTGCGGGACACCACGTGCTTCCTCTCGAGTGCAGACGGGTATGTCGGGGAACTTCTTGAGTTTCAGCAAGGGTGTGAAGGACCCTTTGGAAGTTCCAGTGGTTAGATGTGATTGGCCTCGAGAAGCCTCAGCGGAAATGGGCCTCATCTCGCCTGGAGGGCAAAACCTCCTGGATTTTCTCGAGTTGCGGCATGTGCTCTCGACTTACGACGGGGACCTCAGGGACCCGCTCTGGTGGCCTCAGGACAGGCCAGTCCTATTGCGAGTTCCTCGGGGGCCTCTCGGGATTCCTCTCCTGTCGATGCCGGGGCCTAAGACCTTGTGTGGAGTCGGGGCCGGAACCTGAGGATTCCTCTCCAGTGCTGACATGGATCTTGGGGTACTTCTGGAGTCTCCCCAGGGGAGTCAGTCCTCGTCTCGAATGCGGGCATGCACTTGCGCTTTCCTCCAGAGCGGTAGCAGCAGTGTCACGCAGTCCGCCGCGTGGATCAAAGGATCTATGGTTTTCCCTCGAGTCTTTCCCCCGAGGCTTTCCCACGAGGCTTTCCCACAGGGCTGTCCCACGTGCACACGTGGTGGGAGTCGATCCTCGGCTTGAACGTCAAGGCAGTGCAGGGAAAACAGGTTCCTCTGGAATGGACTGACACATCTGGGGGACTCTTGGAATGGTGGCACGACCCTGGAGTTCCTCTCGCCTTTCCTGTGGAGAGCGCCTCCTCTTGAGATGCGACGGGAACGCCGGGAATTCTTTCCCTACGAAACAGGGAAAGGATCCCTCATCTCGAGCTAGGAGGCGGAAACGGGGCTCCCCTGGATGTGTGCGGGACACCACGTGCTTCCTCTCGAGTGCAGACGGGTATGTCGGGGAACTTCTTGAGTTGCAGCAATGGTGTGAAGGACCCTTTGGAAGTTCCAGTGGTTAGATGTGATTGGCCTCGAGAAGCCTCAGCGGAAATGGGCCTCATCTCGCCTGGAGGGCAAAACCTCCTGGATTTTCTCGAGTTGCGGCAGGTGCTCTCGACTTACGACGGGGACCTCAGGGACCCGCTCTGGTGGCCTCAGGAAAGGCCAGTCCCCATGCGAGTTCCTCGGGGGCCTCTCGGGATTCCTCTCCCGTCGATGCCGGGGCCTAAGACCTTGTGTGGAGTCGGGGCCGGAACCTGAAGATTCCTCTCCAGTGCTGACATGGATCTTGGGGTACTTCTGGAGTCTCCCCAGGGGAGTCAGTCCTCGTCTCGAATGCGGGCATGCACTTGCGCTTTCCTCCACAGCGGTAGCAGCAGTGTCACGCAGTCCGCCGCGTGGATCAAAGGATCTATGGTTTTCCCTCGAGTCTTTCCCCCGAGGCTTTCCCACGAGACTTTCCCACAGGGCTGTCCCACGTGCACACGTGGTGGGAGTCGATCCTCGGCTTGAACGTCAAGGCAGTGCAGGGAAAACAGGTTCCTCTGGAATGGACTGACATATCTGGGGGACTCTTGGAATGGTGGCACGACCCTGGAGTTCCTCTCGCCTTTCCTGTGGAGAGCGCCTCCTCTTGAGATGCCACGGGAACGCCGGGAATTCTTTCCCTACGAAACAGGGAAAGGATCCCTCATCTCGAGCTAGGAGGCGGAAACGGGGCTCCCCTGGATGTGTGCGGGACACCACGTGCTTCCTCTCGAGGGGAGACTGGTATGTCGGGGAACTTCTTGAGTTGCAGCAATGGTGTGAAGGACCCTTTGGAAGTTCCAGTGGTTAGATGTGATTGGCCTCGAGAAGCCTCAGCGGAAATGGGCCTCATCTCGCCTGGAGGGCAAAACCTCCTGGATTTTCTCGAGTTGCGGCAGGTGCTCTCGACTTACGACGGGGACCTCAGGGACCCGCTCTGGTGGCCTCAGGAAAGGCCAGTCCCCATGCGAGTTCCTCGGGGGCCTCTCGGGATTCCTCTCCCGTCGATGCCGGGGCCTAAGACCTTGTGTGGAGTCGGGGCCGGAACCTGAGGATTCCTCTCCAGTGCTGACATGGATCTTGGGGTACTTCTGGAGTCTCCCCAGGGGAGTCAGTCCTCGTCTCGAATGCGGGCATGCACTTGCGCTTTCCTCCAGAGTGGTAGCAGCAGTGTCACGCAGTCCGCCGCGTGGATCAAAGGATCTATGGTTTTCCCTCGAGTCTTTCCCACGAGGCTTTCCCACGAGGCTTTCCCACAGGGATGTCCCAAGTGCACACGTGGTGGGAGTCGATCCTCGGCTTGAACGTCAAGGCAGTGCAGGGAAAACAGGTTCCTCTGGAATGGACTGACACATCTGGGGGACTCTTGGAATGGTGTCACGACCCTGGAGTTCCTCTCGCCTTTCCTGTGGAGAGCGCCTCCTCTTGAGATGCGACGGGAACGCCGGGAATTCTTTCCCTTCGAAACAGGGAAAGGATCCCTCATCTCGAGCTAGGAGGCGGAAACGGGGCTCCCCTGGATGTGTGCGGGACCCACGTGTTTCCTCTCGAGTGCAGACGGGTATGTCGGGGAACTTCTTGAGTTGCAGCAAGGGTGTGAAGGACCCTTTGGAAGTTCCAGTGGTTAGACGTGATTGGCCTCGAGAAGCCTCAGCGGAAATGGGCCTCATCTTGCCTGTAGGGCAAAACTTCCTGGATTTTCTAGAGTTGCGGCAGGTGCTCTCGACTTACGACGGGGACCTCAGGGACCCGCTCTGGTGGCCTCAGGAAAGGCCAGTCCCCATGCGAGTTCCTCAGGGGCGTCTCGGGATTCCTCTCCCGTCGATGCCGGGGCCTAAGACCTTGTGTGGAGTCGGGGCCGGAACCTGAGGATTCCTCTCCAGTGCTGACATGGATCTTGGGGTACTTCTGGAGTCTCCCCAGGGGAGTCAGTCCTCGTCTCGAATGCGGGCATGCACTTGCGCTTTCCTCCAGAGCGGTAGCAGCAGTGTCACGCAGTCCGCCGAGTGGATCAAAGGATCTATGGTTTTCCCTCGAGTCTTTCCCACGAGGCTTTCCCACGAGGCTTTCCCACAGGGCTGTCCCACGTTCACACGTGGTGGGAGTCGATCCTCGGCTTGAACGTCAAGGCAGTGCAGGGAAAACAGGTTCCTCTGGAATGGACTGACACATCTGGGGGACTCTTGGAATGGTGGCATGACCCTGGAGTTCCTCTCGCCTTTCCTGTGGAGAGCGCCTCCTCTTGAGTTGCGACGGGAACGCCGGGAATTCTTTCCCTACGAAACAGGGAAAGGATCCCTCATCTCGAGCTAGGAGGCGGAAACGGGGCTCCCCTGGATGTGTGCGGGACACCACGTGCTTCCTCTCGAGTGCAGACGGGTATGTCGGGGAACTTCTTGAGTTGCAGCAAGGGTGTGAAGGACCCTTTGGAAGTTCCAGTGGTTAGATGTGATTGGCCTCGAGAAGCCTCAGCGGAAATGGGCCTCATCTCGCCTGGAGGGCAAAACCTCCTGGATTTTCTCGAGTTGCGGCATGTGCTCTCGACTTACGACGGGGACCTCAGGGACCCGCTCTGGTGGCCTCAGGACAGGCCAGTCCTATTGCGAGTTCCTCGGGGGCCTGTCGGGATTCCTCTCCTGTCGATGCCGGGGCCTAAGACCTTGTGTGGAGTCGGGGCCGGAACCTGAGGATTCCTCTCCAGTGCTGACATGGATCTTGGGGTACTTCTGGACTCTCCCCAGGGGAGTCAGTCCTCGTCTCGAATGCGGGCATGCACTTGCGCTTTCCTCCAGAGGGGTAGCAGCAGTGTCACGCAGTCAGCCGCGAGGATCAAAGGATCTATGGTTTTCCCTCGAGTCTTTCCCCCGAGGCTTTCCCACGAGCCTTTCCCACAGGGCTGTCCCACGTGCACACGTGGTGGGAGTCGATCCTCGGCTTGAACGTCAAGGCAGTGCAGGGAAAACAGGTTCCTCTGGAATGGACTGACACATCTGGGGGACTCTTGGAATGGTGGCACGACCCTGGAGTTCCTCTCGCCTTTCCTGTGGAGAGCGCCTCCTCTTGAGATGCCACGGGAACGCCGGGAATTCTTTCCCTACGAAACAGGGAAAGGATCCCTCATCTCGAGCTAGGAGGCGGAAACGGGGCTCCCCTGGATGTGTGCGGGACACCACGTGCTTCCTCTCGAGTGGAGACGGGTATGTCGGGGAACTTCTTGAGTTGCAGCAATGGTGTGAAGGACCCTTTGGAAGTTCCAGTGGTTAGATGTGATTGGCCTCGAGAAGCCTCAGCGGAAATGGGCCTCATCTCGCCTGGAGGGCAAAACCTCCTGGATTTTCTCGAGTTGCGGCAGGTGCTCTCGACTTACGACGGGGACCTCAGGGACCCGCTCTGGTGGCCTCAGGAAAGGCCAGTCCCCGTGCGAGTTCCTCAGGGGCCTCTCGGGATTCCTCTCCCGTCGATGCCGGGGCCTAAGACCTTGTGTGGAGTCGGGGCCGGAACCTGAGGATTCCTCTCCAGTGCTGACATGGATCTTGGGGTACTTCTGGAGTCTCCCCAGGGGAGTCAGTCCTCGTCTCGAGTGCGGGCATGCACTTGCGCTTTCCTCCAGAGCGGTAGCAGCAGTGTCACGCAGTCCGCCGCGTGGATCAAAGGATCTATGGTTTTCCCTCGAGTCTTTCCCCCGAGGCTTTCCCACGAGGCTTTCCCACAGGGCTGTCCCACGTGCACACGTGGTGGGAGTCGATCCTCAGCTTGAACGTCAAGGCAGTGCAGGGAAAACAGGTTCCTCTGGAATGGACTGACACATCTGGGGGACTCTTGGAATGGTGGCACGACCCTGGAGTTCCTCTCGCCTTTCCTGTGGAGAGCGCCTCCTCTTGAGTTGCGACGGGAACGCCGGGAATTCTTTCCCTACGAAACAGGGAAAGGATCCCTCATCTCGAGCTAGGAGGCGGAAACGGGGCTCCCCTGGATGTGTGCGGGACACCACGTGCTTCCTCTCGTGTGCAGACGGGTATGTCGGGGAACTTCTTGAGTTGCAGCAAGGGTGTGAAGGACCCTTTGGAAGTTCCAGTGGTTAGACGTGATTAGCCTCGAGAAGCCTCAGCGGAAATGGGCCTCATCTCGCCTGGAGGGCAAAACCTCCTGGATTTTCTCGAGTTGCGGCAGGTGCTCTCGACTTACGACGGGGACCTCAGGGAAAGGCTCTGGTGGCCTCAGGAAAGGCCAGTCCCCATGCGAGTTCCTCGGGGGCCTCTCGGGATTTCTCTCCCGTCGATGCCGGGGCCTAAGACCTTGTGTGGAGTCGGGGCCGGAACCTGAGGATTCCTCTCCAGTGCTGACATGGATCTTGGGGTACTTCTGGAGTCTCCCCAGGGGAATCAGTCCTCGTCTCGAATGCGGGCATGCACTTGCGCTTTCCTCCAGAGCGGTAGCAGCAGTGTCACGCAGTCCGCCGCGTGGATCAAAGGATCTATGGTTTTCCCTCGAGTCTTTCCCACGAGGCTTTCCCACGAGGCTTTCCCACAGGGCTGTCCCACGTGCACACGTGGTGGGAGTCGATCCTCGGCTTGAATGTCAAGCCAGTGCAGGGAAAACAGGTTCCTCTGGAATGGACTGACACATCTGGGGGACTCTTGGAATGGTGGCACGACCCTGGAGTTCCTCTCGCCTTTCCTGTGGAGAGCGCCTCCTCTTGAGATGCCACGGGAACGCCGGGAATTCTTTCCCTACGAAACAGGGAAAGGATCCCTCATCTCGAGCTAGGAGGCGGAAACGGGGCTCCCCTGGATGTGTGCGGGACACCACGTGCTTCCTCTCGAGTGGAGACGGGTATGTCGGGGAACTTCTTGAGTTGCAGCAATGGTGTGAAGGACCCTTTGGAAGTTCCAGTGGTTAGATGTGATTGGCCTCGAGAAGCCTCAGCGGAAATGGGCCTCATCTCGCCTGGAGGGCAAAACCTCCTGGATTTTCTCGAGTTGCGGCAGGTGCTCTCGACTTACGACGGGGACCTCAGGGACCCGCTCTGGTGGCCTCAGGAAAGGCCAGTCCCCATGCGAGTTCCTCGGGGGCCTCTCGGGATTCCTCTCCCGTCGATGCCGGGGCCTAAGACCTTGTGTGGAGTCGGGGCCGGAACCTGAGGATTCCTCTCCAGTGCTGACATGGATCTTGGGGTACTTCTGGAGTCTCCCCAGGGGAGTCAGTCCTCGTCTCGAGTGCGGGCATGCACTTGCGCTTTCCTCCAGAGCGGTAGCAGCAGTGTCACGCAGTCCGCCGCGTGGATCAAAGGATCTATGGTTTTCCCTCGAGTCTTTCCCCCGAGGCTTTCCCACGAGGCTTTCCCACAGGGCTGTCCCACGTGCACACGTGGTGGGAGTCGATCCTCGGCTTGAACGTCAAGGCAGTGCAGGGAAAACAGGTTCCTCTGGAATGGACTGACACATCTGGGGGACTCTTGGAATGGTGGCACGACCCTGGAGTTCCTCTCGCCTTTCCTGTGGAGAGCGCCTCCTCTTGAGATGCGACGGGAACGCCGGGAATTCTTTCCCTACGAAACAGGGAAAGGATCCCTCATCTCGAGCTAGGAGGTGGAAACGGGGCTCCCCTGGATGTGTGCGGGACCCACGTGCTTCCTCTCGAGTGGAGACGGGTATGTTGGGGAACTTCTTGAGTTGCAGCAAGGGTGTGAAGGACCCTTTGGAAGTTTCAGTGGTTAGACGTGATTAGCCTCGAGAAGCCTCAGCGGAAATGGGCCTCATCTCGCCTGGAGGTGAAAACCTACTGGATTTTCTCGAGTTACGGCAGGTGCTCTCGACTTACGACGGGGACCTCAGGGACCCGCTCTGGTGGCCTCAGGAAAGGCCAGTCCCCATGCGAGTTCCTCGGGGGCCTCTCGGGATTCCTCTCCCGTCGATGCCGGGGCCTAAGACCTTGTGTGGAGTCGGGGCCGGAACCTGAGGATTCCTCTCCAGTGCTGACATGGATCTTGGGGTACTTCTGGAGTCTCCCTAGGGGAGTCAGTCCTCGTCTCGAATGCGGGCATGCACTTGCGCTTTCCTCCAGAGCGGTAGCAGCAGTGTCACGCAGTCCGCCGCGTGGATCAAAGGATCTATGGTTTTCCCTCGAGTCTTTCCCACGAGGCTTTCCCACGAGGCTTTCCCACAGGGCTGTCCCACGTGCACACGTGGTGGGAGTCGATCCTCGGCTTGAACGTCAAGGCAGTGCAGGGAAAACAGGTTCCTCTGGAATGGACTGACACATCTGGGGGACTCTTGGAATGGTGGCATGACCCTGGAGTTCCTCTCGCCTTTCCTGTGGAGAGCGCCTCCTCTTGAGATGCGACGGGAACGCCGGAATTCTTTCCCTACGAAACAGGGAAAGGATCCCTCATCTCGAGCTAGGAGGCGGAAACGGGGCTCCCCTGGATGTGTGCGGGACACCACGTGCTTCCTCTCGAGTGCAGACGGGTATGTCGGGGAACTTCTTGAGTTGCAGCAAGGGTGTGAAGGACCCTTTGGAAGTTCCAGTGGTTAGATGTGATTGGCCTCGAGAAGCCTCAGCGTAAATGGGCCTCATCTCGCCTGGAGGGCAAAACCTCCTGGATTTTTTCGAGTTGCGGCATGTGCTCTCGACTTACGACGGGGACCTCAGGGACCCACTCTGGTGGCCTCAGGACAGGCCAGTCCTATTGCGAGTTCCTCGGGGGCCTCTCGGGATTCCTCTCCTGTCGATGCCGGGGCCTAAGACCTTGTGTGGAGTCGGGGCCGGAACCTGAGGATTCCTCTCCAGTGCTGACATGGATCTTGGGGTATTTCTGGAGTCTCCCCAGGGGAGTCAGTCCTCGTCTCGAATGCGGGCATGCACTTGCGCTTTCCTCCAGAGCGGTAGCAGCAGTGTCACGCAGTCCGCCGCGTGGATCAAAGGATCTATGGTTTTCCCTCGAGTCTTTCCCCCGAGGCTTTCCCACGAGGCTTTCCCACAGGGCTGTCCCACGTGCACACGTGGTGGGAGTCGATCCTCGGCTTGAACGTCAAGGCAGTGCAGGGAAAACAGGTTCCTCTGGAATGGACTGACACATCTGGGGGACTCTTGGAATGGTGGCACGACCCTGGAGTTCCTCTCGCCTTTCCTGTGGAGAGCGCCTCCTCTTGAGATGCCACGGGAACGCCGGGAATTCTTTCCCTACGAAACAGGGAAAGGATCCCTCATCTCGAGCTAGGAGGCGGAAACGGGGCTCCCCTGGATGTGTGCGGGACACCACGTGCTTCCTCTCGAGTGCAGACGGGTATGTCGGGGAACTTCTTGAGTTGCAGCAATGGTGTGAAGGACCCTTTGGAAGTTCCAGTGATTAGATGTGATTGGCCTCGAGAAGCCTCAGCGGAAATGGGCCTCATCTCGCCTGGAGGGCAAAACCTCCTGGATTTTCTCGAGTTGCGGCAGGTGCTCTCGACTTACGACGGGGACCTCAGGGACCCGCTCTGGTGGCCTCAGGAAAGCCAGTCCCCATGCGAGTTCCTCGGGGGCCTCTCGGGATTCCTCTCCCGTCGATGCCGGGGCCTAAGACCTTGAGTGGAGTCGGGGCCGGAACCTGAAGATTCCTCTCCAGTGCTGACATGGATCTTGGGGTACTTCTGGAGTCTCCCCAGGGGAGTCAGTCCTCGTCTCGAATGCGGGCATGCACTTGCGCTTTCCTCCAGAGCGGTAGCAGCAGTGTCACGCAGTCCGCCGCGTGGATCAAAGGATCTATGGTTTTCCCTCGAGTCTTTCCCACGAGGCTTTCCCACGAGGCTTTCCCACAGGGATGTCCCAAGTGCACACGTGGTGGGAGTCGATCCTCGGCTTGAACGTCAAGGCAGTGCAGGGAAAACAGGTTCCTCTGGAATGGACTGACACATCTGGGGGACTCTTTGAATGGTGTCACGACCCTGGAGTTCCTCTCGCCTTTCCTGTGGAGAGCGCCTCCTCTTGAGATGCGACGGGAACGCCGGGAATTCTTTCCCTACGAAACAGGGAAAGGATCCCTCATCTCGAGCTAGGAGGCGGAAACGGGGCTCCCCTGGATGTGTGCGGGACCCACGTGTTTCCTCTCGAGTGCAGACGGGTATGTCGGGGAACTTCTTGAGTTGCAGCAAGGGTGTGAAGGACCCTTTGGAAGTTCCAGTGGTTAGACGTGATTAGCCTCGAGAAGCCTCAGCGGAAATGGGCCTCATCTCGCCTGGAGGGCAAAACCTCCTGGATTTTCTCGAGTTGCGGCAGGTGCTCTCGACTTACGACGGGGACCTCAGGGAAAGGCTCTGGTGGCCTCAGGAAAGGCCAGTCCCCATGCGAGTTCCTCGGGGGCCTCTCGGGATTCCTCTCCCGTCGATGCCGGGGCCTAAGACCTTGTGTGGAGTCGGGGCCGGAACCTGAGGATTCCTCTCCAGTGCTGACATGGATCTTGGGGTACTTCTGGAGTCTCCCCAGGGGAGTCAGTCCTCGTCTCGAATGCGGGCATGCATTGCGCTTTCCTCCAGAGCGGTAGCAGCAGTGTCACGCCGTCCGCCGCGTGGATCAAAGGATCTATGGTATTCCCTCGAGTCTTTCCCACGAGGCTTTCCCACGAGGCTTTCCCACAGGGCTGTCCCACGTGCACACTTGGCGGGAGTCGATCCTCGGCTTGAACGTCAAGGCAGTGCAGGGAAAACAGGTTCCTCTGGAATGGACTGACACATCTGGGGGACTCTTGGAATGGTGTCACGACCCTGGAGTTCCTCTCGCCTTTCCTGTGGAGAGCGCCTCCTCTTGAGATGCGACGGGAATGCCGGGAATTCTTTCCCTACGAAACAGGGAAAGGATCCCTCATCTCGAGCTAGGAGGCGGAAACGGGGCTCCCCTGGATGTGTGCGGGACCCCACGTGCTTCCTCTCGAGTGCAGACGGGTATGTCGGGGAACTTCTTGAGTTGCAGCAATGGTGTGAAGGACCCTTTGGAAGTTCCAGTGGTTAGATGTGATTGGCCTTGAGAAGCCTCAGCGGAAATGGGCCTCATCTCGCCTGGAGGGCAAAACCTCCTGGATTTTCTCGAGTTGCGGCAGGTGCTCTCGACTTACGACGGGGACCTAAGGGAAAGGCTCTGGTGGCCTCAGGAAAGGCCAGTCCCCATGCGAGTTCCTCGGGGGCTTCTCGGGATTCCTCTCCCGTCGATGCCGGGGCCTAAGACCTTGTGTGGAGTCGGGGCCAGAACCTGAGGATTCCTCTCCAGTGCTGACATGGATCTTGGGGTACTTCTGGAGTCTCCCCAGGGGAGTCAGTCCTCGTCTCGAATGCGGGCATGCACTTGCGCTTTCCTCCAGAGCGGTAGCAGCAGTGTCACGCAGTCCGCCGCGTGGATCAAAGGATCTATGGTTTTCCCTCGAGTCTTTCCCACGAGGCTTTCCCACGAGGCTTTCCCACAGGGCTGTCCCACGTGCACACGTGGTGGGAGTCGATCCTCGGCTTGAACGTCAAGGCAGTGCAGGGAAAACAGGTTCCTCTGGAATGGACTGACACATCTGGGGGACTCTTGGAATGGTGGCATGACCCTGGAGTTCCTCTCGCCTTTCCTGTGGAGAGCGCCTCCTCTTGAGATGCGACGGGAACGCCGGGAATTCTTTCCCTACGAAACAGGGAAAGGATCCCTCATCTTGAGCTAGGAGGCGGAAACGGGGCTCCTCTGGATGTGTGCGGGACACCACGTGCTTCCTCTCGAGTGCAAACGGGTATGTTGGGGAACTTCTTGAGTTGCAGCAAGGGTGTGAAGGACCCTTTGGAAGTTCCAGTGGTTAGATGTGATTGGCCTCGAGAAGCCTCAGCGGAAATGGGCCTCATCTCGCCTGGAGGGGAAAACCTCCTAGATTTTCTCGAGTTGCGGCAGGTGCTCTCGACTTACGACGGGGACCTCAGGGACCCGCTCTGGTGGCCTCAGGAAAGGCCAGTCCCCATGCGAGTTCCTCGGGGGCGCCTCGGGATTCCTCTCCCGTCGATGCCGGGGCCTAAGACCTTGTGTGCAGTCGGGGCCGGAACCTGAGGATTCCTCTCCAGTGCTGACATGGATCTTGGGGTACTTCTGGAGTCTCCCCAGGGGAGTCAGTCCTCGTCTCGAATGCGGGCATGCACTTGCGCTTTCCTCCAGAGCGGTAGCAGCAGTGTCACGCAGTCCGCCGCGTGGATCAAAGGATCTATGGTTTTCCCTCGAGTCTTTCCCACGAGGCTTTCCCACGAGGCTTTCCCACAGGGCTCTCCCACGTGCACACGTGGTGGGAGTCGATCCTCGGCTTGAACGTCAAGGCAGTGCAGGGAAAACAGGTTCCTCTGGAATGGACTGACACATCTGGGGGACTCTTGGAATGATGTCACGACCCTGGACTTCCTCTCGCCTTTCCTGTGGAGAGCGCCTCCTCTTGAGATGCCACGGGAACGGCGGGAATTATTTCCCTACGAAACAGGGAAAGGATCCCTCATCTCGAGCTAGGAGGCGGAAACGGGGCTCCCCTGGATGTGTGCGGGACACCACGTGCTTCCTCTCGAGTGCAGACGGGTATGTCGGGGAACTTCTTGAGTTGCCGCAAGGGTGTGAAGGACCCTTTGGAAATTCCAGTGGTTAGATGTGATTGGCCTCGAGAATCCTCAGCGGAAATGGGCCTCTTCTCGCCTGGAGGGCAAAACCTCCTGGATTTTCTCGAGTTGCGGCAGGTGCTCTCGACTTACGACGGGGACCTCAGGGAACCGCTCTGGTGGCCTCAGGAAAGGCCAGCCCCAATGCGAGTTCCTTGGGGGCGTCTCGGGATTCCTCTCCCGTCCATGCCGGGGCCTAAGACCTTGTGTGGAGTCGGGGCCGGATCCTGAGGATTCCTCTCCAGTGCTGACATGGATCTTGGGGTACTTCTGGAGTCTCCCCAGGGGAGTCAGTCCTCGTCTCGAATGCGGGCATGCACTTGCGCTTTCCTCCAGAGCGGTAGCAGCAGTGTCACGCAGTCCGCCGCGTGGATCAAAGGATGTTTGGTTTTCCCTCGAGTCTTTCCCACGAGGCTTTCCCACGAGGCTGTCCGACGTGCACACGTGGTGGGAGTCGATCCTCGGCTTGAACGTCAAGGTAGTGCAGGGAAAACAGGTTCCTCTGGAATGGACTGACACATCTGGAGGACTCTTGGAATGGTGTCACGACCCTGGAGTTCCTCTCGCCTTTCCTGTGGAGAGCGCCTCCTCTTGAGATGCGACGGGAACTCCGGGAATTCTTTCCCTACGAAACAGGGAAAGGATCCCTCATCTCGAGCTCGGAGGCGGAAACGGGGCTCCCCTGGATGTGTGCGGGACCCCACGTGCTTCCTCTCGAGTGGAGACGGGTATGTCGGGGAACTTCTTGAGTTGCAGCAAGGGTGTGAAGGACCATTTGGAAGTTCCAGTGGTTAGATGTGAATGGCCTCGAGAAGCCTCAGCGGAAATGGGGATCATCTCGCCAGGAGGGCAAAACCTCCTGGATTTTCTCGAATTGCGGCAGGTGCTCTCGACTTACGACGGGGACCACAGGGAACCGCTCTGGTGGCCTCAGGAAAGGCCAGTCCCCATGCGAGTTCCTCGGGGGCGTCTCGGGATTCCTCTCCCGTCGATGCCGGGGCCTAAGACCTTGTGTGGAGTCGGGGCCGGAACCTGAGGATTCCTCTCCAGTGCTGACATGGAACTTGGGGTACTTCTGGAGTCTCCCCAGGGGAGTCAGTCCTCGTCTCGAATGCGGGCATGCACCTACGCTTTCCTCCAGAGCGGTAGCAGCAGTGTCACGCAGTCCGCCGCGTGGATCAAAGGATCTATGGTTTTCCCTCGAGTCTTTCCCACGAGGCTTTCCCACGAGGCTTTCCCACAGGGCTGTCCCACGTGCACACGTGGTGGGAGTCGATCCTCGGCTTGAACGTCAAGGCAGTGCAGGGAAAACAGGTTCCTCTGGAATGGACTGACACATCTGGGGGACTCTTGGAATGGTGGCACGACCCTGGAGTTCCTCTCGCCTTTCCTGTGGAGAGCGCCTCCTCTTGAGATGTGACGGGAACGCCGGGAATTCTTTCCCTACGAAACAGGGAAAGGATCCCTCATCTCGAGCTAGGAGGTGGAAACGGGGCTACCCTGGATGTGTGCGGGACCCCACGTGCTTCCTCTCGAGTGGAGACGGGTATGTCCGGGAACTTCTTGAGTTGCAGCAAGGGTGTGAAGGACCCATTGGAAGTTCCAGTGGTTAGACGTGATTAGCCTCGAGAAGCCTCAGCGGAAATGGGCCTCATCTCGCCTGGAGGGCAAAACCTCGTGGATTTTCTCGTGTTGCGGCAGGTGCTCTCGACTTACGACGGGGACCTCAGGGACCCGCTCTGGTGGCCTCAGGAAAGGCCCGTCCCCATGCGAGTTCCTCGGGGGCCTCTTGGCATTCCTCTCCCGTTGATGCCGGGGCCTAAGACCTTGTGTGGAGTCGGGGCCGGAACCTGAGGATTCCTCTCCAGTGCTGACATGGATCTTGGGGTACTTCTGGAGTCTCCCCAGGGGAGTCAGTCCTCGTCTCGAATGCGGGCATACACTTGCGCTTTCCTCCAGAGCGGTAGCAGCAGTGTCACGCAGTCCGCCGCGTGGATCAAAGGATCTATGGTTTTCCCTCGAGTCTTTCCCACGAGGCTTTCCCACGAGGCTTTCCCACAGGGCTGTCCCACGTGCACACGTGGTGGGAGTCGATCCTCGGCTTGAACGTCAAAGCAGTGCAGGGAAAACAGGTTCCTCTGGAATGGACTGACACATCTGGGGGACTCTTGGAATGGTGGCACGACCCTGGAGTTCCTCTCGCCTTTCCTGTGGAGAGCACCTCCTCTTGAGTTGCGACGGGAACGCCGGGAATTCT
Organism: Ovis canadensis; assembly: GCF_042477335.2. Classification (NCBI taxonomy): domain Eukaryota; kingdom Metazoa; phylum Chordata; class Mammalia; order Artiodactyla; family Bovidae; genus Ovis; species Ovis canadensis. Next base: position 8,421,848 of record NC_091260.1, read on the forward strand.
TTCCCTACGAAACAGGGAAAGGATCCCTCATCTTGAGTTAGGAGGCGGAAACGGGGCTCCCCTGGATGTGTGCGGGACCCCACGTGCTTCCTCTCGGGTGGAGACAGGTATGTCGGGGAACTTCTTGACTTGCAGCAAGGGTGTGAAGGACCCTTTGGAAATTCCAGTGGTTAGACGTGATTAGCCTCGAGAAGCCTCAGCGGAAATGGGCCTCATCTCGCCTGGAGGGCAAAACCTCCTGGATTTTCTCGAGTTGCGGCAGGTGCTCTCGACTTACGACGGGGACCTCAGGGACCCACTCTGGTGGCCTCAGGAAAGGCCAGTCCCCATGCGAGTTCCTCGGGGGCCTCTCGGGATTCCTCTCCCGTCGATGCCGGGGCCAAAGACCTTGTGTGGAGTCGGGGCCGGAACCTGAGGATTCCTCTCCAGTGCTGACATGGATCTTGGGGTACTTCTGGAGTCTCCCCAGGGGAGTCAGTCCTCGTCTCGAATGCGGGCATGCACTTGCGCTTTCCTCCAGAGCGGTATCAGCAGTGTCACGCAGTCCGCCGCGTGGATCAAAGGATCTATGGTTTTCCCTCGAGTCTTTCCCACGAGGCTTTCCCACGAGGCTTTCCCACAGGGCTGTCCCACGTGCACACCTGGTGGGAGTCGATCCTCGGCTTGAACGTCAAGGCAGTGCAGGGAAAACAGGTTCCTCTGGAATGGACTGACACATCTGGGGGACTCTTGGAATGGTGGCACGACCCTGGAGTTCCTCTCGCCTTTCCTGTGGAGAGCGCCTCCTCTTGAGATGCGACGGGAACGCCGGGAATTCTTTCCCTACGAAACAGGGAAAGGATCCCTCATCTCGAGCTAGGAGGCGGAAACGGGGCTCCCCTGGATGTGTGCGGGTCCCCACGTGCTTCCTCTCGAGTGGAGACGGGTATGTCGCGGAACTGCTTGAGTTGCATCAAGGGTGTGAAGGACCCTTTGGAAGTTCCAGTGGTTAGACGTGATTAGCCTCGAGAAGCCTCAGCGTAAATGGGCCTCATCTCGCCTGGAGGGCAAAACCTACTGGATTTTCTCGAGTTGCGGCAGGTGCTCTCGACTTACGATGGGGACCTCAGGGACCCGCTCTGGTGGCCTCAGGAAAGGCCAGTCCCCATGCGAGTTCCTCGGGGGCCTCTCGGGATTCCTCTCCCGTCGATGCCGGGGCCTAAGACCTTGTGTGGATTCGGGGCCGGAACCGGAGGATTCCTCTCCAGTGCTGACATGGATCTTGGGGTACTTCTGGAGTCTCCCCAGGGGAGTCAGTCCTCGTCTCGAATGCGGGCATGCACTTGCGCTTTCCTCCTGAGCGGTAGCAGCAGTGTCACGCAGTCCGCCGCGTGGATCAAAGGATCTATGGTTTTCCCTCGAGTCTTTCCCACGAGGCTTTCCCACGAGGCTTTCCCACAGGGCTGTCCCACGTTCACACGTGGTGGGAGTGGTTCCTCGGCTTGAACGTCAAGGCAGTGCAGGGAAAACAGGTTCCTCTGGAATGGACTGACACATCTGGGGGACTCTTGGAATGGTGGCACGACCCTGGAGTTCCTCTCGCCTTTCCTGTGGAGAGCGCCTCCTCTTGAGATGCGACGGGAACGCCGGGAATTCTTTCCCTACGAAACAGGGAAAGGATCCCTCATCTCGAGCTAGGAGGCGGAAACGGGGCTCCCCTGGATGTGTTCGGGACCCCACGTGCTTCCTCTCGAGTCGAGACGGGTATGTCGGGGAACTTCTTGAGTTGCAGAAAGGGTGTGAAGGACCCTTTGGAAGTTCCAGTGGTTAGACGTGATTAGCCTCAAGAAGCCTCAGCGGAAATGGGCCTCATCTCGCCTGGAGGGCAAAACCTCCTGGATTTTCTCGAGTTGCGGCAGGTGCTCTCGACTTACGACGGGGACCTCAGCGACCCGCTCTGGTGGCCTCAGGAAAGGCCAGTCCCCATGCGAGTTCCTCGGGGGCCTCTCGGGATTCCTCTCCCGTCGATGCCGGGGCCTAAGACCTTGTGTGGAGTCGGGGCCGGAACCTGAGGATTCCTCTCCAGTGCTGACATGGATCTTGGGGTACTTCTGGAGTCTCCCCAGGGGAGTCAGTCCTTGTCTCGAATGCGGGCATGCACTTGCGCTTTCCTCCAGAGCGGTAGCAGCAGTGTCACGCAGTCCGCCGCGTGGGTCAAAGGATCTATGGTTTTCCCTCGAGTCTTTCCCACGAGGCTTTCCCACGAGGCTTTCCCACAGGGCTGTCCCACGTGCACACGTGGTGGGAGTCGATCCTCGGCTTGAACGTCAAGGCAGTGCAGGGAAAACAGGTTCCTCTGGAATGGACTGACACATCTGGGGGACTCTTGGAATGGTGGCACGACCCTGGAGTTCCTCTCGCCTTTCCTGTGGAGAGCGCCTCCTCTTGAGATGCGACGGGAACGCCGGGAATTCTTTCCCTACGGAACAGGGAAAGGATCCCTCATCTCGAGCTAGCAGGTGGAAACGGGGCTCCCCTGGATGTGTGCGGGACCCACGTGCTTCCTCTTGAGTGAAGACGGGTATGTTGGGGAACTTCTTGAGTTGCAGCAAGGGTGTGAAGGACCCTTTGGAAGTTTCAGTGGTTAGACGTGATTAGCCTGGAGAAGCCTCAGCGGAAATGGGCCTCATCTCGCCTGGAGGTGAAAACCTCCTGGATTTTCTCGAGTTACGGCAGGTGCTCTCGACTTACGACGGGGACCTCAGGGACCCGCTCTGGTGGCCTCAGGAAAGGCCAGTCCCCATGAGAGTTCCTCGGGGGCCTCTCGGGATTCCTCTCCCTTCGATGCCGGGGCCTAAGACCTTGTGTGGAGTCGGGGCCGGAACCTGAGGATTCCTCTCCAGTGCTGACATGGATCTTGGGGTACTTCTGGAGTCTCCCTAGGGGAGTCAGTCCTCGTCTCGAATGCGGGCATGCACTTGCGCTTTCCTCCAGAGCGGTAGGAGCAGTGTCACGCAGTCCGCCGCGTGGATCAAAGGATCTATGGTTTTCCCTCGAGTCTTTCCCACGAGGCTTTCCCACGAGGCTTTCCCACAGGGCTGTCCCACGTGCACACGTGGTGGGAGTCGATCCTCGGCTTGAACGTCAAGGCAGTGCAGGGAAAACAGGTTCCTCTGGAATGGACTGACACATCTGGGGGACTCTTGGAATGGTGGCACGACCCTGGAGTTCCTCTCGCCTTTCCTGTGGAGAGCGCCTCCTCTTGAGTTGCGACGGGAACGCCGGGAATTCTTTCCCTACGAAACAGGGAAAGGATCCCTCATCTCGAGCTAGGAGGTGGAAACGGGGCTCCCCTGGATGTGTGCGGGACCCACGTGCTTCCTCTCGAGTGTAGACGGGTATGTTGGGGAACTTCTTGAGTTGCAGCAAGGGTGTGAAGGACCCTTTGGAAGTTTCAGTGGTTAGACGTGATTAGCCTCGAGAAGCCTCAGCGGAAATGGGCCTCATCTCGCCTGGAGGTGAAAACCTCCTGGATTTTCTCGAGTTACGGCAGGTGCTCTCGACTTACGACGGGGACCTCAGGGACCCGCTCTGGTGGCCTCAGGAAAGGCCAGTCTCCATGAGAGTTCCTCGGGAGCCTCTCGGGATTCCTCTCCCGTCGATGTCGGGGCCTAAGACCTTGTGTGGAGTCGGGGCCGGAACCTGAGGATTCCTCTCCAGTGCTGACATGGATCTTGGGGTACTTCTGGAGTCTCCCCAGGGGAGTCAGTCCTCGTCTCGAATGCGGGCATGCACTTGCGCTTTCCTCCAGAGCGGTAGCAGCAGTGTCACGCAGTCCGCCGCGTGGATCAAAGGATCTATGGTTTTCCCTCGAGTCTTTCCCACGAGGCTTTCCCACGAGGCTTTCCCACAGGGCTGTCCCACGTGCACACGTGGTGGGAGTCGATCCTCGGCTTGAACGTCAAGGCAGTGCAGGGAAAACAGGTTCCTCTGGAATGGACTGACACATCTGGGGGACTCTTGGAATGGTGTCACGACCCTGGAGTTCCTCTCGCCTTTCCTGTGGAGAGCGCCTCCTCTTGAGATGCGACGGGAACGCCGGGAATTCTTTCCCTACGAAACAGGGAAAGGATCCCTCATCTCGACCTAGGAGGCGGAAACGGGGCTCCCCTGGATGTGTGCGGGACCCCACGTGCTTCCTCTCGAGTGGAGACGGGTATGTCGGGGAACTTCTTGAGTTGCAGCAAGGGTGTGAAGGACCCTTTGGAAGTTCCAGTGTTTAGACGTGATTAGCCTCGAGAAGCCTCAGCGGAAATGAGCCTCATCTCGCCTGGAGGGCAAAACCTCCTTGATTTTCTCGAGTTGCGGCAAGTGATCTCGACTTACGACGGGGACCTCAGGGACCCGCTCTGGTGGCCTCAGGAAAAGCCAGTCCCCATGCGAGTTCCTTGGGGGCCTCTCGGGATTCCTCTCCCGTCGATGCCGGGGCCTAAGACCTTGTGTGGAGTCGGGGCCGGAACCTGAGGATTCCTCTCCAGTGCTGACATGGATCTTGGGGTACTTCTGGAGTCTCCCCAGGGGAGTCAGTCCTCGTCTCGAATGCGGGCATGCACTTGCGCTTTCCTCCAGAGCGGTAGCAGCAGTGTCACGCAGTCCGCCGCGTGGATCAAAGGATCTATGGTTTTCCCTCGAGTCTTTCCCACGAGGCTTTCCCACGAGGCTTTCCCACAGGGCTGTCCCACGTGCACACGTGGTGGGAGTCGATCCTCGGCTTGAACGTCAAGGCAGTGCAGGGAAAACAGGTTCCTCTGGAATGGACTGACACATCTGGGGGCTCTTGGAATGGTGGCATGACCCTGGAGTTCCTCTCGCCTTTCCTGTGGAGAGCGCCTCCTCTTGAGATGCGACGGGAACGCCGGGAATTCTTTCCCTAGGAAACAGGGAAAGGATCCCTCATCTCGAGCTAGGAGGCGGAAACGGGGCTCCCCTTGATGTGTGCGGGACACCACGTGCTTCCTCTCGAGTGCAGACTTGTACGTCGGAGAACTTCTTGAGTTGCAGAAAGGGTGTGAAGGACCCTTTGGAAGTTCCAGTGGTTAGATGTGATTGGCCTCGAGATGCCTCAGCGGAAATGGGCCTCATCTCGCCTGGAGGGCAAAACCTCCTGGATTTTCTCGAGTTGCGGCAGGTGCTCTCGACTTACGACGGGGACCTCAGGGACCCGCTTGGTGGCCTCAGGAAAGGCCAGTCCCCATGCGAGTTCCTCGGGGGCCTCTCGGGATTCCTCTCCCGTCGATGCCGGGGCCTAAGACCTTGTGTGGAGTCGGGGCCGGAACCTGAGAATTCCTCTCCAGTGCTGACATGGATCTTGGGGTACTTCTGGAGTCTCCCCAGGGGAGTCAGTTCTCGTCTCGAATGCGGGCATGCACTTGCGCTTTCCTCCAGAGCGGTAGCAGCAGTGTCACGCAGTCCGCATCGTGGATCAAAGGATCTATGGTTTTCCCTCGAGTCTTTCCCATGAGGCTTTCCCACGAGGCTTTCCCACAGGGCTGTCCCACGTGCACACGTGGTGGGAGTCGATCCTCGGCTTGAACGTCAAGGCAGTGCAGGGAAAACAGGTTCCTCTGGAATGGACTGACACATCTGGGGGACTCTTGGAATGGTGTCACGACCCTGGAGTTCCTCTCGCCTTTCCTGTGGAGAGCGCCTCCTCTTGAGATGCGACGGGAACGCCGGGAATTCTTTCCCTACGAAACAGGGAAAGGATCCCTCACCTCGAGCTAGGGGGCGGAAACGGAGCTCCCCTGGATGTGTGCGGGATCCCACGTGCTTCCTCTCGAGTGGAGACTGGTATGTCGGGGAACTTCTTGATTTGCAGCAATGGTGTGAAGGACCCTTTGGAAGTTCCAGTGGTTAGATGTGATTGGCCTCGAGAAGCCTCAGCGGAAATGGGCCTCATCTCGCCTGGAGGGCAAAACCTCCTGGATTTTCTCGAGTTGCGGCAGGTGCTCTCGACTTACGACGGGGACCTCAGGGACCCGCTCTGGTGGCCTCAGGAAAGGCCAGTCCCCATGCGAGTTCCTCGTGGGCTTCTCGGGATTCATCTGCCCTCGATGCCGGGGCCTAAGACCTTGTGTGGAGTCGGGGCCGGAACCTGAGGATTCCTCTCCAGTGCTGACATGGACCTTGGGGTACTTCTGGAGTCTCCCCAGGGGAGGCAGTCCTCGTCTCGAATGGGGGCATGCACTTGCGCTTTCCTCCAGAGCGGTAGCAGCAGTGTCACGCAGTCTGCCGCGTGGATCAAAGGATCTATGGTTTTCCCTCGAGTCTTTCCCACGAGGCTTTCACACAGGGCTGTCCCACGTGCACACGTGGTGGGAGTCGAACCTCGGCTTGAACGTCAAGGCAGTGCAGGGAAAACAGGTTCCTCTGGAATGGACTGACAAATCTGGGGGACTCTTGGAATGGTGGCACGACCCTGGAGTTCCTCTCGCCTTTCCTGTGTAGAGCGCCTCCTCTTGAGATGCGACGGGAACGCCGGGAATTCTTTCCCTACGAAACAGGGAAAGGATCCCTCATCTCGAGCTAGGAGGCGGAAACGGGGCTCCCCTGGATGTGTGCGGGACCCCACGTGCTTCCTCTCGAGTGGAGACGGGTATGTCGGGGAACTTCTTGAGTTGCAGCAAGGGTGTGAAGGACCCTTTGGAAGTTCCAGTGGTTAGACGTGATTGGCCTCGAGAAGCCTCAGCGAAAATGGGCCTCATCTCTCCTGGAGGGCAAAACCTCCTGGATTTTCTCGAGTTGCCGCAGGTGCTCTCGACTTACGACGGGGACCTCAGGGAACCGCTCTGGTGGCCTCAGGAAAGGCCAGTCCCCATGCGAGTTCCTCGGGGGCTTCTCGGGATTCCTCTCCCGACGATGCCGGGGCCTAAGACCTTGTGTGGAGTCGGGGCCGGAACCTGAGGATTCCTCTCCAGTGCTGACATGGATCTTGGGGTACTTCTGGAGTCTCCCCAGGGGAGTCAGTCCTCGTGTCGAATGCGGGCATGCACTTGCGCTTTCCTCCAGAGCGGTAGCAGCAGTGTCACGCAGTCCTCCGCGGGGATCAAAGGATCTATGGTTTTCCCTCGAGTCTTTCCCACGAGGCTTTCCCACGAGGCTTTCCCACAGGGCTGTCCCATGTGCACACGTGGTGGGAGTCGATCCTCGGCTTGAACGTCAAGGCAGTGCAGGGAAAAAAGATTCCTCTGGAATGGACTTACACATCTGGGGGACTCTTGGAATGGTGGCACGACCCTGGAGTTCCTCTCGCCTTTCCTGTGGAGAGCGCCTCCTCTTGAGATGCGACGGGAACGCCGGGAATTCTTTCCCTACGAAACAGGGAAAGGATCCCTCATCTCGAGCTAGGAGGCGGAAACGGGGCTCCCCTGGATGTGTGTGGGACCCCACGTGCTTCCTCTCGAGTGGAGACAGGTATGTCGGGGAACTTCTTGAGTTGCAGCAAGGGTGTGAAGGACCCTTTGGAAGTTCCAGTGGTTAGATCTGATTGGCCTCGAGAAGCCTCAGCGGAAATGGGCCTCATCTCGCCTGGAGGGCAAAACCTCCTGGATTTTCTCGAGTTGCGGCAGGTGCTCTCGACTTACGACGGGGACCTCAGGGACCCGCTCTGGTGGCCTCAGGAAAGGCCAGTCCCCATGCGAGTTCCTCGGGGGCCTCTCGGGATTCCTCTCCCGTCGATGCCGGGGCCTAAGACCTTGTGTGGAGTCGGGGCCGGAACCTGAGGATTCCTCTCCAGTGCTGACATGGATCTTGGGGTACTTCTGGAGTCTACCCAGGGGAGTCAGTCCTCGTCTCGAATGGGGGCATGCACTTGCGCTTTCCTCCAGAGCGGTAGCAGCAGTGTCACGCAGTCCGCCGCGTGGATCAAAGGATCTATGGTTTTCACTCGAGTGTTTCCCACGAGGCTTTCCCACGAGGCTTTCCCACAGGGCTGTCCCACGTGCACACGTGGTGGGAGTCGATCCTCGGCTTGAACGTCAAGGCAGTGCAGGGAAAACAGGTTCCTCTGGAATGGACTGACACATCCGGGGGACTCTTGGAATGGTGTCACGACCCTGGAGTTCCTCTCGCCTTTCCTGTGGAGAGCGCCTCCTCTTGAGATGCGACGGGAACGCCGGGAATTCTTTCCCTACGAAACAGGGAAAGGATCCCTCATCTCGAGCTAGTAGGCCGAAACGGGGCTCCCCTGGATGTGTGCGGGACCCCACGTGCTTCCTCTCGTGTGAAGACGGGTATGTCGGGGAACTTCTTGAGTTGCAGCAATGGTGTGAAGGACCCTTTGGAAGTTCCAGTGGTTAGATGTGATTGGCCTCGAGAAGCCTCAGCGGAAATAGGCCTCATCTCGCCTGGAGGGCAAAACCTCCTGGATTTTCTCGAGTTGCGGCAGGTGCTCTCGACTTACGACGGGGACCTCAGGGACCCGCTCTGGTGGCCTCAGGAAAGGTCAGTCCCCATGCGAGTTCCTCGGTGGCGTCTCGGGATTCCTCTCCCGTCGATGCCGGGGCCTAAGACCTTGTGTGGAGTCGGAGCCGGAACCTGAGTATTCCTCTCCAGTGCTGACATGGATCTTGGGGTACTTCTGGAGTCTCCCCAGGGGAGTCAGTCCTCGTCTCGAATGAGGGCATGCACTTGCGCTTTCCTCCAGAGCGGTAGCAGCAGTGTCACGCAGTCCGCTGCGTGGATCAAAGGATCTATGGTTTTCCCTCAAGTCTTTCCCACGAGGCTTTCCCACGAGGCTTTCCCACAGGGCTGTCCCACGTGCACACGTGGTGGGAGTCGATCCTCGGCTTGAACGTCAAGGCAGTGCAGGGAAAACAGGTTCCTCTGTAATGGACTGACACATCTGGGGGTCTCTTGGAATGGTGGCACGACCCTGGAGTTCTTCTCCCCTTTCCTGTGGAGAGCCCCACCTCTTGAGATGCGACGGGAACGCGGGAATTCTTTCCCTACGAAACAGGGAAAGGATCCCTCATCTTGAGCTAGGAGACGGAAACGGGGCTCCCCTGGATGTGTGCGGGACCCCACGTGCTTCCTCTCGAGTGGAGATGGGTATGTCGGGGAACTTCTTGAGTTGCAGCAAGGGTGTGAAGGACCCTTTGGAAGTTCCAGTGGTTAGATGTGATTGGCCTCGAGAAGCCTCAGCGGAAATGGGCCTCATCTCGCCTGGAGGGCAAAACCTCCTGGATTTTCTCGAGTTGCGGCAGGTGCTCTCGACTTACGACAGGGACCTCAGGGACCCGCTCTGGTGGCCTCAGGAAAGGCCAGTCCCCATGCGAGTTCCTCGGGGGCCTCTGGGGATTCCTCTCCCGTCGATGCCAGGGCCTAAGTCCTTGTGTGGAGTCGGGGCCGGAACCTGAGGATTCCTCTCCAGTGCTGACATGGATCTTGGGGTATTTCTGGAGTCTCCCCAGGGGAGTCAGTCCTCGTCTCGAATGCGGGCATGCACTTGCGCTTTCCTCCAGAGCGGTAGCAGCAGTGTCACGCATTTCGCCGCATGGATCAAAGGATCTATGGTTTTCCCTCGAGTCTTTCCCACGAGGCTTTCCCACGAGGCTTTCCCACAGGGCTGTCCCACGTGCACACGTGGTGGAAGTCGATCGTCGGCTTGAACGTCAAGGCAGTGCAGGGAAAACAGGTTCCTCTGGAATGGACTGACACATCTGGGGGACTCTTGGAATGGTGGCACGACCCTGGAGTTCCTCTCGCCTTTCCTGTGGAGAGCGCCTCCTCTTGAGATGCGACGGGAACGCCGGGATTCTTCCATACGAAACAGGGAAAGGATCCCTCATCTCGAGCTAGGAGGCGAAAACGGGGCTCCCCTGGATGTGTGCGGGACGCCACGTGCTTCCTCTGGAGTGGAGATGGGTATGTCGGGAAACTTCTTGAGTTGCAGCAAGGGTGTGAAGGACCCTTTGGAAGTTCCAGTGGTTAGATGTGATTGGCCTCGAGAAGCCTCAGCGAAAATGGGCCTCATCTCTCCTGGAGGGCAAAACCTCCTGGATTTTCTCGAGTTGCGGCAGGTGCTCTCGACTTACGACGGGGACCTCAGGGAACCGCTCTGGTGGCCTCAGGAAAGGCCAGTCCCCATGCGAGTTCCACGGGGGCTTCTCGGCATTCCTCTCCCGTCGATGTCGGGGCCTAAGACCTTGTGTGGAGTCGGGGCCGGAACCTGAGGATTCCTCTCCAGTGCTGACATGGATCTGGGGGTACTTCTGGAGTCTCCCCAGGGGAGTCAGTCCTCGTCTCGAATGCGGGCATGCACTTGCGCTTTCCTCCAGAGCGGTAGCAGCAGTGTCACGCAGTCCGCCGCGTGGATCAAAGGATCTATGGTTTTCCCTCGAGTCTTTCCCACGAGGCTTTCCTACGAGGCTTTCCCACAGGGCTGTCCCACGTGCACACGTGGTGGGAGTCGATCCTCGGCTTGAACGTCAAGGCAGTGCAGGGAAAACAGGTTCCTCTGGAATGGACTGACACATCTGGGGGACTCTTGGAATGGTGTCACGACCCTGGAGTTCCTCTCGCCTTTCCTGTGGAGAGCGCCTCCTGTTGAGATGCGACGGGGACGCCGGGAATTCTTTCCCTACGAAACAGGGAAAGGATCCCTCATCTCGAGCTAGGAGGCCGAAACGGGGCTCCCCTGGATGTGTGCGGGACCCCACGTGCTTCCTCTCGTGTGAAGACGGGTATGTCGGGGAACTTCTTGAGTTGGAGCAATGGTGTGAAGGACCCTTTGGAAGTTCCAGTGGTTAGATGTGATTGGCCTCGAGAAGCCTCAGCGGAAATGGGCCTCATCTCGCCTGGAGGGCAAAACCTCCTGGATTTTCTCGAGTTGCGGCAGTTGCTCTCGACTTACGACGGGGACCTCAGGGACCCGCTCTGGTGGCCTCAGGAAAGGTCAGTCCCCATGCGAGTTCCTCGGGGGCCTCTCGGGATTCCTCTCCCGTCGATGCCGGGGCCTAAGACCTTGTGTGGAGTCGGGGCCGGAACCTGAGGATTCCTCTCCAGTGCTGACATGGATCTTGGGGTACTTCTGGAGTCTCCCCAGGGGAGTCAGTCCTCGTCTCGAATGCGGGCATGCACTTGCGCTTTCCTCCACAGCGGTAGCAGCAGTGTCACGCAGTCCGCCGCGTGGATCAAAGGATCTATGGTTTTCCCTCGAGTCTTTCCCACGAGGCTTTCCCACGAGGCTTTCCCACAGGGCTGTCCCACGTGCACACGTGGTGGGAGTCGATCCTCGGCTTGAACGTCAAGGCAGTGCAGGGAAAACAGGTTCCTCTGGAATGGACTGACACATCTGGGGGACTCTTGGAATGGTGTCACGACCCTGGAGTTCCTCTCGCCTTTCCTGTGGAGAGCGCCTCCTCTTGAGATGCGACGGGAACGCCGGGAATTCTTTCCCTACGAAACAGGGAAAGGATCCCTCATCTCGAGCTAGGAGGCGGAAACGGAGCACCCCTGGATGTGTGCGGGACCCCACGTGCTTCCTCTCGAGTGGAGACGGGTATGTCGGGGAACTTCTTGAGTTGCAGCAATGGTGTGAAGGACCCTTTGGAAGTTCCAGTGGTTAGATGTGATTGGCCTCGAGAAGCCTCAGCGGAAATGGGCCTCATCTCGCCTGGAGGGCAAAACCTCCTGGATTTTCTCGAGTTGCGGCAGGTGCTCTCGACTTACGACGGGGACCTCAGGGACCCGCTCTGATGGCCTCAGGAAAGGTCAGTCCCCATGCGAGTTCCTCGGGGGCCTCTCGGGATTCCTCTCCCGTCGATGCCGGGGCCTAAGACCTTGTGTGGAGTCGGGGCCGGAACCTGAGGATTCCTCTCCAGTGCTGACATGGATCTTGGGGTACTTCTGGAGTCTCCCCAGGGGAGTCAGTCCTTGTCTCGAATGCGGGCATGCACTTGCGCTTTCCTCCAGAGCGGTAGCAGCAGTGTCACGCAGTCCGCCGCGTGGATCAAAGGATCTATGGTTTTCCCTCGAGTCTTTCCCACGAGGCTTTCCCACGAGGCTTTCCCACAGGGCTGTCCCACGTGCACACGTGGTGGGAGTCGATCCTCGGCTTGAACGTCAAGGCAGTGCAGGGAAAACAGGTTCCTCTGGAATGGACTGACACATCTGGGGGACTCTTGGAATGGTGTCACGACCCTGGAGTTCCTCTCGCCTTTCCTGTGGAGAGCGCCTCCTCTTGAGATGCGACGGGAACGCCGGGAATTCTTTCCCTACGAAACAGGGAAAGGATCCCTCATCTCGAGCTAGGAGGCGAAAACGGGGCTCCCCTGGATGTGTGCGGGACCCACGTGCTTCCTCTCGAGTGGAGACGGGTATATCGGGGAACTTCTTGAGTTGCAGCAAGGCTGTGAAGGACCCTTTGGAAGTTCCAGTGTTTAGACGTGATTGGCCTCGAGAAGCCTCAGCGGAAATGGGCCTCATCTCGCCTGGAGGGCAAAACCTCCTGGATTTTCTCGAGTTGCGGAAGGTGCTCTCGACTTACGACGGGGACCTCAGGGACCCGCTCTGGTGGCCTCAGGAAAGGCCAGTCCCCATGCGAGTTCCTCGGGGGCGTCTCGGGATTCCTCTCCCGTCGATGCCGGGGCCTAAGACCTTGTGTGGAGTCGGGGCCGGAACCTGAGGATTCCTCTCCAGTGCTGACATGGATCTTGGGGTACTTCTGGAGTCTCCCCAGGGGAGTCAGTCCTCGTCTCGAATGCGGGCATGCACTTGCGCTTTCCTCCAGAGCGGTAGCAGCAGTGTCACGCAGTCCGCATCGTGGATCAAAGGATCTATGGTTTTCCCTCGAGTCTTTCCCACGAGGCTTTCACACAGGGCTGTCCCACGTGCACACGTGGTGGGAGTCGAACCTCGGCTTGAACGTCAAGGCAGTTCAGGGTAAACAGGTTCCTCTGGAATGGACTGACAAATCTGGGGGACTCTTGGAATGGTGGCACGACCCTGGAGTTCCTCTCGCCTTTCCTGTGTAGAGCGCCTCCTCTGGAGATGCGACGGGAACGCCGGGAATTCTTTCCCTACGAAACAGGGAAAGGATCCCTCATCTCGAGCTAGGAGGCGGAAACGGGGTTCCCCTGAATGTGTGCGGGACCCCACGTGCTTCCTCTCGAGTGGAGACGGGTATGTCGGGGAACTTCTTGAGTTGCAGCAAGGGTGTGAAGGACCCTTTGGAAGTTCCAGTGGTTAGACGTGATTGGCCTCGAGAAGCCTCAGCGGAAATGGGCCTCATCTCGCCTGGAGGGCAAAACCTCCTGGATTTTCTCGAGTTGCGGCAGGTGCTCTCGACTTACGACGGGGATCTCAGGGACCCGCTCTGGTGGCCTCAGGAAAGGCCAGTCCCCATGCGAGTTCCTCGGGGGCCTCTGGGGATTCCTCTCCCGTCGATGCCAGGGACTAAGTCCTTGTGTGGAGTCGGGGCCGGGACCTGAGGATTCCTCTCCAGTGCTGACATGTATCTTGGGGTATTTCTGGAGTCTCCCCAGGGGAGTCAGTCCTCGTCTCGAATGGGGGCATGCACTTGCGCTTTCCTCCAGAGCGGTAGCAGCAGTGTCACGCAGTTCGCCGCATGGATCAAAGGATCTATGGTTTTCCCTCGAGTCTTTCCCACGAGGCTTTCCCACGAGGCTTTCCCACAGGGCTGTCCCACGTGCACACGTGGTGGGAGTCGATCGTCGGCTTGAACGTCAAGGCAGTGCAGGGAAAACAGGTTCCTCTGGAATGGACTGACACATCTGGGGGACTCTTGGAATGGTGGCATGACCCTGGAGTTCCTCTCGCCTTTCCTGTGGAGAGCGCCTCCTCTTGAGATGCGACGGGAACGCCGGGATTCTTCCCTACGAAACAGGGAAAGGATCCCTCATCTCGAGCTAGGAGGCGGAAACGGGGCTCCCCTGGATGTGTGCGGGACGACACGTGCTTCCTCTGGAGTGGAGATGGGTATGTCGGGAAACTTCTTGAGTTGCAGCAAGGGTGTGAAGGACCCTTTGGAAGTTCCAGTGGTTAGATGTGATTGGCCTCGAGAAGCCTCAGCGAAAATGGGCCTCATCTCTCCTGGAGGGCAAAACCTCCTGGATTTTCTCGAGTTGCGGCAGGTGCTCTCGACTTACGACGGGGACCTCAGGGAACCGCTCTGGTGGCCTCAGGAAAGGCCAGTCCCCATGCGAGTTCCTCGGGGGCTTCTCGGGATTCCTCTCCCGACGATGCCGGGGCCTAAGACCTTGTGTGGAGTCGTGGCCGGAACCTGAGGATTCCTCTCCAGTGCTGACATGGATCTTGGGGTACTTCTGGAGTCTCCCCAGGGGAGTCAGTCCTCGTGTCGAATGCGGGCATGCACTTGCGCTTTCCTCCAGAGCGGTAGCAGCAGTGTCACGCAGTCCTCCGCGGGGATCAAAGGATCTATGGTTTTCCCTCGAGTCTTTCCCACGAGGCTTTCCCACGAGGCTTTCCCACAGGGCTGTCCCATGTGCACACGTGGTGGGAGTCGATCCTCGGCTTGAACGTCAAGGCAGTGCAGGGAAAAAAGATTCCTCTGGAATGGACTGACACATCTGGGGGACTCTTGGAATGGTGGCACGACCCTGGAGTTCCTCTCGCCTTTCCTGTGGAGAGCGCCTCCTCTTGAGATGCGACGGGAACGCCGGGAATTCTTTCCCTACGAAACAGGGAAAGGATCCCTCATCTCGAGCTAGGAGGCGGAAACGGGGCTCCCCTGGATGTGTGTGGGACCCCACGTGCTTCCTCTCGAGTGGAGACAGGTATGTCGGGGAACTTCTTGAGTTGCAGCAAGGGTGTGAAGGACCCTTTGGAAGTTCCAGTGGTTAGATCTGATTGGCCTCGAGAAGCCTCAGCGGAAATGGGCCTCATCTCGCCTGGAGGGCAAAACCTCCTGGATTTTCTCGAGTTGCGGCAGGTGCTCTTGACTTACGACGGGGACCTCAGGGACCCGCTCTGGTGGCCTCAGGAAAGGCCAGTCCCCATGCGAGTTCCTCGGGGGCCTCTCGGGATTCCTCTCCCGTCG
Source organism: Ovis canadensis (assembly GCF_042477335.2). Classification (NCBI taxonomy): domain Eukaryota; kingdom Metazoa; phylum Chordata; class Mammalia; order Artiodactyla; family Bovidae; genus Ovis; species Ovis canadensis. The sequence continues at coordinate 8,436,906 of NC_091260.1, forward strand.
ATGCCGGGGCCTAAGACCTTGTGTGGAGTCGGGGCCGGAACCTGAGGATTCCTCTCCAGTGCTGACATGGATCTTGGGGTACTTCTGGAGTCTACCCAGGGGAGTCAGTCCTCGTCTCGAATGGGGGCATGCACTTGCGCTTTCCTCCAGAGCGGTAGCAGCAGTGTCACGCAGTCCGCCGCGTGGATCAAAGGATCTATGGTTTTCCCTCGAGTCTTTCCCACGAGGCTTTCCCACGAGGCTTTCCCACAGGGCTGTCCCACGTGCACACGTGGTGGGAGTCGATCCTCGGCTTGAACGTCAAGGCAGTGCAGGGAAAACAGGTTCCTCTGGAATGGACTGACACATCCGGGGGACTCTTGGAATGGTGTCACGACCCTGGAGTTCCTCTCGCCTTTCCTGTGGAGAGCGCCTCCTCTTGAGATGCGACGGGAACGCCGGGAATTCTTTCCCTACGAAACAGGGAAAGGATCCCTCATCTCGAGCTAGGAGGCCGAAACGGGGCTCCCCTGGATGTGTGCGGGACCCCACGTGCTTCCTCTCGTGTGAAGACGGGTATGTCGGGGAACTTCTTGAGTTGCAGCAATGGTGTGAAGGACCCTTTGGAAGTTCCAGTGGTTAGATGTGATTGGCCTCGAGAAGCCTCAGCGGAAATAGGCCTCATCTCGCCTGGAGGGCAAAACCTCCTGGATTTTCTCGAGTTGCGGCAGGTGCTCTCGACTTACGACGGGGACCTCAGGGACCCGCTCTGGTGGCCTCAGGAAAGGTCAGTCCCCATGCGAGTTCCTCGGTGGCGTCTCGGGATTCCTCTCCCGTCGATGCCGGGGCCTAAGACCTTGTGTGGAGTCGGAGCCGGAACCTGAGTATTCCTCTCCAGTGCTGACATGGATCTTGGGGTATTTCTGGAGTCTCCCCAGGGGAGTCAGTCCTCGTCTCGAATGAGGGCATGCACTTGCGCTTTCCTCCAGAGCGGTAGCAGCAGTGTCACGCAGTCCGCCGCGTGGATCAAAGGATCTATGGTTTTCCCTCAAGTCTTTCCCACGAGGCTTTCCCACGAGGCTTTCCCACAGGGCTGTCCCACGTGCACACGTGGTGGGAGTCGATCCTCGGCTTGAACGTCAAGGCAGTGCAGGGAAAACAGGTTCCTCTGTAATGGACTGACACATCTGGGGGTCTCTTGGAATGGTGGCACGACCCTGGAGTTCTTCTCCCCTTTCCTGTGGAGAGCGCCTCCTCTTGAGATGCGACGGGAACGCGGGAATTCTTTCCCTACGAAACAGGGAAAGGATCCCTCATCTCGAGCTAGGAGGCGGAAACGGGGCTCCCCTGGATGTGTGCGGGACCCCACGTGCTTCCTCTCGTGTGAAGACGGGTATGTCGGGGAACTTCTTGAGTTGGAGCAATGGTGTGAAGGACCCTTTGGAAGTTCCAGTGGTTAGATGTGATTGGCCTCGAGAAGCCTCAGCGGAAATGGGCCTCATCTCGCCTGGAGGGCAAAACCTCCTGGATTTTCTCGAGTTGCGGCAGTTGCTCTCGACTTACGACGGGGACCTCAGGGACCCGCTCTGGTGGCCTCAGGAAAGGTCAGTCCCCATGCGAGTTCCTCGGGGGCCTCTCGGGATTCCTCTCCCGTCGATGCCGGGGCCTAAGACCTTGTGTGGAGTCGGGGCCGGAACCTGAGGATTCCTCTCCAGTGCTGACATGGATCTTGGGGTACTTCTGGAGTCTCCCCAGGGGAGTCAGTCCTCGTCTCGAATGCGGGCATGCACTTGCGCTTTCCTCCACAGCGGTAGCAGCAGTGTCACGCAGTCCGCCGCGTGGATCAAAGGATCTATGGTTTTCCCTCGAGTCTTTCCCACGAGGCTTTCCCACAGGGCTGTCCCACGTGCACACGTGGTGGGAGTCGATCCTCGGCTTGAACGTCAAGGCAGTGCAGGGAAAACAGGTTCCTCTGGAATGGACTGACACATCTGGGGGACTCTTGGAATGGTGTCACGACCCTGGAGTTCCTCTCGCCTTTCCTGTGGAGAGCGCCTCCTCTTGAGATGCGACGGGAACGCCGGGAATTCTTTCCCTACGAAACAGGGAAAGGATCCCTCATCTCGAGCTAGGAGGCGGAAACGGAGCACCCCTGGATGTGTGCGGGACCCCACGTGCTTCCTCTCGAGTGGAGACGGGTATGTCGGGGAACTTCTTGAGTTGCAGCAATGGTGTGAAGGACCCTTTGGAAGTTCCAGTGGTTAGATGTGATTGGCCTCGAGAAGCCTCAGCGGAAATGGGCCTCATCTCGCCTGGAGGGCAAAACCTCCTGGATTTTCTCGAGTTGCGGCAGGTGCTCTCGACTTACGACGGGGACCTCAGGGACCCGCTCTGGTGGCCTCAGGAAAGCCAGTCCCCATGCGAGTTCCTCGGGGGCCTCTGGGGATTCCTCTCCCGTCGATGCCAGGGCCTAAGTCCTTGTGTGGAGTCGGGGCCGGAACCTGAGGATTCCTCTCCAGTGCTGACATGGATCTTGGGGTATTTCTGGAGTCTCCCCAGGGGAGTCAGTCCTCGTCTCGAATGCGGGCATGCACTTGCGCTTTCCTACAGAGCGGTAGCAGCAGTGTCACGCATTTCGCCGCATGGATCAAAGGATCTATGGTTTTCCCTCGAGTCTTTCCCACGAGGCTTTCCCACGAGGCTTTCCCACAGGGCTGTCCCACGTGCACACGTGGTGGAAGTCGATCGTCGGCTTGAACGTCAAGGCAGTGCAGGGAAAACAGGTTCCTCTGGAATGGACTGACACATCTGGGGGACTCTTGGAATGGTGGCATGACCCTGGAGTTCCTCTCGCCTTTCCTGTGGAGAGCGCCTCCTCTTGAGATGCGACGGGAACGCCGGGATTCTTCCATACGAAACAGGGAAAGGATCCCTCATCTCGAGCTAGGAGGCGAAAACGGGGCTCCCCTGGATGTGTGCGGGACGCCACGTGCTTCCTCTGGAGTGGAGATGGGTATGTCGGGAAACTTCTTGAGTTGCAGCAAGGGTGTGAAGGACCCTTTGGAAGTTCCAGTGGTTAGATGTGATTGGCCTCGAGAAGCCTCAGCGAAAATGGGCCTCATCTCTCCTGGAGGGCAAAACCTCCTGGATTTTCTCGAGTTGCGGCAGGTGCTCTCGACTTACGACGGGGACCTCAGGGAACCGCTCTGGTGGCCTCAGGAAAGGCCAGTCCCCATGCGAGTTCCACGGGGGCTTCTCGGCATTCCTCTCCCGTCGATGTCGGGGCCTAAGACCTTGTGTGGAGTCGGGGCCGGAACCTGAGGATTCCTCTCCAGTGCTGACATGGATCTTGGGGTACTTCTGGAGTCTCCCCAGGGGAGTCAGTCCTCGTCTCGAATGCGGGCATGCACTTGCGCTTTCCTCCAGAGCGGTAGCAGCAGTGTCACGCAGTCCGCCGCGTGGATCAAAGGATCTATGGTTTTCCCTCGAGTCTTTCCCACGAGGCTTTCCTACGAGGCTTTCCCACAGGGCTGTCCCACGTGCACACGTGGTGGGAGTCGATCCTCGGCTTGAACGTCAAGGCAGTGCAGGGAAAACAGGTTCCTCTGGAATGGACTGACACATCTGGGGGACTCTTGGAATGGTGTCACGACCCTGGAGTTCCTCTCGCCTTTCCTGTGGAGAGCGCCTCCTGTTGAGATGCGACGGGGACGCCGGGAATTCTTTCCCTACGAAACAGGGAAAGGATCCCTCATCTCGAGCTAGGAGGCCGAAACGGGGCTCCCCTGGATGTGTGCGGGACCCCACGTGCTTCCTCTCGTGTGAAGACGGGTATGTCGGGGAACTTCTTGAGTTGGAGCAATGGTGTGAAGGACCCTTTGGAAGTTCCAGTGGTTAGATGTGATTGGCCTCGAGAAGCCTCAGCGGAAATGGGCCTCATCTCGCCTGGAGGGCAAAACCTCCTGGATTTTCTCGAGTTGCGGCAGTTGCTCTCGACTTACGACGGGGACCTCAGGGACCCGCTCTGGTGGCCTCAGGAAAGGTCAGTCCCCATGCGAGTTCCTCGGGGGCCTCTCGGGATTCCTCTCCCGTCGATGCCGGGGCCTAAGACCTTGTGTGGAGTCGGGGCCGGAACCTGAGGATTCCTCTCCAGTGCTGACATGGATCTTGGGGTACTTCTGGAGTCTCCCCAGGGGAGTCAGTCCTCGTCTCGAATGCGGGCATGCACTTGCGCTTTCCTCCACAGCGGTAGCAGCAGTGTCACGCAGTCCGCCGCGTGGATCAAAGGATCTATGGTTTTCCCTCGAGTCTTTCCCACGAGGCTTTCCCACGAGGCTTTCCCACAGGGCTGTCCCACGTGCACACGTGGTGGGAGTCGATCCTCGGCTTGAACGTCAAGGCAGTGCAGGGAAAACAGGTTCCTCTGGAATGGACTGACACATCTGGGGGACTCTTGGAATGGTGTCACGACCCTGGAGTTCCTCTCGCCTTTCGTGTGGAGAGCGCCTCCTCTTGAGATGCGACGGGAACGCCGGGAATTCTTTCCCTACGAAACAGGGAAAGGATCCCTCATCTCGAGCTAGGAGGCGGAAACGGAGCACCCCTGGATGTGTGCGGGACCCCACGTGCTTCCTCTCGAGTGGAGACGGGTATGTCGGGGAACTTCTTGAGTTGCAGCAATGGTGTGAAGGACCCTTTGGAAGTTCCAGTGGTTAGATGTGATTGGCCTCGAGAAGCCTCAGCGGAAATGGGCCTCATCTCGCCTGGAGGGCAAAACCTCCTGGATTTTCTCGAGTTGCGGCAGGTGCTCTCGACTTACGACGGGGACCTCAGGGACCCGCTCTGATGGCCTCAGGAAAGGTCAGTCCCCATGCGAGTTCCTCGGGGGCCTCTCGGGATTCCTCTCCCGTCGATGCCGGGGCCTAAGACCTTGTGTGGAGTCGGGGCCGGAACCTGAGGATTCCTCTCCAGTGCTGACATGGATCTTGGGGTACTTCTGGAGTCTCCCCAGGGGAGTCAGTCCTTGTCTCGAATGCGGGCATGCACTTGCGCTTTCCTCCAGAGCGGTAGCAGCAGTGTCACGCAGTCCGCCGCGTGGATCAAAGGATCTATGGTTTTCCCTCGAGTCTTTCCCACGAGGCTTTCCCACGAGGCTTTCCCACAGGGCTGTCCCACGTGCACACGTGGTGGGAGTCGATCCTCGGCTTGAACGTCAAGGCAGTGCAGGGAAAACAGGTTCCTCTGGAATGGACTGACACATCTGGGGGACTCTTGGAATGGTGTCACGACCCTGGAGTTCCTCTCGCCTTTCCTGTGGAGAGCGCCTCCTCTTGAGATGCGACGGGAACGCCGGGAATTCTTTCCCTACGAAACAGGGAAAGGATCCCTCATCTCGAGCTAGGAGGCGAAAACGGGGCTCCCCTGGATGTGTGCGGGACCCACGTGCTTCCTCTCGAGTGGAGACGGGTATATCGGGGAACTTCTTGAGTTGCAGCAAGGCTGTGAAGGACCCTTTGGAAGTTCCAGTGTTTAGACGTGATTGGCCTCGAGAAGCCTCAGCGGAAATGGGCCTCATCTCGCCTGGAGGGCAAAACCTCCTGGATTTTCTCGAGTTGCGGCAGGTGCTCTCGACTTACGACGGGGACCTCAGGGACCCGCTCTGGTGGCCTCAGGAAAGGCCAGTCCCCATGCGAGTTCCTCGGGGGCGTCTCGGGATTCCTCTCCCGTCGATGCCGGGGCCTAAGACCTTGTGTGGAGTCGGGGCCGGAACCTGAGGATTCCTCTCCAGTGCTGACATGGATCTTGGGGTACTTCTGGAGTCTCCCCAGGGGAGTCAGTCCTCGTCTCGAATGCGGGCATGCACTTGCGCTTTCCTCCAGAGCGGTAGCAGCAGTGTCACGCAGTCCGCATCGTGGATCAAAGGATCTATGGTTTTCCCTCGAGTCTTTCCCACGAGGCTTTCACACAGGGCTGTCCCACGTGCACACGTGGTGGGAGTCGAACCTCGGCTTGAACGTCAAGGCAGTTCAGGGTAAACAGGTTCCTCTGGAATGGACTGACAAATCTGGGGGACTCTTGGAATGGTGGCACGACCCTGGAGTTCCTCTCGCCTTTCCTGTGTAGAGCGCCTCCTCTTGAGATGCGACGGGAACGCCGGGAATTCTTTCCCTACGAAACAGGGAAAGGATCCCTCATCTCGAGCTAGGAGGCGGAAACGGGGTTCCCCTGAATGTGTGCGGGACCCCACGTGCTTCCTCTCGAGTGGAGACGGGTATGTCGGGGAACTTCTTGAGTTGCAGCAAGGGTGTGAAGGACCCTTTGGAAGTTCCAGTGGTTAGACGTGATTGGCCTCGAGAAGCCTCAGCGGAAATGGGCCTCATCTCGCCTGGAGGGCAAAACCTCCTGGATTTTCTCGAGTTGCGGCAGGTGCTCTCGACTTACGACGGGGACCTCAGGGACCCGCTCTGGTGGCCTCAGGAAAGGCCAGTCCCCATGCGAGTTCCTCGGGGGCCTCTGGGGATTCCTCTCCCGTCGATGCCAGGGACTAAGTCCTTGTGTGGAGTCGGGGCCGGAACCTGAGGATTCCTCTCCAGTGCTGACATGTATCTTGGGGTATTTCTGGAGTCTCCCCAGGGGAGTCAGTCCTCGTCTCGAATGGGGGCATGCACTTGCGCTTTCCTCCAGAGCGGTAGCAGCAGTGTCACGCAGTTCGCCGCATGGATCAAAGGATCTATGGTTTTCCCTCGAGTCTTTCCCACGAGGCTTTCCCACGAGGCTTTCCCACAGGGCTGTCCCACGTGCACACGTGGTGGGAGTCGATCGTCGGCTTGAACGTCAAGGCAGTGCAGGGAAAACAGGTTCCTCTGGAATGGACTGACACATCTGGGGGACTCTTGGAATGGTGGCATGACCCTGGAGTTCCTCTCGCCTTTCCTGTGGAGAGCGCCTCCTCTTGAGATGCGACGGGAACGCCGGGATTCTTCCCTACGAAACAGGGAAAGGATCCCTCATCTCGAGCTAGGAGGCGGAAACGGGGCTCCCCTGGATGTGTGCGGGACGACACGTGCTTCCTCTGGAGTGGAGATGGGTATGTCGGGAAACTTCTTGAGTTGCAGCAAGGGTGTGAAGGACCCTTTGGAAGTTCCAGTGGTTAGATGTGATTGGCCTCGAGAAGCCTCAGCGAAAATGGGCCTCATCTCTCCTGGAGGGCAAAACCTCCTGGATTTTCTCGAGTTGCGGCAGGTGCTCTCGACTTACGACGGGGACCTCAGGGAACCGCTCTGGTGGCCTCAGGAAAGGCCAGTCCCCATGCGAGTTCCTCGGGGGCTTCTCGGGATTCCTCTCCCGACGATGCCGGGGCCTAAGACCTTGTGTGGAGTCGTGGCCGGAACCTGAGGATTCCTCTCCAGTGCTGACATGGATCTTGGGGTACTTCTGGAGTCTCCCCAGGGGAGTCAGTCCTCGTGTCGAATGCGGGCATGCACTTGCGCTTTCCTCCAGAGCGGTAGCAGCAGTGTCACGCAGTCCTCCGCGGGGATCAAAGGATCTATGGTTTTCCCTCGAGTCTTTCCCACGAGGCTTTCCCACGAGGCTTTCCCACAGGGCTGTCCCATGTGCACACGTGGTGGGAGTCGATCCTCGGCTTGAACGTCAAGGCAGTGCAGGGAAAAAAGATTCCTCTGGAATGGACTGACACATCTGGGGGACTCTTGGAATGGTGGCACGACCCTGGAGTTCCTCTCGCCTTTCCTGTGGAGAGCGCCTCCTCTTGAGATGCGACGGGAACGCCGGGAATTCTTTCCCTACGAAACAGGGAAAGGATCCCTCATCTCGAGCTAGGAGGCGGAAACGGGGCTCCCCTGGATGTGTGTGGGACCCCACGTGCTTCCTCTCGAGTGGAGACAGGTATGTCGGGGAACTTCTTGAGTTGCAGCAAGGGTGTGAAGGACCCTTTGGAAGTTCCAGTGGTTAGATCTGATTGGCCTCGAGAAGCCTCAGCGGAAATGGGCCTCATCTCGCCTGGAGGGCAAAACCTCCTGGATTTTCTCGAGTTGCGGCAGGTGCTCTTGACTTACGACGGGGACCTCAGGGACCCGCTCTGGTGGCCTCAGGAAAGGCCAGTCCCCATGCGAGTTCCTCGGGGGCCTCTCGGGATTCCTCTCCCGTCGATGCCGGGGCCTAAGACCTTGTGTGGAGTCGGGGCCGGAACCTGAGGATTCCTCTCCAGTGCTGACATGGATCTTGGGGTACTTCTGGAGTCTACCCAGGGGAGTCAGTCCTCGTCTCGAATGGGGGCATGCACTTGCGCTTTCCTCCAGAGCGGTAGCAGCAGTGTCACGCAGTCCGCCGCGTGGATCAAAGGATCTATGGTTTTCCCTCGAGTCTTTCCCACGAGGCTTTCCCACGAGGCTTTCCCACAGGGCTGTCCCACGTGCACACGTGGTGGGAGTCGATCCTCGGCTTGAACGTCAAGGCAGTGCAGGGAAAACAGGTTCCTCTGGAATGGACTGACACATCCGGGGGACTCTTGGAATGGTGTCACGACCCTGGAGTTCCTCTCGCCTTTCCTGTGGAGAGCGCCTCCTCTTGAGATGCGACGGGAACGCCGGGAATTCTTTCCCTACGAAACAGGGAAAGGATCCCTCATCTCGAGCTAGGAGGCCGAAACGGGGCTCCCCTGGATGTGTGCGGGACCCCACGTGCTTCCTCTCGTGTGAAGACGGGTATGTCGGGGAACTTCTTGAGTTGCAGCAATGGTGTGAAGGACCCTTTGGAAGTTCCAGTGGTTAGATGTGATTGGCCTCGAGAAGCCTCAGCGGAAATAGGCCTCATCTCGCCTGGAGGGCAAAACCTCCTGGATTTTCTCGAGTTGCGGCAGGTGCTCTCGACTTACGACGGGGACCTCAGGGACCCGCTCTGGTGGCCTCAGGAAAGGTCAGTCCCCATGCGAGTTCCTCGGTGGCGTCTCGGGATTCCTCTCCCGTCGATGCCGGGGCCTAAGACCTTGTGTGGAGTCGGAGCCGGAACCTGAGTATTCCTCTCCAGTGCTGACATGGATCTTGGGGTATTTCTGGAGTCTCCCCAGGGGAGTCAGTCCTCGTCTCGAATGAGGGCATGCACTTGCGCTTTCCTCCAGAGCGGTAGCAGCAGTGTCACGCAGTCCGCCGCGTGGATCAAAGGATCTATGGTTTTCCCTCAAGTCTTTCCCACGAGGCTTTCCCACGAGGCTTTCCCACAGGGCTGTCCCACGTGCACACGTGGTGGGAGTCGATCCTCGGCTTGAACGTCAAGGCAGTGCAGGGAAAACAGGTTCCTCTGTAATGGACTGACACATCTGGGGGTCTCTTGGAATGGTGGCACGACCCTGGAGTTCTTCTCCCCTTTCCTGTGGAGAGCGCCTCCTCTTGAGATGCGACGGGAACGCGGGAATTCTTTCCCTACGAAACAGGGAAAGGATCCCTCATCTCGAGCTAGGAGGCGGAAACGGGGCTCCCCTGGATGTGTGCGGGACCCCACGTGCTTCCTCTCGTGTGAAGACGGGTATGTCGGGGAACTTCTTGAGTTGGAGCAATGGTGTGAAGGACCCTTTGGAAGTTCCAGTGGTTAGATGTGATTGGCCTCGAGAAGCCTCAGCGGAAATGGGCCTCATCTCGCCTGGAGGGCAAAACCTCCTGGATTTTCTCGAGTTGCGGCAGTTGCTCTCGACTTACGACGGGGACCTCAGGGACCCGCTCTGGTGGCCTCAGGAAAGGTCAGTCCCCATGCGAGTTCCTCGGGGGCCTCTCGGGATTCCTCTCCCGTCGATGCCGGGGCCTAAGACCTTGTGTGGAGTCGGGGCCGGAACCTGAGGATTCCTCTCCAGTGCTGACATGGATCTTGGGGTACTTCTGGAGTCTCCCCAGGGGAGTCAGTCCTCGTCTCGAATGCGGGCATGCACTTGCGCTTTCCTCCACAGCGGTAGCAGCAGTGTCACGCAGTCCGCCGCGTGGATCAAAGGATCTATGGTTTTCCCTCGAGTCTTTCCCACGAGGCTTTCCCACAGGGCTGTCCCACGTGCACACGTGGTGGGAGTCGATCCTCGGCTTGAACGTCAAGGCAGTGCAGGGAAAACAGGTTCCTCTGGAATGGACTGACACATCTGGGGGACTCTTGGAATGGTGTCACGACCCTGGAGTTCCTCTCGCCTTTCCTGTGGAGAGCGCCTCCTCTTGAGATGCGACGGGAACGCCGGGAATTCTTTCCCTACGAAACAGGGAAAGGATCCCTCATCTCGAGCTAGGAGGCGGAAACGGAGCACCCCTGGATGTGTGCGGGACCCCACGTGCTTCCTCTCGAGTGGAGACGGGTATGTCGGGGAACTTCTTGAGTTGCAGCAATGGTGTGAAGGACCCTTTGGAAGTTCCAGTGGTTAGATGTGATTGGCCTCGAGAAGCCTCAGCGGAAATGGGCCTCATCTCGCCTGGAGGGCAAAACCTCCTGGATTTTCTCGAGTTGCGGCAGGTGCTCTCGACTTACGACGGGGACCTCAGGGACCCGCTCTGGTGGCCTCAGGAAAGGTCAGTCCCCATGCGAGTTCCTCGGGGGCCTCTCGGGATTCCTCTCCCGTCGATGCCGGGGCCTAAGACCTTGTGTGGAGTCGGGGCCGGAACCTGAGGATTCCTCTCCAGTGCTGACATGGATCTTGGGGTACTTCTGGAGTCTCCCCAGGGGAGTCAGTCCTTGTCTCGAATGCGGGCATGCACTTGCGCTTTCCTCCAGAGCGGTAGCAGCAGTGTCACGCAGTCCGCCGCGTGGATCAAAGGATCTATGGTTTTCCCTCGAGTCTTTCCCACGAGGCTTTCCCACGAGGCTTTCCCACAGGGCTGTCCCACGTGCACACGTGGTGGGAGTCGATCCTCGGCTTGAACGTCAAGGCAGTGCAGGGAAAACAGGTTCCTCTGGAATGGACTGACACATCAGGGGGACTCTTGGAATGGTGTCACGACCCTGGAGTTCCTCTCGCCTTTCCTGTGGAGAGCGCCTCCTCTTGAGATGCGACGGGAACGCCGGGAATTCTTTCCCTACGAAACAGGGAAAGGATCCCTCATCTCGAGCTAGGAGGCGAAAACGGGGCTCCCCTGGATGTGTGCGGGACCCACGTGCTTCCTCTCGAGTGGAGACGGGTATATCGGGGAACTTCTTGAGTTGCAGCAAGGCTGTGAAGGACCCTTTGGAAGTTCCAGTGTTTAGACGTGATTGGCCTCGAGAAGCCTCAGCGGAAATGGGCCTCATCTCGCCTGGAGGGCAAAACCTCCTGGATTTTCTCGAGTTGCGGCAGGTGCTCTCGACTTATGACGGGGACCTCAGGGACCCGCTCTGGTGGCCTCAGGAAAGGCCAGTCCCCATGCGAGTTCCTCGGGGGCGTCTCGGGATTCCTCTCCCGTCGATGCCGGGGCCTAAGACCTTGTGTGGAGTCGGGGCCGGAACCTGAGGATTCCTCTCCAGTGCTGACATGGATCTTGGGGTACTTCTGGAGTCTCCCCAGGGGAGTCAGTCCTCGTCTCGAATGCGGGCATGCACTTGCGCTTTCCTCCAGAGCGGTAGCAGCAGTGTCACGCAGTCCGCATCGTGGATCAAAGGATCTATGGTTTTCCCTCGAGTCTTTCCCACGAGGCTTTCACACAGGGCTGTCCCACGTGCACACGTGGTGGGAGTCGAACCTCGGCTTGAACGTCAAGGCAGTTCAGGGAAAACAGGTTCCTCTGGAATGGACTGACAAATCTGGGGGACTCTTGGAATGGTGGCACGACCCTGGAGTTCCTCTCGCCTTTCCTGTGTAGAGCGCCTCCTCTTGAGATGCGACGGGAACGCCGGGAATTCTTTCCCTACGAAACAGGGAAAGGATCCCTCATCTCGAGCTAGGAGGCGGAAACGGGGTTCCCCTGAATGTGTGCGGGACCCCACGTGCTTCCTCTCGAGTGGAGACGGGTATGTCGGGGAACTTCTTGAGTTGCAGCAAGGGTGTGAAGGACCCTTTGGAAGTTCCAGTGGTTAGACGTGATTGGCCTCGAGAAGCCTCAGCGGAAATGGGCCTCATCTCGCCTGGAGGGCAAAACCTCCTGGATTTTCTCGAGTTGCGGCAGGTGCTCTCGACTTACGACGGGGACCTCAGGGACCCGCTCTGGTGGCCTCAGGAAAGGCCAGTCCCCATGCGAGTTCCTCGGGGGCCTCTGGGGATTCCTCTCCCGTCGATGCCAGGGACTAAGTCCTTGTGTGGAGTCGGGGCCGGAACCTGAGGATTCCTCTCCAGTGCTGACATGTATCTTGGGGTATTTCTGGAGTCTCCCCAGGGGAGTCAGTCCTCGTCTCGAATGGGGGCATGCACTTGCGCTTTCCTCCAGAGCGGTAGCAGCAGTGTCACGCAGTTCGCCGCATGGATCAAAGGATCTATGGTTTTCCCTCGAGTCTTTCCCACGAGGCTTTCCCACGAGGCTTTCCCACAGGGCTGTCCCACGTGCACACGTGGTGGGAGTCGATCGTCGGCTTGAACGTCAAGGCAGTGCAGGGAAAACAGGTTCCTCTGGAATGGACTGACACATCTGGGGGACTCTTGGAATGGTGGCATGACCCTGGAGTTCCTCTCGCCTTTCCTGTGGAGAGCGCCTCCTCTTGAGATGCGACGGGAACGCCGGGATTCTTCCCTACGAAACAGGGAAAGGATCCCTCATCTCGAGCTAGGAGGCGGAAACGGGGCTCCCCTGGATGTGTGCGGGACGACACGTGCTTCCTCTGGAGTGGAGATGGGTATGTCGGGAAACTTCTTGAGTTGCAGCAAGGGTGTGAAGGACCCTTTGGAAGTTCCAGTGGTTAGATGTGATTGGCCTCGAGAAGCCTCAGCGAAAATGGGCCTCATCTCTCCTGGAGGGCAAAACCTCCTGGATTTTCTCGAGTTGCGGCAGGTGCTCTCGACTTACGACGGGGACCTCAGGTAACCGCTCTGGTGGCCTCAGGAAAGGCCAGTCCCCATGCGAGTTCCTCGGGGGCTTCTCGGGATTCCTCTCCCGACGATGCCGGGGCCTAAGACCTTGTGTGGAGTCGTGGCCGGAACCTGAGGATTCCTCTCCAGTGCTGACATGGATCTTGGGGTACTTCTGGAGTCTCCCCAGGGGAGTCAGTCCTCGTGTCGAATGCGGGCATGCACTTGCGCTTTCCTCCAGAGCGGTAGCAGCAGTGTCACGCAGTCCTCCGCGGGGATCAAAGGATCTATGGTTTTCCCTCGAGTCTTTCCCACGAGGCTTTCCCACGAGGCTTTCCCACAGGGCTGTCCCATGTGCACACGTGGTGGGAGTCGATCCTCGGCTTGAACGTCAAGGCAGTGCAGGGAAAAAAGATTCCTCTGGAATGGACTGACACATCTGGGGGACTCTTGGAATGGTGGCACGACCCTGGAGTTCCTCTCGCCTTTCCTGTGGAGAGCGCCTCCTCTTGAGATGCGACGGGAACGCCGGGAATTCTTTCCCTACGAAACAGGGAAAGGATCCCTCATCTCGAGCTAGGAGGCGGAAACGGGGCTCCCCTGGATGTGTGTGGGACCCCACGTGCTTCCTCTCGAGTGGAGACAGGTATGTCGGGGAACTTCTTGAGTTGCAGCAAGGGTGTGAAGGACCCTTTGGAAGTTCCAGTGGTTAGATCTGATTGGCCTCGAGAAGCCTCAGCGGAAATGGGCCTCATCTCGCCTGGAGGGCAAAACCTCCTGGATTTTCTCGAGTTGCGGCAGGTGCTCTTGACTTACGACGGGGACCTCAGGGACCCGCTCTGGTGGCCTCAGGAAAGGCCAGTCCCCATGCGAGTTCCTCGGGGGCCTCTCGGGATTCCTCTCCCGTCGATGCCGGGGCCTAAGACCTTGTGTGGAGTCGGGGCCGGAACCTGAGGATTCCTCTCCAGTGCTGACATGGATCTTGGGGTACTTCTGGAGTCTACCCAGGGGAGTCAGTCCTCGTCTCGAATGGGGCATGCACTTGCGCTTTCCTCCAGAGCGATAGCAGCAGTGTCACGCAGTCCGCCGCGTGGATCAAAGGATCTATGGTTTTCCCTCGAGTCTTTCCCACGAGGCTTTCCCACGAGGCTTTCCCACAGGGCTGTCCCACGTGCACACGTGGTGGGAGTCGATCCTCGGCTTGAACGTCAAGGCAGTGCAGGGAAAACAGGTTCCTCTGGAATGGACTGACACATCCGGGGGACTCTTGGAATAGTGTCACGACCCTGGAGTTCCTCTCGCCTTTCCTGTGGAGAGCGCCTCCTCTTGAGATGCGACGGGAACGCCGGGAATTCTTTCCCTACGAAACAGGGAAAGGATCCCTCATCTCGAGCTAGGAGGCCGAAACGGGGCTCCCCTGGATGTGTGCGGGACCCCACGTGCTTCCTCTCGTGTGAAGACGGGTATGTCGGGGAACTTCTTGAGTTGCAGCAATGGTGTGAAGGACCCTTTGGAAGTTCCAGTGGTTAGATGTGATTGGCCTCGAGAAGCCTCAGCGGAAATAGGCCTCATCTCGCCTGGAGGGCAAAACCTCCTGGATTTTCTCGAGTTGCGGCAGGTGCTCTCGACTTACGACGGGGACCTCAGGGACCCGCTCTGGTGGCCTCAGGAAAGGTCAGTCCCCATGCGAGTTCCTCGGTGGCGTCTCGGGATTCCTCTCCCGTCGATGCCGGGGCCTAAGACCTTGTGTGGAGTCGGAGCCGGAACCTGAGTATTCCTCTCCAGTGCTGACATGGATCTTGGGGTACTTCTGGAGTCTCCCCAGGGGAGTCAGTCCTCGTCTCGAATGAGGGCATGCACTTGCGCTTTCCTCCAGAGCGGTAGCAGCAGTGTCACGCAGTCCGCCGCGTGGATCAAAGGATCTATGGTTTTCCCTCAAGTCTTTCCCACGAGGCTTTCCCACGAGGCTTTCCCACAGGGCTGTCCCACGTGCACACGTGGTGGGAGTCGATCCTCGGCTTGAACGTCAAGGCAGTGCAGGGAAAACAGGTTCCTCTGTAATGGACTGACACATCTGGGGGTCTCTTGGAATGGTGGCACGACCCTGGAGTTCTTCTCCCCTTTCCTGTGGAGAGCGCCTCCTCTTGAGATGCGACGGGAACGCGGGAATTCTTTCCCTACGAAACAGGGAAAGGATCCCTCATCTCGAGCTAGGAGGCGGAAACGGGGCTCCCCTGGATGTGTGCGGGACCCCACGTGCTTCCTCTCGAGTGGAGATGGGTATGTCGGGGAACTTCTTGAGTTGCAGCAAGGGTGTGAAGGACCCTTTGGAAGTTCAAGTGGTTAGATGTGATTGGCCTCGAGAAGCCTCAGCGGAAATGGGCCTCATCTCGCCTGGAGGGCAAAACCTCCTGGATTTTCTCGAGTTGCGGCAGGTGCTCTCGACTTACGACAGGGACCTCAGGGACCCGCTCTGGTGGCCTCAGGAAAGGCCAGTCCCCATGCGAGTTCCTCGGGGGCCTCTGGGGATTCCTCTCCCGTCGATGCCAGGGCCTAAGTCCTTGTGTGGAGTCGGGGCCGGAACCTGAGGATTCCTCTCCAGTGCTGACATGGATCTTGGGGTATTTCTGGAGTCTCCCCAGGGGAGTCAGTCCTCGTCTCGAATGCGGGCATGCACTTGCGCTTTCCTCCAGAGCGGTAGCAGCAGTGTCACGCATTTCGCCGCATGGATCAAAGGATCTATGGTTTTCTCTCGAGTCTTTCCCACGAGGCTTTCCCACGAGGCTTTCCCACAGGGCTGTCCCACGTGCACACGTGGTGGGAGTCGATCGTCGGCTTGAACGTCAAGGCAGTGCAGGGAAAACAGGTTCCTCTGGAATGGACTGACACATCTGGGGGACTCTTGGAATGGTGGCATGACCCTGGAGTTCCTCTCGCCTTTCCTGTGGAGAGCGCCTCCTCTTGAGATGCGACTGGAACGCTGAGATTCTTCCATACGAAACAGGGAAAGGATCCCTCATCTCGAGCTAGGAGGCGGAAACGGGGCTCCCCTGGATGTGTGCGGGACGCCACGTGCTTCCTCTGGAGTGGAGATGGGTATGTCGGGAAACTTCTTGAGTTGCAGCAAGGGTGTGAAGGACCCTTTGGAAGTTCCAGTGGTTAGATGTGATTGGCCTCGAGAAGCCTCAGCGAAAATGGTCCTCATCTCTCCTGGAGGGCAAAACCTCCTGGATTTTCTCGAGTTGCGGCAGGTGCTCTCGACTTACGACGGGGACCTCAGGGAACCGCTCTGGTGGCCTCAGGAAAGGCCAGTCCCCATGCGAGTTCCTCGGGGGCTTCTCGGGATTCCTCTCCCGACGATGCCGGGGCCTAAGACCTTGTGTGGAGTCGGGGCCGGAACCTGAGGATTCCTCTCCAGTGCTGACATGGATCTTGGGGTACTTCTGGAGTCTCCCCAGGGGAGTCAGTCCTCGTCTCGAATGCGGGCATGCACTTGCGCTTTCCTCCAGAGCGGTAGCAGCAGTGTCACGCAGTCCGCCGCGTGGATCAAAGGATCTATGGTTTTCCCTCGAGTCTTTCCCACGAGGCTTTCCTACGAGGCTTTCCCACAGGGCTGTCCCACGTGCACACGTGGTGGGAGTCGATCCTCGGCTTGAACGTCAAGGCAGTGCAGGGAAAACAGGTTCCTCTGGAATGGACTGACACATCTGGGGGACTCTTGGAATGGTGTCACGACCCTGGAGTTCCTCTCGCCTTTCCTGTGGAGAGCGCCTCCTCTTGAGATGCGACGGGAACGCCGGGAATTCTTTCCCTACGAAACAGGGAAAGGATCCCTCATCTCGAGCTAGGAGGCCGAAACGGGGCTCCCCTGGATGTGTGCGGGACCCCACGTGCTTCCTCTCGTGTGAAGACGGGTATGTCGGGGAACTTCTTGAGTTGCAGCAATGGTGTGAAGGACCCTTTGGAAGTTCCAGTGGTTAGATGTGATTGGCCTCGAGAAGCCTCAGCGGAAATGGGCCTCATCTCGCCTGGAGGGCAAAACCTCCTGGATTTTCTCGAGTTGCGGCAGGTGCTCTCGACTTACGACGGGGACCTCAGGGACCCGCTCTGGTGGCCTCAGGAAAGGTCAGTCCCCATGCGAGTTCCTCGGGGGCCTCTCGGGATTCCTCTCCCGTCGATGCCGGGGCCTAAGACCTTGTGTGGAGTCGGGGCCGGAACCTGAGGATTCCTCTCCAGTGCTGACATGGATCTTGGGGTACTTCTGGAGTCTCCCCAGGGGAGTCAGTCCTCGTCTCGAATGCGGGCATGCACTTGCGCTTTCCTCCACAGCGGTAGCAGCAGTGTCACGCAGTCCGCCGCGTGGATCAAAGGATCTATGGTTTTCCCTCGAGTCTTTCCCACGAGGCTTTCCCACGAGGCTTTCCCACAGGGCTGTCCCACGTGCACACGTGGTGGGAGTCGATCCTCGGCTTGAAAGTCAAGGCAGTGCAGGGAAAACAGGTTCCTCTGGAATGGACTGACACATGTGGGGGACTCTTGGAATGGTGTCACGACCCTGGAGTTCCTCTCGCCTTTCCTGTGGAGAGCGCCTCCTCTTGAGATGCGACGGGAACGCCGGGAATTCTTTCCCTACGAAACAGGGAAAGGATCCCTCATCTCGAGCTAGGAGGCGGAAACGGGGCTCCCCTGGATGTGTGCGGGACCCCACGTGCTTCCTCTCGAGTGCAGACGGGTATGTCGGGGAAATTCTTGAGTTGGAGCAATGGTGTGAAGGACCCTTTGGAAGTTCCAGTGGTTAGATGTGATTGGCCTCGAGAAGCCTCAGCGGAAATGGGCCTCATCTCGCCTGGAGGGCAAAACCTCCTGGATTTTCTCGAGTTGCGGCAGGTGCTCTCGACTTACGACGGGGACCTCAGGGACCCGCTCTGGTGGCCTCAGGAAAGGCCGGTCCCCATGCGAGTTCCTCGGGGGCCTCTCGAGATTCCTCTCCCGTCGATGCCGGGGCCTAAGACCTTGTGTGGAGTCGGGGCCGGAACCTGAGGATTCCTCTCCAGGGCTGACATGGATCTTGGGGTACTTCTGGAGTCTCCCCAGGGGAGTCAGTCCTCGTCTCGAATGCGGGCATGCACTTGCGCTTTCCTCCAGAGCGGTAGCAGCAGTGTCACGCAGTCCGCCGCGTGGATCAAAGGATCTATGGTTATCCCTCGAGTCTTTCCCACGAGGCTTTCCCACGAGGCTTTCCCACAGGGCTGTCCCACGTGCACACGTGGTGGGAGTCGATCCTCGGCTTGAACGTCAAGGCAGTGCAGGGAAAACTGGTTCCTCTGGAATGGACTGACACATCTGGGGGACTCTTGGAATGGTGTCACGACCCTGGAGTTCCTCTCGCCTTTCCTGTGGAGAGCGCCTCCTCTTGAGATGCGACGGGAACGCCGGGAATTCTTTCCCTACGAAACAGGGAAAGGATCCCTCATTTCGAGCTAGGAGGCGGAAACGGAGCACCCCTGGATGTGTGCGGGACCCCACGTGCTTCCTCTCGAGTGGAGACGGGTATGTCGGGGAACTTCTTGAGTTGCAGCAATGGTGTGAAGGACCCTTTGGAAGTTCCAGTGGTTAGATGTGATTGGCCTCGAGAAGCCTCAGCGGAAATGGGCCTCATCTCGCCTGGAGGGCAAAACCTCCTGGATTTTCTCGAGTTGCGGCAGGTGCTCTCGACTTACGACGGGGACCTCAGGGACCCGCTCTGGTGGCCTCAGGAAAGGTCGGTCCCCATGCGAGTTCCTCGGGGGCCTCTCGGGATTCCTCTCCCGTCGATGCCGGGGCCTAAGACCTTGTGTGGAGTCGGGGCCGGAACCTGAGGATTCCTCTCCAGGGCTGACATGGATCTTGGGGTACTTCTGGAGTCTCCCCAGGGGAGTCAGTCCTCGTCTCGAATGCGGGCATGCACTTGCGCTTTCCTCCAGAGCGGTAGCAGCAGTGTCACGCAGTCCGCCGCGTGGATCAAAGGATCTATGGTTTTCCCTCGAGTCTTTCCCACGAGGCTTTCCCACGAGGCTTTCCCACAGGGCTGTCCCACGTGCACACGTGGTGGGAGTCGATCCTCGGCTTGAACGTCAAGGCAGTGCAGGGAAAACAGGTTCCTCTGGAATGGACTGACACATCTGGGGGACTCTTGGAATGGTGTCACGACCCTGGAGTTCCTCTCGCCTTTCCTGTGGAGAGCGCCTCCTCTTGAGATGCGAAGGGAACGCCGGGAATTCTTTCCCTACGAAACAGGGAAAGGATCCCTCATCTCGAGCTAGGAGGCGAAAACGGGGCTCCCCTGGATGTGTGCGGGACCCACGTGCTTCCTCTCGAGTGGAGACGGGTATATCGGGGAACTTCTTGAGTTGCAGCAAGGCTGTGAAGGACCCTTTGGAAGTTCCAGTGTTTAGACGTGATTGGCCTCGAGAAGCCTCAGCGGAAATGGGCCTCATCTCGCCTGGAGGGCAAAACCTCCTGGATTTACTCGAGTTGCGGCAGGTGCTCTCGACTTACGACGGGGACCTCAGCGACCCGCTCTGGTGGCCTCAGGAAAGGCCAGTCCCCATGCGAGTTCCTCGGGGGCGTCTCGGGATTCCTCTCCCGTCGATGCCGGGGCCTAAGACCTTGTGTGGAGTCGGGGCCGGAACCTGAGGATTCCTCTCCAGTGCTGACATGGATCTTGGGGTACTTCTGGAGTCTCCCCAGGGGAGTCAGTCCTTGTCTCGAATGCGGGCATGCACTTGCGCTTTCCTCCAGAGCGGTAGCAGCAGTGTCACGCAGTCCGCCGCGTGGATCAAAGGATCTATGGTTTTCCCTCGAGTCTTTCCCACGAGGCTTTCCCACGAGGCTTTCCCACAGGGCTGTCCCACGTGCACACGTGGTGGGAGTCGATCCTCGGCTTGAACGTCAAGGCAGTGCAGGGAAAACAGGTTCCTCTGGAATGGACTGACACATCTGGGGGACTCTTGGAATGGTGTCACGACCCTGGAGTTCCTCTCGCCTTTCCTGTGGAGAGCGCCTCCTCTTGAGATGCGACGGGAACGCCGGGAATTCTTTCCCTACGAAACAGGGAAAGGATCCCTCATCTCGAGCTAGGAGGCGAAAACGGGGCTCCCCTGGATGTGTGCGGGACCCACGTGCTTCCTCTCGAGTGGAGACGGGTATATCGGGGAACTTCTTGAGTTGCAGCAAGGCTGTGAAGGACCCTTTGGAAGTTCCAGTGTTTAGACGTGATTGGCCTCGAGAAGCCTCAGCGGAAATGGGCCTCATCTCGCCTGGAGGGCAAAACCTCCTGGATTTTCTCGAGTTGCGGCAGGTGCTCTCGACTTACGACGGGGACCTCAGCGACCCGCTCTGGTGGCCTCAGGAAAGGCCAGTCCCCATGCGAGTTCCTCGGGGGCGTCTCGGGATTCCTCTCCCGTCGATGCCGGGGCCTAAGACCTTGTGTGGAGTCGGGGCCGGAACCTGAGGATTCCTCTCCAGTGCTGACATGGATCTTGGGGTACTTCTGGAGTCTCCCCAGGGGAGTCAGTCCTCGTCTCGAATGCGGGCATGCACTTGCGCTTTCCTCCAGAGCGGTAGCAGCAGTGTCACGCAGTCCGCCGCGTGGATCAAAGGATCTATGGTTTTCCCTCGAGTCTTTCCCACGAGGCTTTCCCACGAGGCTTTCCCACAGGGCTGTCCCACGTGCACACGTGGTGGGAGTCGATCCTCGGCTTGAACGTCAAGGCAGTGCAGGGAAAACAGGTTCCTCTGGAATGGACTGACACATCTGGGGGACTCTTGGAATGGTGGCACGACCCTGGAGTTCCTCTCGCCTTTCCTGTGGAGAGCGCCTCCTCTTGAGATGCGACGGGAACGCCGGGAATTCTTTCCCTACGAAACAGGGAAAGGATCCCTCATCTCGAGCTAGGAGGTGGAAACGGGGCTCCCCTGGATGTGTGCGGGACCCACGTGCTTCCTCTCGAGTGGAGACGGGTATGTCGGGGAACTTCTTGAGTTGCAGCAAGGGTGTGAAGGACCCTTTGGAAGTTTCAGTGGTTAGACGTGATTAGCCTCGAGAAGCCTCAGCGGAAATGGGCCTCATCTCGCCTGGAGGTGAAAACCTCCTGGATTTTCTCGAGTTACGGCAGGTGCTCTCGACTTACGACGGGGACCTCAGGGACCCGCTCTGGTGGCCTCAGGAAAGGCCAGTCCCCATGAGAGTTCCTCGGGGGCCTCTCGGGATTCCTCTCCCGTCGATGCCGGGGCCTAAGACCTTGTGTGGAGTCGGGGCCGGAACCTGAGGATTCCTCTCCAGTGCTGAGATGGATCTTGGGGTACTTCTGGAGTCTCCCTAGGGGAGTCAGTCCTCGTCTCGAATGCGGGCATGCACTTGCGCTTTCCTCCAGAGCGGTAGGAGCAGTGTCACGCAGTCCGCCGCGTGGATCAAAGGATCTATGGTTTTCCCTCGAGTCTTTCCCACGAGGCTTTCCCACGAGGCTTTCCCACAGGGCTGTCCCACGTGCACACGTGGTGGGAGTCGATCCTCGGCTTGAACGTCAAGGCAGTTCAGGGAAAACAGGTTCCTCTGGAATGGACTGACACATCTGGGGGACTCTTGGAATGGTGGCACGACCCTGGAGTTCCTCTCGCCTTTCCTGTGGAGAGCGCCTCCTCTTGAGATGCGACGGGAACGCCGGGAATTCTTTCCCTACGAAACAGGGAAAGGATCCCTCATCTCGAGCTAGGAGGTGGAAACGGGGCTCCCCTGGATGTGTGCGGGACCCACGTGCTTCCTCTCGAGTGTAGACGGGTATGTTGGGGAACTTCTTGAGTTGCAGCAAGGGTGTGAAGGACCCTTTGGAAGTTTCAGTGGTTAGACGTGATTAGCCTCGAGAAGCCTCAGCGGAAATGGGCCTCATCTCGCCTGGAGGTGAAAACCTCCTGGATTTTCTCGAGTTACGGCAGGTGCTCTCGACTTACGACGGGGACCTCAGGGACCCGCTCTGGTGGCCTCAGGAAAGGCCAGTCCCCATGAGAGTTCCTCGGGGGCCTCTCGGGATTCCTCTCCCGTCGATGCCGGGGCCTAAGACCTTGTGTGGAGTCGGGGCCGGAACCTGAGGATTCCTCTCCAGTGCTGACATGGATCTTGGGGTACTTCTGGAGTCTCCCCAGGGGAGTCAGTCCTCGTCTCGAATGCGGGCATGCACTTGCGCTTTCCTCCAGAGCGGTAGCAGCAGTGTCACGCAGTCCGCCGCGTGGATCAAAGGATCTATGGTTTTCCCTCGAGTCTTTCCCACGAGGCTTTCCCACGAGGCTTTCCCACAGGGCTGTCCCACGTGCACACGTGGTGGGAGTCGATCCTCGGCTTGAACGTCAAGGCAGTGCAGGGAAAACAGGTTCCTCTGGAATGGACTGACACATCTGGGGGACTCTTGGAATGGTGGCACGACCCTGGAGTTCCTCTCGCCTTTCCTGTGGAGAGCGCCTCCTCTTGAGATGCGACGGGAACGCCGGGAATTCTTTCCCTTCGAAACAGGGAAAGGATCCCTCATCTCGAGCTAGGAGGCGGAAACGGGGCTCCCCTGGATGTGTGCGGTACCCCACGTGCTTCCTCTCGAGTGGAGACGGGTATGTTGGGGAACTTCTTGAGTTGCAGCAATGGTGTGAAGGACCCTTTGGAAGTTCCAGTGGTTAGATGTGATTGGCCTCGAGAAGCCTCAGCGGAAATGGGCCTCATCTCGCCTGGAGGGCAAAACCTCCTGGATTTTCTCGAATTGCGGCAGGTGCTCTCGACTTACGACGGGGACCTCAGGGACCCGCTTGGTGGCCTCAGGAAAGGCCAGTCCCCATGCGAGTTCCTCGGGGGCCTCTCGGGATTCCTCTCCCGTCGATGCCGGGGCCTAAGACCTTGTGTGGAGTCAGGGGGGGCCTGAGGATTCCTCTCCAGTGCTGACATGGATCTTGGGTACTTCTGGAGTCTCCCCAGGGGAGTCAGTCCTCGTCTCGAATGCGGGCATGCACTTGCGCTTTCCTCCAGAGCGGTAGCAGCAGTGTCACGCAGTCCGCCGCGTGGATCAAAGGATCTATGGTTTTCCCTCGAGTCTTTCCCACGAGGCTTTCCCACGAGACTTTCCCACAGGGCTGTCCCACGTGCACACGTGGTGGGAGTCGATCCTCGGCTTGAACGTCAAGGCAGTGCAGGGAAAACAGGTTCCTCTGGAATGGACTGACACATCTGGGGGACTCTTGGAATGGTGTCACGACCCTGGAGTTCCTCTCGCCTTTCCTGTGGAGAGCGCCTCCTCTTGAGATGCGACGGGAACGCCGGGAATTCTTTCCCTACGAAACAGGGAAAGGATCCCTCATCTCGAGCTAGGAGGCGGAAACGGGGCTCCCCTGGATGTGTGCGGGACACTCGTGCTTCCTCTCGAGTGGAGACGGGTATGTCGGGGAACTTCTTGAGTTGCAGCAAGGGTGAGAAGGACCCTTTGGATGTTCCAGTGTTTAGATGTGATTAGCCTCGAGAAGCCTCAGCGGAAATGGGCCTCATCTCGCCTGGAGGGCAAAACCTCCTGGATTTTCTCGAGTTGCGGCAGGTGCTCTCGACTTACGACGGGGACCTCAGGGACCCGCTCTGGTGGCCTCAGGAAAGGCCAGTCCCCATGCGAGTTCCTCGGGGGCCTCTCGGGATTCCTCTCCCGTCGATGCCGGGGCCTAAGACCTTGTGTGGAGTCGGGGCCGGAACCTGAGGATTCCTCTACAGTGCTGACATGGATCTTGGGGTACTTCTGGAGTCTCCCCAGGGGAGTCAGTCCTCGTCTCGAATGCGGGCATGCACTTGCGCTTTCCTCCAGAGCGGTAGCAGCAGTGTCACGCAGTCCACCGCGTGGATCAAAGGATCTATGGTTTTCCCTCGAGTCTTTCCCACGAGGCTTTCCCACGAGGCTTTCCCACAGGGCTGTCCCAAGTGCACACGTGGTGGGAGTCGATCCTCAGCTTGAACGTCAAGGCAGTGCAGGGAAAACAGTTTCCTCTGGAATGGACTGACACATCTGGGGGACTCTTGGAATGGTGGCACGACCCTGGAGTTCCTCTCGCCTTTCCTGTGGAGAGCGCCTCCTCTTGAGATGCGACGGGAACGCCGGGAATTCTTTCCCTACGAAATAGGGAAAGGATCCCTCATCTCGAGCTAGGAGGCGGAAACGGGGCTCCCCTGGATGTGTGCGGGACCCTGGTGCTTCCTCTCGAGTGGAGACTGGTATGTCGGGGAACTTCTTGAGTTGCAGCAAGGGTGAGAAGGACCCTTTGGATGTTCCAGTGGTTAGATGTGATTAGCCTCGAGAAGCCTCAGCGGAAATGGGCCTCATCTCGCCTGGAGGGCAAAACCTCCTGGATGTTCTCGAGTTGCGGCAGGTGCTCTCGACTTACGACGGGGACCTCAGGGACCCGCTCTGGTGGCCTCAGGAAAGGCCAGTCCCCATGCGAGTTCCTCGGGGTCCTCTCGGGATGCCTCTCCCGTCGATGCCGGGGCCTAAGACCTTGTGTGGAGTCGGGGCCGGAACCTGAGGATTCCTCTCCAGTGCTGACATGGATCTTGGGGTACTTCTGGAGTCTCCCCAGGGGAGTCAGTCCTCGTCTCGAATGCGGGCATGCACTTGCGCTTTCCTCCAGAGCGGTAGCAGCAGTGTCACGCAGTCCACCGCGTGTATCAAATGATCTATGGTTTTCCCTCGAGTCTTTCACACGAGGCTTTCCCACGAGGCTTTCCCACAGGGCTGTCCCACGTGCACACGTGGTGGGAGTCGATCCTCGGCTTGAACGTCAAGGCAGTGCAGGGAAAACAGGTTCCTCTGGAATGGACTGACACATCTGGGGGACTCTTGGAATGGTGGCACGACCCTGGAGTTCCTCTCGCCTTTCCTGTGGAGAGCGCCTCCTCTTGAGATGCGACGGGAACGCCGGGAATTCTTTCCCTACGAAACAGGGAAAGGATCCCTCATCTCGAGCTAGGAGGCGGAAACGGGTCTCCCCTGGATGTGTGCGGGACCCTCGTGCTTCCTCTCGAGTGGAGACGGGTATGTCGGGGAACTTCTTGAGTTGCAGCAAGGGTGAGAATGACCCTTTGGATGTTCCAGTGGTTAGATGTGATTAGCCTCGAGAAGCATCAGCGGAAATGGGCCTCATCTCGCCTGGAGGGCAAAACCTCCTGGATTATCTCGAGTTGCGGCAGGTGCTCTCGACTTACGACGGGGACCACAGGGACCCGCCCTGGTGGCCTCAGGAAAGGCCAGTCCCCATGCGAGTTCCTCGGGGGCCTCTCGGGATTCCTCTCCCCTCGATGCCGGGGCCTAAGACCTTGTGTGGAGTCGGGGTCGGAACCTGAGGATTCCTCTCCAGTGCTGACATGGATCTTGGGGTACTTCTGGAGTCTCCCCAGGGGAGTCAGTCCTCGTCTCGAATGCGGGCATGCACTTGCGCTTTCCTCCAGGGCGGTAGCAGCAGGGTCACGCAGTCCGCCGCGTGGATCAAAGGATCTATGGTTTTCCCTCGAGTCTTTCCCACGAGGCTTTCCCACGAGGCTTTCCCACAGGGCTGTCCCACGTGCACACGTGGTGGGAGTCGATCCTCGGCTTGAACGTCAAGGCAGTGCAGGGAAAAGAGGTTCCTCTGGAATGGACTGACATATCTGGGGGACTCTTGGAATGGTGGCACGACCCTGGAGTTCCTCTCGTCTTTCCTGTGGAGAGCGCCTCCTATTGAGATGCGACGGGAACGCCGGGAATTCTTTCCCTACGAAACAGGGAAAGGATCCCTCATCTCGAGCTAGGAGGCGGAAACGGGGCTCCCCTGGATGTGTGCGGGACCCCACGTGCTTCCTCTCGAGTGGAGACGGGTATGTCGGGGAACTTCTTGA
Organism: Ovis canadensis; assembly: GCF_042477335.2. NCBI lineage: Eukaryota > Metazoa > Chordata > Mammalia > Artiodactyla > Bovidae > Ovis > Ovis canadensis. The sequence goes on from NC_091260.1 coordinate 8,462,762, forward strand.
GTTGCAGCAAGGGTGTGAAGGACCCTTTGGAAGTTCCAGTGGTTAGACGTGATTAGCCTGGAGAAGCCTCAGCGGAAATGTGCCTCATCTCGCCTGGAGGGCAAAACCTCCTGGATTTTCTCGAGTTGCGGCAGGTGCTCTCGACTTACGACGGGGACCTCAGGGACCCGCTCTGGTGGCCTCAGGAAAGGCCAGTCCCCATGCGAGTTCCTCGGGGGCCTCTCGGGATTCCTCTCCCGTCGATGCCGGGGCCTAAGACCTTGTGTGGAGTCGGGGCCAGAACCTGAGGATTCCTCTCCAGTGCTGACATGGATCTTGGGGTAATTCTGGAGTCTCCCCAGGGGAGTCAGTCCTCGTCTCGAATGCGGGCATGCACTTGCGCTTTCCTCCAGAGCAGTAGCAGCAGTGTCACGCAGTCCGCCGCGTGGATCAAATGATCTATGGTTTTCCCTCGAGTCTTTCCCATGAGGCTTTCCCACGAGGCTTTCCCACAGGGCTGTCTCACGTGCACACGTGGTAGGAGTCGATCCTCGGCTTGAACGTCAAGGCAGTGCAGGGAAAACAGGTTCCTCTGGAATGGACTGACACATCTGGGGGTCTCTTGGAATGGTGCCACGACCCTGGAGTTCCTCTCGCCTTTCCTGTGGAGAGCGCCTCCTCTTGAGATGCGACGGGAACGCCGGGAATTCTTTCCCTACTAAACAGGGAAAGGATCCCTCATCTCGAGCTAGGAGGCGGAAATGGGGCTCCCCTGGATGTGTGCGGGACCCCATGTGCTTCCTCTCAAGTGGAGACGGGTATGTCGGGGAACTTCTTGAGTTGCACCAAGGGTGTGAAGGACCCTTTGGAAGTTCCAGTGGTTAGATGTGATTAGCCTCGAGAAGCCTCAGCGGAAATGGGCCTCATCTCGACTGGAGGGCAAAACCTCCTGGATTTTCTCGTGTTGCGGCAGGTGCTCTCGACTTACGACGGGGACCTCAGGGACCCGCTCTGGTGGCCTCTGGAAAGGCCAGTCCCCATGCGAGTTCCTCGGGGGCCTCTCGGGATTCCTCTCCCGTCGATGCCGGGGCCTAAGACCTTGTGTGGAGTCGGGGCCGGAACCTGAGGATTCCTCTCCAGTGCTGACATGGATTTTGGGGTACTTCTGGAGTCTCCCCAGGGGAGTCAGTCCTCGTCTCGAATGCGGGCATGCACTTGCGCTTTCCTCCAGAGCGGTAGCAGCAGTGTCACGCAGTCCGCCGCGTAGATCAAAGGATCTATGGTTTTCCCTCGAGTCTTTCCCACGAGGCTTTCCCACGAGGCTTTCCCACAGGGCTGTACCACGTGCACACGTGGTGGGAGTCGATCCTCGGCTTGAACGTCAAGGCAGTGCAGGGAAAACAGGTTCCTCTGGAATGGACTGACACATCTGGGGGTCTCTTGGAATGGTTGCACGACCCTGGAGTTCCTCTCCCCTTTCCTGTGGATAGTGCCTCATTTTGAGATGCGACGGGAACGCCGGGAAATCTTTCCCTACGAAACAGGGAAAGGATCCCTCATCTCGAGCTAGGAGGCGGAAATGGGGCTCCCCTGGATGTGTGCGGGACCCCATGTGCTTCCTCTCAAGTGGAGACGGGTATGTCGGGGAACTTCTTGAGTTGCACCAAGGGTGTGAAGGACCCTTTGGAAGTTCCAGTGGTTAGATGTGATTAGCCTCGAGAAGCCTCAGCGGAAATGGGCCTCATCTCGACTGGAGGGCAAAACCTCCTGGATTTTCTCGTGTTGCGGCAGGTGCTCTCGACTTACGACGGGGACCTCAGGGACCCGCTCTGGTGGCCTCTGGAAAGGCCAGTCCCCATGCGAGTTCCTCGGGGGCCTCTCGGGATTCCTCTCCCGTCGATGCCGGGGCCTAAGACCTTGTGTGGAGTCGGGGCCGGAACCTGAGGATTCCTCTCCAGTGCTGACATGGATCTTGGGCTAATTGTGGAGTCTCCCCAGGGGAGTCAGTCCTCGTCTCGAATGCGGGCATGCTCTTGCGCTTTCCTCCAGAGCGGTAGCAGCAGTGTCTCGCAGTCCGCCGCGTGGATCAAAGGATCTATGGTTTTCCCTCGAGTCTTTCCCACGAGGCTTTCCCACGAGGCTTTCCCACAGGGCTGTCCCACGTGCACACGTGGTGGGAGTCGATCCTCGGCTTGAACGTCAAGGCAGTGCAGGGAAAACAGGTTCCTCTGGAATGAACTGACACATCTGGGGGACTCTTGGAATGGTGGCACGACCCTGGAGTTCCTCTCGCCTTTCCTGTGGAGAGCGCCTCCTCTTGAGATGCGCCGGGAACGCCGGGAATTCTTTCCCTACGAAACAGGGAAAGGATCCCTCATCTCGAGCTAGGAGGCGGAAACGGGCTCCCCTGGATGTGTGCGGGACACCACGTGTTTCCTCTCGAGTGCAGACGGGTATGTCGGGGAACTTCTTGAGTTGCAGCAAGGGTGTGAAGGACCCTTTGGAAGTTCCAGTGGTTAGATGTGATTGGCCTCGAGAAGCCTCAGCGGAAATGGGCCTCATCTCGCCTGGAAGGCAAAACCTCCTGGATTTTCTCGAGTTGCGGCAGGTGCTCTCGACTTACGACGGGGACCTCAGGGAACCGCTCTGGTGGCCTCAGGAAAGGCCAGTCCCCATGCGAGTTCCTCGGGGGCCTCTCGGGATTCCTCTCCCGTCGATGCCGGGGCCTAAGACCTTGTGTGGAGTCGGGGCCGGAACCTGAGGATTCCTCTCCAGTGCTGACATGGATCTTGGGGTACTTCTGGAGTTTCCCCAGGGGAGTCAGTCCTCGTTTCGAATGCGGGCATGCACTTGCGCTTTCCTCCAGAGCGGTAGCAGCAGTGTCACGCAGTCCGCCGCGTGGATCAAAGGATCTATGGTTTTCCCTCGAGTCTTTCCCACGAGGCTTTCCCACGAGGCTTTCCCACAGGGCTGTCCCACGTGCACACGTGGTGGGAGTGGATCCTCGGCTTGAACGTCAAGGCAGTGCAGGGAAAACAGGTTCCTCTGGAATGGACTGACACATCTGGGGGACTCTTGGAATGGTGGCACGACCCTGGAGTTCCTCTCGCTTTTCCTGTGGAGACCGCCTCCTCTTGAGATGCGACGGGAACGCCGGGAATTCTTTCCCTACGAAACAGGGAAAGGATCCCTCATCTCGAGCTAGGAGGCGGAAACGGGGCTCCCCTGGATGTGTGCGGGACCCACGGGCTTCCTCTCGAGTGGAGACGGGTATGTCGGGGCACTTCTTGAGTTGCAGCAAGGGTGTGAAGGACCCTTTGGAAGTTCCAGTGGTTAGACGTGATTAGCCTCGAGAAGCCTCAGCGGAAATGTACCTCATCTCGCCTGGAGGGCAAAACCTCCTGGATTTTCTCGAGTTGCGGCAGGTGCTCTCGACCTACGACGGGGACCTCAGGGACCCGCTCTGGTGGTCTCAGGAAAGGCCAGTCCCCATGCGAGTTCCTCGGGGGCCTCTCGGGATTCCCCTCCCGTCGATGCCGGGGCCTAAGACCTTGTGTGGAGTCGGGGCCGGAACCTGAGGATTCCTCTCCAGTGCTGACTTGGATCTTGGGGTACTTCTGGAGTCTCCCCAGGGGAGTCAGTCCTCGTCTCGAATGCGGGCATGCACTTGCGCTTTCCTCCAGAGCGGTCCCAGCAGTGTCACGCAGTCCGCCGCGTGGATCAAAGGATCTATGGTTTTCCCTCGAGTCTTTCCCACGAGGCTTTCCCACGAGGCTTTCCCACAGGGCTGTCCCACGTGCACACGTGGTGGGAGTCGATCCTCGGCTTGAACGTCAAGGCAGTGCAGGGAAAACAGGTTCCTCTGGAATGGACTGACACATCTGGGGGACTCTTGGAATGGTGTCACGACCCTGGAGTTCCTCTCGCCTTTCCTGTGGAGAGCGCCTCCTCTTGAGATGCGACGGGAACGCCGGGAATTCTTTCCCTACGAAACAGGGAAAGGATCCCTCATCTCGAGCTAGGAGGCGGAAACGGGGCTCCCCTGGATGTGTGCGGGACACCACGTGCTTCCTCTCGAGTGCAGACGGGTATATCGGGGAACTTCTTGAGTTGCAGCAAGGGTGTGAAGGACCCTTTGGAAGTTCCAGTGGTTAGATGTGATTGGCCTCGAGAAGCCTCAGCGGAAATGGGCCTCATCTCGCCTGGAGGGCAAAACCTCCTGGATTTTCTCGAGTTGCGGCAGGTGGTCTCGACTTACGACGGGGACCTCAGGGAACCGCTCTGGTGCCCTCAGGAAAGGCCAGTCCTCATGCGAGTTCCTCGCGGGCCTCTCGGGATTCCTCTCCCGTCGATGCCGGGGCCTAAGACCTTGTGTGGATTCGGGGCCGTAACCTGAGGATTCCTCTCCAGTGCTGACATGGATCTTGGGGTACTTCTGGAGTTTCCCCAGGGGAGTCAGTCCTCGTCTCGAATGCGGGCATGCACTTGCGCTTTCCTCCAGAGCGGTAGCAGCAGTGTCACGCAGTCCGCCGCGTGGATCAAAGGATCTATGGTTTTCCCTCGAGTCTTTCCCACGAGGCTTTCCCACGAGGCTTTCCCACAGGGCTGTCCCACGTGCACACGTGGTGGGAGTCGATCCTCGGCTTGAACGTCAAGGCAGTGCAGGGAAAACAGGTTCCTCTGGAATGGACTGACACATCTGGGGGACTCTTTGAATGGTGGCACGACCCTGGAGTTCCTCTCGCTTTTCCTGTGGAGACCGCCTCCTCTTGAGATGCGACGGGAACGCCGGGAATTCTTTCCCTACGAAACAGGGAAAGGATCCCTCATCTCGAGCTAGGAGGCGGAAACGGGGCTCCCCTGGATGTGTGCGGGACCCACGTGCTTCCTCTCGAGTGGAGACGGGTATGTCGGGGCACTTCTTGAGTTGCAGCAAGGGTGTGAAGGACCCTTTGGAAGTTCCAGTGGTTAGACGTGATTAGCTTCGAGAAGCCTCAGCGGAAATGTACCTCATCTCGCCTGGAGGGCAAAACCTCCTGGATTTTCTCGAGTTGCGGCAGGTGCTCTCGACCTACGACGGGGACCTCAGGGACCCGCTCTGGTGGTCTCAGGAAAGGCCAGTCCCCATGCGAGTTCCTCGGGGGCCTCTCGGGATTCCTCTCCCGTCGATGCCGGGGCCTAAGACCTTGTGTGGAGTCGGGGCCGGAACCTGAGGATTCCTCTCCAGTGCTGACATGGATCTTGGGGTACTTCTGGAGTCTCCCCAGGGGAGTCAGTCCTCGTCTCGAATGCGGGCATGCACTTGCGCTTTCCTCCAGAGCGGTCCCAGCAGTGTCACGCAGTCCGCCGCGTGGATCAAAGGATCTATGGTTTTCCCTCGAGTCTTTCCCACGAGGCTTTCCCACGAGGCTTTCCCACAGGGCTGTCCCACGTGCACACGTGGTGGGAGTCGATCCTCGGCTTGAACGTCAAGGCAGTGCAGGGAAAACAGTTTCCTCTGGAATGGACTGACACATCTGGGGGACTCTTGGAATGGTGTCACGACCCTGGAGTTCCTCTCGCCTTTCCTGTGGAGAGCGCCTCCTCTTGAGATGCGACGGGAACGCCGGGAATTCTTTCCCTACGAAACAGGGAAAGGATCCCTCATCTCGAGCTAGGAGGCGGAAACGGGTCTCCCCTGGATGTGTGCGGGACACCACGTGCTTCCTCTCGAGTGCAGACGGGTATGTCGGGGAACTTCTTGAGTTGCAGCAAGGGTGTGAAGGACCCTTTGGAAGTTCCAGTGGTTAGATGTGATTGGCCTCGAGAAGCCTCAGCGGAAATGGGCCTCATCTCGCCTGGAGGGCAAAACCTCCTGGATTTTCTCGAATTGCGGCAGGTGCTCTCGACTTACGACGGGGACCTCAGGGACCCGCTTGGTGGCCTCAGGAAAGGCCAGTCCCCATGCGAGTTCCTCGGGGGCCTCTCGGGATTCCTCTCCCGTCGATGCCGGGGCCTAAGACCTTGTGTGGAGTCAGGGGGGGCCTGAGGATTCCTCTCCAGTGCTGACATGGATCTTGGGTACTTCTGGAGTCTCCCCAGGGGAGTCAGTCCTCGTCTCGAATGCGGGCATGCACTTGCGCTTTCCTCCAGAGCGGTAGCAGCAGTGTCACGCAGTCCGCCGCGTGGATCAAAGGATCTATGGTTTTCCCTCGAGTCTTTCCCACGAGGCTTTCCCACGAGACTTTCCCACAGGGCTGTCCCACGTGCACACGTGGTGGGAGTCGATCCTCGGCTTGAACGTCAAGGCAGTGCAGGGAAAACAGGTTCCTCTGGAATGGACTGACACATCTGGGGGACTCTTGGAATGGTGTCACGACCCTGGAGTTCCTCTCGCCTTTCCTGTGGAGAGCGCCTCCTCTTGAGATGCGACGGGAACGCCGGGAATTCTTTCCCTACGAAACAGGGAAAGGATCCCTCATCTCGAGCTAGGAGGCGGAAACGGGGCTCCCCTGGATGTGTGCGGGACACTCGTGCTTCCTCTCGAGTGGAGACGGGTATGTCGGGGAACTTCTTGAGTTGCAGCAAGGGTGAGAAGGACCCTTTGGATGTTCCAGTGTTTAGATGTGATTAGCCTCGAGAAGCCTCAGCGGAAATGGGCCTCATCTCGCCTGGAGGGCAAAACCTCCTGGATTTTCTCGAGTTGCGGCAGGTGCTCTCGACTTACGACGGGGACCTCAGGGACCCGCTCTGGTGGCCTCAGGAAAGGCCAGTCCCCATGCGAGTTCCTCGGGGGCCTCTCGGGATTCCTCTCCCGTCGATGCCGGGGCCTAAGACCTTGTGTGGAGTCGGGGCCGGAACCTGAGGATTCCTCTACAGTGCTGACATGGATCTTGGGGTACTTCTGGAGTCTCCCCAGGGGAGTCAGTCCTCGTCTCGAATGCGGGCATGCACTTGCGCTTTCCTCCAGAGCGGTAGCAGCAGTGTCACGCAGTCCACCGCGTGGATCAAAGGATCTATGGTTTTCCCTCGAGTCTTTCCCACGAGGCTTTCCCACGAGGCTTTCCCACAGGGCTGTCCCAAGTGCACACGTGGTGGGAGTCGATCCTCAGCTTGAACGTCAAGGCAGTGCAGGGAAAACAGTTTCCTCTGGAATGGACTGACACATCTGGGGGACTCTTGGAATGGTGGCACGACCCTGGAGTTCCTCTCGCCTTTCCTGTGGAGAGCGCCTCCTCTTGAGATGCGACGGGAACGCCGGGAATTCTTTCCCTACGAAATAGGGAAAGGATCCCTCATCTCGAGCTAGGAGGCGGAAACGGGGCTCCCCTGGATGTGTGCGGGACCCTGGTGCTTCCTCTCGAGTGGAGACTGGTATGTCGGGGAACTTCTTGAGTTGCAGCAAGGGTGAGAAGGACCCTTTGGATGTTCCAGTGGTTAGATGTGATTAGCCTCGAGAAGCCTCAGCGGAAATGGGCCTCATCTCGCCTGGAGGGCAAAACCTCCTGGATGTTCTCGAGTTGCGGCAGGTGCTCTCGACTTACGACGGGGACCTCAGGGACCCGCTCTGGTGGCCTCAGGAAAGGCCAGTCCCCATGCGAGTTCCTCGGGGTCCTCTCGGGATGCCTCTCCCGTCGATGCCGGGGCCTAAGACCTTGTGTGGAGTCGGGGCCGGAACCTGAGGATTCCTCTCCAGTGCTGACATGGATCTTGGGGTACTTCTGGAGTCTCCCCAGGGGAGTCAGTCCTCGTCTCGAATGCGGGCATGCACTTGCGCTTTCCTCCAGAGCGGTAGCAGCAGTGTCACGCAGTCCACCGCGTGTATCAAATGATCTATGGTTTTCCCTCGAGTCTTTCACACGAGGCTTTCCCACGAGGCTTTCCCACAGGGCTGTCCCACGTGCACACGTGGTGGGAGTCGATCCTCGGCTTGAACGTCAAGGCAGTGCAGGGAAAACAGGTTCCTCTGGAATGGACTGACACATCTGGGGGACTCTTGGAATGGTGGCACGACCCTGGAGTTCCTCTCGCCTTTCCTGTGGAGAGCGCCTCCTCTTGAGATGCGACGGGAACGCCGGGAATTCTTTCCCTACGAAACAGGGAAAGGATCCCTCATCTCGAGCTAGGAGGCGGAAACGGGTCTCCCCTGGATGTGTGCGGGACCCTCGTGCTTCCTCTCGAGTGGAGACGGGTATGTCGGGGAACTTCTTGAGTTGCAGCAAGGGTGAGAATGACCCTTTGGATGTTCCAGTGGTTAGATGTGATTAGCCTCGAGAAGCATCAGCGGAAATGGGCCTCATCTCGCCTGGAGGGCAAAACCTCCTGGATTATCTCGAGTTGCGGCAGGTGCTCTCGACTTACGACGGGGACCACAGGGACCCGCCCTGGTGGCCTCAGGAAAGGCCAGTCCCCATGCGAGTTCCTCGGGGGCCTCTCGGGATTCCTCTCCCCTCGATGCCGGGGCCTAAGACCTTGTGTGGAGTCGGGGTCGGAACCTGAGGATTCCTCTCCAGTGCTGACATGGATCTTGGGGTACTTCTGGAGTCTCCCCAGGGGAGTCAGTCCTCGTCTCGAATGCGGGCATGCACTTGCGCTTTCCTCCAGGGCGGTAGCAGCAGGGTCACGCAGTCCGCCGCGTGGATCAAAGGATCTATGGTTTTCCCTCGAGTCTTTCCCACGAGGCTTTCCCACGAGGCTTTCCCACAGGGCTGTCCCACGTGCACACGTGGTGGGAGTCGATCCTCGGCTTGAACGTCAAGGCAGTGCAGGGAAAAGAGGTTCCTCTGGAATGGACTGACATATCTGGGGGACTCTTGGAATGGTGGCACGACCCTGGAGTTCCTCTCGTCTTTCCTGTGGAGAGCGCCTCCTATTGAGATGCGACGGGAACGCCGGGAATTCTTTCCCTACGAAACAGGGAAAGGATCCCTCATCTCGAGCTAGGAGGCGGAAACGGGGCTCCCCTGGATGTGTGCGGGACCCCACGTGCTTCCTCTCGAGTGGAGACGGGTATGTCGGGGAACTTCTTGAGTTGCAGCAAGGGTGTGAAGGACCCTTTGGAAGTTCCAGTGGTTAGACGTGATTAGCCTGGAGAAGCCTCAGCGGAAATGTGCCTCATCTCGCCTGGAGGGCAAAACCTCCTGGAGTTTCTCGAGTTGCGGCAGGTGCTCTCGACTTACGACGGGGACCTCAGGGACCCGCTCTGGTGGCCTCAGGAAAGGCCAGTCCCCATGCGAGTTCCTCGGGGGCCTCTCGGGATTCCTCTCCCGTCGATGCCGGGGCCTAAGACCTTGTGTGGAGTCGGGGCCAGAACCTGAGGATTCCTCTCCAGTGCTGACATGGATCTTGGGGTAATTCTGGAGTCTCCCCAGGGGAGTCAGTCCTCGTCTCGAATGCGGGCATGCACTTGCGCTTTCCTCCAGAGCAGTAGCAGCAGTGTCACGCAATCCGCCGCGTGGATCAAAGGATCTATGGTTTTCCCTCGAGTCTTTCCCACGAGGCTTTCCCACGAGGCTTTCCCACAGGGCTGTCTCACGTGCACACGTGGTAGGAGTCGATCCTCGGCTTGAACGTCAAGGCAGTGCAGGGAAAACAGGTTCCTCTGGAATGGACTGACACATCTGGGGGTCTCTTGGAATGGTGCCACGACCCTGGAGTTCCTCTCGCCTTTCCTGTGGAGAGCGCCTCCTCTTGAGATGCGACGGGAACGCCGGGAATTCTTTCCCTACTAAACAGGGAAAGGATCCCTCATCTCGAGCTAGGAGGCGGAAATGGGGCTCCCCTGGATGTGTGCGGGACCCCATGTGCTTCCTCTCAAGTGGAGACGGGTATGTCGGGGAACTTCTTGAGTTGCACCAAGGGTGTGAAGGACCCTTTGGAAGTTCCAGTGGTTAGATGTGATTAGCCTCGAGAAGCCTCAGCGGAAATGGGCCTCATCTCGACTGGAGGGCAAAACCTCCTGGATTTTCTCGTGTTGCGGCAGGTGCTCTCGACTTACGACGGGGACCTCAGGGACCCGCTCTGGTGGCCTCTGGAAAGGCCAGTCCCCATGCGAGTTCCTCGGGGGCCTCTCGGGATTCCTCTCCCGTCGATGCCGGGGCCTAAGACCTTGTGTGGAGTCGGGGCCGGAACCTGAGGATTCCTCTCCAGTGCTGACATGGATTTTGGGGTACTTCTGGAGTCTCCCCAGGGGAGTCAGTCCTCGTCTCGAATGCGGGCATGCACTTGCGCTTTCCTCCAGAGCGGTAGCAGCAGTGTCACGCAGTCCGCCGCGTAGATCAAAGGATCTATGGTTTTCCCTCGAGTCTTTCCCACGAGGCTTTCCCACGAGGCTTTCCCACAGGGCTGTACCACGTGCACACGTGGTGGGAGTCGATCCTCGGCTTGAACGTCAAGGCAGTGCAGGGAAAACAGGTTCCTCTGGAATGGACTGACACATCTGGGGGTCTCTTGGAATGGTTGCACGACCCTGGAGTTCCTCTCCCCTTTCCTGTGGATAGTGCCTCATTTTGAGATGCGACGGGAACGCCGGGAAATCTTTCCCTACGAAACAGGGAAAGGATCCCTCATCTCGAGCTAGGAGGCGGAAATGGGGCTCCCCTGGATGTGTGCGGGACCCCATGTGCTTCCTCTCAAGTGGAGACGGGTATGTCGGGGAACTTCTTGAGTTGCACCAAGGGTGTGAAGGACCCTTTGGAAGTTCCAGTGGTTAGATGTGATTAGCCTCGAGAAGCCTCAGCGGAAATGGGCCTCATCTCGACTGGAGGGCAAAACCTCCTGGATTTTCTCGTGTTGCGGCAGGTGCTCTCGACTTACGACGGGGACCTCAGGGACCCGCTCTGGTGGCCTCTGGAAAGGCCAGTCCCCATGCGAGTTCCTCGGGGGCCTCTCGGGATTCCTCTCCCGTCGATGCCGGGGCCTAAGACCTTGTGTGGAGTCGGGGCCGGAACCTGAGGATTCCTCTCCAGTGCTGACATGGATCTTGGGCTAATTGTGGAGTCTCCCCAGGGGAGTCAGTCCTCGTCTCGAATGCGGGCATGCTCTTGCGCTTTCCTCCAGAGCGGTAGCAGCAGTGTCTCGCAGTCCGCCGCGTGGATCAAAGGATCTATGGTTTTCCCTCGAGTCTTTCCCACGAGGCTTTCCCACGAGGCTTTCCCACAGGGCTGTCCCACGTGCACACGTGGTGGGAGTCGATCCTCGGCTTGAACGTCAAGGCAGTGCAGGGAAAACAGGTTCCTCTGGAATGAACTGACACATCTGGGGGACTCTTGGAATGGTGGCACGACCCTGGAGTTCCTCTCGCCTTTCCTGTGGAGAGCGCCTCCTCTTGAGATGCGCCGGGAACGCCGGGAATTCTTTCCCTACGAAACAGGGAAAGGATCCCTCATCTCGAGCTAGGAGGCGGAAACGGGCTCCCCTGGATGTGTGCGGGACACCACGTGTTTCCTCTCGAGTGCAGACGGGTATGTCGGGGAACTTCTTGAGTTGCAGCAAGGGTGTGAAGGACCCTTTGGAAGTTCCAGTGGTTAGATGTGATTGGCCTCGAGAAGCCTCAGCGGAAATGGGCCTCATCTCGCCTGGAAGGCAAAACCTCCTGGATTTTCTCGAGTTGCGGCAGGTGCTCTCGACTTACGACGGGGACCTCAGGGAACCGCTCTGGTGGCCTCAGGAAAGGCCAGTCCCCATGCGAGTTCCTCGGGGGCCTCTCGGGATTCCTCTCCCGTCGATGCCGGGGCCTAAGACCTTGTGTGGAGTCGGGGCCGGAACCTGAGGATTCCTCTCCAGTGCTGACATGGATCTTGGGGTACTTCTGGAGTTTCCCCAGGGGAGTCAGTCCTCGTTTCGAATGCGGGCATGCACTTGCGCTTTCCTCCAGAGCGGTAGCAGCAGTGTCACGCAGTCCGCCGCGTGGATCAAAGGATCTATGGTTTTCCCTCGAGTCTTTCCCACGAGGCTTTCCCACGAGGCTTTCCCACAGGGCTGTCCCACGTGCACACGTGGTGGGAGTGGATCCTCGGCTTGAACGTCAAGGCAGTGCAGGGAAAACAGGTTCCTCTGGAATGGACTGACACATCTGGGGGACTCTTGGAATGGTGGCACGACCCTGGAGTTCCTCTCGCTTTTCCTGTGGAGACCGCCTCCTCTTGAGATGCGACGGGAACGCCGGGAATTCTTTCCCTACGAAACAGGGAAAGGATCCCTCATCTCGAGCTAGGAGGCGGAAACGGGGCTCCCCTGGATGTGTGCGGGACCCACGGGCTTCCTCTCGAGTGGAGACGGGTATGTCGGGGCACTTCTTGAGTTGCAGCAAGGGTGTGAAGGACCCTTTGGAAGTTCCAGTGGTTAGACGTGATTAGCCTCGAGAAGCCTCAGCGGAAATGTACCTCATCTCGCCTGGAGGGCAAAACCTCCTGGATTTTCTCGAGTTGCGGCAGGTGCTCTCGACCTACGACGGGGACCTCAGGGACCCGCTCTGGTGGTCTCAGGAAAGGCCAGTCCCCATGCGAGTTCCTCGGGGGCCTCTCGGGATTCCCCTCCCGTCGATGCCGGGGCCTAAGACCTTGTGTGGAGTCGGGGCCGGAACCTGAGGATTCCTCTCCAGTGCTGACATGGATCTTGGGGTACTTCTGGAGTCTCCCCAGGGGAGTCAGTCCTCGTCTCGAATGCGGGCATGCACTTGCGCTTTCCTCCAGAGCGGTCCCAGCAGTGTCACGCAGTCCGCCGCGTGGATCAAAGGATCTATGGTTTTCCCTCGAGTCTTTCCCACGAGGCTTTCCCACGAGGCTTTCCCACAGGGCTGTCCCACGTGCACACGTGGTGGGAGTCGATCCTCGGCTTGAACGTCAAGGCAGTGCAGGGAAAACAGTTTCCTCTGGAATGGACTGACACATCTGGGGGACTCTTGGAATGGTGTCACGACCCTGGAGTTCCTCTCGCCTTTCCTGTGGAGAGCGCCTCCTCTTGAGATGCGACGGGAACGCCGGGAATTCTTTCCCTACGAAACAGGGAAAGGATCCCTCATCTCGAGCTAGGAGGCGGAAACGGGGCTCCCCTGGATGTGTGCGGGACACCACGTGCTTCCTCTCGAGTGCAGACGGGTATGTCGGGGAACTTCTTGAGTTGCAGCAAGGGTGTGAAGGACCCTTTGGAAGTTCCAGTGGTTAGATGTGATTGGCCTCGAGAAGCCTCAGCTGAAATTGGCCTCATCTCGCCTGGAGGGCAAAACCTCCTGGATTTTCTCGAGTTGCGGCAGGTGGTCTCGACTTACGACGGGGACCTCAGGGAACCGCTCTGGTGGCCTCAGGAAAGGCCAGTCCTCATGCGAGTTCCTCGGGGGCCTCTCGGGATTCCTCTCCCGTCGATGCCGGGGCCTAAGACCTTGTGTGGAGTCGGGGCCGGGACCTGAGCATTCCTTTCCAGTGCTGACATGGATCTTGGGGTACTTCTGGAGTTTCCCCAGGGGAGTCAGTCCTCGTCTCGAATGCGGGCATGCACTTGCGCTTTCCTCCAGAGCGGTAGCAGCAGTGTCACGCAGTCCGCCCCGTGGATCAAAGGATCTATGGTTTTCCCTCGAGTCTTTCCCACGAGGCTTTCCCACGAGGCTTTCCCACAGGGCTGTCCCACGTGCACACGTGGTGGGAGTCGATCCTCGGCTTGAACGTCAAGGCAGTGCAGGGAAAACAGGTTCCTCTGGAATGGACTGACACATCTGGGGGACTCTTGGAATGGTGGCACGACCCTGGAGTTCCTCTCGCTTTTCCTGTGGAGACCGCCTCCTCTTGAGATGCGACGGGAACGCCGGGAATTCTTTCCCTACGAAACAGGGAAAGGATCCCTCATCTCGAGCTAGGAGGCGGAAACGGGGCTCCCCTGGATGTGTGCGGGACCCACGTGCTTCCTCTCGAGTGGAGACGGGTATGTCGGGGCACTTCTTGAGTTGCAGCAAGGGTGTGAAGGACCCTTTGGAAGTTCCAGTGGTTAGACGTGATTAGCCTCGAGAAGCCTCAGCGGAAATGTACCTCATCTCGCCTGGAGGGCAAAACCTCCTGGATTTTCTCGAGTTGCGGCAGGTGCTCTCGACCTACGACGGGGACCTCAGGGACCCGCTCTGGTGGTCTCAGGAAAGGCCAGTCCCCATGCGAGTTCCTCGGGGGCCTCTCGGGATTCCTCTCCCGTCGATGCCGGGGCCTAAGACCTTGTGTGGAGTCGGGGCCGGAACCTGAGGATTCCTCTCCAGTGCTGACATGGATCTTGGGGTACTTCTGGAGTCTCCCCAGGGGAGTCAGTCCTCGTCTCGAATGCGGGCATGCACTTGCGCTTTCCTCCAGAGCGGTCCCAGCAGTGTCACGCAGTCCGCCGCGTGGATCAAAGGATCTATGGTTTTCCCTCGAGTCCTTCCCACGAGGCTTTCCCACGAGGCTTTCCCACAGGGCGGTCCCACGTGCACACGTGGTGGGAGTCGATCCTCGGCTTGAACGTCAAGGCAGTGCAGGGAAAACAGGTTCCTCTGGAATGGACTGACACATCTGGAGGACTCTTGGAATGGTGGCACGACCCTGGAGTTCCTCTCGCTTTTCCTGTGGAGACCGCCTCCTCTTGAGATGCGACGGGAACGCCGGGAATTCTTTCCCTACGAAACAGGGAAAGGATCCCTCATCTCGAGCTAGGAGGCGGAAACGGGGCTCCCCTGGATGTGTGCGGGACCCACGTGCTTCCTCTCGAGTGGAGACGGGTATGTCGGGGCACTTCTTGAGTTGCAGCAAGGGTGTGAAGGACCCTTTGGAAGTTCCAGTGGTTAGACGTGATTAGCCTTGAGAAGCCTCAGCGGAAATGTACCTCATCTCGCCTGGAGGGCAAAACCTCCTGGATTTTCTCGAGTTGCGGCAGGTGCTCTCGACCTACGACGGGGACCTCAGGGACCCGCTCTGGTGGTCTCAGGAAAGGCCAGTCCCCATGCGAGTTCCTCGGGGGCCTCTCGGGATTCCTCTCCCGTCGATGCCGGGGCCTAAGACCTTGTGTGGAGTCGGGGCCGGAACCTGAGGATTCCTCTCCAGTGCTGACATGGATCTTGGGGTACTTCTGGAGTCTCCCCAGGGGAGTCAGTCCTCGTCTCGAATGCGGGCATGCACTTGCGCTTTCCTCCAGAGCGGTCCCAGCAGTGTCACGCAGTCCGCCGCGTGGATCAAAGGATCTATGGTTTTCCCTCGAGTCTTTCCCACGAGGCTTTCCCACGAGGCTTTCCCACAGGGCTGTCCCACGTGCACACGTGGTGGGAGTCGATCCTCGGCTTGAACGTCAAGGCAGTGCAGGGAAAACAGGTTCCTCTGGAATGGACTGACACATCTGGGGGACTCTTGGAATGGTGTCACGACCCTGGAGTTCCTCTCGCCTTTCCTGTGGAGAGCGCCTCCTCTTGAGATGCGACGGGAACGCCGGGAATTCTTTCCCTACGAAACAGGGAAAGGATCCCTCATCTCGAGCTAGGAGGCGGAAACGGGGCTCCCCTGGATGTGTGCGGGACACCACGTGCTTCCTCTCGAGTGCAGACGGGTATGTCGGGGAACTTCTTGAGTTGCAGCAAGGGTGTGAAGGACCCTTTGGAAGTTCCAGTGGTTAGATGTGATTGTCCTCGAGAAGCCTCAGCGGAAATGGGCCTCATCTCGCCTGGAGGGCAAAACCTCCTGGATTTTCTCGAGTTGCGGCAGGTGGTCTCGACTTACGACGGGGACCTCAGGGAACCGCTCTGGTGGCCTCAGGAAAGGCCAGTCCTCATGCGAGTTCCTCGGGGGCCTCTCGGGATTCCTCTCCCGTCGATGCCGGGGCCTAAGACCTTGTGTGGAGTCGGGGCCGGAACCTGAGGATTCCTCTCCAGTGCTGACATGGATCTTGGGGTACTTCTGGAGTCTCCCCAGGGGAGTCAGTCCTCGTCTCGAATGCGGGCATGCACTTGCGCTTTCCTCCAGAGCGGTAGCAGCAGTGTCACGCAGTCCGCCGCGTGGATCAAAGGATCTATGGTTTTCCCTCGAGTCTTTCCCACGAGGCTTTCCCACGAGGCTTTCCCACAGGGCTGTCCCCCGTGCACACGTGGTGGGAGTCGATCCTCGGCTTGAACGTCAAGGCAGTGCAGGGAAAACAGGTTCCTCTGGAATGGACTGACACATCTGGGGGTCTCTTGGAATGGTGGCACGACCCTGGAGTTCCTCTCGCCTTTCCTGTGGAGAGCGCCTCCTCTTGAGATGCGAAGGGAACGCCGGGAATTCTTTCCCTACGAAACAGGGATAGGATCCCTCATCTGGAACTAGGAGGCGGAAACGGGGCTCCCCTGGATGTGTGCGGCACCCCACGGGCTTCCTCTCGAGAGGAGACGGGTATGTCGCGGAACTGCTTGAGTTGCAGCAAGGGTGTGAAGGACCCTTTGGAAGTTCCAGTGGTGAGATGTGATTAGCCTTGAGAAGCCTCATCGGAAATGGGCCTCATCTCGCCTGGAGGGCAAAACCTCACGGATTTTCTCGAGCTGCGGCAGGTGCTCTGGACTTACGCCGCGACCTCAGGGACCCGCTCTGGTGGCCTCAGGAAAGGCCAGTCCCCATGCGAGTTCCTCGCGGGCCTCTCGGGATTCCTCTCCCGTCGATGCCGGGGCCTAAGACCTTGTGTGGATTCGGGGCCGTAACCTGAGGATTCCTCTCCAGTGCTGACATGGATCTTGGGGTACTTCTGGAGTCTCCCCAGGGGAGTCAGTCCTCGTCTCGAATGCGGGCATGCACTTGCGCTTTCCTCCAGAGCGGTAGCAGCAGTGTCACGCAGTCCGCCGCGTGGATCAAAGGATCTATGGTTTTCCCTCGAGTCTTTCCCACGAGGCTTTCCCACAGGGCTGTCCCACGTGCACACGTGGTGGGAGTCGATCCTCGGCTTGAACGTCAAGGCAGTGCAGGGAAAACAGGTTCCTCTGGAATGGACTGACACATCTGGGGGTCTCTTGGAATGGTGGCACGACCCAGGAGTTCCTCTCCCCTTTCCTGTGGAGAGCGCCTCCTCTTGAGATGCGACGGAAACCCCGGGAATTCTTTCCCTACGAAAGAGAGAAAGGATCCCTCATCTCGAGCTAGGAGGCTGAAACGGGGCTCCCCTGGATGTGTGCGGGACCCTCGTGCTTCCTCTCGAGTGGAGACGGGTATGTCGGGGAACTTCTTGAGTTGCAGCAAGGGTGTGAAGGACCCTTTGGAAGTTCCAGTGGTTAGATGTGATTAGCCTCGAGAAGCCTCAGCGGAAATGGGCCTCATCTCGCCTGGAGGGCAAAACCTCCTGGATTTTCTCGAGTTGCGGCAGGTGCTCTCGACTTACGACGGGGACCTCAGGGACCCGCTCTGGTGGCCTCAGGAAAGGCCAGTCCCCATGCGAGTTCCTCGGGGGCCTCTCGGGATTCCTCTCCCGTCGATGCCGGGGCCTAAGACCTTGTGTGGAGTCGTGGCCGGAACCTGAGGATTCCTCTCCAGTGCTGACATGGATCTTGGGGTACTTCTGGAGTCTCCCCAGGGAGTCAGTCCTCGTCTCGAATGCGGGCATGCACTTGCGCTTTCCTCCAGAGCGGTAGCAGCAGTGTCACGCAGTCCGCCGCGTGGATCAAAGGATCTATGGTTTTCCCTCGAGTCTTTCCCACGAGGCTTTCCCACGAGGCTTTCCCACTCGGCTGTCCCACGTGCACACGTGGTGGGAGTCGATCCTCGCCTTGAACGTCAAGGCAGTGCAGGGAAAACAGGTTCCTCTGGAATGGACTGACACATGTGGGGGACTCTTGGAATGGTGGCACGACCCTGGAGTTCCTCTCGCCTTTCCTGTGGAGAGTGCCTCTTCTTGAGATGCGACGGGAACGCCGTGAATTCTTTCCCTACGAAACAGGGAAAGGATCCCTCATCTCGAGCTAGGAGGCGGAAACGGGGCTCCCCTGGATGTGTGCGGGACCCCACGTGCTTCCACTCGAGTGGAGACGGGTATGTCGGGGAACTTCTTGAGTTGCAGCAAGGGTGTGAAGGACCCTTTGGAAGTTCCAGTGGTTAGATGTGATTAGCCTCGAGAAGCCTCAGCGGAAATGGGCCTCATGTCGCCTGGAGGGCAAAACCTCCTGGATTTTCTCGAGTTGCGGCAGGTGCTCTCGACTTACGACGGCGACCTCAGGGACCCGCTCTGGTGGCCTCAGGAAAGGCCAGTCCCCATGCAAGTTCCTCGGGGGCCTCTCGGGAATCCTCTCCCGTCGATGCCGGGGCCTAAGACCTTGTGTGGAGTCGGGGCCGGAACCTGAGGATTCCTCTCCAGTGCTGACATGGATCTTGGGGTACTTCTGGAGTCTCCCCAGGGGAGTCAGTCCACGTCTCAAATGCGGGCATGCACTTGCGCTTTCCTCCAGAGCGGTAGCAGCAGTGTCACGCAGTCCGCCGCGTGGATCAAAGGATCTATGGTTTTCCCTCGAGTGTTTCCCACGAGGCTTTCCCACGAGGCTTACCCACAGGGCTGTACCCCATGCACACGTGGTGGGACTCGATCCTCGGCTTGAACGTCAAGGCAGTGCCGGGAAAACTGGGTCCTCTGGAATGGACTGACACATCTGGGGGTCTCTTGGAATGGTGCCACGACCCTGGAGTTCCTCTCGCCTTTCCTGTGGAGAGCGCCTCCTCTTGAGATGCGACGGGAACGCCGGGAATTCTTTCCCTACGAAACAGGGAAAGGATCCCTCATCTCGAGCTAGGAGGCGGAAACGGGGCTCCCCTGGATGTGTGCGGGACCCCACGTGCTTCCTCTCGAGTGGAGACGGGTATGTCGGGGAACTTCTTGAGTTGCAGCAAGGGTGTGAAGGACCCTTTGGAAGTTCCAGTGGTTAGACGTGATTAGCCTCGAGAAGCCTCAGCGGAAATGGGCCTCATGTCGCCTGGAGGGCAAAACCTCCTGGATTTTCTCGAGTTGCGGCAGGTGCTCTCGACTTACGACGGCGACCTCAGGGACCCGCTCTGGTGGCCTCAGGAAAGGCCAGTCCCCATGCAAGTTCCTCGGGGGCCTCTCGGGAATCCTCTCCCGTCGATGCCGGGGCCTAAGACCTTGTGTGGAGTCGGGGCCGGAACCTGAGGATTCCTCTCCAGTGCTGACATGGATCTTGGGGTACTTCTGGAGTCTCCCCAGGGGAGTCAGTCCACGTCTCAAATGCGGGCATGCACTTGCGCTTTCCTCCAGAGCGGTAGCAGCAGTGTCACGCAGTCCGCCGCGTGGATCAAAGGATCTATGGTTTTCCCTCGAGTGTTTCCCACGAGGCTTTCCCACGAGGCTTTTCCACAGGGCTGTACCCCATGCACACGTGGTGGGACTCGATCCTCGGCTTGAACGTCAAGGCAGTACAGGGAAAAGAGGTTCCTCTGGAATAGACTGACACATCTGGGGTCTCTTGGAATGGTGGCACGACCCTGGAGTTCCTCTCGCCTTTCTTTGGAGAGCGCCTCCTCTTGAGATGCGACGGGAACGCCGGGAATTCTTTCCCTACGAAACAGGGAAAGGATCCCTCATTTCGAGCTACGAGGCGGAAACGGGGCTCCTCTGGATGTGTGCGGGACCCTCGTGCTTCCTCTCGAGTGGATACGGGTATGTCGGGGAACTTCTTGAGTTGCAGAAAGGGTGTGAAAGACCCTTTGGAAGTTCCAGTGGTTAGATGTGATTAGCCTAGAGAAGCCTCAGCGGAAATGGGCCTCATCTCGCCTGGAGGGCAAAACCTCCTGGATTTTCTCGAGTTGCGGCAGGTGCTCTCGACTTACGACGGGGACATCATGGACCCGCTCTGGTGGCCTCAGGAAAGGCCAGTCCCCATGCCAGTTCCTCGGGGGCGTCTCGGGATTCCTCTCCCGTCGATGCTGGGGCCTAAGACCTTGTGTGGAGTCGGGGCCGGAACCTGAGGATTCCTCTCCAGTGCTGACATGGATCTTGGGGTACTTCTGGAGTCTCCCCAGGGGAGTCAGTCCTCGTCTCGAATGCGGGCATGCACTTGCGCTTTCCTCCAGAGCGGTAGCAGCAGTGTCACGCAGTCCGCCGCGTGGATCAAAGGATCTATGGTTTTCCCTCGAGTCTTTCCCACGAGGCTGTCCCACGAGGCTTTCCCACAGGGCTGTCCCACGTGCACACGTGGTGGGAGTCGATCCTCGGCTTGAACGTCAAGGCAGTTCAGGGAAATCAGGTTCCTCTGGAATGGACTGACACATCTGGGGGTCTCTTGGCATGGTGGCACGACCCTGGAGTTCCTCTCGCCTTTCCTGTGGAGAGCGCCTCCTCTTGAGATGCGAAGGGAACGCCGGGAATTCTTTCCCTACGAAACAGGGATAGGATCCCTCATCTGGAACTAGGAGGCGGAAACGGGGCTCCCCTGGATGTGTGCGGCACCCCACGGGCTTCCTCTCGAGTGGAGACGGGTATGTCGCGGAACTGCTTGAGTTGCAGCAAGGGTGTGAAGGACCCTTTGGAAGTTCCAGTGGTGAGATGTGATTAGCCTTGAGAAGCCTCATCGGAAATGGGCCTCATCTCGCCTGGAGGGCAAAACCTCACGGATTTTCTCGAGCTGCGGCAGGTGCTCTGGACTTACGACGCGACCTCAGGGACCCGCTCTGGTGGCCTCAGGAAAGGCCAGTCCCAATGCGAGTTCCTCGCGGGCCTCTCGGGATTCCTCTCCCGTCGATGCCGGGGCCTAAGACCTTGTGTGGATTCGGGGCCGGAACCTGAGGATTCCTCTCCAGTGCTGACATGGATCTTGGGGTACTTCTGGAGTCTCCCCAGGGGAGTCAGTCCTCGTCTCGAATGCGGGCATGCACTTGCGCTTTCCTCCAGAGCGGTAGCAGCAGTGTCACGCAGTCCGCCGCGTGGATCAAAGGATCTATGGTTTTCCCTCGAGTCTTTCCCACGAGGCTTTCCCACAGGGCTGTCCCACGTGCACACGTGGTGGGAGTCGATCCTCGGCTTGAACGTCAAGGCAGTGCAGGGAAAACAGGTTCCTCTGGAATGGACTGACACATCTGGGGGTCTCTTGGAATGGTGGCACGACCCAGGAGTTCCTCTCCCCTTTCCTGTGGAGAGCGCCTCCTCTTGAGATGCGACGGAAACCCCGGGAATTCTTTCCCTACGAAAGAGAGAAAGGATCCCTCATCTCGAGCTAGGAGGCTGAAACAGGGCTCCCCTGGATGTGTGCGGGACCCTCGTGCTTCCTCTCGAGTGGAGACGGGTATGTCGGGGAACTTCTTGAGTTGCAGCAAGGGTGTGAAGGACCCTTTGGAAGTTCCAGTGGTTAGATGTGATTAGCCTCGAGAAGCCTCAGCGGAAATGGGCCTCATCTCGCCTGGAGGGCAAAACCTCCTGGATTTTCTCGAGTTGCGGCAGGTGCTCTCGACTTACGACGGGGACCTCAGGGACCCGCTCTGGTGGCCTCAGGAAAGGCCAGTCCCCATGCGAGTTCCTCGGGGGCCTCTCGGGATTCCTCTCCCGTCGATGCCGGGGCCTAAGACCTTGTGTGGAGTCGTGGCCGGAACCTGAGGATTTCTCTCCAGTGCTGACATGGATCTTGGGGTACTTCTGGAGTCTCCCCAGGGAGTCAGTCCTCGTCTCGAATGCGGGCATGCACTTGCGCTTTCCTCCAGAGCGGTAGCAGCAGTGTCACGCAGTCCGCCGCGTGGATCAAAGGATCTATGGTTTTCCCTCGAGTCTTTCCCACGAGGCTTTCCCACGAGGCTTTCCCACTCGGCTGTCCCACGTGCACACGTGGTGGGAGTCGATCCTCGCCTTGAACGTCAAGGCAGTGCAGGGAAAACAGGTTCCTCTGGAATGGACTGACACATGTGGGGGACTCTTGGAATGGTGGCACGACCCTGGAGTTCCTCTCGCCTTTCCTGTGGAGAGTGCCTCTTCTTGAGATGCGACGGGAACGCCGTGAATTCTTTCCCTACGAAACAGGGAAAGGATCCCTCATCTCGAGCTAGGAGGCGGAAACGGGGCTCCCCTGGATGTGTGCGGGACCCCACGTGCTTCCACTCGAGTGGAGACGGGTATGTCGGGGAACTTCTTGAGTTGCAGCAAGGGTGTGAAGGACCCTTTGGAAGTTCCAGTGGTTAGATGTGATTAGCCTCGAGAAGCCTCAGCGGAAATGGGCCTCATGTCGCCTGGAGGGCAAAACCTCCTGGATTTTCTCGAGTTGCGGCAGGTGCTCTCGACTTACGACGGCGACCTCAGGGACCCGCTCTGGTGGCCTCAGGAAAGGCCAGTCCCCATGCAAGTTCCTCGGGGGCCTCTCGGGAATCCTCTCCCGTCGATGCCGGGGCCTAAGACCTTGTGTGGAGTCGGGGCCGGAACCTGAGGATTCCTCTCCAGTGCTGACATGGATCTTGGGGTACTTCTGGAGTCTCCCCAGGGGAGTCAGTCCACGTCTCAAATGCGGGCATGCACTTGCGCTTTCCTCCAGAGCGGTAGCAGCAGTGTCACGCAGTCCGCCGCGTGGATCAAAGGATCTATGGTTTTCCCTCGAGTGTTTCCCACGAGGCTTTCCCACGAGGCTTACCCACAGGGCTGTACCCCATGCACACGTGGTGGGACTCGATCCTCGGCTTGAACGTCAAGGCAGTGCCGGGAAAACTGGGTCCTCTGGAATGGACTGACACATCTGGGGGTCTCTTGGAATGGTGCCACGACCCTGGAGTTCCTCTCGCCTTTCCTGTGGAGAGCGCCTCCTCTTGAGATGCGACGGGAACGCCGGGAATTCTTTCCCTACGAAACAGGGAAAGGATCCCTCATCTCGAGCTAGGAGGCGGAAACGGGGCTCCCCTGGATGTGTGCGGGACCCCACGTGCTTCCTCTCGAGTGGAGACGGGTATGTCGGGGAACTTCTTGAGTTGCAGCAAGGGTGTGAAGGACCCTTTGGAAGTTCCAGTGGTTAGACGTGATTAGCCTCGAGAAGCCTCAGCGGAAATGGGCCTCATGTCGCCTGGAGGGCAAAACCTCCTGGATTTTCTCGAGTTGCGGCAGGTGCTCTCGACTTACGACGGCGACCTCAGGGACCCGCTCTGGTGGCCTCAGGAAAGGCCAGTCCCCATGCAAGTTCCTCGGGGGCCTCTCGGGAATCCTCTCCCGTCGATGCCGGGGCCTAAGACCTTGTGTGGAGTCGGGGCCGGAACCTGAGGATTCCTCTCCAGTGCTGACATGGATCTTGGGGTACTTCTGGAGTCTCCCCAGGGGAGTCAGTCCACGTCTCAAATGCGGGCATGCACTTGCGCTTTCCTCCAGAGCGGTAGCAGCAGTGTCACGCAGTCCGCCGCGTGGATCAAAGGATCTATGGTTTTCCCTCGAGTGTTTCCCACGAGGCTTTCCCACGAGGCTTTTCCACAGGGCTGTACCCCATGCACACGTGGTGGGACTCGATCCTCGGCTTGAACGTCAAGGCAGTACAGGGAAAAGAGGTTCCTCTGGAATAGACTGACACATCTGGGGTCTCTTGGAATGGTGGCACGACCCTGGAGTTCCTCTCGCCTTTCTTTGGAGAGCGCCTCCTCTTGAGATGCGACGGGAACGCCGGGAATTCTTTCCCTACGAAACAGGGAAAGGATCCCTCATTTCGAGCTACGAGGCGGAAACGGGGCTCCTCTGGATGTGTGCGGGACCCTCGTGCTTCCTCTCGAGTGGATACGGGTATGTCGGGGAACTTCTTGAGTTGCAGAAAGGGTGTGAAAGACCCTTTGGAAGTTCCAGTGGTTAGATGTGATTAGCCTAGAGAAGCCTCAGCGGAAATGGGCCTCATCTCGCCTGGAGGGCAAAACCTCCTGGATTTTCTCGAGTTGCGGCAGGTGCTCTCGACTTACGACGGGGACATCATGGACCCGCTCTGGTGGCCTCAGGAAAGGCCAGTCCCCATGCCAGTTCCTCGGGGGCGTCTCGGGATTCCTCTCCCGTCGATGCTGGGGCCTAAGACCTTGTGTGGAGTCGGGGCCGGAACCTGAGGATTCCTCTCTAGTGCTGACATGGATCTTGGGGTACTTCTGGAGTCTCCCCAGGGGAGTCAGTCCTCGTCTCGAATGCGGGCATGCACTTGCGCTTTCCTCCAGAGCGGTAGCAGCAGTGTCACGCAGTCCGCCGCGTGGATCAAAGGATCTATGGTTTTCCCTCGAGTCTTTCCCACGAGGCTGTCCCACGAGGCTTTCCCACAGGGCTGTCCCACGTGCACACGTGGTGGGAGTCGATCCTCGGCTTGAACGTCAAGGCAGTTCAGGGAAATCAGGTTCCTCTGGAATGGACTGACACATCTGGGGGACTCTTGGCATGGTGGCACGACCCTGGAGTTCCTCTCGCCTTTCCTGTGGAGAGCGCCTCCTCTTGAGATGCGAAGGGAACGCCGGGAATTCTTTCCCTACGAAACAGGGATAGGATCCCTCATCTGGAACTAGGAGGCGGAAACGGGGCTCCCCTGGATGTGTGCGGCACCCCACGGGCTTCCTCTCGAGTGGAGACGGGTATGTCGCGGAACTGCTTGAGTTGCAGCAAGGGTGTGAAGGACCCTTTGGAAGTTCCAGTGGTGAGATGTGATTAGCCTTGAGAAGCCTCATCGGAAATGGGCCTCATCTCGCCTGGAGGGCAAAACCTCACGGATTTTCTCGAGCTGCGGCAGGTGCTCTGGACTTACGACGCGACCTCAGGGACCCGCTCTGGTGGCCTCAGGAAAGGCCAGTCCCCATGCGAGTTCCTCGCGGGCCTCTCGGGATTCCTCTCCCGTCGATGCCGGGGCCTAAGACCTTGTGTGGATTCGGGGCCGTAACCTGAGGATTCCTCTCCAGTGCTGACATGGATCTTGGGGTACTTCTGGAGTCTCCCCAGGGGAGTCAGTCCTCGTCTCGAATGCGGGCATGCACTTGCGCTTTCCTCCAGAGCGGTAGCAGCAGTGTCACGCAGTCCGCCGCGTGGATCAAAGGATCTATGGTTTTCCCTCGAGTCTTTCCCACGAGGCTTTCCCACAGGGCTGTCCCACGTGCACACGTGGTGGGAGTCGATCCTCGGCTTGAACGTCAAGGCAGTGCAGGGAAAACAGGTTCCTCTGGAATGGACTGACACATCTGGGGGTCTCTTGGAATGGTGGCACGACCCAGGAGTTCCTCTCCCCTTTCCTGTGGAGAGCGCCTCCTCTTGAGATGCGACGGAAACCCCGGGAATTCTTTCCCTACGAAAGAGAGAAAGGATCCCTCATCTCGAGCTAGGAGGCTGAAACGGGGCTCCCCTGGATGTGTGCGGGACCCTCGTGCTTCCTCTCGAGTGGAGACGGGTATGTCGGGGAACTTCTTGAGTTGCAGCAAGGGTGTGAAGGACCCTTTGGAAGTTCCAGTGGTTAGATGTGATTAGCCTCGAGAAGCCTCAGCGGAAATGGGCCTCATGTCGCCTGGAGGGCAAAACCTCCTGGATTTTCTCGAGTTGCGGCAGGTGCTCTCGACTTACGACGGCGACCTCAGGGACCCGCTCTGGTGGCCTCAGGAAAGGCCAGTCCCCATGCAAGTTCCTCGGGGGCCTCTCGGGAATCCTCTCCCGTCGATGCCGGGGCCTAAGACCTTGTGTGGAGTCGGGGCCGGAACCTGAGGATTCCTCTCCAGTGCTGACATGGATCTTGGGGTACTTCTGGAGTCTCCCCAGGGGAGTCAGTCCACGTCTCAAATGCGGGCATGCACTTGCGCTTTCCTCCAGAGCGGTAGCAGCAGTGTCACGCAGTCCGCCGCGTGGATCAAAGGATCTATGGTTTTCCCTCGAGTGTTTCCCACGAGGCTTTCCCACGAGGCTTACCCACAGGGCTGTACCCCATGCACACGTGGTGGGACTCGATCCTCGGCTTGAACGTCAAGGCAGTGCCGGGAAAACTGGGTCCTCTGGAATGGACTGACACATCTGGGGGTCTCTTGGAATGGTGCCACGACCCTGGAGTTCCTCTCGCCTTTCCTGTGGAGAGCGCCTCCTCTTGAGATGCGACGGGAACGCCGGGAATTCTTTCCCTACGAAACAGGGAAAGGATCCCTCATCTCGAGCTAGGAGGCGGAAACGGGGCTCCCCTGGATGTGTGCGGGACCCCACGTGCTTCCTCTCGAGTGGAGACGGGTATGTCGGGGAACTTCTTGAGTTGCAGCAAGGGTGTGAAGGACCCTTTGGAAGTTCCAGTGGTTAGACGTGATTAGCCTCGAGAAGCCTCAGCGGAAATGGGCCTCATGTCGCCTGGAGGGCAAAACCTCCTGGATTTTCTCGAGTTGCGGCAGGTGCTCTCGACTTACGACGGCGACCTCAGGGACCCGCTCTGGTGGCCTCAGGAAAGGCCAGTCCCCATGCAAGTTCCTCGGGGGCCTCTCGGGAATCCTCTCCCGTCGATGCCGGGGCCTAAGACCTTGTGTGGAGTCGGGGCCGGAACCTGAGGATTCCTCTCCAGTGCTGACATGGATCTTGGGGTACTTCTGGAGTCTCCCCAGGGGAGTCAGTCCACGTCTCAAATGCGGGCATGCACTTGCGCTTTCCTCCAGAGCGGTAGCAGCAGTGTCACGCAGTCCGCCGCGTGGATCAAAGGATCTATGGTTTTCCCTCGAGTGTTTCCCACGAGGCTTTCCCACGAGGCTTACCCACAGGGCTGTACCCCATGCACACGTGGTGGGACTCGATCCTCGGCTTGAACGTCAAGGCAGTGCCGGGAAAACTGGGTCCTCTGGAATGGACTGACACATCTGGGGGTCTCTTGGAATGGTGCCACGACCCTGGAGTTCCTCTCGCCTTTCCTGTGGAGAGGGCCTCCTCTTGAGATGCGACGGGAACGCCGGGAATTCTTTCCCTACGAAACAGGGAAAGGATCCCTCATCTCGAGCTAGGAGGCGGAAACGGGGCTCCCCTGGATGTGTGCGGGAACCCACGTGCTTCCTCTCGAGTGGAGACGGGTATGTCGCGGAACTTCTTGAGTTGCAGTAAGGGTGTGAAGGACCCTTTGGAAGTTCCAGTGGTTAGATGTGATTAGCCTCGAGAAGTCTCAGAGGAAATGTGCCTCATCTCGCCTGGAGGGCAAAACCTGCTGGATTTTCTCGAGTTGCGGCAGGTGCTCTCGACTTACGACGGGGACCTCAGGGACCCGCTCTGGTGGTCTCAGGAAAGGCCAGTCCCCATGCGAGTTCCTCGGGGGCCTCTCGGGATTCCTCTCCCGTCGATGCCGGGGCCTAAGACCTTGTGTGGAGTCGGGGCCGGAACCTGAGGATTCCTCTCCAGGGCTGACATGGATCTTTGGGTAATTCTGGAGTCTCCCCAGGGGAGTCAGTCCTCGTCTCGAATGCGGGCATGCACTTGCGCTTTCCTCCAGAGCGGTAGCAGCAGTGTCACGCAGTCCGCCGCGTGGATCAAAGGATCTATGGTTTTCCCTCGAGTCTTTCCCACGAGGCTTTCCCACAGGGCTGTCCCACGTGCACACGTGGTGGGAGTCGATCCTCGGCTTGAACGTCAAGGCAGTGCAGGGAAAACAGGTTCCTCTGGAATGGACTGACACATCTGGGGGTCTCTTGGAATGGTGGCACGACCCAGGAGTTCCTCTCCCCTTTCCTGTGGAGAGCGCCTACTCTTGAGATGCGACGGAAACGCCGGGAATTCTTTCCCTACGAAAGAGAGAAAGGATCCCTCATCTCGAGCTAGGAGGCTGAAACGGGGCTCCCCTGGATGTGTGCGGGACCCTCGTGCTTCCTATCGAGTGGAGACGGGTATGTCGGGGAACTTCTTGAGTTGCAGCAAGGGTGTGAAGGACCCTTTGGAAGTTTCAGTGGTTAGATGTGATTAGCCTCGAGGAGCCTCAGCGGAAATGGGCCTCATCTCGCCTGGAGGGCAAAACCTCCTGGATTTTCTCGAGTTGCGGCAGGTGCTCTCGACTTACGACGGGGACCTCAGGGACCCGCTCTGGTGGCCTCAGGAAAGGCCAGTCTCCATGCGAGTTCCTCGGGGGCCTCTCGGGATTCCTCTCCCGTCGATGCCGGGGCCTAAGACCTTGTGTGGAGTCGGGGCCGGAACCTGAGGATTCCTCTCCAGTGCTGACATGGATCTTGGGGTACTTCTGGAGTCTCCCCAGGGGAGTCAGTCCTCGTCTCGAATGCGGGCATGCACTTGCGCTTTCCTCCAGAGCGGTAGCAGCAGTGTCACGCAGTCCGCCGCGTGGATCAAAGGATCTATGGTTTTCCCTCGAGTCTTTCCCACGAGGCTTTCCCACGAGGCTTTCCCACTCGGCTGTCCCACGTGCACACGTGGTGGGAGTCGATCCTCGGCTTGAACGTCAATGCAGTGCAGGGAAAACAGGTTCCTCTGGAATGGACTGACACATCTGGGGGTGTCTTGGAATGGTGGCACGACCCTGGAGTTCCTCTCCCCTTTCCTGTGGAGAGCGCCTCCTCTTGAGATGCGACGGGAACGCCGGGAATTCTTTCCCTACGAAACAGGGAAAGGATCCCTCATCTCGAACTAGGAGTCGAAAACGGGGCTCCCCTGGATGTGTGCGGGACCCCACGTGCTTCCTCTCGAGTGGAGACGGGTATGTCGGGGAACTTCTTGAGTTGCAGCAAAGGTGTGAAGGACCCTTTGGAAGTTCCAGTGGTTAGATGTGATTAGCCTCGAGAAGCATCAGCGGAAATGGGCCTCATCTCGCCTGGAGGGCAAAACCTCCTGGATTTTCTCGAGTTGCGGCAGGTGCTCTCGACTTACGACCGGGACCTCAGGGACCCGCTCTGGTGGCCTCCGGAAAGGCCAGTCCCCATTCGAGTTCCTCGGGGGCCTCTCGGGATTCCTCTCCCGTCGATGCTGGGGCCTAAGACCTTGTGTGGAGTCGGGGCCGGAACCTGAGGATTCCTCTCCAGTGGTGACATGGATCTTGGGGTACTTCTGGAGTCTCCCCAGGGGAGTCAGTCCTCGACTCGAATGCGGGCATGCACGTACGCTTTCCTCCAGAGCGGTAGCAGAGTGTCACGCAGTCCGCCGCGTGGATCAAAGGATCTATGGTTTTCCCTCGAGTCTTTCCCACGAGGCTGTCCCAGGAGGCTTTCCCACAGGGCTGTTCCACGTGCACACGTGGTGGGAGTCGATCCTCGGCTTGAACGTCAAGGCAGTGCAGGGAAAACAGGTTCCTCTGGAATGGACTGACACATCTGGGGGACTCTTGGAATGGTGGCACGACCCTGGAGGTCCTCTCGCCTTTCCTGTGGAGAGCGCCTCCTCTTGAGATGCGACGGGAACGCCGGGAATTCCTTCCCTACGAAACAGGGAAAGGATCCCTCATCTCGAGCTAGGAGGCGGAAACGGGGCTCCCCTGGATGTGTACGGGACCCCACGTACTTCCTCTCGAGTGGACACGGGTATGTCGCGAAACTGCTTGAGTTGCAGCAAGGGTGTGAAGGACCCTTTGGAAGTTGCAGCGGTTAGATGTGATTATCCTCGAGAAGCCTCAGCGGAAATGGGCCTCATGTCGCCTGGAGGGCAAAACCTCCTGGATTTTCTCGAGTTGCGGCAGGTGCTCTCGAC
Organism: Ovis canadensis; assembly: GCF_042477335.2. Taxonomy (NCBI): domain Eukaryota; kingdom Metazoa; phylum Chordata; class Mammalia; order Artiodactyla; family Bovidae; genus Ovis; species Ovis canadensis. Next base: position 8,492,273 of record NC_091260.1, read on the forward strand.
TTACGACGGGGACCTCAGGGACCCGCTCTGGTGGCCTCAGGAAAGGCCAGTCCCCATGCGAGTTCCTCGGGGGCCTCTCGGGATTCCTCTCCCGTCGATGCTGGGGCCTAAGACCTTGTGTGGAGTCGGGGCCGGAACCTGAGGATTCCTCTCCAGTGCTGACATGGATCTTGGGGTACTTCTGGAGTCTCCCCAGGGGAGTCAGTCCTCGTCTCGAATGCGGGCATGCACTTGCGCTTTCCTCCAGAGCGGTAGCAGCAGTGTCACGCAGTCCGCCGCGTGGATCAAAGGATCTATGGTTTTCCCTCGAGTCTTTCCCACGAGGCTTTTCCACGAGGCTTTCCCACAGGGCTGTCCCACGTGCACACGTGGTGGGAGTCGATCCTCGGCTTGAACGTCAAGGCAGTGCAGGGAAAACAGGTTCCTCTGGAATGGACTGACACATCTGGGGGACTCTTGGAATGGTGGCACGACCCTGGAGTTCCTCTCGCCTTTCCTGTGGAGAGCGCCTCCTCTTGAGATGCGACGGGAACGCCGGGAATTCTTTCCCTACGAAACAGGGAAAGGATCCCTCATTTCGAGCTAGGAGGCGGAAATGGGGCTCCCCTGGATGTGTGCGGGACCCCACGTGATTCCTCTCGAGTGGAGACGGGTATGTCGGGGAACTTCTCGAGTTGCAGCAATGGTGTGAAGGACCCTTTGGAAGTTCCAGTGGTTAGGTATGATTAGCCTCGAGAAGCCTCAGCGGAAATGGGCCTCATCTCGCCTGGAGGGCAAAACCTCGTTGATTTTCTCGAGTTGCGGCAGGTGCTCTCGACTTACGACGGGGACCTCAGGGACCCCCTCTGGTGGCCTCAGGAAAGGCCAGTCCCCATGCGAGTTCCTCGGGGGCCTCTCGGGATTCCTCTCCCGTCGATGCCGGGGCCTAAGACCTTGTGTGGAGTCGGGGCCGGAACCTGAGGATTCCTCTCCAGTGCTGACATGGATCTTGGGGTACTTCTGGAGTCTCCCCAGGGGAGTCAGTCCTCGTCTCGAATGCAGGCATGCACTTGCGCTTTCCTCCAGAGCGGTAGCAGCAGTGTCACGCAGTCCGCCGCGTGGATCAAAGGATCTATGGTTTTCCATCGAGTCTTTCCCATGAGGCTTTCCCACGAGGCTTTTCCACAGGGCTGTCCCACGTGCACACGTGGTGGGAGTCGATCCTCGGCTTGAACGTCAAGGCAGTACAGGGAAAAGAGGTTCCTCTGGAATAGACTGACACATCTGGGGTCTCTTGGAATGGTGCCACGACCCTGGAGTTCCTCTCGCCTTTCTTTGGAGAGCGCCTCCTCTTGAGATGCGACGGGAACGCCGGGAATTCTTTCCCTACGAAACAGGGAAAGGATCCCTCATTTAGAGCTACGAGGCGGAAACGGGGCTCCTCTGGATGTGTGCGGGACCCTCGTGCTTCCTCTCGAGTGGATACGGGTATGTCGGGGAACTTCTTGAGTTGCAGAAAGGGTGTGAAAGACCCTTTGGAAGTTCCAGTGGTTAGATGTGATTAGCCTCGAGAAGCCTCAGCGGAAATGGGCCTCATCTCGCCTGGAGGTCAAAACCTCCTGGATTTTCTCGAGTTGCGGCAGGTGCTCTGGACTTACGACGGGGAAATCATGGACCCGCTCTGGTGGCCTCAGGAAAGGCCAGTCCCCATGCGAGTTCCTCGGGGGCCTCTCGGGATTCCTCTCCCGTCGATGCTGGGGCCTAAGACCTTGTGTGGAGTCGGGGCCGGAACCTGAGGATTCTTCTCTAGTGTGACATGATTCTTGGGGTACTTCTGGAGTCTCCCCAGGGGAGTCAGTCCTCGTCTCGAATGCGGGCATGCACTTGCGCTTTCCTCCAGAGCGGTAGCAGCAGTGTCACGCAGTCCGCCGCGTGGATCAAAGGATCTATGGTTTTCCCTCGAGTCTTTCCCACGAGGCTGTCCCACGAGGCTTTCCCACAGGGCTGTCCCACGTGCACACGTGGTGGGAGTCGATCCTCGGCTTGAACGTCAAGGCAGTGCAGGGAAAACAGGTTCCTCTGGAATGGACTGACACATCTGGGGGACTCTTGGAATGGTGGCACGACCCTGGAGTTCCTCTCGCCTTTCCTGTGGAGAGAGCCTCCTCTTGAGATGCGACGGGAACGCCGGGAATTCTTTCCCTACGAAACAGGGATAGGATCCCTCATCTGGAACTAGGAGGCGGAAACGGGGCTCCCCTGGATGTGTGTGGCACCCCACGGGCTTCCTCTCGAGTGGAGACGGGTATGTCGCGGAACTGCTTGAGTTGCAGCAAGGGTGTGAAGGACCCTTTGGAAGTTCCAGTGGTGAGATGTGATTAGCCTTGAGAAGCCTCAGCGGAAATGGGCCTCATCTCGCCTGGAGGGCAAAACCTCACGGATTTTCTCGAGTTGCGGCAGGTGCTCTGGAGTTACGACGCGACCTCAGGGACCCGCTCTGGTGGCCTCAGGAAAGGCCAGTCCCCATGCGAGTTCCTCGCGGGCCTCTCGGGATTCCTCTCCCGTAGATGCCGGGGCCTAAGACCTTGTGTGGATTCGGGGCCGTAACCTGAGGATTCCTCTCCAGTGCTGACATGGATCTTGGGGTACATCTGGAGTCTCCCCAGGGGAGTCAGTCCTCGTCTCGAATGCGGGCATGCACTTGCGCTTTCCTCCAGAGCGGTAGCAGCAGTGTCACGCAGTCTGCCGCGTGGATCAAAGGATCTATGGTTTTCCCTCGAGTCTTTCCCACGAGGCTTTCCCACGAGGCTTTCCCACAGGGCTGTCCCACGGGCACACGTGGTGGGAATCGATCCGCGGCTTGAACGTCAAGGCAGTGCAGGGAAAACAGGTTCTTCTGGAATGGACTGACACATCTGGGGTTCTGTTGGAATGGTGCCACGACCCTGGAGTTCCTCTCGCCTTTCCTGTGGAGAGCGCCTCCTCTTGAGATGCGACGGGAACGCCGGGAATTCTTTCCCTACTAAACAGGGAAATGATCCCTCATCTCGAGCTAGGAGGCGGAAACGGGGCTCCCCTGGATGTGTGCGGGACCCCACGTGCTTCCTCTCGAGTGGAGACGGGTATGTCGCGGAACTGCTTGAGTTGCAGCAAGGGTGTGAAGGACCCTTTGGAAGTTCCAGTGGTTAGATGTGATTAGCCTCGAGAAGCCTCAGCGGAAATGAGCCTCATCTCGCCTGGAGGGCAAAACCTCCTGGATTTTCTCGAGTTGCGGCAGGTGCTCTCGACTTACGACGGGGACCACAGGGACCCGCTCTGGTGGCCTCAGGAAAGGCCAGTCCCCATGCGAGTTCCACGGGGGCCTCTCGGGATTCCTCTCCCGTCGATGCCGGGGCCTAAGACCTTGTGTGGATTCGGGGCCGGAACCGGAGGATTCCTCTCAAGTGCTGATATGGATCTTGGGGTACTTCTGGAGTCTTCCAAGGGGAGTCAGTCCTCGTCTCGAATGCGGGCATGCACTTGCGCTTTCCTCCAGAGCGGTAGCAGCAGTGTCACGCACTCTGCCTCGTGGATCAAAGGATCTATGGTTTTCACTCGAGTCTTTCCCTCGAGTCTTTCCCACGAGGCTTTCCCACGAGGCTTTCCCACAGGGCTGTCCCACGTGCACACGTGGTGGGAGTCGATCCTCGGCTTGAACGTCAAGGCAGTGCAGGGAAAACAGGTTCCTCTGGAATGGACTGACACATCTGGGGGACTCTTGGAATGGTGGCACGACCCTGGAGTTCTTCTCGCCATTCCTGTGGAGAGCGCCTCCTCTTGAGATGCGACGGGAACGCCGGGAATTCTTTCCCTACGAAACAGGGAAGGATCCCTAATTTCGAGCTAGGAGGCGGAAACGGGGCTCCCCTGGATGTGTGCGGGACCCCACGTGATTCCTCTCGAGTGGAGACGGGTATGTCGGGGAACTTCTCGAGTTGCAGCAAGGGTGTGAAGGACCCTTTGGAAGTTCCAGTGGTTAGATGTGATTAGCCTCGAGAAGCATCAGCGGAAATGGGCCTCATCTCGCCTGGAGGTCAAAACCTCCTGGATTTTCTCGAGTTGCGGCAGGTGCTCTCGACTTATGATGGGGACCTCAGGGACCCGCTCTGGTGGCCTCAGGAAAGGCCAATCCCCATGCGAGTTCCTCGGGGGCCTCTTGGGATTTCTCTCCCATCGATGCCGGGGCCTAAGACCTTGTGTGGAGTCGGGGCCGGAACCTGAGGATTCCTCTCCAGTGCTGACATGGATCTTGGGGTACTTCTGGAGTCTCCCCAGGGGAGTCAGTCCTCGCCTCGAATGCGGGCATGCACTTGCGCTTTCCTCCAGAGCGGTAGCAGCAGTGTCACGCATTCCGCCGCGTGGATCAAAGGATCTATGGTTTTCCCTCGAGTCTTTCCCACGAGGCTTTCCCACGGGGATTTCCCACAGGGCTGTCCCACGTGCACACGTGGTGGGAGTCGATCCTCGGCTTGAACGTCAAGGCAGTGCAGGGAAAACAGGTTCCTCTGGAATGGACTGACGCATCTGGGGGAGTCTTGGAATGGTGGCACAACCCTGGAGTTCCTCTCGCCTTTCCTGTGGAGAGCGCCTCCTCTTGAGATGCGACGGGAACGCCGGGAATTCTTTCCCTACGAAACAGGGAAAGGATCCCTCATCTCGAGCTAGGAGGCGGAAACGGGGCTCCCCTGGATGTGTGCGGGACCCCACGTGCTTCCTCTCGAGTGGAGACGGGTATGTCGGGGAACTTCTTGAGTTGCAGCAAGGGTGTGAAGGACCCTTTGGAAGTTCCAGTGGTTAGACGTGATTAGCCTCGAGAAGCCTCAGCGGAAATGGGCCTCATCTCGCCTGGAGGGCAAAACCTCCTGGATTTTCTCGAGTTGCGGCAGGTGCTCTCGACTTACGACGGGGACCTCAGGGACCCGCTCTGGTGGCCTCAGGAAAGGCCAGTCCCCATGCGAGTTCCTCGGGGGCCTCTCGGGATTCCTCTCCCGTCGATGCCGGGGCCTAAGACCTTGTGTGGAGTCGGGGCCGGAACCTGAGGATTCCTCTCCAGTGCTGACATGGATCTTGGGGTACTTCTGGAGTCTCCCCAGGGGAGTCAGTCCTCGTCTCGAATGCGGGCATGCACTTGCGCTTTCCTCCAGAGCGGTAGCAGCAGTGTCACGCAGTCCGCCGCGTGGATCAAAGGATCTATGGTTTTCCCTCGAGTCTTTCCCACGAGGTTTTCCCACGAGGCTTTCCCACAGGGCTGTCCCACGTGCACACGTGGTGGGAGTCGATCCTCGGCTTGAACGTCAAGGCAGTGCAGGGAAAACAGGTTCCTCTGGAATGGACTGACACATCTGGGGGACTCTTGGAATGGTGGCACGACCCTGGAGTTCCTCTCGCCTTTCCTTTGGAGAGCGCCTCCTCTTGAGATGCGACGGGAACGCCGGGAATTCTTTCCGTACGAAACAGGGAAAGGATCCCTCATCTCGAGCTAGGAGGCAGAAACGGGGCTCCCCTGGATGTGTGCGGGACCCCACGTGCTTCCTCTCAACTGGAGACGGGTATGTCGGGAAACTTCTTGAGTTGCAGCAAGGGTGTGAAGGACCCTTTGGAAGTTCCAGTGGTTAGACGTGATTAGCCTCGAGAAGCCTCAGCGGAAATGGGCCTCGTCTCGCCTGGAGGGCAAAACCTCCTGGATTTTCTCGAGTTGCGGCAGGTGCTCTCGACTTACGACGGGGACCTCAGGGACCCGCTCTGGTGGCCTCACGAAAGGCCAGTCCCCATGCGAGTTCCTCGGGGGCCTCTCGGGATTCCTCTCCCGTCGATGCCGGGGCCTAAGACCTTGTGTGGAGTCGGGGCCGGAACCTGAGGATTCCTCTCCAGTGCTGACATGGATCTTGGGGTACTTCTGGAGTCTCCCCAGGGGAGTCAGTCCTCGTCTCGAATGCGGGCATGCACTTGCGCTTTCCTCCAGAGCGGTAGCAGCAGTGTCACGCAGTCAGCCGCGTGGATCAAAGGATCTATGGTTTTCCCTCGAGTCTTTCCCACGAGGCTTTCCCACGAGGCTTTCCCACAGGGCTGTCCCACGTGCACACGTGGTGGGAGTCGATCCTCGGCTTGAACGTCAAGGCAGTGCAGGGAAAACAGGTTCCTCTGGAATGGACTGACACATCTGGGGGACTCTTGGAATGGTGGCACGACCCTGGAGTTCCTCTCGCCTTTCCTGTGGAGAGCGCCTCCTCTTGAGATGCGACGGGAACGCCGGGAATTCTTTCCATACGAAAGAGGGAAAGGATCCCTCATCTCGAACTAGGAGGTGGAAACGGGGCTCCCCTGGATGTGTGCGGGACCCCACGTGCTTCCTCTCGAGTGGAGACGGGTATGTCGGGGAACATCTTGAGTTGCAGCAAGGGTGAGAAGGACCCTTTGGATGTTCCAGTGGTTAGATGTGATTAGCCTCGAGAAGCCTCAGCGGAAATGGGCCTCATCTCGCCTGGAGGGCAAAACCTCCTGGATTTTCTCGAGTTGCGGCAGGTGCTCTCGACTTACGACGGGGACCTCAGGGACCCGCTCTGGTGGCCTCAGGAAAGGCCAGTCCTCATGCGAGTTCCTCGGGGGCCTCTCGGGATTCCTCTCCCGTCGATGCCGGGGCCTAAGACCTTGTGTGGAGTCGGGGCCGGAACCTGAGGATTCCTCTCCAGTGCTGACATGGATCTTGGGGTACTTCTGGAGTCTCCCCAGGGGAGTCAGTCCTCGTCTCGAATGCGGGCATGCACTTGCGCTTTCCTCCAGAGCGGTAGCAGCAGTGTCACGCAGTCCGCCGCGTGGATCAAAGGATCTATGGTTTTCCCTCGAGTCTTTCCCACGAGGCTTTCCCACGAGGCTTTCCCACAGGGCTGTCCCACGTGCACACGTGGTGGGAGTCGATCCTCGGCTTGAACGTCAAGGCAGTGCAGGGAAAACAGGTTCCTCTGGAATGGACTGACACATCTGGGGGACTCTTGGAATGGTGGCACGACCCTGGAGTTCCTCTCGCCTTTCCTGTGGAGAGCGCCTCCTCTTGAGATGCGACGGGAATGCCGGGAATTCTTTACCTATGAAACAGGGAAAGGATCCCACATCTCGAGCTAGGAGGCGGAAACGGGGCTCCCCTGGATTTGTGCGGGACCCTCGTGCTTCCTCTCGAGTGGAGACGGGTATGTCGGGGAACTTCTTGAGTTGCAGCAAGGGTGTGAAGGACCCTTTGGAAGTTCCAGTGGTTAGACGTGATTAGCCTCGAGAAGCCTCAGCGGAAATGTGCCTCATCTCGCCTGGAGGGCAAAACCTCCTGGATTTTCTCGAGTTGCGGCAGGTGCTCTCGACTTACGACGGGGACCTCAGGGACCCGCTCTGGTGGCCTCAGGAAAGGCCAGTCACCATGCGAGTTCCTCGGGGGCCTCTCGGGATTCCTCTCCCGTCGATGCCGGGGCCTAAGACCTTGTGTGGAGTCGGGGCCGGAACCTGAGGATTCCTCTCCAGTGCTGACATGGATCTTGGGGTACTTCTGGAGTCTCCCCAGGGGAGTCAGTCCTCGTCTCGAATGCGGGCATGCACTTGCGCTTTCCTCCAGAGCGGTAGCAGCAGTGTCACGCAGTCCGCCGCGTGGATCAAAGGATCTATGGTTTTCCCTCGAGTCTTTCCCACGAGGTTTTCCCACGAGGCTTTCCCACAGGGCTGTCCCACGTTCACACGTGGTGGGAGTCGATCCTCGGCTTGAACGTCAAGGCAGTGCAGGGAAAACAGGTTCCTCTGAAATGGACTGACACATCCGGGGGAGTCTTGGAATGGTGGCACGACCCTGGAGTTCCTCTCGCCTTTCCTGTGGAGAGCGCCTCCTCTTGAGATGCGACGGGAACGCCGGGAATTCTTTCCCTACGAAACAGGGAAAGGATCCCTCATCTCGAGCTAGGAGGCGGAAACGGGGCTCCCCTGGATGTGTGCGGGACCCCACGTGCTTCCTCTCGAGTGGAGACGGGTATGTCGGGGAACTTCTTGAGTTGCAGCAAGGGTGTGAAGGACCCTTTGGAAGTTCCAGTGGTTAGACGTGATTAGCCTCGACAAGCCTCAGCGGAAATGGGCCTCATCTCGCCTGGAGGGCAAAACCTCCTGGATTTTCTCGAGTTGCGGCAGGTGCTCTCGACTTACGACGGGGACCTCACGGACCCGCTCTGGTGGCCTCAGGAAAGGCCAGTCCCCATGCGAGTTCCTGGGGGCCTCTCGGGATTCCTCTCCCGTCAATGCCGGGCCCTAAGACCTTGTGTGGAGTCGGGGCCGGAACCTGAGGATTACTCTCCAGTGCTGACATGGATCTTGGGGTACTTCTGGAGTCTCCCCAGGGGAGTCAGTCCTCGTCTCGAATGCGGGCATGCACTTGCGCTTTCCTCCAGAGCGGTAGCAGCAGTGTCACGCAATCCGCCGCGTGGATCAAAGGATCTATGGTTTTCCCTCGAGTCTTTCCCACGAGGCTTTCCCACGAGGCTTTCCCACAGGGCTGTCCCACGTGCACACGTGGTGGGAGTCGATCCTCGGCTTGAACGTCAAGGCAGTGCAGGGAAAACAGGTTCCTCTGGAATGGACTGACACATCTGGGCGACTCTTGGAATGGTGGCACGACCCTGGAGTTCCTCTCGCCTTTCCTGTGGAGAGCGCCTCCTCTTGAGATGCGACGGGAACGCCGGGAATTCTTTCCCTACGAAACAGGGAAAGGATCCCTCATCTCGAGCTAGGAGGCGGAAACGGGGCTCCCCTGGATGTGTGCGGGACCCTCGTGCTTCCTCTCGAATGGAGACGGGTATGTCGGGGAACTTCTTGAGTTGCAGCAAGGGTGAGAAGGACCCTTTGGATATTCCAGTGGTTAGATGTGATTAGCCTCGAGAAGCCTCAGCGGAAATGGGCCTCATCTCGCCTGGAGGGCAAAACCTCCTGGATTTTCTCGAGTTGCGGCAGGTGCTCTCGACTTACGACGGGGACCTCAGGGACCCGCTCTGGTGGCCTCAGGAAAGGCCAGTCCCCATGCGAGTTCCTCGGGGGCCTCTCGGGATTCCTCTCCCATCGATGACGGGGCCTAAGACCTTGTGTGGAGTCGGGGCCGGAACCTGAGGATTCCTCTCCAGTGCTGACATGGATCTTGGGGTACTTCTGGAGTCTCCCCAGGGGAGTCAGTCCTCGTCTCGAATGCGGGCATGCACTTGCGCTTTCCTCCAGGGCGGTAGCAGCAGTGTCACGCAGTCCGCCGCGTGGATCAAAGGATCTATGGTTTTCCCTCGAGTCTTTCCCACGAGGCTTTCCCACGAGGCTTTCCCACAGGGCTGTCCCACGTGCACACGTGGTGAGAGTCGATACTCGGCTTGAACGTCAAGGCAGTGCAGGGAAAACAGGTTCCTCTGGAATGGACTGACTCATCTGGGGGACTCTTGGAATGGTGGCACGACCCTGGAGTTCCTCTCGCCTTTCCTGTGGAGAGCGTCTCCTCTTGAGATGCGACGGGAACGCCGGGAATTCTTTCCCTACGAAACAGGGAAAGGATCCCTCATCTCGAGCTAGGAGGCGGAAACGGGGCTCCCCTGGATGTGTGCGGGACCCCACGTGCTTCCTCTCGAGTGGAGACGGGTATGTCGGGGAACGTCTTGAGTTGCAGCCAGGGTGTGAAGGACCCTTTTGAAGTCCAGTGGTTAGACGTGATTAGCCTCGAGAAGCCTCAGCGGAAATGTGCCTCATCTCGCCTGGAGGGCAAAACCTCCTGGATTTTCTCGAGTTGCGGCAGGTGCTCTCGACTTACGACGGGGACCTCAGGGACCCGCTCTGGTGGCCTCAGGAAAGGCCAGTCCCCATGCGAGTTCCTCGGGGGCCTCTCGGGATTCCTCTCCCGTCGATGCCGGGACCTAAGACCTTGTGTGGAGTCGGGGCCGGAACCTGAGGATTGCTCTCCAGTGCTGACATGGATCTTGGGGTACTTCTGGAGTCTCCCCAGGGGAGTCAGTCCTCGTCTCGAATGCGGGCATGCACTTGCGCTTTCCTCCAGAGCGGTAGCAGCAGTGTCACGCAGTCCGCCGCGTGGATCAAAGGATCTATGGTTTTCCCTCGAGTCTTTCCCACGAGGCTTTCCCACGAGGCTTTCCCACAGGGCTGTCCCACGTGCACACGTGGTGGGAGTCGATCCTCGGCTTGAACGTCAAGGCAGTGCAGGGAAAACAGGTTCCTCTGGAATGGACTGACACATCCGGGGGAGTCTTGGAATGGTGGCACGACCCTGGAGTTCCTCTCGCCTTTCCTGTGTAGAACGCCTCCTCTTGAGATGCGACGGGAACGCCGGGAATTCTTTCCCTACGAAACAGGGAAAGGATCCCTCATCTCGAGCTAGGAGGCGGAAACGGGGCTCCCCTGGATGTGTGCAGGACCCCACGTGCTTCCTCTCGAGTGGAGACGGGTATGTCGGGGAACTTCTTGAGTTGCATCAAGGGTGTGAAGGACCCTTTGGAAGTTCCAGTGGTTAGACGTGATTAGCCTCCAGAAGCCTAAGCGGAAATGGGCCTCATCTCGCCTGGAGGGCAAAACCTCCTGGATTTTCTCGAGTTGCGGCAGGTGCTCTCGACTTACGACGGGGACCTCAGGGACCCGCTCTGGTGGCCTCAGGAAAGGCCAGTCCCCATGCGAGTTCCTCGGGGGCCTCTCGGGATTCCTCTCCCGTCGATGCCGGGGCCTAAGACCTTGTGTGGAGTCGGGGCCGGAACCTGAGGATTCCTCTCCAGTGCTGACATGGATCTTGGGGTACTTCTGGAGTCTCCCCAGGGGAGTCAGTCCTCGTCTCGAATGCGGGCATGCACTTGCGCTTTCCTCCAGGGCGGTAGCAGCAGTGTCACGCAGTCCGCCGCGTGGATCAAAGAATCTATGGTTTTCCCTCGAGTCTTTCCCACGAGGCTTTCCCACGAGGCTTTCCCACAGGGCTGTCCCACGTGCACACGTGGTGGGAGTCGATCCTCGGCTTGAACGTCAAGGCAGTGCAGGGAAAACAGGTTCCTCTGGAATGGACTGACACATCTGGGGGACTCTTGGAATGGTGGCACGACCCTGGAGTTCCTCTCGCCTTTCCTGTGGAGAGCGCCTCCTCTTGAGATGCGACGGGAACGCCGGGAATTCTTTACCTATGAAACAGGGAAAGGATCCCACATCTCGAGCTAGGAGGCGGAAACGGGGCTCCCCTGGATGTGTGCGGGACCCTCGTGCTTCCTCTCGAGTGGAGACGGGTATGTCGGGGAACTTCTTGAGTTGAAGCAAGGGTGTGAAGGACCCTTTGGAAGTTCCAGTGGTTAGACGTGATTAGCCTCGAGAAGCCTCAGCGGAAATGGGCCTCATCTCGCCTGGAGGGCAAAACCTCCTGGATTTTCTCGAGTTGCGGCAGGTGCTCTCGACTTACGACGGGGACCTCAGGGACCCGCTCTGGTGGCCTCAGGAAAGGCCAGTCCCCATGCGAGTTCCTCGGGGGCCTCTCGGGATTCCTCTCCCGTCGATGCCGGGGCCTAAGACCTTGTGTGGAGTCGGGGCCGGAACCTGAGGATTCCTCTCCAGTGCTGACATGGATCTTGGGGTACTTCTGGAGTCTCCCCAGGGGAGTCAGTCCTCGTCTCGAATGCGGGCATGCACTTGCGCTTTCCTCCAGAGCGGTAGCAGCAGTGTCACGCAGTCCGCCGCGTGGATCAAAGGATCTATGGTTTTCCCTCGAGTCTTTCCCACGAGGTTTTCCCACGAGGCTTTCCCACAGGGCTGTCCCACGTGCACACGTGGTGGGAGTCGATCCTCGGCTTGAACGTCAAGGCAGTGCAGGGAAAACAGGTTCCTCTGGAATGGACTGACACATCTGGGGGACTCTTGGAATGGTGGCACGACCCTGGAGTTCCTCTCGCCTTTCCTTTGGAGAGCGCCTCCTCTTGAGATGCGACGGGAACGCCGGGAATTCTTTCCGTACGAAACAGGGAAAGGATCCCTCATCTCGAGCTAGGAGGCGGAAACGGGGCTCCCCTGGATGTGTGCGGGACCCCACGTGCTTCCTCTCAACTGGAGACGGGTATGTCGGGAAACTTCTTGAGTTGCAGCAAGGGTGTGAAGGACCCTTTGGAAGTTCCAGTGGTTAGACGTGATTAGCCTCGAGAAGCCTCAGCGGAAATGGGCCTCGTCTCGCCTGGAGGGCAAAACCTCCTGGATTTTCTCGAGTTGCGGCAGGTGCTCTCGACTTACGACGGGGACCTCAGGGACCCGCTCTGGTGGCCTCACGAAAGGCCAGTCCCCATGCGAGTTCCTCGGGGGCCTCTCGGGATTCCTCTCCCGTCGATGCCGGGGCCTAAGACCTTGTGTGGAGTCGGGGCCGGAACCTGAGGATTCCTCTCCAGTGCTGACATGGATCTTGGGGTACTTCTGGAGTCTCCCCAGGGGAGTCAGTCCTCGTCTCGAATGCGGGCATGCACTTGCGCTTTCCTCCAGAGCGGTAGCAGCAGTGTCACGCAGTCCGCCGCGTGGATCAAAGGATCTATGGTTTTCCCTCGAGTCTTTCCCACGAGGCTTTCCCACGAGGCTTTCCCACAGGGCTGTCCCACGTGCACACGTGGTGGGAGTCGATCCTCGGCTTGAACGTCAAGGCAGTGCAGGGAAAACAGGTTCCTCTGGAATGGACTGACACATCTGGGGGACTCTTGGAATGGTGGCACGACCCTGGAGTTCCTCTCGCCTTTCCTGTGGAGAGCGCCTCCTCTTGAGATGCGACGGGAACGCCGGGAATTCTTTCCATACGAAAGAGGGAAAGGATCCCTCATCTCGAACTAGGAGGTGGAAACGGGGCTCCCCTGGATGTGTGCGGGACCCCACGTGCTTCCTCTCGAGTGGAGACGGGTATGTCGGGGAACATCTTGAGTTGCAGCAAGGGTGAGAAGGACCCTTTGGATGTTCCAGTGGTTAGATGTGATTAGCCTCGAGAAGCCTCAGCGGAAATGGGCCTCATCTCGCCTGGAGGGCAAAACCTCCTGGATTTTCTCGAGTTGCGGCAGGTGCTCTCGACTTACGACGGGGACCTCAGGGACCCGCTCTGGTGGCCTCAGGAAAGGCCAGTCCTCATGCGAGTTCCTCGGGGGCCTCTCGGGATTCCTCTCCCGTCGATGCCGGGGCCTAAGACCTTGTGTGGAGTCGGGGCCGGAACCTGAGGATTCCTCTCCAGTGCTGACATGGATCTTGGGGTACTTCTGGAGTCTCCCCAGGGGAGTCAGTCCTCGTCTCGAATGCGGGCATGCACTTGCGCTTTCCTCCAGAGCGGTAGCAGCAGTGTCACGCAGTCCGCCGCGTGGATCAAAGGATCTATGGTTTTCCCTCGAGTCTTTCCCACGAGGCTTTCCCACGAGGCTTTCCCACAGGGCTGTCCCACGTGCACACGTGGTGGGAGTCGATCCTCGGCTTGAACGTCAAGGCAGTGCAGGGAAAACAGGTTCCTCTGGAATGGACTGACACATCTGGGGGACTCTTGGAATGGTGGCACGACCCTGGAGTTCCTCTCGCCTTTCCTGTGGAGAGCGCCTCCTCTTGAGATGCGACGGGAATGCCGGGAATTCTTTACCTATGAAACAGGGAAAGGATCCCACATCTCGAGCTAGGAGGCGGAAACGGGGCTCCCCTGGATTTGTGCGGGACCCTCGTGCTTCCTCTCGAGTGGAGACGGGTATGTCGGGGAACTTCTTGAGTTGCAGCAAGGGTGTGAAGGACCCTTTGGAAGTTCCAGTGGTTAGACGTGATTAGCCTCGAGAAGCCTCAGCGGAAATGTGCCTCATCTCGCCTGGAGGGCAAAACCTCCTGGATTTTCTCGAGTTGCGGCAGGTGCTCTCGACTTACGACGGGGACCTCAGGGACCCGCTCTGGTGGCCTCAGGAAAGGCCAGTCCCCATGCGAGTTCCTCGGGGGCCTCTCGGGATTCCTCTCCCGTCGATGCCGGGGCCTAAGACCTTGTGTGGAGTCGGGGCCGGAACCTGAGGATTCCTCTCCAGTGCTGACATGGATCTTGGGGTACTTCTGGAGTCTCCCCAGGGGAGTCAGTCCTCGTCTCGAATGCGGGCATGCACTTGCGCTTTCCTCCAGAGCGGTAGCAGCAGTGTCACGCAGTCCGCCGCGTGGATCAAAGGATCTATGGTTTTCCCTCGAGTCTTTCCCACGAGGTTTTCCCACGAGGCTTTCCCACAGGGCTGTCCCACGTTCACACGTGGTGGGAGTCGATCCTCGGCTTGAACGTCAAGGCAGTGCAGGGAAAACAGGTTCCTCTGGAATGGACTGACACATCCGGGGGACTCTTGGAATGGTGGCACGACCCTGGAGTTCCTCTCGCCTTTCCTTTGGAGAGCGCCTCCTCTTGAGATGCGACGGGAACGCCGGGAATTCTTTCCGTACGAAACAGGGAAAGGATCCCTCATCTCGAGCTAGGAGGCGGAAACGGGGCTCCCCTGGATGTGTGCGGGACCCACGTGCTTCCTCTCGAGTGGAGTCGGGTATGTCGGGGAACTTCTTGAGTTGCAGCAAGGGTGTGAAGGACCCTTTGGAAGTTCCAGTGGTTAGATGTGATTAGCCTCGAGAAGCCTCAGCGGAAATGGGCCTCATCTCGCCTGGAGGGCAAAACCTCCTGGATTTTCTCGAGTTGCGGCAGGTGCTCTCGACTTACGACGGGGACCTCAGGGACCCGCTCTGGTGGCCTCAGGAAAGGCCAGTCCCCATGCGAGTTCCTCGGGGGCCTCTCGGGATTCCTCTCCCGTCGATGCCGGGGCCTAAGACCTTGTGTGGAGTCGGGGCCGGAACCTGAGGATTCCTCTCCGGTGCTGACATGGATCTTGGGGTACTTCTGGAGTCTCCCCAGGGGAGTCAGTCCTCGTCTCGAATGCGGGCATGCACTTGCGCTTTCCTCCAGGGCGGTAGCAGCAGTGTCACGCAGTCCGCCGCGTGGATCAAAGGATCTATGGTTTTCCCTCGAGTCTTTCCCACGAGGCTTTCCCACGAGGCTTTCCCACAGGGCTGTCCCACGTGCACACGTGGTGGGAGTCGATCCTCGGCTTGAACGTCAAGGCAGTGCAGGGAAAACAGGTTCCTCTGAAATGGACTGACACATCCGGGGGAGTCTTGGAATGGTGGCACGACCCTGGAGTTCCTCTCGCCTTTCCTGTGGAGAGCGCCTCCTCTTGAGATGCGACGGGAACGCCGGGAATTCTTTCCCTACGAAACAGGGAAAGGATCCCTCATCTCGAGCTAGGAGGCGGAAACGGGGCTCCCCTGGATGTGTGCGGGACCCCACGTGCTTCCTCTCGAGTGGAGACGGGTATGTCGGGGAACTTCTTGAGTTGCAGCAAGGGTGTGAAGGACCCTTTGGAAGTTCCAGTGGTTAGACGTGATTAGCCTCGACAAGCCTCAGCGGAAATGGGCCTCATCTCGCCTGGAGGGCAAAACCTCCTGGATTTTCTCGAGTTGCGGCAGGTGCTCTCGACTTACGACGGGGACCTCACGGACCCGCTCTGGTGGCCTCAGGAAAGGCCAGTCCCCATGCGAGTTCCTGGGGGCCTCTCGGGATTCCTCTCCCGTCAATGCCGGGCCCTAAGACCTTGTGTGGAGTCGGGGCCGGAACCTGAGGATTACTCTCCAGTGCTGACATGGATCTTGGGGTACTTCTGGAGTCTCCCCAGGGGAGTCAGTCCTCGTCTCGAATGCGGGCATGCACTTGCGCTTTCCTCCAGAGCGGTAGCAGCAGTGTCACGCAATCCGCCGCGTGGATCAAAGGATCTATGGTTTTCCCTCGAGTCTTTCCCACGAGGCTTTCCCACGAGGCTTTCCCACAGGGCTGTCCCACGTGCACACGTGGTGGGAGTCGATCCTCGGCTTGAACGTCAAGGCAGTGCAGGGAAAACAGGTTCCTCTGGAATGGACTGACACATCTGGGCGACTCTTGGAATGGTGGCACGACCCTGGAGTTCCTCTCGCCTTTCCTGTGGAGAGCGCCTCCTCTTGAGATGCGACGGGAACGCCGGGAATTCTTTCCCTACGAAACAGGGAAAGGATCCCTCATCTCGAGCTAGGAGGCGGAAACGGGGCTCCCCTGGATGTGTGCGGGACCCTCGTGCTTCCTCTCGAATGGAGACGGGTATGTCGGGGAACTTCTTGAGTTGCAGCAAGGGTGAGAAGGACCCTTTGGATATTCCAGTGGTTAGATGTGATTAGCCTCGAGAAGCCTCAGCGGAAATGGGCCTCATCTCGCCTGGAGGGCAAAACCTCCTGGATTTTCTCGAGTTGCGGCAGGTGCTCTCGACGTACGACGGGGACCTCAGGGACCCGCTCTGGTGGCCTCAGGAAAGGGCAGTCCCCATGCGAGTTCCTCGGGGGCCTCTCGGGATTCCTCTCCCATCGATGACGGGGCCTAAGACCTTGTGTGGAGTCGGGGCCGGAACCTGAGGATTCCTCTCCAGTGCTGACATGGATCTTGGGGTACTTCTGGAGTCTCCCCAGGGGAGTCAGTCCTCGTCTCGAATGCGGGCATGCACTTGCGCTTTCCTCCAGGGCGGTAGCAGCAGTGTCACGCAGTCCGCCGCGTGGATCAAAGGATCTATGGTTTTCCCTCGAGTCTTTCCCACGAGGCTTTCCCACGAGGCTTTCCCACAGGGCTGTCCCACGTGCACACGTGGTGAGAGTCGATACTCGGCTTGAACGTCAAGGCATTGCAGGGAAAACAGGTTCCTCTGGAATGGACTGACTCATCTGGGGGACTCTTGGAATGGTGGCACGACCCTGGAGTTCCTCTCGCCTTTCCTGTGGAGAGCGTCTCCTCTTGAGATGCGACGGGAACGCCGGGAATTCTTTCCCTACGAAACAGGGAAAGGATCCCTCATCTCGAGCTAGGAGGCGGAAACGGGGCTCCCCTGGATGTGTGCGGGACCCCACGTGCTTCCTCTCGAGTGGAGACGGGTATGTCGGGGAACGTCTTGAGTTGCAGCCAGGGTGTGAAGGACCCTTTTGAAGTCCAGTGGTTAGACGTGATTAGCCTCGAGAAGCCTCAGCGGAAATGTGCCTCATCTCGCCTGGAGGGCAAAACCTCCTGGATTTTCTCGAGTTGCGGCAGGTGCTCTCGACTTACGACGGGGACCTCAGGGACCCGCTCTGGTGGCCTCAGGAAAGGCCAGTCCCCATGCGAGTTCCTCGGGGGCCTCTCGGGATTCCTCTCCCGTCGATGCCGGGACCTAAGACCTTGTGTGGAGTCGGGGCCGGAACCTGAGGATTGCTCTCCAGTGCTGACATGGATCTTGGGGTACTTCTGGAGTCTCCCCAGGGGAGTCAGTCCTCGTCTCGAATGCGGGCATGCACTTGCGCTTTCCTCCAGAGCGGTAGCAGCAGTGTCACGCAGTCCGCCGCGTGGATCAAAGGATCTATGGTTTTCCCTCGAGTCTTTCCCACGAGGCTTTCCCACGAGGCTTTCCCACAGGGCTGTCCCACGTGCACACGTGGTGGGAGTCGATCCTCGGCTTGAACGTCAAGGCAGTGCAGGGAAAACAGGTTCCTCTGGAATGGACTGACACATCCGGGGGAGTCTTGGAATGGTGGCACGACCCTGGAGTTCCTCTCGCCTTTCCTGTGTAGAACGCCTCCTCTTGAGATGCGACGGGAACGCCGGGAATTCTTTCCCTACGAAACAGGGAAAGGATCCCTCATCTCGAGCTAGGAGGCGGAAACGGGGCTCCCCTGGATGTGTGCAGGACCCCACGTGCTTCCTCTCGAGTGGAGACGGGTATGTCGGGGAACTTCTTGAGTTGCATCAAGGGTGTGAAGGACCCTTTGGAAGTTCCAGTGGTTAGACGTGATTAGCCTCCAGAAGCCTAAGCGGAAATGGGCCTCATCTCGCCTGGAGGGCAAAACCTCCTGGATTTTCTCGAGTTGCGGCAGGTGCTCTCGACTTACGACGGGGACCTCAGGGACCCGCTCTGGTGGCCTCAGGAAAGGCCAGTCCCCATGCGAGTTCCTCGGGGGCCTCTCGGGATTCCTCTCCCGTCGATGCCGGGGCCTAAGACCTTGTGTGGAGTCGGGGCCGGAACCTGAGGATTCCTCTCCAGTGCTGACATGGATCTTGGGGTACTTCTGGAGTCTCCCCAGGGGAGTCAGTCCTCGTCTCGAATGCGGGCATGCACTTGCGCTTTCCTCCAGGGCGGTAGCAGCAGTGTCACGCAGTCCGCCGCGTGGATCAAAGAATCTATGGTTTTCCCTCGAGTCTTTCCCACGAGGCTTTCCCACGAGGCTTTCCCACAGGGCTGTCCCACGTGCACACGTGGTGGGAGTCGATCCTCGGCTTGAACGTCAAGGCAGTGCAGGGAAAACAGGTTCCTCTGGAATGGACTGACACATCTGGGGGACTCTTGGAATGGTGGCACGACCCTGGAGTTCCTCTCGCCTTTCCTGTGGAGAGCGCCTCCTCTTGAGATGCGACGGGAACGCCGGGAATTCTTTACCTATGAAACAGGGAAAGGATCCCACATCTCGAGCTAGGAGGCGGAAACGGGGCTCCCCTGGATGTGTGCGGGACCCTCGTGCTTCCTCTCGAGTGGAGACGGGTATGTCGGGGAACTTCTTGAGTTGAAGCAAGGGTGTGAAGGACCCTTTGGAAGTTCCAGTGGTTAGACGTGATTAGCCTCGAGAAGCCTCAGCGGAAATGGGCCTCATCTCGCCTGGAGGGCAAAACCTCCTGGATTTTCTCGAGTTGCGGCAGGTGCTCTCGACTTACGACGGGGACCTCAGGGACCCGCTCTGGTGGCCTCAGGAAAGGCCAGTCCCCATGCGAGTTCCTCGGGGGCCTCTCGGGATTCCTCTCCCGTCGATGCCGGGGCCTAAGACCTTGTGTGGAGTCGGGGCCGGAACCTGAGGATTCCTCTCCAGTGCTGACATGGATCTTGGGGTACTTCTGGAGTCTCCCCAGGGGAGTCAGTCCTCGTCTCGAATGCGGGCATGCACTTGCGCTTTCCTCCAGAGCGGTAGCAGCAGTGTCACGCAGTCCGCCGCGTGGATCAAAGGATCTATGGTTTTCCCTCGAGTCTTTCCCACGAGGCTTTCCCACGAGGCTTTCCCACAGGGCTGTCCCACGTGCACACGTGGTGGGAGTCGATCCTCGGCTTGAACGTCAAGGCAGTGCAGGGAAAACAGGTTCCTCTGGAATGGACTGACTCATCTGGGGGACTCTTGGAATGGTGGCACGACCCTGGAGTTCCTCTCGCCTTTCCTGTGGAGAGCGCCTCCTCTTGAGATGCGACGGGAACGCCGGGAATTCTTTCCGTACGAAACAGGGAAAGGATCCCTCATCTCGAGCTAGGAGGCGGAATCGGGGCTCCCCTGGATGTGTGCGGGACCCCACGTGCTTCCTCTCAACTGGAGACGGGTATGTCGGGAAACTTCTTGAGTTGCAGCAAGGGTGTGAAGGACCCTTTGGAAGTTCCAGTGGTTAGACGTGATTAGCCTCGAGAAGCCTCAGCGGAAATGGGCCTCGTCTCGCCTGGAGGACAAAACCTCCTGGATTTTCTCGAGTTGCGGCAGGTGCTCTCGACTTACGACGGGGACCTCAGGGACCCGCTCTGGTGGCCTCAGGAAAGGCCAGTCCCCATGCGAGTTCCTCGGGGGCCTCTCGGGATTCCTCTCCCGTCGATGCCGGGGCCTAAGACCTTGTGTGGGGTCGGGGCCGGAACCTGAGGATTCCTCTCCAGTGCTGACATGGATCTTGGGGTACTTCTGGAGTCTCCCCAGGGGAGTCAGTCCTCGTCTCGAATGCGGGCATGCACTTGCGCTTTCCTCCAGAGCGGTAGCAGCAGTGTCACGCAGTCCGCCGCGTGGATCAAACGATCTATGGTTTTCCCTCGAGTCTTTCCCACGAGGCTTTCCCACGAGGCTTTCCCACAGGGCTGTCCCACGTGCACACGTGGTGGGAGTCGATCCTCGGCTTGAACGTCAAGGCAGTGCAGGGAAAACAGGTTCCTCTGGAATGGACTGACACATCTGGGGGACTCTTGGAATGGTGGCACGACCCTGGAGTTCCTCTCGCCTTTCCTGTGGAGAGCACCTCCTCTTGAGATGCGACGGGAACGCCGGGAATTCTTTCCATACGAAAGAGGGAAACGATTCCTCATCTCGAACTAGGAGGTGGAATCGGGGCTCCCCTGGATGTGTGCAGGACCCCACGTGCTTCCTCTCGAGTGGAGACGGGTATGTCGGGGAACATCTTGAGTTGCAGCAAGGGTGAGAAGGACCCTTTGGATGTTCCAGTGGTTAGATGTGATTAGCCTCGAGAAGCCTCAGCGGAAATGGGCCTCATCTCGCCTGGAGGGCAAAACCTCCTGGATTTTCTCGAGTTGCGGCAGGTGCTCTCGACTTACGACGGGGACCTCAGGGACCCGCTCTGGTGGCCTCAGGAAAGGCCAGTCCTCATGCGAGTTCCTCGGGGGCCTCTCGGGATTCCTCTCCCGTCGATGCCGGGGCCTAAGACCTTGTGTGGAGTCGGGGCCGGAACCTGAGGATTCCTCTCCAGTGCTGACATGGATCTTGGGGTACTTCTGGAGTCTCCCCAGGGGAGTCAGTCCTCGTCTCGAATGCGGGCATGCACTTGCGCTTTCCTCCAGGGCGGTAGCAGCAGTGTCACGCAGTCCGCCGCGTGGATCAAAGGATCTATGGTTTTCCCTCGAGTCTTTCCCACGAGGCTTTCCCACGAGGCTTTCCCACAGGGCTTTCCCACGTGCACACGTGGTGGGAGTCGATCCTCGGCTTGAACGTCAAGGCAGTACAGGGAAAACAGGTTCCTCTGGAATGGACTGACTCATCTGGGGGACTCTTGGAATGGTGGCAAGACCCTGGAGTTCCTCTCGCCTTTCCTGTGGAGAGCGCCTCCTCTTGAGATGCGACGGGAACGCCGGGAATTCTTTCCCTACGAAACAGGGAAAGGATCCCTCATCTCGAGCTAGGAGGCGGAAACGGGGCTCCCCTGGATGTGTGCGGGACCCCACGTGCTTCCTCTCGAGTGGAGACGGGTATGTCGGGGAACTTCTTGAGTTGCAGCAAGGGTGTGAAGGACCCTTTGGAAGTTCCAGTGGTTAGATGTGATTAGCCTCGAGAAGCCTCAGCGGAAATGTGCCTCATCTCGCCTGGAGGGCAAAACCTCCTGGATTTTCTCGAGTTGCGGCAGGTGCTCTCGACTTACGACGGGGACCTCAGGGACCCGCTCTGGTGGCCTCAGGAAAGGCCAGTCCCCATGCGAGTTCCTCGGGGGCCTCTCGGGATTCCTCTCCCGTCGATGCCGGGGCCTAAGACCTTGTGTGCAGTCGGGGCCGGAACCTGAGGATTGCTCTCCAGTGCTGACATGGATCTTGGGGTACTTCTGGAGTCTCCCCAGGGGAGTCAGTCCTCGTCTCGAATGCGGGCATGCACTTGCGCTTTCCTCCAGAGCGGTAGCAGCAGTGTCATGCAGTCCGCCGCGTGGATCAAAGGATCTATGGTTTTCCCTCGAGTCTTTCCCACGAGGCTTTCCCACGAGGCTTTCCCACAGGGCTTTCCCACGTGCACACGTGGTGGGAGTCGATCCTCGGCTTGAACGTCAAGGCAGTGCAGGGAAAACAGGTTCCTCTGGAATGGACTGACACATCTGGGGGACTCTTGGAATGGTGGCACGACCCTGGAGTTCCTCTCGCCTTTCCTGTGTAGAGCGCCTCCTCTTGAGATGCGACGGGAACGCCGGGAATTCTTTCCCTACGAAACAGGGAAAGGATCCCTCATCTCGAGCTTGGAGGCGGAAACGGGGCTCCCCTGGATGTGTGCGGGACCCCACGTGCTTCCTCTCGCGTGGAGACGGGTATGTCGGGGAACTTCTTGAGTTGCAGCAAGGGTGTGAAGGACCCTTTGGAAGTTCCAGTGGTTAGACGTGATTAGCCTCGAGAAGCCTCAGCGGAAATGGGCCTCATCTCGCCTGGAGGGCAAAACCTCCTGGATTTTCTCGAGTTGCGGCAGGTGCTCTCGACTTACGACGGGGACCTCACGGACCCGCTCTGGTGGCCTCAGGAAAGGCCAGTCCCCATGCGAGTTCCTGGGGGCCTCTCGGGATTCCTCTCCCGTCAATGCCGGGCCCTAAGACCTTGTGTGGAGTCGGGGCCGGAACCTGAGGATTACTCTCCAGTGCTGACATGGATCTTGGGGTACTTCTGGAGTCTCCCCAGGGGAGTCAGTCCTCGTCTCGAATGCGGGCATGCACTTGCGCTTTCCTCCAGAGCGGTAGCAGCAGTGTCACGCAATCCGCCGGGTGGATCAAAGGATCTATGGTTTTCCCTCGAGTCTTTCCCACGAGGCTTTCCCACGAGGCTTTCCCACAGGGCTGTCCCACGTGCACACGTGGTGGGAGTCGATCCTCGGCTTGAACGTCAAGGCAGTGCAGGGAAGACAGGTTCCTCTGGAATGGACTGACACATCTGGGCGACTCTTGGAATGGTGGCACGACCCTGGAGTTCCTCTCGCCTTTCCTGTGGAGAGCGCCTCCTCTTGAGATGCGACGGGAACGCCGGGAATTCTTTCCCTACGAAACAGGGAAAGGATCCCTCATCTCGAGCTAGGAGGCGGAAACGGGGCTCCCCTGGATGTGTGCGGGACCCCACGTGCTTCCTCTCGAGTGGAGACGGGTATGTCGGGGAACGTCTTGAGTTGCAGCCAGGGTGTGAAGGACCCTTTTGAAGTCCAGTGGTTAGACGTGATTAGCCTCGAGAAGCCTCAGCGGAAATGTGCCTCATCTCGCCTGGAGGGCAAAACCTCCTGGATTTTCTCGAGTTGCGGCAGGTGCTCTCGACTTACGACGGGGACCTCAGGGACCCGCTCTGGTGGCCTCAGGAAAGGCCAGTCCCCATGCGAGTTCCTCGGGGGCCTCTCGGGATTCCTCTCCCGTCGATGCCGGGACCTAAGACCTTGTGTGGAGTCGGGGCCGGAACCTGAGGATTGCTCTCCAGTGCTGACATGGATCTTGGGGTACTTCTGGAGTCTCCCCAGGGGAGTCAGTCCTCGTCTCGAATGCGGGCATGCACTTGCGCTTTCCTCCAGAGCGGTAGCAGCAGTGTCACGCAGTCCGCCGCGTGGATCAAAGGATCTATGGTTTTCCCTCGAGTCTTTCCCACGAGGCTTTCCCACGAGGCTTTCCCACAGGGCTGTCCCACGTGCACACGTGGTGGGAGTCGATCCTCGGCTTGAACGTCAAGGCAGTGCAGGGAAAACAGGTTCCTCTGGAATGGACTGACACATCCGGGGGAGTCTTGGAATGGTGGCACGACCCTGGAGTTCCTCTCGCCTTTCCTGTGTAGAACGCCTCCTCTTGAGATGCGACGGGAACGCCGGGAATTCTTTCCCTACGAAACAGGGAAAGGATCCCTCATCTCGAGCTAGGAGGCGGAAACGGGGCTCCCCTGGATGTGTGCGGGACCCCACGTGCTTCCTCTCGAGTGGAGACGGGTATGTCGGGGAACTTCTTGAGTTGCATCAAGGGTGTGAAGGACCCTTTGGAAGTTCCAGTGGTTAGACGTGATTAGCCTCGAGAAGCCTAAGCGGAAATGGGCCTCATCTCGCCTGGAGGGCAAAACCTCCTGGATTTTCTCGAGTTGCGGCAGGTGCTCTCGACTTACGACGGGGACCTCAGGGACCCGCTCTGGTGGCCTCAGGAAAGGCCAGTACCCATGCGAGTTCCTCGGGGGCCTCTCGGGATTCCTCTCCCGTCGATGCCGGGGCCTAAGACCTTGTGTGGAGTCGGGGCCGGAACCTGAGGATTCCTCTCCAGTGCTGACATGGATCTTGGGGTACTTCTGGAGTCTCCCCAGGGGAGTCAGTCCTCGTCTCGAATGCGGGCATGCACTTGCGCTTTCCTCCAGGGCGGTAGCAGCAGTGTCACGCAGTCCGCCGCGTGGATCAAAGAATCTATGGTTTTCCCTCGAGTCTTTCCCACGAGGCTTTCCCACGAGGCTTTCCCACAGGGCTGTCCCACGTGCACACGTGGTGGGAGTCGATCCTCGGCTTGAACGTCAAGGCAGTGCAGGGAAAACAGGTTCCTCTGGAATGGACTGACACATCTGGGGGACTCTTGGAATGGTGGCACGACCCTGGAGTTCCTCTCGCCTTTCCTGTGGAGAGCGCCTCCTCTTGAGATGCGACGGGAACGCCGGGAATTCTTTACCTATGAAACAGGGAAAGGATCCCACATCTCGAGCTAGGAGGCGGAAACGGGGCTCCCCTGGATGTGTGCGGGACCCTCGTGCTTCCTCTCGAGTGGAGACGGGTATGTCGGGGAACTTCTTGAGTTGAAGCAAGGGTGTGAAGGACCCTTTGGAAGTTCCAGTGGTTAGACGTGATTAGCCTCGAGAAGCCTCAGCGGAAATGGGCCTCATCTCGCCTGGAGGGCAAAACCTCCTGGATTTTCTCGAGTTGCGGCAGGTGCTCTCGACTTACGACGGGGACCTCAGGGACCCGCTCTGGTGGCCTCAGGAAAGGCCAGTCCCCATGCGAGTTCCTCGGGGGCCTCTCGGGATTCCTCTCCCGTCGATGCCGGGGCCTAAGACCTTGTGTGGAGTCGGGGCCGGAACCTGAGGATTCCTCTCCAGTGCTGACATGGATCTTGGGGTACTTCTGGAGTCTCCCCAGGGGAGTCAGTCCTCGTCTCGAATGCGGGCATGCACTTGCGCTTTCCTCCAGAGCGGTAGCAGCAGTGTCACGCAGTCCGCCGCGTGGATCAAAGGATCTATGGTTTTCCCTCGAGTCTTTCCCACGAGGCTTTCCCACGAGGCTTTCCCACAGGGCTGTCCCACGTGCACACGTGGTGGGAGTCGATCCTCGGCTTGAACGTCAAGGCAGTGCAGGGAAAACAGGTTCCTCTGGAATGGACTGACTCATCTGGGGGACTCTTGGAATGGTGGCACGACCCTGGAGTTCCTCTCGCCTTTCCTGTGGAGAGCGCCTCCTCTTGAGATGCGACGGGAACGCCGGGAATTCTTTCCGTACGAAACAGGGAAAGGATCCCTCATCTCGAGCTAGGAGGCGGAAACGGGGCTCCCCTGGATGTGTGCGGGACCCCACGTGCTTCCTCTCAACTGGAGACGGGTATGTCGGGAAACTTCTTGAGTTGCAGCAAGGGTGTGAAGGACCCTTTGGAAGTTCCAGTGGTTAGACGTGATTAGCCTCGAGAAGCCTCAGCGGAAATGGGCCTCGTCTCGCCTGGAGGACAAAACCTCCTGGATTTTCTCGAGTTGCGGCAGGTGCTCTCGACTTACGACGGGGACCTCAGGGACCCGCTCTGGTGGCCTCAGGAAAGGCCAGTCCCCATGCGAGTTCCTCGGGGGCCTCTCGGGATTCCTCTCCCGTCGATGCCGGGGCCTAAGACCTTGTGTGGAGTCGGGGCCGGAACCTGAGGATTCCTCTCCAGTGCTGACATGGATCTTGGGGTACTTCTGGAGTCTCCCCAGGGGAGTCAGTCCTCGTCTCGAATGCGGGCATGCACTTGCGCTTTCCTCCAGAGCGGTAGCAGCAGTGTCACGCAGTCCGCCGCGTGGATCAAACGATCTATGGTTTTCCCTCGAGTCTTTCCCACGAGGCTTTCCCACGAGGCTTTCCCACAGGGCTGTCCCACGTGCACACGTGGTGGGAGTCGATCCTCGGCTTGAACGTCAAGGCAGTGCAGGGAAAACAGGTTCCTCTGGAATGGACTGACACATCTGGGGGACTCTTGGAATGGTGGCACGACCCTGGAGTTCCTCTCGCCTTTCCTGTGGAGAGCGCCTCCTCTTGAGATGCGACGGGAACGCCGGGAATTCTTTCCATACGAAAGAGGGAAACGATCCCTCATCTCGAACTAGGAGGTGGAATCGGGGCTCCCCTGGATGTGTGCAGGACCCCACGTGCTTCCTCTCGAGTGGAGACGGGTATGTCGGGGAACATCTTGAGTTGCAGCAAGGGTGAGAAGGACCCTTTGGATGTTCCAGTGGTTAGATGTGATTAGCCTCGAGAAGCCTCAGCGGAAATGGGCCTCATCTCGCCTGGAGGGCAAAACCTCCTGGATTTTCTCGAGTTGCGGCAGGTGCTCTCGACTTACGACGGGGACCTCAGGGACCCGCTCTGGTGGCCTCAGGAAAGGCCAGTCCTCATGCGAGTTCCTCGGGGGCCTCTCGGGATTCCTCTCCCGTCGATGCCGGGGCCTAAGACCTTGTGTGGAGTCGGGGCCGGAACCTGAGGATTCCTCTCCAGTGCTGACATGGATCTTGAGGTACTTCTGGAGTCTCCCCAGGGGAGTCAGTCCTCGTCTCGAATGCGCGCATGCACTTGCGCTTTCCTCCAGGGCGGTAGCAGCAGTGTCACGCAGTCCGCCGCGTGGATCAAAGGATCTATGGTTTTCCCTCGAGTCTTTCCCACGAGGCTTTCCCACGAGGCTTTCCCACAGGGCTTTCCCACGTGCACACGTGGTGGGAGTCGATCCTCGGCTTGAACGTCAAGGCAGTACAGGGAAAACAGGTTCCTCTGGAATGGACTGACTCATCTGGGGGACTCTTGGAATGGTGGCAAGACCCTGGAGTTCCTCTCGCCTTTCCTGTGGAGAGCGCCTCCTCTTGAGATGCGACGGGAACGCCGGGAATTCTTTCCCTACGAAACAGGGAAAGGATCCCTCATCTCGAGCTAGGAGGCGGAAACGGGGCTCCCCTGGATGTGTGCGGGACCCCACGTGCTTCCTCTCGAGTGGAGACGGGTATGTCGGGGAACTTCTTGAGTTGCAGCAAGGGTGTGAAGGACCCTTTGGAAGTTCCAGTGGTTAGATGTGATTAGCCTCGAGAAGCCTCAGCGGAAATGTGCCTCATCTCGCCTGGAGGGCAAAACCTCCTGGATTTTCTCGAGTTGCGGCAGGTGCTCTCGACTTACGACGGGGACCTCAGGGACCCGCTCTGGTGGCCTCAGGAAAGGCCAGTCCCCATGCGAGTTCCTCGGGGGCCTCTCGGGATTCCTCTCCCGTCGATGCCGGGGCCTAAGACCTTGTGTGCAGTCGGGGCCGGAACCTGAGGATTGCTCTCCAGTGCTGACATGGATCTTGGGGTACTTCTGGAGTCTCCCCAGGGGAGTCAGTCCTCGTCTCGAATGCGGACATGCACTTGCGCTTTCCTCCAGAGCGGTAGCAGCAGTGTCAGGCAGTCCGCCGCGTGGATCAAAGGATCTATGGTTTTCCCTCGAGTCTTTCCCACGAGGCTTTCCCACGAGGCTTTCCCACAGGGCTGTCCCACGTGCACACGTGGTGGGAGTCGATCCTCGGCTTGAACGTCAAGGCAGTGCAGGGAAAACAGGTTCCTCTGGAATGGACTGACACATCCGGGGGAGTCTTGGAATGGTGGCACGACCCTGGAGTTCCTCTCGCCTTTCCTGTGTAGAACGCCTCCTCTTGAGATGCGACGGGAACGCCGGGAATTCTTTCCCTACGAAACAGGGAAAGGATCCCTCATCTCGAGCTAGGAGGCGGAAACGGGGCTCCCCTGGATGTGTGCGGGACCCCACGTGCTTCCTCTCGAGTGGAGACGGGTATGTCGGGGAACTTCTTGAGTTGCATCAAGGGTGTGAAGGACCCTTTGGAAGTTCCAGTGGTTAGACGTGATTAGCCTCCAGAAGCCTAAGCGGAAATGGGCCTCATCTCGCCTGGAGGGCAAAACCTCCTGGATTTTCTCGAGTTGCGGCAGGTGCTCTCGACTTACGACGGGGACCTCAGGGACCCGCTCTGGTGGCCTCAGGAAAGGCCAGTCCCCATGCAAGTTCCTCGGGGGCCTCTCGGGATTCCTCTCCCGTCGATGCCGGGGCCTAAGACCTTGTGTGGAGTCGGGGCCGGAACCTGAGGATTCCTCTCCAGTGCTGACATGGATCTTGGGGTACTTCTGGAGTCTCCCCAGGGGAGTCAGTCCTCGTCTCGAATGCGGGCATGCACTTGCGCTTTCCTCCAGGGCGGTAGCAGCAGTGTCACGCAGTCCGCCGCGTGGATCAAAGAATCTATGGTTTTCCCTCGAGTCTTTCCCACGAGGCTTTCCCACGAGGCTTTCCCACAGGGCTGTCCCACGTGCACACGTGGTGGGAGTCGATCCTCGGCTTGAACGTCAAGGCAGTGCAGGGAAAACAGGTTCCTCTGGAATGGACTGACACATCTGGGGGACTCTTGGAATGGTGGCACGACCCTGGAGTTCCTCTCGCCTTTCCTGTGGAGAGCGCCTCCTCTTGAGATGCGACGGGAACGCCGGGAATTCTTTACCTATGAAACAGGGAAAGGATCCCACATCTCGAGCTAGGAGGCGGAAACGGGGCTCCCCTGGATGTGTGCGGGACCCTCGTGCTTCCTCTCGAGTGGAGACGGGTATGTCGGGGAACTTCTTGAGTTGAAGCAAGGGTGTGAAGGACCCTTTGGAAGTTCCAGTGGTTAGACGTGATTAGCCTCGAGAAGCCTCAGCGGAAATGGGCCTCATCTCGCCTGGAGGGCAAAACCTCCTGGATTTTCTCGAGTTGCGGCAGGTGCTCTCGACTTACGACGGGGACCTCAGGGACCCGCTCTGGTGGCCTCAGGAAAGGCCAGTCCCCATGCGAGTTCCTCGGGGGCCTCTCGGGATTCCTCTCCCGTCGATGCCGGGGCCTAAGACCTTGTGTGGAGTCGGGGCCGGAACCTGAGGATTCCTCTCCAGTGCTGACATGGATCTTGGGGTACTTCTGGAGTCTCCCCAGGGGAGTCAGTCCTCGTCTCGAATGCGGGCATGCACTTGCGCTTTCCTCCAGAGCGGTAGCAGCAGTGTCACGCAGTCCGCCGCGTGGATCAAAGGATCTATGGTTTTCCCTCGAGTCTTTCCCACGAGGCTTTCCCACGAGGCTTTCCCACAGGGCTGTCCCAAGTGCACACGTGGTGGGAGTCGATCCTCGGCTTGAACGTCAAGGCAGTGCAGGGAAAACAGGTTCCTCTGGAATGGACTGACTCATCTGGGGGACTCTTGGAATGGTGGCACGACCCTGGAGTTCCTCTCGCCTTTCCTGTGGAGAGCGCCTCCTCTTGAGATGCGACGGGAACGCCGGGAATTCTTTCCGTACGAAACAGGGAAAGGATCCCTCATCTCGAGCTAGGAGGCGGAAACGGGGATCCCCTGGATGTGTGCGGGACCCCACGTGCTTCCTCTCAACTGGAGACGGGTATGTCGGGAAACTTCTTGAGTTGCAGCAAGGGTGTGAAGGACCCTTTGGAAGTTCCAGTGGTTAGACGTGATTAGCCTCGAGAAGCCTCAGCGGAAATGGGCCTCATCTCGCCTGGAGGACAAAACCTCCTGGATTTTCTCGAGTTGCGGCAGGTGCTCTCGACTTACGACGGGGACCTCAGGGACCCGCTCTGGTGGCCTCAGGAAAGGCCAGTCCCCATGCGAGTTCCTCGGGGGCCTCTCCGGATTCCTCTCCCGTCGATGCCGGGGCCTAAGACCTTGTGTGCAGTCGGGGCCTGAACCTGAGGATTGCTCTCCAGTGCTGACATGGATCTTGGGGTACTTCTGGAGTCTCCCCAGGGGAGTCAGTCCTCGTCTCGAATGCGGGCATGCACTTGCGCTTTCCTCCAGAGCGGTAGCAGCAGTGTCATGCAGTCCGCCGTGTGGATCAAAGGATCTATGGTTTTCCCTCGAGTCTTTCCCACGAGGCTTTCCCACGAGGCTTTCCCACAGGGCTTTCCCACGTGCACACGTGGTGGGAGTCGATCCTCGGCTTGAACGTCAAGGCAGTGCAGGGAAAACAGGTTCCTCTGGAATGGACTGACACATCTGGGGGACTCTTGGAATGGTGGCACGACCCTGGAGTTCCTCTC
Organism: Ovis canadensis; assembly: GCF_042477335.2. Taxonomy (NCBI): domain Eukaryota; kingdom Metazoa; phylum Chordata; class Mammalia; order Artiodactyla; family Bovidae; genus Ovis; species Ovis canadensis. The sequence goes on from NC_091260.1 coordinate 8,522,202, forward strand.
GCCTTTCCTGTGTAGAGCGCCTCCTCTTGAGATGCGACGGGAACGCCGGGAATTCTTTCCCTACGAAACAGGGAAAGGATCCCTCATCTCGAACTAGGAGGCGGAAACGGGGCTCCCCTGGATGTGTGCGGGACCCCACGTGCTTCCTCTCGAGTGGAGACGGGTATGTCGGGGAACTTCTTGAGTTGCAGCGAGGGTGTGAAGGACCCTTTGGAAGTTCCAGTGGTTAGACGTGATTAGCCTCGAGAAGCCTCAGCGGAAATGGGCCTCATCTCGCCTGGAGGGCAAAACCTCCTGGATTTTCTCGAGTTGCGGCAGGTGCTCTCGACTTACGACGGGGACCTCAGGGACCCGCTCTGGTGGCCTCAGGAAAGGGCAGTCCCCATGCGAGTTCCTCGGGGGCCTCTCGGGATTCCTCTCCCATCGATGCCGGGGCCTAAGACCTTGTGTGGAGTCGGGGCCGGAACCTGAGGATTCCTCTCCAGTGCTGACATGGATCTTGGGGTACTTCTGGAGTCTCCCCAGGGGAGTCAGTCCTCGTCTCGAATGCGGGCATGCACTTGCGCTTTCCTCCAGGGCGGTAGCAGCAGTGTCACGCAGTCCGCCGCGTGGATCAAAGGATCTATGGTTTTCCCTCGAGTCTTTCCCACGAGGCTTTCCCACGAGGCTTTCCCACAGGGCTGTCCCACGTGCACACGTGGTGGGAGTCGATCCTCGGCTTGAACGTCAAGGCAGTGCAGGGAAAACAGGTTCCTCTGGAATGGACTGACTCATCTGGGGGACTCTTGGAATGGTGGCACGACCCTGGAGTTCCTCTCGCCTTTCCTGTGGAGAGCGTCTCCTCTTGAGATGCGACGGGAACGCCGGGAATTCTTTCCCTACGAAACAGGGAAAGGATCCCTCATCTCGAGCTAGGAGGCGGAAACGGGGCTCCCCTGGATGTGTGCGGGACCCCACGTGCTTCCTCTCGAGTGGAGACGGGTATGTCGGGGAACGTCTTGAGTTGCAGCAAGGGTGTGAAGGACCCTTTTGAAGTCCAGTGGTTAGACGTGATTAGCCTCGAGAAGCCTCAGCGGAAATGTGCCTCATCTCGCCTGGAGGGCAAAACCTCCTGGATTTTCTCGAGTTGCGGCAGGTGCTCTCGACTTACGACGGGGACCTCAGGGACCCGCACTGGTGGCCTCAGGAAAGGCCAGTCCCCATGCGAGTTCCTCGGGGGCCTCTCGGGATTCCTCTCCCGTCGATGCCGGGACCTAAGACCTTGTGTGGAGTCGGGGCCGGAACCTGAGGATTGCTCTCCAGTGCTGACATGGATCTTGGGGTACTTCTGGAGTCTCCCCAGGGGAGTCAGTCCTCGTCTCGAATGCGGGCATGCACTTGCGCTTTCCTCCAGAGCGGTAGCAGCAGTGTCACGCAGTCCGCCGCGTGGATCAAAGGATCTATGGTTTTCCCTCGAGCTTTCCCACGAGGCTTTCCCACGAGGCTTTCCCACAGGGCTGTCCCACGTGCACACGTGGTGGGAGTCGATCCTCGGCTTGAACGTCAAGGCAGTGCAGGGAAAACAGGTTCCTCTGGAATGGACTGACACATCCGGGGGAGTCTTGGAATGGTGGCACGACCCTGGAGTTCCTCTCGCCTTTCCTGTGTAGAACGCCTCCTCTTGAGATGCGACGGGAACGCCGGGAATTCTTTCCCTACGAAACAGGTAAAGGATCCCTCATCTCGAGCTAGGAGGCGGAAACGGGGCTCCCCTGGATGTGTGCGGGACCCCACGTGCTTCCTCTCGAGTGGAGACGGGTATGTCGGGGAACTTCTTGAGTGGCATCAAGGGTGTGAAGGACCCTTTGGAAGTTCCAGTGGTTAGACGTGATTAGCCTCGAGAAGCCTCAGCGGAAATGGGCCTCGTCTCGCCTGGAGGACAAAACCTCCTGGATTTTCTCGAGTTGCGGCAGGTGCTCTCGACTTACGACGGGGACCTCAGGGACCCGCTCTGGTGGCCTCAGGAAAGGCCAGTCCCCATGCGAGTTCCTCGGGGGCCTCTCGGGATTTCTCTCCCGTCGATGCCGGGGCCTAAGACCTTGTGTGGAGTCGGGGCCGGAACCTGAGGATTCCTCTCCAGTGCTGACATGGATCTTGGGGTACTTCTGGAGTCTCCCCAGGGGAGTCAGTCCTCGTCTCGAATGCGGGCATGCACTTGCGCTTTCCTCCAGGGCGGTAGCAGCAGTGTCACGCAGTCCGCCGCGTGGATCAAAGAATCTATGGTTTTCCCTCGAGTCTTTCCCACGAGGCTTTCCCACGAGGCTTTCCCACAGGGCTGTCCCACGTGCACACGTGGTGGGAGTCGATCCTCGGCTTGAACGTCAAGGCAGTGCAGGGAAAACAGGTTCCTCTGGAATGGACTGACACATCTGGGGGACTCTTGGAATGGTGGCACGACCCTGGAGTTCCTCTCGCCTTTCCTGTGGAGAGCGCCTCCTCTTGAGATGCGACGGGAACGCCGGGAATTCTTTCCGTACGAAACAGGGAAAGGATCCCTCATCTCGAGCTAGGAGGCGGAAACGGGGCTCCCCTGGATGTGTGCGGGACCCCACGTGCTTCCTCTCAACTGGAGACGGGTATGTCGGGAAACTTCTTGAGTTGCAGCAAGGGTGTGAAGGACCCTTTGGAAGTTCCAGTGGTTAGACGTGATTAGCCTCGAGAAGCCTCAGCGGAAATGGGCCTCGTCTCGCCTGGAGGACAAAACCTCCTGGATTTTCTCGAGTTGCGGCAGGTGCTCTCGACTTACGACGGGGACCTCAGGGACCCGCTCTGGTGGCCTCAGGAAAGGCCAGTCCCCATGCGAGTTCCTCGGGGGCCTCTCGGGATTCCTCTCCCGTCGATGCCGGGGCCTAAGACCTTGTGTGGAGTCGGGGCCGGAACCTGAGGATTCCTCTCCAGTGCTGACATGGATCTTGGGGTACTTCTGGAGTCTCCCCAGGGGAGTCAGTCCTCGTCTCGAATGCGGGCATGCACTTGCGCTTTCCTCCAGAGCGGTAGCAGCAGTGTCACCCAGTCCGCCGCGTGGATCAAACGATCTATGGTTTTCCCTCGAGTCTTTCCCACGAGGCTTTCCCACGAGGCTTTCCCACAGGGCTGTCCCACGTGCACACGTGGTGGGAGTCGATCCTCGGCTTGAACGTCAAGGCAGTGCAGGGAAAACAGGTTCCTCTGGAATGGACTGACACATCTGGGGGACTCTTGGAATGGTGGCACGAACCTGGAGTTCCTCTCGCCTTTCCTGTGGAGAGCGCCTCCTCTTGAGATGCGACGGGAACGCCGGGAATTCTTTCCATACGAAAGAGGGAAAGGATCCCTCATCTCGAACTAGGAGGTGGAAACGGGGCTCCCCTGGATGTGTGCAGGACCCCACGTGCTTCCTCTCGAGTGGAGACGGGTATGTCGGGGAACATCTTGAGTTGCAGCAAGGGTGAGAAGGACCCTTTGGATGTTCCAGTGGTTAGATGTGATTAGCCTCGAGAAGCCTCAGCGGAAATGGGCCTCATCTCGCCTGGAGGGCAAAACCTCCTGGATTTTCTCGAGTTGCGGCAGGTGCTCTCGACTTACGACGGGGACCTCAGGGACCCGCTCTGGTGGCCTCAGGAAAGGCCAGACCTCATGCGAGTTCCTCGGGGGCCTCTCGGGATTCCTCTCCCGTCGATGCCGGGGCCTAAGACCTTGTGTGGAGTCGGGGCCGGAACCTGAGGATTCCTCTCCAGTGCTGACATGGATCTTGGGGTACATCTGGAGTCTCCCCAGGGGAGTCAGTCCTCGTCTCGAATGCGGGCATGCACTTGCGCTTTCCTCCAGGGCGGTAGCAGCAGTGTCACGCAGTCCGCCGCGTGGATCAAAGGATCTATGGTTTTCCCTCGAGTCTTTCCCACGAGGCTTTCCCACGAGGCTTTCCCACAGGGCTTTCCCACGTGCACACGTGGTGGGAGTCGATCCTCGGCTTGAACGTCAAGGCAGTACAGGGAAAACAGGTTCCTCTGGAATGTACTGACTCATCTGGGGGACTCTTGGAATGGTGGCAAGACCCTGGAGTTCCTCTCGCCTTTCCTGTGGAGAGCGCCTCCTCTTGAGATGCGACGGGAACGCCGGGAATTCTTTCCCTACGAAACAGGGAAAGGATCCCTCATCTCGAGCTAGGAGGCGGAAACGGGGCTCCCCTGGATGTGTGCGGGACCCCACGTGCTTCCTCTCGAGTGGAGACGGGTATGTCGGGGAACTTCTTGAGTTGCAGCAAGGGTGTGAAGGACCCTTTGGAAGTTCCAGTGGTTAGATGTGATTAGCCTCGAGAAGCCTCAGCGGAAATGTGCCTCATCTCGCCTGGAGGGCAAAACCTCCTGGATTTTCTCGAGTTGCGGCAGGTGCTCTCGACTTACGACGGGGACCTCAGGGACCCGCTCTGGTGGCCTCAGGAAAGGCCAGTCCCCATGCGAGTTCCTCGGGGGCCTCTCGGGATTCCTCTCCCGTCGATGCCGGGGCCTAAGACCTTGTGTGTAGTCGGGGCCGGAACCTGAGGATTGCTCTCCAGTGCTGACATGGATCTTGGGGTACTTCTGGAGTCTCCCCAGGGGAGTCAGTCCTCGTCTCGAATGCGGGCGTGCACTTGCGCTTTCCTCCAGAGCGGTAGCAGCAGTGTCATGCAGTCCGCCGCGTGGATCAAAGGATCTATGGTTTTCCCTCGAGTCTTTCCCACGAGGCTTTCCCACGAGGCTTTCCCACAGGGCTTTCCCACGTGCACACGTGGTGGGAGTCGATCCTCGGCTTGAACGTCAAGGCAGTGCAGGGAAAACAGGTTCCTCTGGAATGGACTGACACATCTGGGGGACTCTTGGAATGGTGGCACGACCCTGGAGTTCCTCTCGCCTTTACTGTGTAGAGCGCCTCCTCTTGAGATGCGACGGGAACGCCGAGAATTCTTTCCCTACGAAACAGGGAAAGGATCCCTCATCTCGAGCTAGGAGGCGGAAACGGGGCTCCCCTGGATGTGTGCGGGACCCCACGTGCTTCCTCTCGAGTGGAGACGGGTATGTCGGGGAACTTCTTGAGTTGCAGCGAGGGTGTGAAGGACCCTTTGGAAGTTCCAGTGGTTAGACGTGATTAGCCTCGAGAAGCCTCAGCGGAAATGGGCCTCATCTCGCCTGGAGGGCAAAACCTCCTGGATTTTCTCGAGTTGCGGCAGGTGCTCTCGACTTACGACGGGGACCTCAGGGACCCGCTCTGGTGGCCTCAGGAAAGGCCAGTCCCCATGCGAGTTCCTGGGGGCCTCTCGGGATTCCTCTCCCGTCGATGCCGGGGCCTAAGACCTTGTGTGGAGTCGGGGCCGGAACCTGAGGATTCCTCTCCAGTGCTGACATGGATCTTGGGGTACTTCTGGAGTCTCCCCAGGGGAGTCAGTCCTCGTCTCGAATGCGGGCATGCACTTGCGCTTTCCTCCCCAGCGGTAGCAGCAGTGTCACGCAGTCCGCCGCGTGGATCAAAGGATCTATGGTTTTCCCTCGAGTCTTTCCCACGAGGCTTTCCCACGAGGCTTTCCCACAGGGCTGTCCCACGTGCACACGTGGTGGGAGTCGATCCTCGGCTTGAACGTCAAGGCAGTGCAGGGAAAACAGGTTCCTCTGAAATGGACTGACACATCCGGGGGAGTCTTGGAATGGTGGCACGACCCTGGAGTTCCTCTCGCCTTTCCTGTGGAGAGCGCCTCCTCTTGAGATGCGACGGGAACGCCGGGAATTCTTTCCCTACGAAACAGGGAAAGGATCCCTCATCTCGAGCTAGGAGGCGGAAACGGGGCTCCCCTGGATGTGTGCGGGACCCCACGTGCTTCCTCTCGCGTGGAGACGGGTATGTCGGGGAACTTCTTGAGTTGCAGCAAGGGTGTGAAGGAGCCTTTGGAAGTTCCAGTGGTTAGACGTGATTAGCCTCGAGAAGCCTCAGCGGAAATGGGCCTCATCTCGCCTGGAGGGAATAACCTCCTGGATTTTCTCGAGTTGCGGCAGGTGCTCTCGACTTACGACGGGGACCTCAGGGACCCGCTCTGGTGGCCTCAGGAAAGGCCAGTCCCCATGCGAGTTCCTGGGGGCCTCTCGGGATTCCTCTCCCGTCAATGCCGGGCCCTAAGACCTTGTGTGGAGTCGGGGCCGGAACCTGAGGATTACTCTCCAGTGCTGACATGGATCTTGGGGTACTTCTGGAGTCTCCCCAGGGGAGTCAGTCCTCGTCTCGAATGCGGGCATGCACTTGCGCTTTCCTCCAGAGCGGTAGCAGCAGTGTCACGCAATCCGCCGCGTGGATCAAAGGATCTATGGTTTTCCCTCGAGTCTTTCCCACGAGGCTTTCCCACGAGGCTTTCCCACAGGGCTGTCCCACGTGCACACGTGGTGGGAGTCGATCCTCGGCTTGAACGTCAAGGCAGTGCAGGGAAAACAGGTTCCTCTGGAATGGACTGACACATCTGGGCGACTCTTGGAATGGTGGCACGACCCTGGAGTTCCTCTCGCCTTTCCTGTGGAGAGCGCCTCCTCTTGAGATGCGACGGGAACGCCGGGAATTCTTTCCCTACGAAACAGGGAAAGGATCCCTCATCTCGAGCTAGGAGGCGGAAACGGGGCTCCCCTGGATGTGTGCGGGACCCTCGTGCTTCCTCTCGAATGGAGACGGGTATGTCGGGGAACTTCTTGAGTTGCAGCAAGGGTGAGAAGGACCCTTTGGATGTTCCAGTGGTTAGATGTGATTAGCCTCGAGAAGCCTCAGCGGAAATGGGCCTCATCTAGCCTGGAGGGCAAAACCTCCTGGATTTTCTCGAGTTGCGGCAGGTGCTCTCGACTAACGACGGGGACCTCAGGGACCCGCTCTGGTGGCCTCAGGAAAGGGCAGTCCCCATGCGAGTTCCTGGGGGCCTCTCGGGATTCCTCTCCCATCGATGCCGGGGCCTAAGACCTTGTGTGGAGTCGGGGCCGGAACCTGAGGATTCCTCTCCAGTGCTGACATGGATCTTGGGGTACTTCTGGAGTCTCCCCAGGGGAGTCAGTCCTCGTCTCGAATGCGGGCATGCACTTGCGCTTTCCTCCAGGGCGGTAGCAGCAGTGTCACGCAGTCCGCCGCGTGGGTCAAAGGATCTATGGTTTTCCCTCGAGTCTTTCCCACGAGGCTTTCCCACGAGGCTTTCCCACAGGGCTGTCCCACGTGCACACGTGGTGGGAGTCGATCCTCGGCTTGAACGTCAAGGCAGTGCAGGGAAAACAGGTTCCTCTGGAATGGACTGACTCATCTGGGGGACTCTTGGAATGGTGGCACGACCCTGGAGTTCCTCTCGCCTTTCCTGTGGAGAGCGTCTCCTCTTGAGATGCGACGGGAACGCCGGGAATTCTTTCCCTACGAAACAGGGAAAGGATCCCTCATCTCGAGCTAGGAGGCGGAAACGGGGCTCCCCTGGATGTGTGCGGGACCCCACGTGCTTCCTCTCGAGTGGAGACGGGTATGTCGGGGAACGTCTTGAGTTGCAGCAAGGGTGTGAAGGACCCTTTTGAAGTCCAGTGGTTAGACGTGATTAGCCTCGAGAAGCCTCAGCGGAAATGTGCCTCATCTCGCCTGGAGGGCAAAACCTCCTGGATTTTCTCGAGTTGCGGCAGGTGCTCTCGACTTACGACGGAGACCTCAGGGACCCGCTCTGGTGGCCTCAGGAAAGGCCAGTCCCCATGCGAGTTCCTCGGGGGCCTCTCGGGATTCCTCTCCCGTCGATGCCGGGACCTAAGACCTTGTGTTGAGTCGGGGCCGGAACCTGAGGATTGCTCTCCAGTGCTGACATGGATCTTGGGGTACTTCTGGAGTCTCCCCAGGGGAGTCAGTCCTCGTCTCGAATGCGGGCATGCACTTGCGCTTTCCTCCAGAGCGGTAGCAGCAGTGTCACGCAGTCCGCCGCGTGGATCAAAGGATCTATGGTTTTCCCTCGAGTCTTTCCCACGAGGCTTTCCCACGAGGCTTTCCCACAGGGCTGTCCCACGTGCACACGTGGTGGGAGTCGATCCTCGGCTTGAACGTCAAGGCAGTGCAGGGAAAACAGGTTCCTCTGGAATGGACTGACTCATCTGGGGGACTCTTGGAATGGTGGCACGACCCTGGAGTTCCTCTCGCCTTTCCTGTGGAGAGCATCTCCTCTTGAGATGCGACGGGAACGCCGGGAATTCTTTCCCTACGAAACAGGGAAAGGATCCCTCATCTCGAGCTAGGAGGCGGAAACGGGGCTCCCTTGGATGTGTGCGGGACCCCACGTGCTTCCTCTCGAGTGGAGACGGGTATGTCGGGGAACGTCTTGAGTTGCAGCAAGGGTGTGAAGGACCCTTTTGAAGTCCAGTGGTTAGACGTGATTAGCCTCGAGAAGCCTCAGCGGAAATGTGCCTCATCTCGCCTGGAGGGCAAAACCTCCTGGATTTTCTCGAGTTGCGGCAGGTGCTCTCGACTTACGACGGGGACCTCAGGGACCCGCTCTGGTGGCCTCAGGAAAGGCCAGTCCCCATGCGAGTTCCTCGGGGGCCTCTCGGGATTCCTCTCCCGTCGATGCCGGGGCCTAAGACCTTGTGTGCAGTCGGGGCCGGAACCTGAGGATTGCTCTCCAGTGCTGACATGGATCTTGGGGTACTTCTGGAGTCTCCCCAGGGGAGTCAGTCCTCGTCTCGAATGCGGGCATGCACTTGCGCTTTCCTCCAGAGCGGTAGCAGCAGTGTCACGCAGTCCGCCGCGTGGATCAAAGGATCTATGGTTTTCCCTCGAGTCTTTCCCACGAGGCTTTCCCACGAGGCTTTCCCACAGGGCTGTCCCACGTGCACACGTGGTGGGAGTCGATCCTCGGCTTGAACGTCAAGGCAGTGCAGGGAAAACAGGTTCCTCTGGAATGGACTGACACATCCGGGGGAGTCTTGGAATGGTGGCACGACCCTGGAGTTCCTCTCGCCTTTCCTGTGTAGAACGCCTCCTCTTGAGATGCGACGGGAACGCCGGGAATTCTTTCCCTACGAAACAGGTAAAGGATCCCTCATCTCGAGCTAGGAGGCGGAAACGGGGCTCCCCTGGATGTGTGGGGGACCCCACGTGCTTCCTCTCGAGTGGAGACGGGTATGTCGGGGAACTTCTTGAGTTGCATCAAGGGTGTGAAGGACCCTTTGGAAGTTCCAGTGGTTAGACGTGATTAGCCTCCAGAAGCCTAAGCGGAAATGGGCCTCATCTCGCCTGGAGGGCAAAACCTCCTGGATTTTCTCGAGTTGCGGCAGGTGCTTTCGACTTACGACGGGGACCTCAGGGACCCGCTCTGGTGGCCTCAGGAAAGGCCAGTCCCCATGCGAGTTCCTCGGGGGCCTCTCGGGATTCCTCTCCCGTCGATGCCGGGGCCTAAGACCTTGTGTGGAGTCGGGGCCGGAACCTGAGGATTCCTCTCCAGTGCTGACATGGATCTTGGGGTACTTCTGGAGTCTCCCAAGGGGAGTCAGTCCTCGTCTCGAATGCGGGCATGCACTTGCGCTTTCCTCCAGAGCGGTAGCAGCACTGTCACGCAGTCCGCCGCGTGGATCAAAGGATCTATGGTTTTCCCTCGAGTCTTTCCCACGAGGCTTTCCCACGAGGCTTTCCCACAGGGCTGTCCCACGTGCACACGTGGTGGGAGTCGATCCTCGGCTTGAACGTCAAGGCAGTGCAGGGTAAACAGGTCCTCTGGAATGGACTGACACATCCGGGGGAGTCTTGGAATGGTGGCACGACCCTGGAGTTCCTCTCGCCTTTCCTGTGGAGAGCGCCTCCTCTTGAGATGCGACGGGAACGCCGGGAATTCTTTCCCTACGAAACAGGGAAAGGATCCCTCATCTCGAGCTAGGAGGCGGAAACGGGGCTCCCCTGGATGTGTGCGGGACCCCACGTGCTTCCTCTCGAGTGGAGACGGGTATGTCGGGGAACTTCTTGAGTTGCAGCAAGGGTGTGAAGGACCCTTTGGAAGTTCCAGTGGTTAGACGTGATTAGCCTCGAGAAGCCTCAGCGGAAATGTGCCTCATCTCGCCTGGAGGGCAAAACCTCCTGGATTTTCTCGAGTTGCGGCAGGTGCTCTCGACTTACGACGGGGACCTCAGGGACCCGCTCTGGTGGCCTCAGGAAAGGCCAGTCCCCATGCGAGTTCCTCGGGGGCCTCTCGGGATTCCTCTCCCGTCGATGCCGGGACCTAAGACCTTGTGTGGAGTCGGGGCCGGAACCTGAGGATTGCTCTCCAGTGCTGACATGGATCTTGGGGTACTTCTGGAGTCTCCCCAGGGGAGTCAGTCCTCGTCTCGAATGCGGGCATGCACTTGCGCTTTCCTCCAGAGCGGTAGCAGCAGTGTCACGCAGTCCGCCGCGTGGATCAAAGGATCTATGGTTTTCCCTCGAGTCTTTCCCACGAGGCTTTCCCACGAGGCTTTCCCACAGGGCTGTCCCACGTGCACACGTGGTGGGAGTCGATCCTCGGCTTGAACGTCAAGGCAGTGCAGGGAAAACAGGTTCCTCTGGAATGGACTGACACATCTGGGCGACTCTTGGAATGGTGGCACGACCCAAGAGTTCCTCTCGCCTTTCCTGTGGAGAGCGCCTCCTCTTGAGATGCGACGGGAACTCCGGGAATTCTTTCCCTACGAAACAGGGAAAGGATCCCTCATCTCGAGCTAGGAGGCGGAAACGGGGCTCCCCTGGATGTGTGCGGGACCCTCGTGCTTCCTCTCGAATGGAGACGGGTATGTCGGGGAACTTCTTGAGTTGCAGCAAGGGTGAGAAGGACCCTTTGGATGTTCCAGTGGTTAGATGTGATTAGCCTCGAGAAGCCTCAGCGGAAATGGGCCTCATCTCGCCTGGAGGGCAAAACCTCGTGGATTTTCTCGAGTTGCGGCAGGTGCTCTCGACTTAGGACAGGGAACTCAGGGACCCGCTCTGGTGGCCTCAGGAAAGGCCAGTCCCCATGCGAGTTCCTGGGGGCCTCTCGGGATTCCTCTCCCGTCGATGCCGGGGCCTAAGACCTTGTGTGGAGTCGGGGCCGGAACCTGAGGATTCCTCTCCAGTGCTGACATGGATCTTGGGGTACTTCTGGAGTCTCCCCAGGGGAGTCAGTCCTCGTCTCGAATGCGGGCATGCACTTGCGCTTTCCTCCAGAGCGGTAGCAGCAGTGTCACGCAGTCCGCCGCGTGGATCAAAGGATCTATGGTTTTCCCTCGAGTCTTTCCCACGAGGCTTTCCCACGAGGCTTTCCCACAGGGCTGTCCCACGTGCACACGTGGTGGGAGTCGATCCTCGGCTTGAACGTCAAGGCAGTGCAGGGAAAACAGGTTCCTCTGGAATGGACTGACACATCCGGGGGAGTCTTCGAATGGTGGCACGACCCTGGAGTTCCTCTCGCCTTTCCTGTGGAGAGCGCCTCCTCTTGAGATGCGACGGGAACGCCGGGAATTCTTTCCCTACGAAACAGGGAAAGGATCCCTCATCTCGAGCTAGGAGGCGGAAACGGGGCTCCCCTGGATGTGTGCGGGACCCTCGTGCTTCCTCTCGAGTGGAGACGGGTATGTCGGGGAACTTCTTGAGTTGCAGCAAGGGTGTGAAGGACCCTTTGGAAGTTCCAGTGGTTAGACGTGATTAGCCTCGAGAAGCCTCAGCGGAAATGTGCCTCATCTCGCCTGGAGGGCAAAACCTCCTGGATTTTCTCGAGTTGCGGCAGGTGCTCTCGACTTACGACGGGGACCTCAGGGACCCGCTCTGGTGGCCTCAGGAAAGGCCAGTCCCCATGCGAGTTCCTCGGGGGCCTCTCGGGATTCCTCTCCCGTCGATGCCGGGGCCTAAGACCTTGTGTGGAGTCGGGGCCGGAACCTGAGGATTCCTCTCCAGTGCTGACATGGATCTTGGGGTACTTCTGGAGTCTCCCCAGGGGAGTCAGTCCTCGTCTCGAATGCGGGCATGCACTTGCGCTTTCCTCCAGGGCGGTAGCAGCAGTGTCACGCAGTCCGCGGCGTGGATCAAAGGATCTATGGTTTTCCCTCGAGTCTTTCCCACGAGGCTTTCCCACGAGGCTTTCCCACAGGGCTTTCCCACGTGCACACGTGGTGGGAGTCGATCCTCGGCTTGAACGTCAAGGCAGTAAAGGGAAAACAGGTTCCTCTGGAATGGACTGACTCATCTGGGGGACTCTTGGAATGGTGGCAAGACCCTGGAGTTCCTCTCGCCTTTCCTGTGGAGAGCGCCTCCTCTTGAGATGCGACGGGAACGCCGGGAATTCTTTCCCTACGAAACAGGGAAAGGATCCCTCATCTCGAGCTAGGAGGCGGAAACGGGGCTCCCCTGGATGTGTGCGGGACCCCACGTGCTTCCTCTCGAGTGGAGACGGTTATGTCGGGGAACTTCTTGAGTTGCAGCAAGGGTGTGAAGGACCCTTTGGAAGTTCCAGTGGTTAGATGTGATTAGCCTCGAGAAGCCTCAGCGGAAATGTGCCTCATCTCGCCTGGAGGGCAAAACCTCCTGGATTTTCTCGAGTTGCGGCAGGTGCTCTCGACTTAAGACGGGGACCTCAGGGACCCGCTCTGGTGGCCTCAGGAAAGGCCAGTCCCCATGCGAGTTCCTCGGGGGCCTCTCGGGATTCCTCTCCCGTCTATGCCGGGGCCTAAGACCTTGTGTGCAGTCGGGGCCGGAACCTGAGGATTGCTCTCCAGTGCTGACATGGATCTTGGGGTACTTCTGGAGTCTCCCCAGGGGAGTCAGTCCTCGTCTCGAATGCGGGCATGCACTTGCGCTTTCCTCCAGAGCGGTAGCAGCAGTGTCATGCAGTCCGCCGCGTGGATCAAAGGATCTATGGTTTTCCCTCGAGTCTTTCCCACGAGGCTTTCCCACGAGGCTTTCCCACAGGGCTGTCCCACGTGCACACGTGGTGGGAGTCGATCCTCGGCTTGAACGTCAAGGCAGTGCAGGGAAAACAGGTTCCTCTGGAATGGACTGACACATCTGGGGGACTCTTGGAATGGTGGCACGACCCTGGAGTTCCTCTCGCCTTTCCTGTGGAGAGCGCCTCCTCTTGAGATGCGACGGGAACGCCGGGAATTCTTTCCCTACGAAACAGGGAAAGGATCCCTCATCTAGAGCTAGGAGGCGGAAACGCGTCTCCCCTGGATGTGTGCGGGACCCACGTGCTTCCTCTCGAGTGGAGACGGGTATGTCGGGGAACTTCTAGAGTTGCAGCAAGGGTGTGAAGGACCCTTTGGAAGTTCCAGTGGTTAGACGTGATTGTCCTCGAGAAGCCTCAGCGGAAATGTGCCTCATCTCGCCTGGAGGGCAAAACCTCCTGGATTTTCTCGAGTTGCGGCAGGTGCTCTCGACTTACGACGGGGACCTCAGGGACCCGCTCTGGTGGCCTCAGGAAAGGCCAGTCCCCATGCGAGTTCCTCGGGGGCCTCTCGGGATTCCTCTCCCGTCGATGCCGGGGCCTAAGACCTTGTGTGGAGTCGGGGCCGGAACCTGAGGATTCCTCTCCAGTGCTGACATGGATCTTGGGGTACTTCTGGAGTCTCCCCAGGGGAGTCAGTCCTCGTCTCGAATGCGGGCATGCACTTGCGCTTTCCTCCAGAGCGGTAGCAGCAGTGTCACGCAGTCCGCCGCGTGGATCAAAGGATCTATGGTTTTCCCTCGAGTCTTTCCCACGAGGCTTTCCCACGAGGCTTTCCCACAGGGCTGTCCCACGTGCACACGTGGTGGGAGTCGATCCTCGGCTTGAACGTCAAGGCAGTGCAGGGAAAACAGGTTCCTCTGGAATGGACTGACTCATCTGGGGGACTCTTGGAATGGTGGCACGACCCTGGAGTTCCTCTCGCCTTTCCTGTGGAGAGCGCCTCCTCTTGAGATGCGACGGGAACGCCGGGAATTCTTTCCGTACGAAACAGGGAAAGGATCCCTCATCTCGAGCTAGGAGGCGGAAACGGGGCTCCCCTGGATGTGTGCGGGACCCCACGTGCTTCCTCTCAACTGGAGACGGGTATGTCGGGAAACTTCTTGAGTTGCAGCAAGGGTGTGAAGGACCCTTTGGAAGTTCCAGTGGTTAGACGTGATTAGCCTCGAGAAGCCTCAGCGGAAATGGGCCTCGTCTCGCCTGGAGGACAAAACCTCCTGGATTTTCTCGAGTTGCGGCAGGTGCTCTCGACTTACGACGGGGACCTCAGGGACCCGCTCTGGTGGCCTCAGGAAAGGCCAGTCCCCATGCGAGTTCCTCGGGGGCCTCTCGGGATTCCTCTCCCGTCGATGCCGGGGCCTAAGACCTTGTGTGGAGTCGGGGCCGGAACCTGAGGATTCCTCTCCAGTGCTGACATGGATCTTGGGGTACTTCTGGAGTCTCCCCAGGGGAGTCAGTCCTCGTCTCGAATGCGGGCATGCACTTGCGCTTTCCTCCAGAGCGGTAGCAGCAGTGTCACGCAGTCCGCCGCGTGGATCAAACGATCTATGGTTTTCCCTCGAGTCTTTCCCACGAGGCTTTCCCACGAGGCTTTCCCACAGGGCTGTCCCACGTGCACACGTGGTGGGAGTCGATCCTCGGCTTGAACGTCAAGGCAGTGCAGGGAAAACAGGTTCCTCTGGAATGGACTGACACATCTGGGCGACTCTTGGAATGGTGGCACGACCCTGGAGTTCCTCTCGCCTTTCCTGTGGAGAGCGCCTCCTCTTGAGATGCGACGGGAACGCCGGGAATTCTTTCCCTACGAAACAGGGAAAGGATCCCTCATCTCGAGCTAGGAGGCGGAAACGGGGCTCCCCTGGATGTGTGCGGGACCCTCGTGCTTCCTCTCGAATGGAGACGGGTATGTCGGGGAACTTCTTGAGTTGCAGCAAGGGTGAGAAGGACCCTTTGGATGTTCCAGTGGTTAGATGTGATTAGCCTCGAGAAGCCTCAGCGGAAATGGGCCTCATCTCGCCTGGAGGGCAAAACCTCCTGGATTTTCTCGAGTTGCGGCAGGTGCTCTCGACTTACGACGGGGACCTCAGGGACCCGCTCTGGTGGCCTCAGGAAAGGGCAGTCCCCATGCGAGTTCCTCGGGGGCCTCTCGGGATTCCTCTCCCGTCGATGCCGGGGCCTAAGACCTTGTGTGGAGTCGGGGCCGGAACCTGAGGATTCCTCTCCAGTGCTGACATGGATCTTGGGGTACTTCTGGAGTCTCCCCAGGGGAGTCAGTCCTCGTCTCGAATGCGGGCATGCACTTGCGCTTTCCTCCAGGGCGGTAGCAGCAGTGTCACCCAGTCCGCCGCGTGGATCAAAGGATCTATGGTTTTCCCTCGAGTCTTTCCAACGAGGCTTTCCCACGAGGCTTTCCCACAGGGCTGTCCCACGTGCACACGTGGTGGGAGTCGATCCTCGGCTTGAACGTCAAGGCAGTGCAGGGAAAACAGGTTCCTCTGAAATGGACTGACACATCCGGGGGAGTCTTGGAATGGTGGCACGACCCTGGAGTTCCTCTCGCCTTTCCTGTGGAGAGCGCCTCCTCTTGAGATGCGACGGGAACGCCGGGAATTCTTTCCCTACGAAACAGGGAAAGGATCCCTCATCTCGAGCTAGGAGGCGGAAACGGGGCTCCCCTGGATGTGTGCGGGACCCCACGTGCTTCCTCTCGCGTGGAGACGGGTATGTCGGGGAACTTCTTGAGTTGCAGCAAGGGTGTGAAGGACCCTTTGGAAGTTCCAGTGGTTAGACGTGATTAGCCTCGAGAAGCCTCAGCGGAAATGGGCCTCATCTCGCCTGGAGGGCAAAACCTCCTGGATTGTCTCGAGTTGCGGCAGGTGCTCTCGACTTACGACCGGGACCTCACGGACCCGCTCTGGTGGCCTCAGGAAAGGCCAGTCCCCATGCGAGTTCCTGGGGGCCTCTCGGGATTCCTCTCCCGTCAATGCCGGGCCCTAAGACCTTGTGTGGAGTCAGGGCCGGAACCTGAGGATTACTCTCCAGTGCTGACATGGATCTTGGGGTACTTCTGGAGTCTCCCCAGGGGAGTCAGTCCTCGTCTCGAATGCGGGCATGCACTTGCGCTTTCCTCCAGAGCGGTAGCAGCAGTGTCACGCAATCCGCCGCGTGGATCAAAGGATCTATGGTTTTCCCTCGAGTCTTTCCCACCAGGCTTTCCCACGAGGCTTTCCCACAGGGCTGTCCCACGTGCACACGTGGTGGGAGTCGATCCTCGGCTTGAACGTCAAGGCAGTGCAGGGAAAACAGGTTCCTCTGGAATGGACTGACACATCTGGGCGACTCTTGGAATGGTGGCACGACCCTGGAGTTCCTCTCGCCTTTCCTGTGGAGAGCGCCTCCTCTTGAGATGCGACGGGAACGCCGGGAATTCTTTCCCTACGAAACAGGGAAAGGATCCCTCATCTCGAGCTAGGAGGCGGAAACGGGGCTCCCCTGGATGTGTGCGGGACCCTCGTGCTTCCTCTCGAATGGAGACCGGTATGTCGGGGAACTTCTTGAGTTGCAGCAAGGGTGAGAAGGACCCTTTGGATGTTCCAGTGGTTAGATGTGATTAGCCTCGAGAAGCCTCAGCGGAAATGGGCCTCATCTCGCCTGGAGGGCAAAACCTCCTGGATTTTCTCGAGTTGCGGCAGGTGCTCTCGACTTACGACGGGGACCTCAGGGACTCGCTCTGGTGGCCTCAGGAAAGGGCAGTCCCCATGCGAGTTCCTCGGGGGCCTCTCGGGATTCCTCTCCCGTCGATGCCGGGGCCTAAGACCTTGTGTGGAGTCGGGGCCGGAACCTGAGGATTCCTCTCCAGTGCTGACATGGATCTTGGGGTACTTCTGGAGTCTCCCCAGGGGAGTCAGTCCTCGTCTCGAATGCGGGCATGCACTTGCGCTTTCCTCCAGGGCGGTAGCAGCAGTGTCACCCAGTCCGCCGCGTGGATCAAAGGATCTATGGTTTTCCCTCGAGTCTTTCCAACGAGGCTTTCCCACGAGGCTTTCCCACAGGGCTGTCCCACGTGCACACGTGGTGGGAGTCGATCCTCGGCTTGAACGTCAAGGCAGTGCAGGGAAAACAGGTTCCTCTGAAATGGACTGACACATCCGGGGGAGTCTTGGAATGGTGGCACGACCCTGGAGTTCCTCTCGCCTTTCCTGTGGAGAGCGCCTCCTCTTGAGATGCGACGGGAACGCCGGGAATTCTTTCCCTACGAAACAGGGAAAGGATCCCTCATCTCGAGCTAGGAGGCGGAAACGGGGCTCCCCTGGATGTGTGCGGGACCCCACGTGCTTCCTCTCGCGTGGAGACGGGTATGTCGGGGAACTTCTTGAGTTGCAGCAAGGGTGTGAAGGACCCTTTGGAAGTTCCAGTGGTTAGACGTGATTAGCCTCGAGAAGCCTCAGCGGAAATGGGCCTCATCTCGCCTGGAGGGCAAAACCTCCTGGATTTTCTCGAGTTGCGGCAGGTGCTCTCGACATACGACCGGGACCTCACGGACCCGCTCTGGTGGCCTCAGGAAAGGCCAGTCCCCATGCGAGTTGCTGGGGGCCTCTCGGGATTCCTCTCCCGTCAATGCCGGGCCCTAAGACCTTGTGTGGAGTCGGGGCCGGAGCCTGAGGATTACTCTCCAGTGCTGACATGGATCTTGGGGTACTTCTGGAGTCTCCCCAGGGGAGTCAGTCCTCGTCTCGAATGCGGGCATGCACTTGCGCTTTCCTCCAGAGCGGTAGCAGCAGTGTCACGCAATCCGCCGCCTGGATCAAAGGATCTATGGTTTTCCCTCGAGTCTTTCCCACGAGGCTTTCCCACGAGGCTTTCCCACAGGGCTGTCCCACGTGCACACGTGGTGGGAGTCGATCCTCGGCTTGAACGTCAAGGCAGTGCAGGGAAAACAGGTTCCTCTGGAATGGACTGACACATCTGGGGGACTCTTGGAATGGTGTCACGACCCTGGAGTTCCTCTCGCCTTTCCTGTGGAGAGCGCCTCCTCTTGAGATGCGACGGGAACGCCCGGAATTCTTTCACTACGAAACAGGGAAAGGATCCCTCATCTCGAGCTAGGAGGCGGAAACGGGGCTCCCCTGGATGTGTGCGGGACCCTCGTGCTTCCTCTCGAATGGAGACGGGTATGTCGGGGAGCTTCTTGAGTTGCAGCAAGGGTGAGAAGGACCCTTTGGATGTTCCAGTGGTTAGATGTGATTAGCCTCGAGAAGCCTCAGCGGAAATGGGCCTCATCTCGCCTGGAGGGCAAAACCTCCTGGATTTTCTCGAGTTGCGGCAGGTGCTCTCGACTTACGACGGGGACCTCAGGGACCCGCTCTGGTGGCCTCAGGAAAGGGCAGTCCCCATGCGAGTTCCTCGGGGGCCTCTCGGGATTCCTCTCCCATCGATGCCGGGGCCTAAGACCTTGTGTGGAGTCGGGGCCGGAACCTGAGGATTCCTCTCCAGTGCTGACATGTATCTTGGGGTACTTCTGGAGTCTCCCCGGGGGAGTCAGTCCTCGTCTCGAATGCGGGCATGCACTTGCGCTTTCCTCCAGGGCGGTAGCAGCAGTGTCACGCAGTCCGCCGCGTGGATCAAAGGATCTATGGTTTTCCCTCGAGTCTTTCCCACGAGGCTTTCCCACGAGGCTTTCCCACAGGGCTGTCCCACGTGCACACGTGGTGGGAGTCGATCCTCGGCTTGAACGTCAAGGCAGTGCAGGGAAAACAGGTTCCTCTGGAATGGACTGACTCATCTGGGGGACTCTTGGAATGGTGGCACGACCCTGGAGTTCCTCTCGCCTTTCCTGTGGAGAGCGTCTCCTCTTGAGATGCGACGGGAACGCCGGGAATTCTTTCCCTACGAAACAGGGAAAGGATCCCTCATCTCGAGCTAGGAGGCGGAAACGGGGCTCCCTTGGATGTGTGCGGGACCCCACGTGCTTCCTCTCGAGTGGAGACGGGTATGTCGGGGAACGTCTTGAGTTGCAGCAAGGGTGTGAAGGACCCTTTTGAAGTCCAGTGGTTAGACGTGATTAGCCTCGAGAAGCCTCAGCGGAAATGTGCCTCATCTCGCCTGGAGGGCAAAACCTCCTGGATTTTCTCGAGTTGCGGCAGGTGCTCTCGACTTACGACGGGGACCTCAGGGACCCGCTCTGGTGGCCTCAGGAAAGGCCAGTCCCCATGCGAGTTCCTCGGGGGCCTCTCGGGATTCCTCTCCCGTCGATGCCGGGACCTAAGACCTTGTGTGGAGTCGGGGCCGGAACCTGAGGATTGCTCTCCAGTGCTGACATGGATCTTGGGGTACTTCTGGAGTCTCCCCAGGGGAGTCAGTCCTCGTCTCGAATGCGGGCAT
The DNA here is from genome assembly GCF_042477335.2 of Ovis canadensis. Lineage (NCBI taxonomy): Eukaryota > Metazoa > Chordata > Mammalia > Artiodactyla > Bovidae > Ovis > Ovis canadensis. Next base: position 8,541,553 of record NC_091260.1, read on the forward strand.
GCACTTGCGCTTTCCTCCAGAGCGGTAGCAGCAGTGTCACGCAGTCCGCCGCGTGGATCAAAGGATCTATGGTTTTCCCTCGAGTCTTTCCCACGAGGCTTTCCCACGAGGCTTTCCCACAGGGCTGTCCCACGTGCACACGTGGTGGGAGTCGATCCTCGGCTTGAACGTCAAGGCAGTGCAGGGAAAACAGGTTCCTCTGGAATGGACTGACACATCCGGGGGAGTCTTGGAATGGTGGCACGACCCTGGAGTTCCTCTCGCCTTTCCTGTGTAGAACGCCTCCTCTTGAGATGCGACGGGAACGCCGGGAATTCTTTCCCTACGAAACAGGTAAAGGATCCCTCATCTCGAGCTAGGAGGCGGAAACGGGGCTCCCCTGGATGTGTGCGGGACCCCACGTGCTTCCTCTCGAGTGGAGACGGGTATGTCGGGGAACTTCTTGAGTTGCATCAAGGGTGTGAAGGACCCTTTGGAAGTTCCAGTGGTTAGACGTGATTAGCCTCCAGAAGCCTAAGCGGAAATGGGCCTCATCTCGCCTGGAGGGCAAAACCTCCTGGATTTTCTCGAGTTGCGGCAGGTGCTATCGACTTACGACGGGGACCTCAGGGACCCGCTCTGGTGGCCTCAGGAAAGGCCATTCCCCATGCGAGTTCCTCGGGGGCCTCTCGGGATTCCTCTCCCGTCGATGCCGGGGCCTAAGACCTTGTGTGGAGTCGGGGCCGGAACCTGAGGATTCCTCTCCAGTGCTGACATGGATCTTGGGGTACTTCTGGAGTCTCCCAAGGGGAGTCAGTCCTCGTCTCGAATGCGGGCATGCACTTGCGCTTTCCTCCAGAGCGGTAGCAGCAGTGTCACGCAGTCCGCCGCGTGGATCAAAGGATCTATGGTTTTCCCTCGAGTCTTTCCCACGAGGCTTTCCCACGAGGCTTTCCCACAGGGCTGTCCCACGTGCACACGTGGTGGGAGTCGATCCTCGGCTTGAACGTCAAGGCAGTGCAGGGAAAACAGGTTCCTCTGGAATGGACTGACTCATCTGGGGGACTCTTGGAATGGTGGCACGACCCTGGAGTTCCTCTCGCCTTTCCTGTGGAGAGCGCCTCCTCTTGAGATGCGACGGGAACGCCGGGAATTCTTTCCCTACGAAACAGGGAAAGGATCCCTCATCTCGAGCTAGGAGGCGGAAACGGGGCTCCCCTGGATGTGTGCGGGACCCCACGTGCTTCCTCTCGAGTGCAGACGGGTATGTCGGGGAACTTCTTGAGTTGCAGCAAGGTTGTGAAGGACCCTTTGGAAGTTCCAGTGGTTAGACGTGATTAGCCTCGAGAAGCCTCAGCGGAAATGGGCCTCGTCTCGCCTGGAGGGCAAAACCTCCTGGATTTTCTCGAGTTGCGGCAGGTGCTCTCGACTTACCACGGGGACCTCAGGGACCCGCTCTGGTGGCCTCAGGAAAGGCCAGTCCCCATGCGAGTTCCTCGGGGGCCTCTCGGGATTCCTCTCCCGTCCATGCCGGGGCCTAAGACCTTGTGTGGAGTCGGGGCCGGAACCTGAGGATTCCTCTCCAGTGCTGACATGGATCTTGGGGTACTTCTGGAGTCTCCCCAGGGGAGTCAGTCCTCGTCTCGAATGCGGGCATGCACTTGCGCTTTCCTCCAGAGCGGTAGCAGCAGTGTCACGCAGTCCGCCGCGTGGATCAAACGATCTATGGTTTTCCCTCGAGTCTTTCCCACGAGGCTTTCCCACGAGGCTTTCCCACAGGGCTGTCCCACGTGCACACGTGGTGGGAGTCGATCCTCGGCTTGAACGTCAAGGCAGTGCAGGGAAAACAGGTTCCTCTGGAATGGACTGACACATCTGGGGGACTCTTGGAATGGTGGCACGACCCTGGAGTTCGTCTCGCCTTTCCTGTGGAGAGCGCCTCCTCTTGAGATGCGACGGGAACGCCGGGAATTCTTTCCATACGAAAGAGGGAAAGGATCCCTCATCTCGAACTAGGAGGTGGAAACGGGGCTCCCCTGGATGTGTGCAGGACCCCACGTGCTTCCTCTCGAGTGGAGACGGGTATGTCGGGGAACATCTTGAGTTGCCGCAAGGGTGAGAAGGACCCTTTGGATGTTCCAGTGGTTAGATGTGATTAGCCTCGAGAAGCCTCAGCGGAAATGGGCCTCATCTCGCCTGGAGGGCAAAACCTCCTGGATTTTCTCGAGTTGCGGCAGGTGCTCTCGACTTACGACGGGGACCTCAGGGACCCGCTCTGGTGGCCTCAGGAAAGGCCAGTCCTCATGCGAGTTCCTCGGGGGCCTCTCGGGATTCCTCTCCCGTCGATGCCGGGGCCTAAGACCTTGTGTGGAGTCGGGGCCGGAACCTGAGGATTCCTCTCCAGTGCTGACATGGATCTTGGGGTACTTCTGGAGTCTCCCCAGGGGAGTCAGTCCTCGTCTCGAATGCGGGCATGCACTTGCGCTTTCCTCCAGGGCGGTAGCAGCAGTGTCACGCAGTCCGCCGCGTGGATCAAAGGATCTATGGTTTTCCCTCGAGTCTTTCCCACGAGGCTTTCCCACGAGGCTTTCCCACAGGGCTTTCCCACGTGCACACGTGGTGGGAGTCGATCCTCGGCTTGAACGTCAAGGCAGTACAGGGAAAACAGGTTCCTCTGGAATGGACTGACTCATCTGGGGGACTCTTGGAATGGTGGCAAGACCCTGGAGTTCCTCTCGCCTTTCCTGTGGAGAGCGCCTCCTCTTGAGATGCGACGGGAACGCCGGGAATTCTTTCCCTACGAAACAGGGAAAGGATCCCTCATCTCGAGCTAGGAGGCGGAAACGGGGCTCCCCTGGATGTGTGCGGGACCCCACGTGCTTCCTCTCGAGTGGAGACGGGTATGTCGGGGAACTTCTTGAGTTGCAGCAAGGGTGTGAAGGACCCTTTGGAAGTTCCAGTGGTTAGATGTGATTAGCCTCGAGAAGCCTCAGCGGAAATGTGCCTCATCTCGCCTGGAGGGCAAAACCTCCTGGATTTTCTCGAGTTGCGGCAGGTGCTCTCGACTTACGACGGGGACCTCAGGGACCCGCTCTGGTGGCCTCAGGAAAGGCCAGTCCCCATGCGAGTTCCTCGGGGGCCTCTCGGGATTCCTCTCCCGTCGATGCCGGGGCCAAAGACCTTGTGTGCAGTCGGGGCCGGAACCTGAGGATTGCTCTCCAGTGCTGACATGGATCTTGGGGTACTTCTGGAGTCTCCCCAGGGGAGTAAGTCCTCGTCTCGAATGCGGGCATGCACTTGCGCTTTCCTCCAGAGCGGTAGCAGCAGTGTCATGCAGTCCGCTGCGTGGATCAAAGGATCTATGGTTTTCCCTCGAGTCTTTCCCACGAGGCTTTCCCACGAGGCTTTCCCACAGGGCTTTCCCACGTGCACACGTGGTGGGAGTCGATCCTCGGCTTGAACGTCAAGGCAGTGCAGGGAAAACAGGTTCCTCTGGAATGGACTGACACATCTGGGGGACTCTTGGAATGGTGGCACGACCCTGGAGTTCCTCTCGCCTTTCCTGTGGAGAGCGCCTCCTCTTGAGATGCGACGGGAACGCCGGGAATTCTTTCCCTACGAAACAGGAAAAGGATCCCTCATCTCGAGCTAGGAGGCGGAAACGGGGCTCCCCTGGATGTGTGCGGGACCCCACGTGCTTCCTCTCGAGTGGAGACGGGTATGTCGGGGAACTTCTTGAGTTGCAGCGAGGGTGTGAAGGACCCTTTGGAAGTTCCAGTGGTTAGACGTGATTAGCCTCGAGAAGCCTCAGCGGAAATGGGCCTCATCTCGCCTGAAGGGCAAAACCTCCTGGATTTTCTCGAGTTGCGGCAGGTGCTTTCGACTTACGACGGGGACCTCAGGGACCCGCTCTGGTGGCCTCAGGAAAGGCCAGTCCCCATGCGAGTTCCTGGGGGCCTCTCGGGATTCCTCTCCCGTCGATGCCGGGGCCTAAGACCTTGTGTGGAGTCGGGGCCGGAACCTGAGGATTCCTCTCCAGTGCTGACATGGATCTTGGGTTACTTCTGGAGTCTCCCCAGGGGAGTCAGTCCTCGTCTCGAATGCGGGCATGCACTTGCGCTTTCCTCCAGGGCGGTAGCAGCAGTGTCACGAAATCCGCCGCGTGGATCAAAGGATCTATGGTTTTCCCACGAGTCTTTCCCACGAGGCTTTCCCACGAGGCTTTCCTACAGGGCTGTCCCACGTGCACACGTGGTGGGAGTCGATCCTCGGCTTGAACGTCAAGGCAGTGCAGGGAAAACAGGTTCCTCTGGAATGGACTGACACATACGGGGGAGTCTTGGAATGGTGGCACGACCCTGGAGTTCCTATCGCCTTTCCTGTGGAGAGCGCCTCCTCTTGAGATGCGACGGGAACGCCGGGAATTCTTTCCCTACGAAACAGGGAAAGGATCCCTCATCTCGAGCTAGGAGGCGGAAACGGGGCTCCCCTGGATGTGTGCGGGACCCCACGTGCTTCCTCTCGAGTGGAGACGGGTATGTCGGGGAACTTCTTGAGTTGCAGCAAGGGTGTGAAGGACCCTTTGGAAGTTCCAGTGGTTAGACGTGATTAGCCTCGAGAAGCCTCAGCGGAAATGGGCCTCATCTCGCCTGGAGGGCAAAACCTCCTGGATTTTCTCGAGTTGCGGCAGGTGCTCTCGACTTACGACGGGGACCTCAGGGACCCGCTCTGGTGGCCTCAGGAAAGGCCAGTCCCCATGCGAGTTCCTCGGGGGCCTCTCGGGATTCCTCTCCCGTCGATGCCGGGGCCTAAGACCTTGTGTGGAGTCGGGGCCGGAACCTGAGGATTCCTCTCCAGTGCTGACATGGATCTTGGGGTACTTCTGGAGTCTCCCCAGGGGAGTCAGTCCTCGTCTCGAATGCGGGCATGCACTTGCGCTTTCCTCCAGAGCGGTAGCAGCAGTGTCACGCAGTCCGCCGCGTGGATCAAAGGATCTATGGTTTTCCCTCGAGTCTTTCCCACGAGGCTTTCCCACGAGGCTTTCCCACAGGGCTGTCCCACGTGCACACGTGGTGGGAGTCGATCCTCGGCTTGAACGTCAAGGCAGTGCCGGGAAAACAGGTTCCTCTGGAATGGACTGACACATCAGGGGGACTCTTGGAATGGTGGCACGACCCTCGAGTTCCTCTCGCCTTTCCTGTGGAGAGCGCCTCCTCTTGAGATGCGACGGGAACGCCGGGAATTCTTTCCCTACGAAACAGGGAAAGGATCCCTCATCTCGAGCTAGGAGGCGGAAACGGGGCTCCCCTGGATGTGTGCGGGACCCCACGTGCTTCCTCTCGAGTGGAGACGGGTATGTCGGGGAACTTCTTGAGTTGCATCAAGAGTGTGAAGGACCCTTTGGAAGTTCCAGTGGTTAGACGTGATTAGCCTCGAGAAGCCTCAGCGGAAATGGGCCTCATCTCGCCTGGAGGGCAAAACCTCCTGGATTTTCTCGAGTTGCGGCAGGTGCTCTCGACTTACGACAGGGAACTCAGGGACCCGCTCTGGTGGCCTCAGGAAAGGCCAGTCCCCATGCGAGTTCCTGGGGGCCTCTCGGGATTCCTCTCCCGTCGATGCCGGGGCCTAAGACCTTGTGTGGAGTCGGGGCCGGAACCTGAGGATTCCTCTCCAGTGCTGACATGGATCTTGGGGTAATTCTGGAGTCTCCCCAGGGGAGTCAGTCCTCGTCTCGAATGCGGGCATGCACTTGCGCTTTCCTCCAGAGCGGTAGCAGCAGTGTCACGCAATCCGCCGCGTGGATCAAAGGATCTATGGTTTTCCCTCGAGTCTTTCCCACCAGGCTTTCCCACGAGGCTTTCCCACAGGGCTGTCCCACGTGCACACGTGGTGGGAGTCGATCCTCGGCTTGAACGTCAAGGCAGTGGAGGGAAAAAAGGTTCCTCTGGAATGGACTGAAACATCTGGGCGACTCTTGGAATGGTGGCACGACCCTGGAGTTCCTCTCACCTTTCCTGTGGAGAGCGCCTCCTCTTGAGATGCGACGGGAACGCCGGGAATTCTTTCCCTACGAAACAGGGAAAGGATCCCTCATCTCGAGCTAGGAGGCGGAAACGGGGCTCCCCTGGATGTGTGCGGGAGACTCATGCTTCCTCTCGAGTGGAGACGGCTATGTCGGGGAACTTCTTGAGTTGCAGCAAGGGTGTGAAGGACCCTTTGGAAGTTCCAGTGGTTAGACGTGATTAGCCTCGAGAAGCCTCAGCGGAAATGTGCCTCATCTCGCCTGGAGGGCAAAACCTCCTGGATTTTCTCGAGTTGCGGCAGGTGCTCTCGACTTACGACGGGGACCTCAGGGACCCGCTCTGGTGGCCTCACGAAAGGCCAGTCCCCATGCGAGTTCCTCGGGGGCCTCTCGGGATTCCTCTCCCGTCGATGCCGGGACCTAAGACCTTGTGTGGAGTCGGGGCCGGAACCTGAGGATTGCTCTCCAGTGCTGACATGGATCTTGGGGTACTTCTGGAGTCTCCCCAGGGGAGTCAGTCCTCGTCTCGAATGCGGGCATGCACTTGTGCTTTCCTCCAGAGCGGTAGCAGCAGTGTCACGCAGTCCGCCGCGTGGATCAAAGGATCTATGGTTTTCCCTCGAGTCTTTCCCACGAGGCTTTCCCACGAGGCTTTCCCACAGGGCTGTCCCACGTGCACACGTGGTGGGAGTCGATCCTCGGGTTGAACGTCAAGGCAGTGCAGGGAAAACAGGTTCCTCTGGAATGGACTGACACATCTGGGCGACTCTTGGAATGGTGGCACGACCCAAGAGTTCCTCTTGCCTTTTTTGTGGAGAGCGCCTCCTCTTGAGATGCGACGGGAACGCCGGGAATTCTTTCCCTACGAAACAGGGAAAGGATCCCTCATCTCGAGCTAGGAGGCGGAAACGGGGCTCCCCTGGATGTGTGCGGGACCCTCGTGCTTCCTCTCGAATGGAGACGGGTATGTCGGGGAACTTCTTGAGTTGCAGCAAGGGTGAGAAGGACCCTTTGGATGTTCCAGTGGTTAGATGTGATTAGCCTCGAGAAGCCTCAGCGGAAATGGGCCTCATCTCGCCTAGAGGGCAAAACCTCCTGGATTTTCTCGAGTTGCGGCAGGTGCTCTCGACTTACGACGGGGACCTCAGGGACCCGCTCTGGTGGCCTCAGGAAAGGCCAGTCCCCATGCGAGTTCCTCGGGGGCCTCTCGGGATTCCTCTCCCGTCGATGCCGGGGCCTAAGACCTTGTGTGGAGTCGGGGCCGGAACCTGAGGATTCCTCTCCAGTGCTGACATGGATCTTGGGGTACTTCTGGAGTCTCCCCAGGGGAGTCAGTCCTCGTCTCGAATGCGGGCATGCACTTGCGCTTTCCTCCAGGGCGGTAGCAGCAGTGTCACGCAGTCCGCCGCGTGAATCAAAGGATCTATGGTTTTCCCTCGAGTCTTTCCCACGAGGCTTTCCCACGAGGCTTTCCCACAGGGCTGTCCCACGTGCACACGTGGTGGGAGTCGATCCTCGGCTTGAACGTCAAGGCAGTGCAGGGAAAACAGGTTCCTCTGGAATGGACTGACTCATCTGGGGGACTCTTGGAATGGTGGCACGACCCTGGAGTTCCTCTCGCCTTTCCTGTGGAGAGCGTCTCCTCTTGAGATGCGACGGGAACGCCGGGAATTCTTTCCCTACGAAACAGGGAAAGGATCCCTCATCTCGAGCTAGGAGGCGGAAACGGGGCTCCCCTGGAAGTGTGCGGGACCCCACGTGCTTCCTCTCGAGTGGAGACGGGTATGTCGGGGAACTTCTTGAGTTGCAGCAAGGGTGTGAAGGACCCTTTGGAAGTTCCAGTGGTTAGACGTGATTAGCCTCGAGAAGCCTCAGCGGAAATGGGCCTCGTCTCGCCTGGAGGGCAAAACCTCCTGGATTTTCTCGAGTTGCGGCAGGTGCTCTCGACTTACGACGGGGACCTCAGGGACCCGCTCTGGTGGCCTCAGGAAAGGCCAGTCCCCATGCGAGTTCCTCGGGGGCCTCTCGGGATTCCTCTCCCGTCGATGCCGGGACCTAAGACCTTGTGTGGAGTCGGGGCCGGAACCTGAGGATTGCTCTCCAGTGCTGACATGGATCTTGGGGTACTTCTGGACTCTCCCCAGGGGAGTCAGTCCTCGTCTCGAATGCGGGCATGCACTTGCGCTTTCCTCCAGAGCGGTAGCAGCAGTGTCACGCAGTCCGCCGCGTGGATCAAAGGATCTATGGTTTTCCCTCGAGTCTTTCCCCCGAGGCTTTCCCACGAGCCTTTCCCACAGGGCTGTCCCACGTGCACACGTGGTGGGAGTCGATCCTCGGCTTGAACGTCAAGGCAGTGCAGGGAAAACAGGTTCCTCTGGAATGGACTGACACATCTGGGGGACTCTTGGAATGGTTGCACGACCCTGGAGTTCCTCTCGCCTTTCCTGTGGAGAGCGCCTCCTCTTGAGATGCGACGGGAACGCCGGGAATTCTTTCCCTACGAAACAGGGAAAGGATCCCTCATCTCGAGCTAGGAGGCGGAAACGGGGCTCCCCTGGATGTGTGCGGGACACCACGTGCTTCCTCACGAGTGCAGACGGGTATGTCGGGGAACTTCTTGAGTTGCAGCAATGGTGTGAAGGACCCTTTGGAAGTTCCAGTGGTTAGATGTGATTGGCCTCGAGAAGCCTCAGCGGAAATGGGCCTCATCTCGCCTGGAGGGCAAAACCTCCTGGATTTTCTCGAGTTGCGGCAGGTGCTCTCGACTTACGACGGGGACCTCAGGGACCCGCTCTGGTGGCCTCAGGAAAGGCCAGTCCCCATGCGAGTTCCTCGGGGGCGTTTCGGGATTCCTCTCCCGTCGATGCCGGGGCCTAAGACCTTGTGTGGAGTCGGGGCCGGAACCTGAGGATTCCTCTCCAGTGCTGACATGGATCTTGGGGTACTTCTGGAGTCTCCCCAGGGGAGTCAGTCCTCGTCTCGAATGCGGGCATGCACTAGCGCTTTCCTCCAGAGCGGTAGCAGCAGTGTCACGCAGTCCGCCGCGTGGATCAAAGGATCTATGGTTTTCCCTCGAGTCTTTCCCACGAGGCTTTCCCACGAGGCTTTCCCACAGGGCTGTCCCACGTGCACACGTGGTGGGAGTCGATCCTCGGCTTGAAAGTCAAGGCAGTGCAGGGAAAACAGGTTCCTCTGGAATGGACTGACACATCTGGGGGACTCTTGGAATGGTGGCATGACCCTGGAGTTCCTCTCGCCTTTCCTGTGGAGAGCGCCTCCTCTTGAGATGCGACGGGAACACCGGGAATTCTTTCCCTACGAAACAGGGAAAGGATCCCTCATCTCGAGCTAGGAGGCGGAAACGGGGCTCCCCTGGATGTGTGCCGGACACCACGTGCTTCCTCTCGAGTGCAGACGGGTATGTCGGGGAACTTCTTGAGTTGCAGCAAGGGTGTGAAGGACCCTTTGGAAGTTCCAGTGGTTAGATGTGATTGGCCTCGAGAAGCCTCAGCGGAAATGGGCCTCATCTCGCCTGGAGGGCAAAACCTCCTGGATTTTCTCGAGTTGCGGCATGTGCTCTCGACTTACGACGGGGACCTCAGGGACCCGCTCTGGTGGCCTCAGGACAGGCCAGTCCTATTGCGAGTTCCTCGGGGGCCTCTCGGGATTCCTCTCCCGTCGATGCCGGGGCCTAAGACCTTGTGTGGAGTCGGGGCCGGAACCTGAGGATTCCTCTCCAGTGCTGACATGGATCTTGGGGTACTTCTGGAGTCTCCCCAGGGGAGTCAGTCCTCGTCTCGAATGCGGGCATGCACTTGCGCTTTCCTCCAGAGCGGTAGCAGCAGTGTCACGCAGTCCGCCGCGTGGATCAAAGGATCTATGGTTTTCCCTCGAGTCTTTCCCACGAGGCTTTCCCACGAGGCTTTCCCACAGGGCTGTCCCACGTGCACACGTGGTGGGAGTCGATCCTCGGCTTGAACGTCAAGGCAGTGCAGGGAAAACAGATTCCTCTGGAATGGACTGACACATCTGGGGGACTCTTGGAATGGTGGCATGACCCTGGAGTTCCTCTCGCCTTTCCTGTGGAGAGCGCCTCCTCTTGAGATGCGACGGGAACGCCGGGAATTCTTTCCCTACGAAACAGGGAAAGGATCCCTCATCTCGAGCTAGGAGGCGGAAACGGGGCTCCCCTGGATGTGTGCCGGACACCACGTGCTTCCTCTCGAGTGCAGACGGGTATGTCGGGGAACTTCTTGAGTTGCAGCAAGGGTGTGAAGGACCCTTTGGAAGTTCCAGTGGTTAGATGAGATTGGCCTCGAGAAGCCTCAGCGGAAATGGGCCTCATCTCGCCTGGAGGGCAAAACCTCCTGGATTTTCTCGAGTTGCGGCATGTGCTCTCGACTTACGACGGGGACCTCAGGGACCCGCTCTGGTGGCCTCAGGACAGGCCAGTCCTATTGCGACTTCCTCGGGGGCCTCTCGGGATTCCTCTCCTGTCGATGCCGGGGCCTAAGACCTTGTGTGGAGTCGGGGCCGGAACATGAGGATTCCTCTCCAGTGCTGACATGGATCTTGGGGTACTTCTGGAGTCTCCCCAGGGGAGTCAGTCCTCGTCTCGAATGCGGGCATGCACGTGCGCTTTCCTCCAGAGCGGTAGCAGCAGTGTCATGCAGTCCGCCGCGTGGATCAAAGGATCTATGGTTTTCCCTCGAGTCTTTCCCCCGAGGCTTTCCCACGAGCCTTTCCCACAGGGCTGTCCCACGTGCACACGTGGTGGGAGTCGATCCTCGGCTTGAACGTCAAGGCAGTGCAGGGAAAACAGGTTCCTCTGGAATGGACTGACACATCTGGGGGACTCTTGGAATGGTGGCACGACCCTGGAGTTCCTCTCGCCTTTCCTGTGGAGAGCGCCTCCTCTTGAGATGCGACGGGAACGCCGGGAATTCTTTCCCTACGAAACAGGGAAAGGATCCCTCATCTCGAGCTAGGAGGCGGAAACGGGGCTCCCCTGGATGTGTGCGGGACACCACGTGCTTCCTCTCGAGTGCAGACGGGTATGTCGGGGAACTTCTTGAGTTGCAGCAATGGTGTGAAGGACCCTTTGGAAGTTCCAGTGGTTAGATGTGATTGGCCTCGAGAAGCCTCAGCGGAAATGGGCCTCATCTCGCCTGGAGGGCAAAACCTCCTGGATTTTCTCGAGTTGCGGCAGGTGCTCTCGACTTACGACGGGGACCTCAGGGACCCGCTCTGGTGGCCTCAGGAAAGGCCAGTCCCCATGCGAGTTCCTCGGGGGCCTCTCGGGATTCCTCTCCCGTCGATGCCGGGGCCTAAGACCTTGTGTGGAGTCGGGGCCGGAACCTGAGGATTCCTCTCCAGTGCTGACATGGATCTTGGGGTACTTCTGGAGTCTCCCCAGGGGAGTCAGTCCTCGTCTCGAATGCGGGCATGCACTTGCGCTTTCCTCCAGAGCGGTAGCAGCAGTGTCACGCAGTCCGCCGCGTGGATCAAAGGATCTATGGTTTTCCCTCGAGTCTTTCCCCCGAGGCTTTCCCACGAGGCTTTCCCACAGGGCTGTCCCACGTGCACACGTGGTGAGAGTCGATCCTCGGCTTGAACGTCAAGGCAGTGCAGGGAAAACAGGTTCCTCTGGAATGGACTGACACATCTGGGGGACTCTTGGAATGGTGTCACGACCCTGGAGTTCCTCTCTCCTTTCCTGTGGAGAGCGCCTCCTCTTGAGATGTGACGGGAACGCCGGGAATTCTTTCCCTACGAATCAGGGAAAGGATCCCTCATCTCGAGCTAGGAGGCGGAAACGGGGCTCCCCTGGATGTGTGCGGGACGCACGTGCTTCCTCTCGAGTGGAGAAGGGTATGTCGGGGAACTTCTTGAGTTGCAGCAAGGGTGTGAAGGACCCTTTGGAAGTTCCAGTGGTTAGACGTGATTAGCCTCGAGAAGCCTCAGCGGAAATGGGCCTCATCTCGCCTGGAGGGCAAACCTCATGGATTTTCTCGAGTTGCGGCAGGTGCTCTCGACTTACGACGGGGACCTCAGGGAAAGGCTCTGGTGGCCTCAGGAAAGGCCAGTCCCCATGCGAGTTCCTCGGGGGCCTCTCGGGATTCCTCTCCCGTCGATGCCGGGGCCTAAGACGTTGTGTGGAGTCGGGGCCGGAACCTGAGGATTCCTCTCCAGTGCTGACATGGATCTTGGGGTACTTCTGGAGTCTCCCAAGGGGAGTCAGTCCTCGTCTCGAATGCGGGCATGCACTTGCGCTTTCCTCCAGAGCGGTAGCAGCAGTGTCACGCAGTCCGCCGCGTGGATCAAAGGATCTATGGTTTTCCCTCGAGTCTTTCCCCCGAGGCTTTCCCACGAGCCTTTCCCACAGGGCTGTCCCACGTGCACACGTGGTGGGAGTCGATCCTCGGCTTGAACGTCAAGGCAGTGCAGGGAAAACAGGTTCCTCTGGAATGGACTGACACATCTGGGGGACTCTTGGAATGGTGGCACGACCCTGGAGTTCCTCTCGCCTTTCCTGTGGAGAGCGCCTCCTCTTGAGATGCGACGGGAACGCCGGGAATTCTTTCCCTACGAAACAGGGAAAGGATCCCTCATCTCGAGCTAGGAGGCGGAAACGGGGCTCCCCTGGATGTGTGCGGGACCCCACGTGCTTCCTCTCGAGTGGAGACGGGTATGTCGGGGAACTTCTTGAGTTGCAGCAATGGTGTGAAGGACCCTTTGGAAGTTCCAGTGGTTAGATGTGATTGGCCTCGAGAAGCCTCAGCGGAAATGGGCCTCATCTCGCCTGGAGGGCAAAACCTCCTGGATTTTCTCGAGTTGCGGCAGGTGCTCTCGACTTACGATGGGGACCTCAGGGACCCGCTCTGGTGGCCTCAGGAAAGGCCAGTCCCCATGCGAGTTCCTCGGGGGCCTCTCGGGATTCCTCTCCCGTCGATGCCGGGGCCTAAGACCTTGTGTGGAGTCGGGGCCGGAACCTGAGGATTCCTCTCCAGTGCTGACATGGATCTTGGGGTACTTCTGGAGTCTCCCCAGGGGAGTCAGTCCTCGTCTCGAATGCGGGCATGCACTTGCGCTTTCCTCCAGAGCGGTAGCAGCAGTGTCACGCAGTCCGCCGCGTGGATCAAAGGATCTATGGTTTTCCCTCGAGTCTTTCCCCCGAGGCTTTCCCACGAGGCTTTCCCACAGGGCTGTCCCACGTGCACACGTGGTGGGAGTCGATCCTCGGCTTGAACGTCAAGGCAGTGCAGGGAAAACAGGTTCCTCTGGAATGGACTGACACATCTGGGGGACTCTTGAAATGGTGGCACGACCCTGGAGTTCCTCTCGCCTTTAATGTGGAGAGCGCCTCCTCTTGAGATGCCACAGGAACGCCGGGAATTCTTTCCCTACGAAACAGGGAAAGGATCCCTCATCTCGAGCTAGGAGGCGGAAACGGGGCTCCCCTGGATGTGTGCGGGACACCACGTGCTTCCTCTCGAGTGGAGACGGGTATGTCGGGGAACTTCTTGAGTTGCAGCAATGGTGTGAAGGACCCTTTGGAAGTTCCAGTGGTTAGATGTGATTGGCCTCGAGAAGCCTCAGCGGAAATGGGCCTCATCTCGCCTGGAGGGCAAAACCTCCTGGATTTTCTCGAGTTGCGGCAGGTGCTCTCGACTTACGACGGGGACCTCAGGGACCCGCTCTGGTGGCCTCAGGAAAGGCCAGTCCCCATGCGAGTTCCTCGGGGGCCTCTCGGGATTCCTCTCCCGTCGATGCCGGGGCCTAAGACCTTGTGTGGAGTCGGGGCCGGAACCTGAGGATTCCTCTCCAGTGCTGACATGGATCTTGGGGTACTTCTGGAGTCTCCCAAGGGGAGTCAGTCCTCGTCTCGAATGCGGGCATGCACTTGCGCTTTCCTCCAGAGCGGTAGCAGCAGTGTCACGCAGTCCGCCGCGTGGATCAAAGGATCTATGGTTTTCCCTCGAGTCTTTCCCACGAGGCTTTCCCACGAGGCTTTCCCACAGGGCTGTCCCACGTGCACACGTGGTGGGAGTCGATCCTCGGCTTGAACGTCAAGGCAGTGCAGGGAAAACAGGTTCCTCTGGAATGGACTGACACATCTGGGGGACTCTTGGAATGGTGGCACGACCCTGGAGTTCCTCTCGCCTTTCCTGTGGAGAGCGCCTCCTCTTGAGATGCGACGGGAACGCCGGGAATTCTTTCCCTACGAAACAGGGAAAGGATCCCTCATCTCGAGCTAGGAGGCGGAAACGGGGCTCCCCTGGATGTGTGCGGGACACCACGTGCTTCCTCTCGAGTGCAGACGGGTATGTCGGGGAACTTCTTGAGTTGCAGCAAGGGTGTCAAGGACCCTTTGGAAGTTCCAGTTGTTTGATGTGATTAGCCTCGAGAAGCCTCAGCGGAAATGGGCCTCATCTCGCCTGGAGGGCAAAACCTCCTGGATTTTCTCGAGTTGCGGAAGGTGCTCTCGACTTACGACGGGGACCTCAGGGAACCGCTCTGGTGGCCTCAGGAAAGGCCAGTCCCCATGCGAGTTCCTCGGGGGCCTCTCGGGATTCCTCTCCCGTTGATGCCGGGGCCTAAGACCTTGTGTGGAGTCGGGGCCGGAACCTGAGGATTCCTCTCCAGTGCTGACATGGATCTTGGGGTACTTCTGGAGTCTTCCCATGGGAGTCAGTCCTCGTCTCGAATGCGGGCATGCACTTGCGCTTTCCTCCAGAGCGGTAGCAGCAGTGTCACGCAGTCCGCCGCGTGGATCAAAGGATCTATGGTTTTCCCTCGAGTCTTTCCCACGAGGCTTTCCCACGAGGCTTTCCCACAGGTCTGTCCCACGTGCACACGTGGTGGGAGTCGATCCTCGGCTTGAACGTCAAGGCAGTGCAGGGAAAACAGGTTCCTCTGGAATGGACTGACACATCTGGGGGACTCTTGGAATGGTGTCACGACCCTGGAGTTCCTCTCGCCTTTCCTGTGGAGAGCGCCTCCTCTTGAGATGCGACGGGAACGCCGGGAATTCTTTCCCTACGAAACAGGGAAAGGATCCCTCATCTCGAGCTAGGAGGCGGAAACGGGGCTCCCCTGGGTGTGTGCGGGACCCCACGTGCTTCCTCTCGAGTGCAGACGGGTATGTCGGGGAACTTCTTGAGTTGCAGCAATGGTGTGAAGGACCCTTTGGAAGTTCCAGTGGTTAGATGTGATTGGCCTTGAGAAGCCTCAGCGGAAATGGGCCTCATCTCGCCTGGAGGGCAAAACCTCCTGGATTTTCTCGAGTTGCGGCAGGTGCTCTCGACTTACGACGGGGACCTAAGGGAAAGGCTCTGGTGGCCTCAGGAAAGGCCAGTCCCCATGCGAGTTCCTCGGGGGCGTCTCGGGATTCCTCTCCCGTCGATGCCGGGGCCTAAGACCTTGTGTGGAGTCGGGGCCAGAACTTGAGGATTCCTCTCCAGTGTTGACATGGATCTTGGGGTACTTCTGGAGTCTCCCCAGGGGAGTCAGTCCTCGTCTCGAATGCGGGCATGCATTGCGCTTTCCTCCAGAGCGGTAGCAGCAGTGTCACGCAGTCCGCCGCGTGGATCAAAGGATCTATGGTTTTCCCTCGAGTCTTTCCCACGAGGCTTTCCCACGAGGCTTTCCCACAGGGCTGTCCCACGTGCACACGTGGTGGGAGTCGATCCTCGGCTTGAACGTCAAGGCAGTGCAGGGAAAACAGGTTCCTCTGGAATGGACTGACTCATCTGGGGGACTCTTGGAATGGTGGCACGACCCTGGAGTTCCTCTCGCCTTTCCTGTGGAGAGCACCTCCTCTTGAGTTGCGACGGGAACGCCGCGAATTCTTTCCCTACGAAACAGGGAAAGGATCCCTCATCTCGAGCTAGGAGGCGGAAACGGGGCTTCCCTGCATGTGTGCGTGACCCACGTGCTTCCTCTCGAGTGCAGACGGGTATGTCGGGGAACTTCTTGAGTTGCAGCAAGGGTGTGAAGGACCCTTTGGAAGTTCAATTGGTTAGACGTGATTAGCCTCGAGAAGCCTCAGCGGAAATGGGCCTCATCTCGCCTGGAGGGCAAAACCTCCTGGATTTACTCGAGTTGCGGCAGGTGCTCTCGACTTACGACGGGGACCTCAGGGACCCGCTCTGGTGGCCTCAGGAAATGCCAGTCCCCATGCGAGTTCCTCGGGGGCCTCTCGGGATTCCTCTCCCGTCGATGCCGGGGCCTAAAACCTTGTGTGGAGTCGGGGCCGGAACCTGAGGATTCCTCTCCAGTGCTGACATGGATCTTGGGGTACTTCTGGAGTCTCCCCAGGGGAGTCAGTCCTCGTCTCGAATGCGGGCATGCACTTGTGCTTTCCTCCAGAGCGGTAGCAGCAGTGTCACGCAGTCCGCCGCGTGGATCAAAGGATCTATGGTTTTCCCTCGAGTCTTTCCCACGAGGCTTTCCCACGAGGCTTTCCCACAGGGCTGTCCCACGTGCACACGTGGTGGGAGTCGATCCTCGGCTTGAACGTCAAGGCAGTGCAGGGAAAACAGGTTTCTCTGGAATGGACTGACACATCTGGGGGACTCTTGGAATGGTGGCACGACCCTGGAGTTCCTCTCGCCTTTCCTGTGGAGAGCGCCTCCTCTTGAGATGCGACGGGAACGCCGGGAATTCTTTCCCTACGAAACAGGGAAAGGATCCCTCATCTCGAGCTAGGAGGCGGAAACGGGGCTCCCCTGGATGTGTGCGGGACACCACGTGCTTCCTCTCGAGTGGAGACGGGTATGTCGGGGAACTTCTTGAGTTGCAGCAAGGGTGTGAAGGACCCTTTGGAAGTTCCACTGGTTAGACGTGATTAGCCTCGAGAAGCCTCAGCGGAAATGGGCCTCATCTCGCCTGGAGGGCTAAACCTCCTGGATTTTCTCGAGTTGCGGCAGGTGCTCTCGACTTACGACGGGGACCTAAGGGAAAGGCTCTGGTGGCCTCAGGAAAGGCCAGTCCCCATGCGAGTTCCTCGGGGGCGTCTCGGGATTCCTCTCCCGTCGATGCCGGGGCCTAAGACCTTGTGTGGAGTCGGGGCCGGAACCTGAGGATTCCTCTCCAGTGCTGACATGGATCTTGGGGTACTTCTGGAGTCTCCCCAGGGGAGTCAGTCCTCGTCTCGAATGCGGGCATGCACTTGCGCTTTCCTCCAGAGCGGTAGCAGCAGTGTCACGCCATCCGCCGCGTGGATCAAAGGATGTTTGGTTTTCCCTCGAGTCTTTCCCACGAGGCTTTCCCACGAGGCTTTCCCACAGGGCTGTCCCACGTGCACACGTGGTGGGAGTCGATCCTCAGCTTGAAAGTCAAGGCAGTGCAGGGAAAACAGGTTCCTCTGGAATGGACTGACACATCTGGGGGACTCTTGGAATGGTGGCATGACCCTGGAGTTCCTCTCGCCTTTCCTGTGGAGAGCGCCTCCTCTTGAGATGCGACGGGAACGCCGGGAATTCTTTCCCTACGAAACAGGGAAAGGATCCCTCATCTCGAGCTAGGAGGCGGAAACGGGGCTCCCCTGGATGTGTGCGGGACACCACGTGCTTCCTCTCGAGTGCAAACGGGTATGTTGGGGAACTTCTTGAGTTGCAGCAAGGGTGTGAAGGACCCTTTGGAAGTTCCAGTGGTTAGACGTGATTGGCCTCGAGAAGCCTCAGCGGAAATGGGCCTCATCTCGCCTGGAGGGGAAAACCTCCTAGATTTTCTCGAGTTGCGGCAGGTGCTCTCGACTTACGACGGGGACCTCAGGGACCCGCTCTGGTGGCCTCAGGAAAGGCCAGTCCCCATGCGAGTTCCTCGGGGGCGTCTCGGGATTCCTCTCCCGTCGATGCCGGGGCCTAAGACCTTGTGTGGAGTCGGGGCCGGAAACTGAGGATTCCTCTCCAGTGCTGACATGGATCTTGGGGTACTTCTGGAGTCTCCCCAGGGGAGTCAGTCCTCGTCTCGAATGCGGGCATGCATTGCGCTTTCCTCCAGAGCAGTAGAAGCAGTGTCACGCAGTCCGCCGCGTGGATCAAAGGATCTATGGTTTTCCCTCGAGTCTTTCCCACGAGGCTTTCCCACGAGGCTTTCCCACAGGGCTGTCCCACGTGCACACGTGGTGGGAGTCGATCCTCGGCTTGAACGTCAAGGCAGTGCAGGGAAAACAGGTTCCTCTGGAATGGACTGACACATCTGGGGGACTCTTGGAATGGTGTCACGACCCTGGAGTTCCTCTCGCCTTTCCTGTGGAGAGCGCCTCCTCTTGAGATGCGACGGGAACGCCGGGAATTCTTTCCCTACGAAACAGGGAAAGGATCCCTCATCTCGAGCTAGGAGGCGGAAACGGGGCTCCCCTGGATGTGTGCGGGACCCCACGTGCTTCCTCTCGAGTGCAGACGGGTATGTCGGGGAACTTCTTGAGTTGCAGCAATGGTGTGAAGGACCCTTTGGAAGTTCCAGTGGTTAGATGTGATTGGCCTCGAGAAGCCTCAGCGGAAATGGGCCTCATCTCGCCTGGAGGGCAAAACCTCCTGGATTTTCTCGAGTTGCGGCAGGTTCTCTCGACTTACTACGGGGACCTCAGGGACCCGCTCTGGTGGCCTCTGGAAAGGCCAGTCCCCATTCGAGTTCCTCGGGGGCCTCTCGGGTTTCCTCTCCCGTCGATGCCGGGGCCTAAGACCTTGTGTGGAGTCGGGGCCGGAACCTGAGGATTCCTCTCCAGTGCTGACATGGATCTTGGGGTACTTCTGGAGTCTCCCCAGGGGAGTCAGTCCTCGTCTCGAATGCGGGCATGCACTTGCGCTTTCCTCCAGAGCGGTAGCAGCAGTGTCACGCAGTCCGCCGCGTGGATCAAAGGATCTATGGTTTTCCCTCGAGTCTTTCCCCCGAGGCTTTCCAACGAGGCTTTCCCACAGGGCTGTCCCACGTGCACACGTGGTGGGAGTCGATCCTCGGCTTGAACGTCAAGGCAGTGCAGGGAAAACAGGTTCCTCTGGAATGGACTGACACATCTGGGGGACTCTTGGAATGGTGTCACGACCCTGGAGTTCCTCTCGCCTTTCCTGTGGAGAGCGCCTCCTCTTGAGATGCGACGGGAACGCCGGGAATTCTTTCCCTACGAAACAGGGAAAGGATCCCTCATCTCGAGTTAGGAGGCGGAAACGGGGCTCCCCTGGATGTGTGCGGGACACCACATGCTTCCTCCCGAGTGGAGACGGGTATGTCGGGGAACTTCTTGAGTTGCAGCAAGGGTGTGAAGGACCCTTTGGAAGTTCCAGTGGTTAGATGTGATTGGCTTCGAGAAGCCTCAGCGGAAATGGGCCTCATCTCGCCTGGAGGGCAAAACGTCCTGGATTTTCTCGAGTTGCGGCAGGTGCTCTCGACTTATGACGGGGACCTCAGGGACCCGCTCTGGTGGCCTCAGGAAAGGCCAGTCCCCATGCGAGTTCCTCGGGGGCCTCTCGGGATTCCTCTCCCGTCGATGCCGGGGCCTAAGACCTTGTGTGGAGTCGGGGCCGGAACCTGAGGATTCCTCTCCAGTGCTGACATGGATCTTGGGGTACTTCTGGAGTCTCCCCAGGGGAGTCAGTCCTCGTCTCGAATGCGGGCATGCACTTGCGCTTTCCTCCAGAGCGGTAGCAGCAGTGTCACGCAGTCCGCCGCGTGGATCAAAGGATGTTTGGTTTTCCCTCGAGTCTTTCCCACGAGGCTTTCCCACGAGGCTTTCCCACAGGGCTGTCCCACGTGCACACGTGGTGGGAGTCGATCCTCGGCTTGAACGTCAAGGCAGTGCAGGGAAAACAGGTTCCTCTGGAATGGACTGACACATCTGGGGGACTCTTGGAATGGTGGCACGACCCTGGAGTTCCTCTCGCCTTTCCTGTGGAGAGCGCCTCCTCTTCAGATGCGACGGGAACGCCGGGAATTCTTTCCCTACGAAACAGGGAAAGGATCCCTCATCTCGAGCTAGGAGGCGGAAACGGGGCTCCCCTGGATGTGTGCGGGACACCACGTGCTTCCTCTCGAGTGGAGACGGGTATGTCGGGGAACTTCTTGAGTTGAAGCAATGGTGTGAAGGACCCTTTGGAAGTTCCAGTGGTTAGATGTGATTGGCCTCGAGAAGCCTCAGCGGAAATGGGCCTCATCTCGCCTGGAGGGCAAAACCTCCTGGATTTTCTCGAGTTGCGGCAGGTGCTCTCGACTTACGACGGGGACCTCAGGGACCCGCTCTGGTGGCCTCAGGAAAGGCCAGTCCCCATGCGAGTTCCTCGGGGGCCTCTCGGGATTCCTCTCCCGTCGATGCCGGGGCCTAAGACCTTGTGTGGAGTCGGGGCCGGAACCTGAGGATTCCTCTCCAGTGCTGACATGGATCTTGGGGTACTTCTGGAGTCTCCCAAGGGGAGTCAGTCCTCGTCTCGAATGCGGGCATGCACTTGCGCTTTCCTCCAGAGCGGTAGCAGCAGTGTCACGCAGTCCGCCGCGTGGATCAAAGGATCTATGGTTTTCCCTCGAGTCTTTCCCCCGAGGCTTTCCCACGAGGGTTTCCCACAGGGCTGTCCCACGTGCACACGTGGTGGGAGTCGATCCTCGGCTTGAACGTCAAGGCAGTGCAGGGAAAACAGGTTCCTCTGGAATGGACTGACACATCTGGGGGACTCTTGGAATGGTGGCACGACCCTGGAGTTCCTCTCGCCTTTCCTGTGGAGAGCGCCTCCTCTTGAGATGCCACGGGAACGCCGGGAATTCTTTCCCTACGAAACAGGGAAAGGATCCCTCATCTCGAGCTAGGAGGCGGAAACGGGGCTCCCCTGGATGTGTGCGGGACACCACGTGCTTCCTCTCGAGTGGAGACGGGTATGTCGGGGAACTTCTTGAGTTGCAGCAATGGTGTGAAGGACCCTTTGGAACTTCCAGTGGTTAGATGTGATTGGCCTCGAGAAGCCTCAGCGGAAATGGGCCTCATCTCGCCTGGAGGGCAAAACGTCCTGGATTTTCTCGAGTTGCGGCAGGTGCTCTCGACTTACGACGGGGACCTCAGGGACCCGCTCTGGTGGCCTCAGGAAAGGCCAGTCCCCATGCGAGTTCCTCGGGGGCCTCTCGGGATTCCTCTCCCGTCGATGCCGGGGCCTAAGACCTTGTGTGGAGTCGGGGCCGGAACCTGAGGATTCCTCTCCAGTGCTGACATGGATCTTGGGGTACTTCTGGAGTCTCCCCAGGGGAGTCAGTCCTCGTCTCGAATGCGGGCATGCACTTGCGCTTTCCTCCAGAGCGGTAGCAGCAGTGTCACGCAGTCCGCCGCGTGGATCAAAGGATGTTTGGTTTTCCCTCGAGTCTTTCCCACGAGGCTTTCCCACGAGCCTTTCCCACAGGGCTGTCCCACGTTCACACGTGGTGGGAGTCGATCCTCGGCTTGAACGTCAAGGCAGTGCAGGGAAAACAGGTTCCTCTGGAATGGACTGACACATCTGGGGGACTCTTGGAATGGTGGCATGACCCTGGAGTTCCTCTCGCCTTTCCTGTGGAGAGCGCCTCCTCTTGAGATGCGACGGGAACGCCGGGAATTCTTTCCCTACGAAACAGGGAAAGGATCCCTCATCTCGAGCTAGGATGCGGAAACGGGGCTCCCCTGGATGTGTGCGGGACACCACGTGCTTCCTCTCGAGTGCAGACGGGTATGTCGGGGAACTTCTTGAGTTGCAGCAAGGGTGTGAAGGACCCTTTGGAAGTTCCAGTGGTTAGATGTGATTGGCCTCGAGAAGCCTCAGCGGAAATGGGCCTCATCTCGCCTGGAGGGCAAAACCTCCTGGATTTTCTCGAGTTGCGGTATGTGCTCTCGACTTACGACGGGGACCTCAGGGACCCGCTCTGGTGGCCTCAGGACAGGCCAGTCCTATTGCGAGTTCCTCGGGGGCCTCTCGGGATTCCTCTCCTGTCGATGCCGGGGCCTAAGACCTTGTGTGGAGTCGGGGCCGGAACCTGAGGATTCCTCTCCAGTGCTGACATGGATCTTGGGGTACTTCTGGAGTCTCCCCAGGGGAGTCAGTCCTCGTCTCGAATGCGGGCATGCACTTGCGCTTTCCTCCAGAGCGGTAGCAGCAGTGTCACTCAGTCCGCCGCGTGGATCAAAGGATCTATGGTTTTCCCTCGAGTCTTTCCCCCGAGGCTTTCCCACGAGCCTTTCCCACAGGGCTGTCCCACGTGCACACGTGGTGGGAGTCGATCCTCGGCTTGAACGTCAAGGCAGTGCAGGGAAAACAGGTTCCTCTGGAATGGACTGACACATCTGGGGGACTCTTGGAATGGTGGCACGACCCTGGAGTTCCTCTCGCCTTTCCTGTGGAGAGCGCCTCCTCTTGAGATGCCACGGGAACGCCGGGAATTCTTTCCCTACGAAACAGGGAAAGGATCCCTCATCTCGAGCTAGGAGGCGGAAACGGGGCTCCCCTGGATGTGTGCGGGACACCACGTGCTTCCTCTCGAGTGGAGACGGGTATGTCGGGGAACTTCTTGAGTTGCAGCAATGGTGTGAACGACCCTTTGGAAGTTCCAGTGGTTAGATGTGATTGGCCTCGAGAAGCCTCAGCGGAAATTTGCCTCATCTCGCCTGGAGGGCAAAACCTCCTGGATTTTCTCGAGTTGCGGCAGGTGCTCTCGACTTACGACGGGGACCTCAGGGACCCGCTCTGGTGGCCTCAGGAAAGGCCAGTCCCCATGCGAGTTCCTCGGGGGCCTCTCGGGATTCCTCTCCCGTCGATGCCGGGGCCTAAGACCTTGTGTGGAGTCGGGGCCGGAACCTGAGGATTCCTCTCCAGTGCTGACATGGATCTTGGGGTACTTCTGGAGTCTCCCCAGGGGAGTCAGTCCTCGTCTCGAATGCGGGCATGCACTTGCGCTTTCCTCCAGAGTGGTAGCAGCAGTGTCACGCAGTCCGCCGCGTGGATCAAAGGATCTATGGTTTTCCCTCGAGTCTTTCCCACGAGGCTTTCCCACAGGGCTGTCCCAAGTGCACACGTGGTGGGAGTCGATCCTCGGCTTGAACGTCAAGGCAGTGAAGGGAAAACAGGTTCCTCTGGAATGGACTGACACATCTGGGGGACTCTTGGAATGGTGTCACGACCCTGGAGTTCCTCTCTCCTTTCCTGTGGAGAGCGCCTCCTCTTGAGATGTGACGGGAACGCCGGGAATTCTTTCCCTACGAATCAGGGAAAGGATCCCTCATCTCGAGCTAGGAGGCGGAAACGGGGCTCCCCTGGATGTGTGCGGGACGCACGTGCTTCCTCTCGAGTGGAGACGGGTATGTCGGGGAACTTCTTGAGTTGCAGCAAGTGTGTGAAGGACCCTTTGGAAGTTCCAGTGGTTAGACGTGATTAGCCTCGAGAAGCCTCAGCGGAAATGGGCCTCATCTCGCCTGGAGGTCAAAACCTCATGGATTTTCTCGAGTTGCGGCAGGTGCTCTCGACTTACGACGGGGACCTCAGGGACCCGCTCTGGTGGCCTCAGGAAAGGCCAGTCCCCATGCAAGTTCCTCGGGGGCCTCTCGGGATTCCTCTCCCGTCGATGCCGGGGCCTAAGACCTTGTGTGGAGTCGGGGCCGGAACCTGAGGATTCCTCTCCAGTGCTGACATGGATCTTGGGGTACTTCTGGAGTCTCCCCAGGGGAGTCAGTCCTCGTCTCGAATGCGGGCATGCATTGCGCTTTCCTCCAGAGCGGTAGCAGCAGTGTCACGCAGTCCGCCGCGTGGAGCAAAGGATCTATGGTTTTCCCTCGAGTCTTTCCCACGAGGCTTTCCCACGAGGCTTTCCCACAGGGCTGTCCCACGTGCACACGTGGTGGGAGTCGATCCTCGGCTTGAACGTCAAGGCAGTGCAGGGAAAACAGGTTCCTCTGGAATGGACTGACACATCAGGGGGACTCTTGGAATGGTGTCATGACCCTGGAGTTTCTCTCGCCTTTCCTGTGGAGAGCGCCTCCTCTTGAGATGCGACGGGAACGCCGGGAATTCTTTCCCTACGAAACAGGGAAAGGATCCCTCATCTCGAGCTAGGAGGCGGAAACGGGGCTCCCCTGGATGTGTGCGGGACACCACGTGCTTCCTCTCGAGTGCAGATGGGTATGTCGGGGAACTTCTTGAGTTGCAGCAAGGGTGTGAAGGACCCTTTGGAAGTTCCAGTGGTTAGATGTGATTGGCCTCGAGAAGCCTCAGCGGAAATGGGCCTCATCTCGCCTGGAGGGCAAAACCTCCTGGATTTTCTCGAGTTGCGGCAGGTGCTCTCGACTTATGACGGGGACCTCAGGGACCCGCTCTGGTGGCCTCAGGAAAGGCCAGTCCCCATGCGAGTTCCTCGGGGGCCTCTCGGGATTCCTCTCCCGTCGATGCCGGGGCCTAAGACCCTGTGTGGAGTCGGGGCCGGAACCTGAGGATTCCTCTCCAGTGCTTACATGGACCTTGAGGGACTTCTGGAGTCTCCCCAGGGGAGTCAGTCCTCGTCTCGAATGCGGGCATGCATTGCGCTTTCCTCCAGAGCGGTAGCAGCAGTGTCACGCAGTCCGCCGCGTGGATCAAAGGATCTATGGTTTTCCCTCGAGTCTTTCCCACGAGGCTTTCCCACGAGGCTTTCCCACAGGGCTGCGCCACGTGCACACGTGGTGGGAGTCGATCCTCGGCTTGAACGTCAAGGCAGTGCAGGGAAAACAGGTTCCTCTGGAATGGACTGACACATCTGGGGGACTCTTGGAATGGTGGCACGACCCTGGAGTTCCTCTCGCCTTTCCTGTGGAGAGCGCCTCCTCTTGAGATGCGACGGGAACGCCGGGAATTCTTTCCCTACGAAACAGGGAAAGGATCCCTCATCTCGAGGTAGGAGGCGGAAACGGGGCTCCCCTGGATGTGTACGGGAACCCACGTGCTTCCTCTCGAGTGGAGACGGGTATGTCGGGGAACTTCTTGAGTTGCAGCAATGGTGTGAAGGACCCTTTGGAAGTTCCAGTGGTTAGATGTGATTGGCCTCGAGAAGCCTCAGCGGAAATGGGCCTCATCTCGCCTGGAGGGCAAAACCTCCTGGATTTTCTCGAGTTGTGGCAGGTGCCCTCGACTTACGACGGGGACCTCAGGGACCCGCTCTGGTGGCCTCAGGAAATGCCAGTCCCCATGCGAGTTCCTCGGGGGCGTCTCGGGATTCCTCTCCCGTCGATGCCGGGGCCTAAGACCTTGTGTGGAGTCGGGGCCGGAACCTGAGGATTCCTCTCCAGTGCTGACATGGATCTTGGGGTACTTCTGGAGTCTCCCCAGGGGAGTCAGTCCTCGTCTCGAATGCGGGCATGCATTGCGCTTTCCTCCAGAGCGGTAGCAGCAGTGTCACGCCGTCCGCCGCGTGGATCAAAGGATCTATGGTATTCCCTCGAGTCTTTCCCACGAGGCTTTCCCACGAGGCTTTCCCACAGGGCTGTCCCACGTGCACACGTGGTGGGAGTCGATCCTCGGCTTGAACGTCAAGGCAGTGCAGGGAAAACAGGTTCCTCTGGAATGGACTGACACATCTGGGGGACTCTTGGAATGGTGGCACGACCCTGGAGTTCCTCTCGCCTTTCCTGTGGAGAGCGCCTCCTCTTGAGATGCGACGGGAACGCCGGGAATTCTTTCCCTACGAAACAGGGAAAGGATCCCTCATCTCGAGCTAGGAGGCGGAAACGGGGCTCCCCTGGATGTGTGCGGGACACCACGTGCTTCCTCTCGAGTGCTGACGGGTATGTCGGGGAACTTCTTGAGTTGCAGCAAGGGTGTCAAGGACCCTTTGGAAGTTCCAGTGGTTTGATGTGATTGGCCTCGAGAAGCCTCAGCGGAAATGGGCCTCATCTCGCCTGGAGGGCAAAACCTCCTGGATTTTCTCGAGTTGCGGCAGGTGCTCTCGACTTACGACGGGGACCTCAGGGAACCGCTCTGGTGGCCTCAGGAAAGGCCAGTCCCCATGCGAGTTCCTTGGGGGCGTCTCGGGATTCCTCTCCCGTCGATGCCGGGGCCTAAGACCTTGTGTGGAGTCGGGGCCAGAACCTGAGGATTCCTCTCCAGTGCTGACATGGATCTTGGGGTAATTCTGGAGTCTCGCCAGGGGAGTCAGTCCTCGTCTCGAATGCGGGCATGCACTTGCGCTTTCCTCCAGAGCGGTAGCAGCAGTGTCACGTAGTCCGCTGCGTGGATCAAAGGATCTATGGTTTTCCCTCGAGTCTTTCCCACGAGGCTTTCCCACGAGGCTTTCCCACAGGGCTGTCCCACGTGCACACGTGGTGGGAGTCGATCCTCGGCTTGAACGTCAAGGCAGTGCAGGGAAAACAGGTTCCTCTGGAATGGACTGACACATCTGGGGGACTCTTGGAATGGTGTCACGACCCTGGAGTTCCTCTCGCCTTTCCTGTTGAGAGCGCCTCCTCTTGAGATGCGACGGGAACGCCGGGAATTCTTTCCCTACGAAACAGGGAAAGGATCCCTCATCTCGAGCTAGGAGGCGGAAACGGGGCTCCCCTGGATGTGTGCGGGACCCCACGTGCTTCCTCTCGAGTGCAGACGGGTATGTCGGGGAACTTCTTGAGTTGCAGCAATGGTGTGAAGGACCCTTTGGAAGTTCCAGTGGTTAGATGTGATTGGCCTTGAGAAGCCTTAGCGGAAATGGGCCTCATCTCGCCTGGAGGGCAAAACCTCCTGGATTTTCTCGAGTTGCGGCAGGTGCTCTCGACTTACGACGGGGACCTAAGGGAAAGGCTCTGGTGGCCTCAGGAAAGGCCAGTCCCCATGCGAGTTCCTCGGGGGCGTCTCGGGATTCCTCTCCCGTCGATGCCGGGGCCTAAGACCTTGTGTGGAATCGGGGCCAGAACCTGAGGATTCCTCTCCAGTGCTGACATGGATCTTGGGGTTCTTCTGGAGTCTCCCCAGGGGAGTCAGTCCTCGTCTCGAATGCGGGCATGCATTGCGCTTTCCTCCAGAGCGGTAGCAGCAGTGTCACGCAGTCCGCCGCGTGGATCAAAGGATCTATGGTTTTCCCTCGAGTCTTTCCCACGAGGCTTTCCCACGAGGCTTTCCCACAGGGCTGTCCCACGTGCACACGTGGTGGGAGTCGATCCTCGGCTTGAACGTCAAGGCAGTGCAGGGAAAACAGGTTCCTCTGGAATGGACTGACTCATCTGGGGGACTCTTGGAATGGTGGCACGACCCTGGAGTTCCTCTCGCCTTTCCTGTGGAGAGCGCCTCCTCTTGAGATGCGACGGGAACGCCGGGAATTCTTTCCCTACGAAACAAGGAAAGGATCCCTCATCTCGAGCTAGGAGGCGGAAACGGGGCTCCCCTGGATGTGTGCGTGACCCACGTGCTTCCTCTCGAGTGCAGACGGGTATGTCGGGGAACTTCTTGAGTTGCAGCAAGGGTGTGAAGGACCCTTTGGAAGTTCAATTGGTTAGACGTGATTAGCCTCGAGAAGCCTCAGCGGAAATGGGCCTCATCTCGCCTGGAGGGCAAAACCTCCTGGATTTACTCGAGTTGCGGCAGGTGCTCTCGACTTACGACGGGGACCTCAGGGACCCGCTCTGGTGGCCTCAGGAAAGGCCAGTCCCCATGCGAGTTCCTCGGGGGCCTCTCGGGATTCCTCTCCCGTCGATGCCGGGGCCTAAAACCTTGTGTGGAGTCGGGGCCGGAACCTGAGGATTCCTCTCCAGTGCTGACATGGATCTTGGGGTACTTCTGGAGTCTCCCCAGGGGAGTCAGTCCTCGTCTCGAATGCGGGCATGCACTTGTGCTTTCCTCCAGAGCGGTAGCAGCAGTGTCACGCAGTCCGCCGCGTGGATCAAAGGATCTATGGTTTTCCCTCGAGTCTTTCCCACGAGGCTTTCCCACGAGGCTTTCCCACAGGGCTGTCCCACGTGCACACGTGGTGGGAGTGGATCCTCGGCTTGAACGTCAAGGCAGTGCAGGGAAAACAGGTTCCTCTGGAATGGACTGACACATCTGGGGGACTCTTGGAATGGTGGCACGACCCTGGAGTTCCTCTCGCCTTTCCTGTGGAGAGCGCCTCCTCTTGAGATGCGACGGGAACGCCGGGAATTCTTTCCCTACGAAACAGGGAAATGATCCCTCATCTCGAGCTAGGAGGCGGAAACGCGGCTCCCCTGGATGTGTGCGGGACACCACGTGCTTCCTCTCGAGTGGAGACGGGTATGTCGGGGAACTTCTTGAGTTGCAGCAAGGGTGTGAAGGACCCTTTGGAAGTTCCAGTGGTTAGACGTGATTAGCCTCGAGAAGCCTCAGCGGAAATGGGCCTCATCTCGCCTGGAGGGCAAAACCTCCTGGATTTTCTCGAGTTGCGGCAGGTGCTCTCGACTTACGACGGGGACCTAAGGGAAAGGCTCTGGTGGCCTCAGGAAAGGCCAGTCCCCATGCGAGTTCCTCGGGGGCGTCTCGGGATTCCTCTCCCGTCGATGCCGGGGCCTAAGACCTTGTGTGGAGTCGGGGCCGGAACCTGAGGATTCCTCTCCAGTGCTGACATGGATCTTGGGGTACTTCTGGAGTCTCCCCAGGGGAGTCAGTCCTCGTCTCGAATGCGGGCATGCACTTGCGCTTTCCTCCAGAGCGGTAGCAGCAGTGTCACGCAGTCCGCCGCGTGGATCAAAGGATGTTTGGTTTTCCCTCGAGTCTTTCCCACGAGGCTTTCCCACGAGGCTTTCCCACAGGGCTGTCCCACGTGCACACGTGGTGGGAGTCGATCCTCGGCTTGAACGTCAAGGCAGTGCAGGGAAAACAGGTTCCTCTGGAATGGACTGACACATCTGGGGGACTCTTGGAATGGTGGCATGACCCTGGAGTTCCTCTCGCCTTTCCTGTGGAGAGCGCCTCCTCTTGAGATGCGACGGGAACGCCGGGAATTCTTTCCCTACGAAACAGGGAAAGGATCCCTCATCTTGAGCTAGGAGGCGGAAACGGGGCTCCCCTGGATGTGTGCGGGACACCACGTGCTTCCTCTCGAGTGCAAACGGGTATGTTGGGGAACTTCTTGAGTTGCAGCAAGGGTGTGAAGGACCTTTTGGAAGTTCCAGTGGTTAGATGTGATTGGCCTCGAGAAGCCTCAGCGGAAATGGGGCTCATCTCGCCAGGAGGGCAAAACCTCCTGGATTTTCTCGAGTTGCGGCAGGTGCTCTCGTCTTACGACGGGGACCACAGGGAACCGCTCTGGTGGCCTCAGGAAAGGCCAGTCCCCATGCGAGTTCCTCGGGGGCGTCTCGGGATTCCTCTCCCGTCGATGCCGGGGCCTAAGACCTTGTGTGGAGTCGGGGCCTGAACCTGAGGATTCCTCTCCAGTGCTGACATGGAACTTGGGGTACTTCTGGAGTCTCCTCAGGGGAGTCAGTCCTCGTCTCGAATGCGGGCATGCACTTGCGCTTTCCTCCAGAGCGGTAGCAGCAGTGTCACGCAGTCCGCCGCGTGGATCAAAGGATCTATGGTTTTCCCTCGAGTCTTTCCCACGAGGCTTTCCCACGAGGCTTTCCCACAGGGCTGTCCCACGTGCACACGTGGTGGGAGCCGATCCTCGGCTTGAACGTCAAGGCAGTGCAGGGAAAACAGGTTCCTCTGGAATGGACTGACACATCTGGGGGACTCTTGGAATGGTGGCACGACCCTGGAGTTCCTCTCGCCTTTCCTGTGGAGAGCGCCTCCTCTTGAGATGTGACGGGAACGCCGGGAATTCTTTCCCTACGAAACAGGGAAAGGATCCCTCATCTCGAGCTAGGAGGTGGAAACGGGGCTACCCTGGATGTGTGCGGGACCCCACGTGCTTCCTCTCGAGTGGAGACGGGTATGTCCGGGAACTTCTTGAGTTGCAGCAAGGGTGTGAAGGACCCATTGGAAGTTCCAGTGGTTAGACGTGATTAGCCTCGAGAAGCCTCAGCGGAAATGGGCCTCATCTCGCCTGGAGGGCAAAACCTCGTGGATTTTCTCGTGTTGCGGCAGGTGCTCTCGACTTACGACGGGGACCTCAGGGACCCGCTCTGGTGGCCTCAGGAAAGGCCCGTCCCCATGCGAGTTCCTCGGGGGCCTCTTGGCATTACTCTCCCGTTGATGCCGGGGCCTAAGACCTTGTGTGGAGTCGGGGCCAGAACCTGAGGATTCCTCTCCAGTGCTGACATGGATCTTGGGGTACTTCTGGAGTCTCCGCAGGGGAGTCAGTCCTCGTCTCGAATGCGGGCATACACTTGCGCTTTCCTCCAGAGCGGTAGCAGCAGTGTCACGCAGTCCGCCGCGTGGATCAAAGGATCTATGGTTTTCCCTCGAGTCTTTCCCACGAGGCTTTCCCACGAGGCTTTCCCACAGGGCTGTCCCACGTGCACACGTGGTGGGAGTGGATCCTCGGCTTGAACGTCAAGGCAGTGCAGGGAAAACAGGTTCCTCTGGAATGGACTGACACATCTGGGGGACTCTTGGAATGGTGGCACGACCCTGGAGTTCCTCTCGCCTTTCCTGTGGAGAGCGCCTCCTCTTGAGTTGCGACGGGAACGTCGGGAATTCTTTCCCTACGAAACAGGGAAAGGATCCCTCATCTCGAGCTAGGAGGCGGAAACGGGGCTCCCCTGGATGTGTGCGGGACCCCACGTGCTTCCTCTCGAGTGGAGACAGGTATGTCGGGGAACTTCTTGACTTGCAGCAAGGGTGTGAAGGACCCTTTGGAAGTTCCAGTGGTTAGACGTGATTAGCCTCGAGAAGCCTCAGCGGAAATGGGCCTCATCTCGCCTGGAGGGCAAAACCTCCTGGATTTTCTCGAGTTGCGGCAGGTGCTCTCGACTTACGATGGGGACCTCAGGGACCCCCTCTGGTGGCCTCAGGAAAGGCCAGTCCCCATGCGAGTTCCTCGGGGGCCTCTTGGCATTCCTCTCCCGTTGATGCCGGGGCCTAAGACCTTGTGTGGAGTCGGGGCCGGAACCTGAGGATTCCTCTCCAGTGCTGACATGGATCTTGGGGTACTTCTGGAGTCTCCCCAGGGAAGTCAGTCCTCGTCTCGAATGCGGGCATGCACTTGCGCTTTCCTCCAGAGCGGTAGCAGCAGTGTCACGCAGTCCGCCGCGTGGATCAAAGGATCTATGGTTTTCCCTCGAGTCTTTCCCACGAGGCTTTCCCACGAGGCTTTCCCACAGGGCTGTCCCACGTGCACACGTGGTGGGAGTGGATCCTCGGCTTGAACGTCAAGGCAGTGCAGGGAAAACAGGTTCCTCTGGAATGGACTGACACATCTGGGGGACTCTTGGAATGGTGGCATGACCCTGGAGTTCCTCTCGCCTTTCCTGTGGAGAGCGCCTCCTCTTGAGATGCGACGGGAACGCCGGGAATTCTTTCCCTACGAAACAGGGAAAGGATCCCTCATCTCGAGCTAGGAGGCGGAAACGGGGCTCCCCTGGATGTGTGCGGGACCCCACGTGCTTCCTCTCGAGTGGAGACGGGTATGTCGGGGAACTTCTTGAGTTGCAGCAAGGGTGTGAAGGACCCTTTGGAAGTTCCAGTGGTTAGACGTGATTAGCCTCGAGAAGCCTCAGCGGAAATGGGCCTCATCTCGCCTGGAGGGCAAAACCTCCTGGATTTTCTCGAGTTGCGGCAGGTGCTCTCGACTTATGACGGGGACCTCAGGGACCCGCTCTGGTGGCCTCAGGAATGGCCAGTCCCCATGCGAGTTCCTCGGGGGCCTCTCGGGATTCCTCTCCCGTCGATGCCGGGGCCTAAGACCTTGTGTGGAGTCGGGGCCGGAACCTGAGGATTCCTCTGCACTGCTGACATGGATTTGAGGTCCTTCTGGAGTCTCCCCAGGGGAGTCAGTTCTCGTCTCGAATGCGGGCATGCTCTTGCGCTTTCCTCCAGAGCGGTAGCAGCAGTGTCACGCAGTCCGCCGCGTGGATCAAAGGATCTATGGTTTTCCCTCGAGTCTTTCCCACGAGGCTTTCCCACGAGGCTTTCCCACAGGGCTGTCCCACGTGCACACGTGGTGGGAGTGGATCCTCGGCTTGAACGTCAAGGCAGTGCAGGGAAAACAGGTTCCTCTGGAATGGACAGACACATCTGGGGGACTCTTGGAATGGTGGCACGACCCTGGAGTTCCTCTCGCCTTTCCTGTGGAGAGCGCCTCCTCTTGAGATGCGACGGGAACGCCGGGAATTCTTTCCCTACGAAACAGGGAAAGGATCCCTCATCTCGAGCTAGGAGGCGGAAACGGGGCTCCCCTGGATGTGTGCGGGACACCACGTGCTTCCTCTCGAGTGGAGACGGGTATGTCGCGGAACTGCTTGAGTTGCATCAAGGGTGTGAAGGACCCTTTGGAAGTTCCAGTGGTTAGACGTGATTAGCCTCGAAAAGCCTCAGCGGAAATGGGCCTCATCTCGCCTGGAGGGCAAAACCTCCTGGATTTTCTCGAGTTGCGGCAGGTGCTCTCGACTTACGATGGGGACCTCAGGGACCCGCTCTGGTGGCCTCAGGAAAGGCCAGTCCCCATGCGAGTTCCTCGGGGGCCTCTCGGGATTCCTCTCCCGTCGATGCCGGGGCCTAAGACCTTGTGTGGAGTCGGGGCCGGAACCTGAGGATTCCTCTCCAGTGCTGACATGGATCTTGGGGTACTTCTGGAGTCTCCCCAGGGGAGTCAGTCCTCGTCTCGAATGCGGGCATGCACTTGCGCTTTCCTCCAGAGCGGTAGCAGCAGTGTCACGCAGTCCGCCGCGTGGATCAAAGGATCTATGGTTTTCCCTCGAGTCTTTCCCACGAGGCTTTCCCACGAGGCTTTCCCACAGGGCTGTCCCACGTGCACACGTGGTGGGAGTGGATCCTCGGCTTGAACGTCAAGGCAGTGCAGGGAAAACAGGTTCCTCTGGAATGGACTGACACATCTGGGGGACTCTTGGAATGGTGGCACGACCCTGGAGTTCCTCTCGCCTTTCCTGTGGAGAGCGCCTCCTCTTGAGATGCTATGGGAACGCCGGGAATTCTTTCCCTACGAAACAGGGAAAGGATCCCTCATCTCGAGCTAGGAGGCGGAAACGGGTCTCCCCTGGATGTGTGCGGGACCCTCGTTCTTCCTCTCGAGTGGAGACGGGTATGTCGGGGAACTTCTTGAGTTGCAGTAAGGGTGTGAAGGACCCTTTGGAACTTCCAGTGGTTAGATGTGATTAGCCTCGAGAAGCCTCAGCGGAAATGGGCCTCATCTCGCCTGGAGGTCAAAACCTCCTGGATTTTCTCGAGTTGCGGTAGGTGCTCTGGACTTACGACGGGGACCTCTGGGACCCGCTCTGGTGGCCTCAGGAAAGGCCAGTCCACATGCGAGTTCCTCGGGGGCCTATCGGGATTCCTCTCCCGTCGATGCCGGGTCCTAAGACCTTGTGTGGAGTCGGGGCCGGAACCTGAGGATTCCTCTCCAGTGCTGACATGGATCTTGGGGTACTTCTGGAGTCTCCCCAGGGGAGTCAGTCCTCGTCTCGAATGCGGGCATGCACTTGCGATTTCCTCCAGAGCGGTAGCAGCAGTGTCACGCAGTCCGCCGCGTGGATCAAAGGATCTATGGTTTTCCCTCGAGTCTTTCCCACGAGGCTTTCCCACGAGGCTTTCCCACAGGGCTGTCCCACGTGCACACGTGGTGGGAGTCGATCCTCGGCTTGAACGTCAAGGCAGTGCAGGGAAAACAGGTTCCTCTGGAATGGACTGACACATCTGGGGGACTCTTGGAATGGTGGCACGACCCTGGAGTTCCTCTCGCCTTTCCTGTGGAGAGCGCCTCCTCTTGAGATGCTATGGGAACGCCGGGAATTCTTTCCCTACGAAACAGGGAAAGGATCCCTCATCTCGAGCTAGGAGGCTGAAACGGGGCTCCCCTGGATGTGTGCGGGACCCCACGTGCTTCCTCTCGAGTGGAGACAGGTATGTCGGGGAACTTCTTGAGTTGCAGCAAGGGTGTGAATGACCCTTTGGAAGTTCCAGCGGTTAGATGTGATTAGCCTCGAGAAGCCTCAGCGGAAATGTGCCTCATCTCGCCTGGAGGGCAAAACCTCCTGGATTTTCTCGAGTTGCGGCAGGTGCTCTCGACTTACGATGGAGACCTCAGGGACCCCCTCTGGTGGCCTCAGGAAAGGCCAGTCCCCATGCGAGTTCCTCGGGGGCCTCTTGGCATTCCTCTCCCGTGGATGCCGGGGCCTAAGACCTTGTGTGGAGTCGGGGCCGGAACCTGAGGATTCCTCTCCAGTGCTGACATGGATCTTGGGGTACTTCTGGAGTCTCCCCAGGGGAGTCAGTCCTCGTCTCGAATGCGGGCATGCACTTGCGCTTTCCTCCAGAGCGGTAGCAGCAGTGTCACGCAGTTCGCCGCGTGGATAAAAGGATCTATGGTTTTCCCTCGAGTCTTTCCCACGAGGCTTTCCCACGAGGCTTTCCCACAGGGCTGTCCCACGTGCACACGTGGTGGGAGTGGATCCTCGGCTTGAACGTCAAGGCAGTGCAGGGAAAACAGGTTCCTCTGGAATGGACTGACACATCTGGGGGACTCTTGGAATGGTGGCATGACCCTGGAGTTCCTCTCGCCTTTCCTGTGGAGAGCGCCTCCTCTTGAGATGCGACGGGAACGCCGGGAATTCTTTCCCTACGAAACAGGGAAAGGATCCCTCATCTCGAGCTAGGAGGCGGAAACGGGGCTCCCCTGGATGTGTGCGGGACCCCACGTGCTTCCTCTCGAGTGGAGACGGGTATGTCGGGGAACTTCTTTAGTTGCAGCAAGGGTGTGAAGGACCCTTTGGAAGTTCCAGTGGTTAGACGTGATTAGCCTCGAGAAGCCTCAGCGGAAATGGGCCTCATCTCGCCTGGAGGGCAAAACCTCCTGGATTTTCTCGAGTTGCGGCAGGTGCTCTCGACTTATGACGGGGACCTCAGGGACCCGCTCTGGTGGCCTCAGGAATGGCCAGTCCCCATGCGAGTTCCTCGGGGGCCTCTCGGGATTCCTCTCCCGTCGATGCCGGGGCCTAAGACCTTGTGTGGAGTCGGGGCCGGAACCTGAGGATTCCTCTGCACTGCTGACATGGATTTGAGGTACTTCTGGAGTCTCCCCAGGGGAGTCAGTCCTCGTCTCGAATGCGGGCATGCTCTTGCGCTTTCCTCCAGAGCGGTAGCAGCAGTGTCACGCAGTCAGTCGCGTGGATCAAAGGATCTATGGTTTTCCCTCGAGTCTTTCCCACGAGGCTTTCCCACGAGGCTTTCACACAGGGCTGTCCCACGTGCACACGTGGTGGGAGTCGATCCTCGGCTTGAACGTCAAGGCAGTGCAGGGAAAACAGGTTCCTCTGGAATGGACAGACACATCTGGGGGACTCTTGGAATGGTGGCACGACCCTGGAGTTCCTCTCGCCTTTCCTGTGGAGAGCGCCTCCTCTTGAGATGCGACGGGAACGCCGGGAATTCTTTCCCTACGAAACAGGGAAAGGATCCCTCATCTCGAGCTAGGAGGCGGAAACGGGGCTCCCCTGGATGTGTGCGGGACCCCACGTGCTTCCTCTCGAGTGGAGACGGGTATGTCGCGGAACTGCTTGAGTTGCATCAAGGGTGTGAAGGACCCTTTGGAAGTTCCAGTGGTTAGACGTGATTAGCCTCGAGAAGCCTCAGCGGAAATGGGCCTCATCTCGCCTGGAGGGCAAAACCTCCTGGATTTTCTCGAGTTGCGGCAGGTGCTCTCGACTTACGACGGGGACCTCAGGGACCCGCTCTGGTGGCCTCAGGAAAGGCCAGTCCCCATGCGAGTTCCTCGGGGGCCTCTCGGGATTCCTCTCCCGTCGATGCCGGGGCCTAAGACCTTGTGTGGAGTCGGGGCCGGAACCTGAGGATTCCTCTCCAGTGCTGACATGGATCTTGGGGTACTTCTGGAGTCTCCCCAGGGGAGTCAGTCCTCGTCTCGAATGCGGGCATGCACTTGCGCTTTCCTCCAGAGCGGTAGCAGCAGTGTCACGCAGTCCGCCGCGTGGATCAAAGGATCTATGGTTTTCCCTCGAGTCTTTCCCACGAGGCTTTCCCACGAGGCTTTCCCACAGGGCTGTCCCACGTGCACACGTGGTGGGAGTGGATCCTCGGCTTGAACGTCAAGGCAGTGCAGGGAAAACAGGTTCCTCTGGAATGGACTGACACATCTGGGGGACTCTTGGAATGGTGGCACAACCCTGGAGTTCCTCTCGCCTTTCCTGTGGAGAGCGCCTCCTCTTGAGATGCTATGGGAACGCCGGGAATTCTTTCCCTACGAAACAGGGAAAGGATCCCTCATCTCGAGCTAGGAGGCGGAAACGGGTCTCCCCTGGATGTGTGCGGGACCCTCGTGCTTCCTCTCGAGTGGAGACGGGTATGTCGGGGAACTTCTTGAGTTGCAGTAAGGGTGTGAAGGACCCTTTGGAACTTCCAGTGGTTAGATGTGATTAGCCTCGAGAAGCCTCAGCGGAAATGGGCCTCATCTCGCCTGGAGGTCAAAACCTCGTGGATTTCCTCGAGTTGCGGTAGGTGCTCTGGACTTACGACGGGGACCTCGGGGACCCGCTCTGGTGGCCTCAGGAAAGGCCAGTCCACATGCGAGTTCCTCGGGGGCCTCTCGGGATTCCTCTCCCGTCGATGCCGGGTCCTAAGACCTTGTGTGGAGTCGGGGCCGGAACCTGAGGATTCCTCTCCAGTGCTGACATGGATCTTGGGGTACTTCTGGAGTCTCCCCAGGGGAGTCAGTCCTCGTCTCGAATGCGGGCATGCACTTGCGCTTTCCTCCAGAGCGGTAGCAGCAGTGTCACGCAGTCCGCCGCGTGGATCAAAGGATCTATGCTTTTCCCTCGAGTCTTTCCCACGAGGCTTTCCCACGAGGCTTTCCCACAGGGCTGTCCCACGTGCACACGTGGTGGGAGTCGATCCTCGGCTTGAACGTCAAGGCAGTGCAGGGAAAACAGGTTCCTCTGGAATGGACTGACACATCTGGGGGACTCTTGTAATGGTGGCACGACCCTGGAGTTCCTCTCGCCTTTCCTGTGGAGAGCGCCTCCTCTTGAGATGCGACGGGAACGCCGGGAATTCTTTCCCTACGAAACAGGGAAAGGATCCCTCATCTCGAGCTAGGAGGCGGAAACGGGGCTCCCCTGGATGTGTGCGGGACCCCACGTGCTTCCTCTCGAGTGGAGACGGGTATGTCGGGGAACTTCTTGAGTTGCAGCAAGGGTGTGAAGGACCCTTTGGAACTTCCAGTGGTTAGATGTGATTGGCCTCGAGAAGCCTCAGAGGAAATGGGCCTCATCTCGCCTGGAGGGCAAAACCTCCTGGATTTTCTCGAGTTGCGGCATGTGCTCTCGACTTACGACGGGGACCTCGGGGACCCGCTCTGGTGGCCTCAGGAAAGGCCAGTCCCCATGCGAGTTCCACGGGGGCCGCTCGGGATTCCTCTCCCATCGATGCCGGGGCCTAAGACCTTGTGTGGAGTCGGGGCCGGAACCTGAGGATTCCTCTCCAGTGCTGACATGGATCTTGGGGTACTTCTGGAGTCTCCCCAGGGGAGTCAGTCCTCGTCTCGAATGCGGGCATGCACTTGCGCTTTCCTCCAGAGCGGTAGCAGCAGTGTCACGCAGTCCGCCGCGTGGATCAAAGGATCTATGGTTTTCCCTCGAGCTTTCCCACGAGGCTTTCCCACGAGGCTTTCCCACAGGGCTGTCCCACGTGCACACGTGGTGGGAGTCGATCCTCGGCTTGAACGTCAAGGCAGTGCAGGGAAAACAGATTCCTCTGGAATGGACTGACACATCTGGGGGACTCTTGGAATGGTGCCACGACCCTGGAGTTCCTCTAGCCTTTCCTGTGGAGAGCGCCACCTCTTGAGATGCGACGGGAACGACGGGAATTCTTTCCCTACGAAACAGGGAAAGGATCCCTCATCTCGAGCTAGGAGGCGGAAACGGGGCTCCCCTGGATGTGTGCGGGACCCCACGTGCTTCCTCTCGAGTGGAGACGGGTATGTCGCGGAACTGCTTGAGTTGCAGCAAGGGTGTAAGGACCCTTTGGAAGTTCCAGTGGTTAGATGTGATTAGCCTCGACAAGCCTCAGCGGAAATGGGCCTCATCTCTCCTGGAGGGCAAAACCTCCTGGATTTTCTCGAGTTGCGGCAGGTGCTCTCGACTTACGATGGGGACCTCAGGGACCCGCCCTGGTGGCCTCAGGAAAGGCCAGTCCCCATGCGAGTTCCTCGGGGGCCTCTCGGCATTCTTCTCCCGTCGATGCCGGGGCCTAAGACCTTGTGTGGAGTCGGGGCCGGAACCTGAGGATTCCTCTCTAGTGCTGACATGGATCTTGGGGTACTTCTGGAGTCTCCCAGGGGAGTCAGTCCTCGTCTCGAATGCGGGCATGCACTTGCGCTTTCCTCCAGAGCGGTAGCAGCAGTGTCACGCAGTCCGCCACGTGGATCAAAGGATCTATGGTTTTCCCTCGAGTCTTTCCCACGAGGCTTTCCCACGAGGCTTTCCCACAGGGCTGTCCCACGTGCACACGTGGTGGGAGTCGATCCTCGGCTTGAACGTCAAGGCAGTGCAGGGAAAACAGGTTCCTCTGGAATGGACTGACACATCTGGGGGACTCTTGGAATGGTGGCACGACCCTGGAGTTCCTCTTGCCTTTCCTGTGGAGAGCGGCTCCTCTTGAGATGCAACGGGAACGCCGGGAATTCTTTCCCTACGAAACAGGGAAAGGATCCCTCATCTCGAGCTAGGAGGCGGAAACGGGTCTCCCCTGGATGTGTGCGGGACGCTCGTGCTTCCTCTCGAGTGGAGACGGGTATGTCGGGGAACTTCTTGAGTTGCAGTAAGGGTGTGAAGGACCCTTTGGAAGTTCCAGTGGTTAGATGTGATTAGCCTCGAGAAGCCTCAGCGGAAATGGGCCTCATCTCGCCTGGAGGTCAAAACCTCCTGGATTTTCTCGAGTTGGGGTAGGTGCTCTGGACTTACGAAGGGGACCTCGGGGACCCGCTCTGGTGGCCTCAGGAAAGGCCAGTCCACATGCGAGTTCCTCGGGGGCCTCTCGGGATTCCTCTCCCGTCGATACCGGGTCCTAAGACCTTGTGTGGAGTTGGGGCCGGAACCTGAGGATTCCTCTCCAGTGCTGACATGGATCTTGGGGTACTTCTGGAGTCTCCCCAGGGGAGTCAGTCCTCGTCTCGAATGCGGGCATGCACTTGCGCTTTCCTCCAGAGCGGTAGCAGCAGTGTCACGCAGTCCGCCGCGTGGATCACAGGATCTATGGTTTTCCCTCGAGTCTTTCCCACGAGGCTTTCCCACGAGGCTTTCCCACAGGGCTGTCCCACGTGCACACGTGGTGGGAGTCGATCCTCGGCTTGAACGTCAAGGCAGTGCAGGGAAAACAGGTTCCTCTGGAATGGACTGACACATCTGGGGGATTCTTGGAATGGTGGCACGACCCTGGAGTTCCTCTCGCCTTTCCTGTGGAGAGCGCCTCCTCTTGAGATGCGACGGGAACGCCGGGAATTCTTTCCCTACGAAACAGGGAAAGGATCCCTCATCTCGAGCTAGGAGGCGGAAACGGGGCTCCCCTGGATGTGTGCGGGACACCACGTGCTTCCTCTCGAGTGGAGATGGGTATGTCGGGGAACTTCTTGAGTTGCAGCAAGGGTGTGAAGGACCCTTTGGAAGTTCCAGTGGTTAGACGTGATTGTCCTCGAGAAGCCTCGGCGGAAATGGGCCTCATCTCGCCTGGAGGGCAAAACCTCCTGGATTTTCTCGAGTTGCGGCAGGTGCTCTCGACTTACGACGGGGACCTCAGGGACCCGCTCTGGTGGCCTCAGGAAAGGCCAGTCCCCATGCGAGTTCCTCGGGGGCCTCTCGGGATTCCTCTCCCGTCGATGCCGGGGCCTAAGACCTTGTGTGGAGTCGGGGCCGGAACCTGAGGATTCCTCTCCAGTGCTGACATGGATCTTGGGGTACTTCTGGAGTCTCCCCAGGGGAGTCAGTCCTCGTCTCGAATGCGGGCATGCACTTGCGCTTTCCTCCAGAGCGGTAGCAGCAGTGTCACGCAGTCCGCCGCGTGGATCAAAGGATCTATGGTTTTCCCTCGAGTCTTTCCCACGAGGCTTTCCCACGAGGCTTTCCCACAGGGCTGTCCCACGTGCACACGTGGTGGGAGTCGATCCTCGGCTTGAACGTCAAGGCAGTGCAGGGAAAACAGGTTCCTCTGGAATGGACTGACACATCTGGGGGACTCTTGGAATGGTGGCACGACCCTGGAGTTCCTCTCGCTTTCCTGTGGAGAGCGCCTCCTCTTGAGATGCGACGGGAACGCCGGGAATTCTTTCCCTACGAAACAGGGAAAGGATCCCTCATCCTGAGCTAGGAGGCGGAAACGCGTCTCCCCTGGATGTGTGCGGGACCCACGTGCTTCCTCTCGAGTGGAGACGGGTATGTCGGGGAACTTCTAGAGTTGCAGCAAGGGTGTGAAGGACCCTTTGGAAGTTCCAGTGGTTAGACGTGATTAGCCTCGAGAAGCCTCAGCGGAAATGGGCCTCATCTCGCCTGGAGGGCAAAACCTCCTGGATTTTCTCGAGTTGCGGCAGGTGCTCTCGACTTACGACGGGGACCTCAGGGACCCGCTCTGGTCGCCTCAGGAAAGGCCAGTCCCCATGCGAGTTCCTCGGGGGCCTCTCGGGATTCCTCTCCCGTCGATGCCGGGGCCTAAGACCTTGTGTGGAGTCGGGGCCGGAACCTGAGGATTCCTCTCCAGTGCTGACATGGATCTTGGGGTACTTCTGGAGTCTCCCCAGGGGAGTCAGTCCTCGTCTCGAATGCGGGCATGCACTTGCGCTTTCCTCCAGAGCGGTAGCAGCAGTGTCACGCAGTCCGCCGCGTGGATCAAAGGATCTATGGTTTTCCCTCGAGTCTTTCCCACGAGGCTTTCCCACGAGGCTTTCCCACAGGGCTGTCCCACGTGCACACGTGGTGGGAGTCGATCCTCGGCTTGAACGTCAAGGCAGTGCAGGGAAAACAGGTTCCTCTGGAATGGACTGACACATCTGGGGGACTCTTGGAATGGTGGCACGACCCTGGAGTTCCTCTCGCCTTTCCTGTGGAGAGCGCCTCCTCTTGAGATGCGACGGGAACGCCGGGAATTCTTTCCCTACGAAACAGGGAAAGGATCCCTCATCTAGAGCTAGGAGGCGGAAACGCGTCTCCCCTGGATGTGTGCGGGACCCACGTGCTTCCTCTCGAGTGGAGACGGGTATGTCGGGGAACTTCTAGAGTTGCAGCAAGGGTGTGAAGGACCCTTTGGAAGTTCCAGTGGTTAGACGTGATTGTCCTCGAGAAGCCTCAGCGGAAATGGGCCTCATCTCGCCTGGAGGGCAAAACCTCCTGGATTTTCTCGAGTTGCGGCAGGTGCTCTCGACTTACGACGGGGACCTCAGGGACCCGCTCTGGTGGCCTCAGGAAAGGCCAGTCCCCATGCGAGTTCCTCGGGGGCCTCTCGGGATTCCTCTCCCGTCGATGCCGGGGCCTAAGACCTTGTGTGGAGTCGGGGCCGGAACCTGAGGATTCCTCTCCAGTGCTGACATGGATCTTGGGGTACTTCTGGAGTCTCCCCAGGGGAGTCAGTCCTCGTCTCGAATGCGGGCATGCACTTGCGCTTTCCTCCAGAGCGGTAGCAGCAGTGTCACGCAGTCCGCCGCGTGGATCAAAGGATCTATGGTTTTCCCTCGAGTCTTTCCCACGAGGCTTTCCCACGAGGCTTTCCCACAGGGCTGTCCCACGTGCACACGTGGTGGGAGTCGATCCTCGGCTTGAACGTCAAGGCAGTGCAGGGAAAACAGGTTCCTCTGGAATGGACTGACACATCTGGGGGACTCTTGGAATGGTGGCACGACCCTGGAGTTCCTCTCGCCTTTCCTGTGGAGAGCGCCTCCTCTTGAGATGCGACGGGAACGCCGGGAATTCTTTCCCTACGAAACAGGGAAAGGATCCCTCATCTCGAGCTAGGAGGCGGAAACGCGTCTCCCCTGGATGTGTGCGGGACCCACGTGCTTCCTCTCGAGTGGAGACGGGTATGTCGGGGAACTTCTAGAGTTGCAGCAAGGGTGTGAAGGACCCTTTGGAAGTTCCAGTGGTTAGACGTGATTAGCCTCGAGAAGCCTCAGCGGAAATGGGCCTCATCTCGCCTGGAGGGCAAAACCTCCTGGATTTTCTCGAGTTGCGGCAGGTGCTCTCGACTTACGACGGGGACCTCAGGGACCCGCTCTGGTCGCCTCAGGAAAGGCCAGTCCCCATGCGAGTTCCTCGGGGGCCTCTCGGGATTCCTCTCCCGTCGATGCCGGGGCCTAAGACCTTGTGTGGAGTCGGGGCCGGAACCTGAGGATTCCTCTCCAGTGCTGACATGGATCTTGGGGTACTTCTGGAGTCTCCCCAGGGGAGTCAGTCCTCGTCTCGAATGCGGGCATGCACTTGCGCTTTCCTCCAGAGCGGTAGCAGCAGTGTCACGCAGTCCGCCGCGTGGATCAAAGGATCTATGGTTTTCCCTCGAGTCTTTCCCACGAGGCTTTCCCACGAGGCTTTCCCACAGGGCTGTCCCACGTGCACACGTGGTGGGAGCCGATCCTCGGCTTGAACGTCAAGGCAGTGCAGGGAAAACAGGTTCCTCTGGAATGGACTGACACATCTGGGGGACTCTTGGAATGGTGGCACGACCCTGGAGTTCCTCTCGCCTTTCCTGTGGAGAGCGCCTCCTCTTGAGATGTGACGGGAACGCCGGGAATTCTTTCCCTACGAAACAGGGAAATGATCCCTCATCTCGAGCTAGGAGGTGGAAACGGGGCTACCCTGGATGTGTGCGGGACCCCACGTGCTTCCTCTCGAGTGGAGACGGGTATGTCCGGGAACTTCTTGAGTTGCAGCAAGGGTGTGAAGGACCCATTGGAAGTTCCAGTGGTTAGACGTGATTAGCCTCGAGAAGCCTCAGCGGAAATGGGCCTCATCTCGCCTGGAGGGCAAAACCTCGTGGATTTTCTCGTGTTGCGGCAGGTGCTCTCGACTTACGACGGGGACCTCAGGGACCCGCTCTGGTGGCCTCAGGAAAGGCCCGTCCCCATGCGAGTTCCTCGGGGGCCTCTTGGCATTACTCTCCCGTTGATGCCGGGGCCTAAGACCTTGTGTGGAGTCGGGGCCAGAACCTGAGGATTCCTCTCCAGTGCTGACATGGATCTTGGGGTACTTCTGGAGTCTCCGCAGGGGAGTCAGTCCTCGTCTCGAATGCGGGCATACACTTGCGCTTTCCTCCAGAGCGGTAGCAGCAGTGTCACGCAGTCCGCCGCGTGGATCAAAGGATCTATGGTTTTCCCTCGAGTCTTTCCCACGAGGCTTTCCCACGAGGCTTTCCCACAGGGCTGTCCCACGTGCACACGTGGTGGGAGTCGATCCTCGGCTTGAACGTCAAGGCAGTGCAGGGAAAACAGGTTCCTCTGGAATGGACTGACACATCTGGGG
This sequence comes from Ovis canadensis, assembly GCF_042477335.2. Lineage (NCBI taxonomy): Eukaryota > Metazoa > Chordata > Mammalia > Artiodactyla > Bovidae > Ovis > Ovis canadensis. The sequence continues at coordinate 8,585,091 of NC_091260.1, forward strand.
GACTCTTGGAATGGTGGCACGACCCTGGAGTTCCTCTCGCCTTTCCTGTGGAGAGCGCCTCCTCTTGAGTTGCGACGGGAACGTCGGGAATTCTTTCCCTACGAAACAGGGAAAGGATCCCTCATCTCGAGCTAGGAGGCGGAAACGGGGCTCCCCTGGATGTGTGCGGGACCCCACGTGCTTCCTCTCGAGTGGAGACAGGTATGTCGGGGAACTTCTTGACTTGCAGCAAGGGTGTGAAGGACCCTTTGGAAGTTCCAGTGGTTAGACGTGATTAGCCTCGAGAAGCCTCAGCGGAAATGGGCCTCATCTCGCCTGGAGGGCAAAACCTCCTGGATTTTCTCGAGTTGCGGCAGGTGCTCTCGACTTACGATGGGGACCTCAGGGACCCCCTCTGGTGGCCTCAGGAAAGGCCAGTCCCCATGCGAGTTCCTCGGGGGCCTCTTGGCATTCCTCTCCCGTTGATGCCGGGGCCTAAGACCTTGTGTGGAGTCGGGGCCGGAACCTGAGGATTCCTCTCCAGTGCTGACATGGATCTTGGGGTACTTCTGGAGTCTCCCCAGGGAAGTCAGTCCTCGTCTCGAATGCGGGCATGCACTTGCGCTTTCCTCCAGAGCGGTAGCAGCAGTGTCACGCAGTCCGCCGCGTGGATCAAAGGATCTATGGTTTTCCCTCGAGTCTTTCCCACGAGGCTTTCCCACGAGGCTTTCCCACAGGGCTGTCCCACGTGCACACGTGGTGGGAGTGGATCCTCGGCTTGAACGTCAAGGCAGTGCAGGGAAAACAGGTTCCTCTGGAATGGACTGACACATCTGGGGGACTCTTGGAATGGTGGCATGACCCTGGAGTTCCTCTCGCCTTTCCTGTGGAGAGCGCCTCCTCTTGAGATGCGACGGGAACGCCGGGAATTCTTTCCCTACGAAACAGGGAAAGGATCCCTCATCTCGAGCTAGGAGGCGGAAACGGGGCTCCCCTGGATGTGTGCGGGACCCCACGTGCTTCCTCTCGAGTGGAGACGGGTATGTCGGGGAACTTCTTGAGTTGCAGCAAGGGTGTGAAGGACCCTTTGGAAGTTCCAGTGGTTAGACGTGATTAGCCTCGAGAAGCCTCAGCGGAAATGGGCCTCATCTCGCCTGGAGGGCAAAACCTCCTGGATTTTCTCGAGTTGCGGCAGGTGCTCTCGACTTATGACGGGGACCTCAGGGACCCGCTCTGGTGGCCTCAGGAATGGCCAGTCCCCATGCGAGTTCCTCGGGGGCCTCTCGGGATTCCTCTCCCGTCGATGCCGGGGCCTAAGACCTTGTGTGGAGTCGGGGCCGGAACCTGAGGATTCCTCTGCACTGCTGACATGGATTTGAGGTCCTTCTGGAGTCTCCCCAGGGGAGTCAGTTCTCGTCTCGAATGCGGGCATGCTCTTGCGCTTTCCTCCAGAGCGGTAGCAGCAGTGTCACGCAGTCCGCCGCGTGGATCAAAGGATCTATGGTTTTCCCTCGAGTCTTTCCCACGAGGCTTTCCCACGAGGCTTTCCCACAGGGCTGTCCCACGTGCACACGTGGTGGGAGTGGATCCTCGGCTTGAACGTCAAGGCAGTGCAGGGAAAACAGGTTCCTCTGGAATGGACAGACACATCTGGGGGACTCTTGGAATGGTGGCACGACCCTGGTGTTCCTCTCGCCTTTCCTGTGGAGAGCGCCTCCTCTTGAGATGCGACGGGAACGCCGGGAATTCTTTCCCTACGAAACAGGGAAAGGATCCCTCATCTCGAGCTAGGAGGCGGAAACGGGGCTCCCCTGGATGTGTGCGGGACACCACGTGCTTCCTCTCGAGTGGAGACGGGTATGTCGCGGAACTGCTTGAGTTGCATCAAGGGTGTGAAGGACCCTTTGGAAGTTCCAGTGGTTAGACGTGATTAGCCTCGAGAAGCCTCAGCGGAAATGGGCCTCATCTCGCCTGGAGGGCAAAACCTCCTGGATTTTCTCGAGTTGCGGCAGGTGCTCTCGACTTACGATGGGGACCTCAGGGACCCGCTCTGGTGGCCTCAGGAAAGGCCAGTCCCCATGCGAGTTCCTCGGGGGCCTCTCGGGATTCCTCTCCCGTCGATGCCGGGGCCTAAGACCTTGTGTGGAGTCGGGGCCGGAACCTGAGGATTCCTCTCCAGTGCTGACATGGATCTTGGGGTACTTCTGGAGTCTCCCCAGGGGAGTCAGTCCTCGTCTCGAATGCGGGCATGCACTTGCGCTTTCCTCCAGAGCGGTAGCAGCAGTGTCACGCAGTCCGCCGCGTGGATCAAAGGATCTATGGTTTTCCCTCGAGTCTTTCCCACGAGGCTTTCCCACGAGGCTTTCCCACAGGGCTGTCCCACGTGCACACGTGGTGGGAGTGGATCCTCGGCTTGAACGTCAAGGCAGTGCAGGGAAAACAGGTTCCTCTGGAATGGACTGACACATCTGGGGGACTCTTGGAATGGTGGCACGACCCTGGAGTTCCTCTCGCCTTTCCTGTGGAGAGCGCCTCCTCTTGAGATGCTATGGGAACGCCGGGAATTCTTTTCCTACGAAACAGGGAAAGGATCCCTCATCTCGAGCTAGGAGGCGGAAACGGGTCTCCCCTGGATGTGTGCGGGACCCTCGTTCTTCCTCTCGAGTGGAGACGGGTATGTCGGGGAACTTCTTGAGTTGCAGTAAGGGTGTGAAGGACCCTTTGGAACTTCCAGTGGTTAGACGTGATTAGCCTCGAGAAGCCTCAGCGGAAATGGGCCTCATCTCGCCTGGAGGTCAAAACCTCCTGGATTTTCTCGAGTTGCGGTAGGTGCTCTGGACTTACGACGGGGACCTCGGGGACCCGCTCTGGTGGCCTCAGGAAAGGCCAGTCCACATGCGAGTTCCTCGGGGGCCTCTCGGGATTCCTCTCCCGTCGATGCCGGGTCCTAAGACCTTGTGTGGAGTCGGGGCCGGAACCTGAGGATTCCTCTCCAGTGCTGACATGGATCTTGGGGTACTTCTGGAGTCTCCCCAGGGGAGTCAGTCCTCGTCTCGAATGCGGGCATGCACTTGCGATTTCCTCCAGAGCGGTAGCAGCAGTGTCACGCAGTCCGCCGCGTGGATCAAAGGATCTATGGTTTTCCCTCGAGTCTTTCCCACGAGGCTTTCCCACGAGGCTTTCCCACAGGGCTGTCCCACGTGCACACGTGGTGGGAGTCGATCCTCGGCTTGAACGTCAAGGCAGTGCAGGGAAAACAGGTTCCTCTGGAATGGACTGACACATCTGGGGGACTCTTGGAATGGTGGCACGACCCTGGAGTTCCTCTCGCCTTTCCTGTGGAGAGCGCCTCCTCTTGAGATGCTATGGGAACGCCGGGAATTCTTTCCCTACGAAACAGGGAAAGGATCCCTCATCTCGAGCTAGGAGGCTGAAACGGGGCTCCCCTGGATGTGTGCGGGACCCCACGTGCTTCCTCTCGAGTGGAGACAGGTATGTCGGGGAACTTCTTGAGTTGCAGCAAGGGTGTGAATGACCCTTTGGAAGTTCCAGCGGTTAGATGTGATTAGCCTCGAGAAGCCTCAGCGGAAATGTGCCTCATCTCGCCTGGAGGGCAAAACCTCCTGGATTTTCTCGAGTTGCGGCAGGTGCTCTCGACTTACGATGGAGACCTCAGGGACCCCCTCTGGTGGCCTCAGGAAAGGCCAGTCCCCATGCGAGTTCCTCGGGGGCCTCTTGGCATTCCTCTCCCGTGGATGCCGGGGCCTAAGACCTTGTGTGGAGTCGGGGCCGGAACCTGAGGATTCCTCTCCAGTGCTGACATGGATCTTGGGGTACTTCTGGAGTCTCCCCAGGGGAGTCAGTCCTCGTCTCGAATGCGGGCATGCACTTGCGCTTTCCTCCAGAGCGGTAGCAGCAGTGTCACGCAGTTCGCCGCGTGGATAAAAGGATCTATGGTTTTCCCTCGAGTCTTTCCCACGAGGCTTTCCCACGAGGCTTTCCCACAGGGCTGTCCCACGTGCACACGTGGTGGGAGTGGATCCTCGGCTTGAACGTCAAGGCAGTGCAGGGAAAACAGGTTCCTCTGGAATGGACTGACACATCTGGGGGACTCTTGGAATGGTGGCATGACCCTGGAGTTCCTCTCGCCTTTCCTGTGGAGAGCGCCTCCTCTTGAGATGCGACGGGAACGCCGGGAATTCTTTCCCTACGAAACAGGGAAAGGATCCCTCATCTCGAGCTAGGAGGCGGAAACGGGGCTCCCCTGGATGTGTGCGGGACCCCACGTGCTTCCTCTCGAGTGGAGACGGGTATGTCGGGGAACTTCTTGAGTTGCAGCAAGGGTGTGAAGGACCCTTTGGAAGTTCCAGTGGTTAGACGTGATTAGCCTCGAGAAGCCTCAGCGGAAATGGGCCTCATCTCGCCTGGAGGGCAAAACCTCCTGGATTTTCTCGAGTTGCGGCAGGTGCTCTCGACTTATGACGGGGACCTCAGGGACCCGCTCTGGTGGCCTCAGGAATGGCCAGTCCCCATGCGAGTTCCTCGGGGGCCTCTCGGGATTCCTCTCCCGTCGATGCCGGGGCCTAAGACCTTGTGTGGAGTCGGGGCCGGAACCTGAGGATTCCTCTGCACTGCTGACATGGATTTGAGGTACTTCTGGAGTCTCCCCAGGGGAGTCAGTCCTCGTCTCGAATGCGGGCATGCTCTTGCGCTTTCCTCCAGAGCGGTAGCAGCAGTGTCACGCAGTCAGTCGCGTGGATCAAAGGATCTATGGTTTTCCCTCGAGTCTTTCCCACGAGGCTTTCCCACGAGGCTTTCACACAGGGCTGTCCCACGTGCACACGTGGTGGGAGTCGATCCTCGGCTTGAACGTCAAGGCAGTGCAGGGAAAACAGGTTCCTCTGGAATGGACAGACACATCTGGGGGACTCTTGGAATGGTGGCACGACCCTGGAGTTCCTCTCGCCTTTCCTGTGGAGAGCGCCTCCTCTTGAGATGCGACGGGAACGCCGGGAATTCTTTCCCTACGAAACAGGGAAAGGATCCCTCATCTCGAGCTAGGAGGCGGAAACGGGGCTCCCCTGGATGTGTGCGGGACCCTCGTGCTTCCTCTCGAGTGGAGACGGGTATGTCGGGGAACTTCTTGAGTTGCAGTAAGGGTGTGAAGGACCCTTTGGAACTTCCAGTGGTTAGATGTGATTAGCCTCGAGAAGCCTCAGCGGAAATGGGCCTCATCTCGCCTGGAGGTCAAAACCTCGTGGATTTCCTCGAGTTGCGGTAGGTGCTCTGGACTTACGACGGGGACCTCGGGGACCCGCTCTGGTGGCCTCAGGAAAGGCCAGTCCACATGCGAGTTCCTCGGGGGCCTCTCGGGATTCCTCTCCCGTCGATGCCGGGTCCTAAGACCTTGTGTGGAGTCGGGGCCGGAACCTGAGGATTCCTCTCCAGTGCTGACATGGATCTTGGGGTACTTCTGGAGTCTCCCCAGGGGAGTCAGTCCTCGTCTCGAATGCGGGCATGCACTTGCGCTTTCCTCCAGAGCGGTAGCAGCAGTGTCACGCAGTCCGCCGCGTGGATCAAAGGATCTATGCTTTTCCCTCGAGTCTTTCCCACGAGGCTTTCCCACGAGGCTTTCCCACAGGGCTGTCCCACGTGCACACGTGGTGGGAGTCGATCCTCGGCTTGAACGTCAAGGCAGTGCAGGGAAAACAGGTTCCTCTGGAATGGACTGACACATCTGGGGGACTCTTGTAATGGTGGCACGACCCTGGAGTTCCTCTCGCCTTTCCTGTGGAGAGCGCCTCCTCTTGAGATGCGACGGGAACGCCGGGAATTCTTTCCCTACGAAACAGGGAAAGGATCCCTCATCTCGAGCTAGGAGGCGGAAACGGGGCTCCCCTGGATGTGTGCGGGACCCCACGTGCTTCCTCTCGAGTGGAGACGGGTATGTCGGGGAACTTCTTGAGTTGCAGCAAGGGTGTGAAGGACCCTTTGGAACTTCCAGTGGTTAGATGTGATTGGCCTCGAGAAGCCTCAGAGGAAATGGGCCTCATCTCGCCTGGAGGGCAAAACCTCCTGGATTTTCTCGAGTTGCGGCATGTGCTCTCGACTTACGACGGGGACCTCGGGGACCCGCTCTGGTGGCCTCAGGAAAGGCCAGTCCCCATGCGAGTTCCACGGGGGCCGCTCGGGATTCCTCTCCCATCGATGCCGGGGCCTAAGACCTTGTGTGGAGTCGGGGCCGGAACCTGAGGATTCCTCTCCAGTGCTGACATGGATCTTGGGGTACTTCTGGAGTCTCCCCAGGGGAGTCAGTCCTCGTCTCGAATGCGGGCATGCACTTGCGCTTTCCTCCAGAGCGGTAGCAGCAGTGTCACGCAGTCCGCCGCGTGGATCAAAGGATCTATGGTTTTCCCTCGAGCTTTCCCACGAGGCTTTCCCACGAGGCTTTCCCACAGGGCTGTCCCACGTGCACACGTGGTGGGAGTCGATCCTCGGCTTGAACGTCAAGGCAGTGCAGGGAAAACAGATTCCTCTGGAATGGACTGACACATCTGGGGGACTCTTGGAATGGTGCCACGACCCTGGAGTTCCTCTAGCCTTTCCTGTGGAGAGCGCCACCTCTTGAGATGCGACGGGAAGGACGGGAATTCTTTCCCTACGAAACAGGGAAAGGATCCCTCATCTCGAGCTAGGAGGCGGAAACGGGGCTCCCCTGGATGTGTGCGGGACCCCACGTGCTTCCTCTCGAGTGGAGACGGGTATGTCGCGGAACTGCTTGAGTTGCAGCAAGGGTGTAAGGACCCTTTGGAAGTTCCAGTGGTTAGATGTGATTAGCCTCGACAAGCCTCAGCGGAAATGGGCCTCATCTCTCCTGGAGGGCAAAACCTCCTGGATTTTCTCGAGTTGCGGCAGGTGCTCTCGACTTACGATGGGGACCTCAGGGACCCGCCCTGGTGGCCTCAGGAAAGGCCAGTCCCCATGCGAGTTCCTCGGGGGCCTCTCGGCATTCTTCTCCCGTCGATGCCGGGGCCTAAGACCTTGTGTGGAGTCGGGGCCGGAACCTGAGGATTCCTCTCCAGTGCTGACATGGATCTTGGGGTACTTCTGGAGTCTCCCCAGGGGAGTCAGTCCTCGTCTCGAATGCGGGCATGCACTTGCGCTTTCCTCCAGAGCGGTAGCAGCAGTGTCACGCAGTCCGCCGCGTGGATCAAAGGATCTATGGTTTTCCCTCGAGTCTTTCCCACGAGGCTTTCCCACGAGGCTTTCCCACAGGGCTGTCCCACGTGCACACGTGGTGGGAGTCGATCCTCGGCTTGAACGTCAAGGCAGTGCAGGGAAAACAGGTTCCTCTGGAATGGACTGACACATCTGGGGGACTCTTGGAATGGTGGCACGACCCTGGAGTTCCTCTCGCTTTCCTGTGGAGAGCGCCTCCTCTTGAGATGCGACGGGAACGCCGGGAATTCTTTCCCTACGAAACAGGGAAAGGATCCCTCATCCTGAGCTAGGAGGCGGAAACGCGTCTCCCCTGGATGTGTGCGGGACCCACGTGCTTCCTCTCGAGTGGAGACGGGTATGTCGGGGAACTTCTAGAGTTGCAGCAAGGGTGTGAAGGACCCTTTGGAAGTTCCAGTGGTTAGACGTGATTAGCCTCGAGAAGCCTCAGCGGAAATGGGCCTCATCTCGCCTGGAGGGCAAAACCTCCTGGATTTTCTCGAGTTGCGGCAGGTGCTCTCGACTTACGACGGGGACCTCAGGGACCCGCTCTGGTCGCCTCAGGAAAGGCCAGTCCCCATGCGAGTTCCTCGGGGGCCTCTCGGGATTCCTCTCCCGTCGATGCCGGGGCCTAAGACCTTGTGTGGAGTCGGGGCCGGAACCTGAGGATTCCTCTCCAGTGCTGACATGGATCTTGGGGTACTTCTGGAGTCTCCCCAGGGGAGTCAGTCCTCGTCTCGAATGCGGGCATGCACTTGCGCTTTCCTCCAGAGCGGTAGCAGCAGTGTCACGCAGTCCGCCGCGTGGATCAAAGGATCTATGGTTTTCCCTCGAGTCTTTCCCACGAGGCTTTCCCACGAGGCTTTCCCACAGGGCTGTCCCACGTGCACACGTGGTGGGAGTCGATCCTCGGCTTGAACGTCAAGGCAGTGCAGGGAAAACAGGTTCCTCTGGAATGGACTGACACATCTGGGGGACTCTTGGAATGGTGGCACGACCCTGGAGTTCCTCTCGCCTTTCCTGTGGAGAGCGCCTCCTCTTGAGATGCGACGGGAACGCCGGGAATTCTTTCCCTACGAAACAGGGAAAGGATCCCTCATCTAGAGCTAGGAGGCGGAAACGCGTCTCCCCTGGATGTGTGGGGGACCCACGTGCTTCCTCTCGAGTGGAGACGGGTATGTCGGGGAACTTCTAGAGTTGCAGCAAGGGTGTGAAGGACCCTTTGGAAGTTCCAGTGGTTAGACGTGATTGTCCTCGAGAAGCCTCAGCGGAAATGGGCCTCATCTCGCCTGGAGGGCAAAACCTCCTGGATTTTCTCGAGTTGCGGCAGGTGCTCTCGACTTACGACGGGGACCTCAGGGACCCGCTCTGGTGGCCTCAGGAAAGGCCAGTCCCCATGCGAGTTCCTCGGGGGCCTCTCGGGATTCCTCTCCCGTCGATGCCGGGGCCTAAGACCTTGTGTGGAGTCGGGGCCGGAACCTGAGGATTCCTCTCCAGTGCTGACATGGATCTTGGGGTACTTCTGGAGTCTCCCCAGGGGAGTCAGTCCTCGTCTCGAATGCGGGCATGCACTTGCGCTTTCCTCCAGAGCGGTAGCAGCAGTGTCACGCAGTCCGCCGCGTGGATCAAAGGATCTATGGTTTTCCCTCGAGTCTTTCCCACGAGGCTTTCCCACGAGGCTTTCCCACAGGGCTGTCCCACGTGCACACGTGGTGGGAGTCGATCCTCGGCTTGAACGTCAAGGCAGTGCAGGGAAAACAGGTTCCTCTGGAATGGACTGACACATCTGGGGGACTCTTGGAATGGTGGCACGACCCTGGAGTTCCTCTCGCCTTTCCTGTGGAGAGCGCCTCCTCTTGAGATGCGACGGGAACGCCGGGAATTCTTTCCCTACGAAACAGGGAAAGGATCCCTCATCTCGAGCTAGGAGGCGGAAACGCGTCTCCCCTGGATGTGTGCGGGACCCACGTGCTTCCTCTCGAGTGGAGACGGGTATGTCGGGGAACTTCTAGAGTTGCAGCAAGGGTGTGAAGGACCCTTTGGAAGTTCCAGTGGTTAGACGTGATTAGCCTCGAGAAGCCTCAGCGGAAATGGGCCTCATCTCGCCTGGAGGGCAAAACCTCCTGGATTTTCTCGAGTTGCGGCAGGTGCTCTCGACTTACGACGGGGACCTCAGGGACCCGCTCTGGTCGCCTCAGGAAAGGCCAGTCCCCATGCGAGTTCCTCGGGGGCCTCTCGGGATTCCTCTCCCGTCGATGCCGGGGCCTAAGACCTTGTGTGGAGTCGGGGCCGGAACCTGAGGATTCCTCTCCAGTGCTGACATGGATCTTGGGGTACTTCTGGAGTCTCCCCAGGGGAGTCAGTCCTCGTCTCGAATGCGGGCATGCACTTGCGCTTTCCTCCAGAGCGGTAGCAGCAGTGTCACGCAGTCCGCCGCGTGGATCAAAGGATCTATGGTTTTCCCTCGAGCTTTCCCACGAGGCTTTCCCACGAGGCTTTCCCACAGGGCTGTCCCACGTGCACACGTGGTGGGAGTCGATCCTCGGCTTGAACGTCAAGGCAGTGCAGGGAAAACAGATTCCTCTGGAATGGACTGACACATCTGGGGGACTCTTGGAATGGTGCCACGACCCTGGAGTTCCTCTAGCCTTTCCTGTGGAGAGCGCCACCTCTTGAGATGCGACGGGAACGACGGGAATTCTTTCCCTACGAAACAGGGAAAGGATCCCTCATCTCGAGCTAGGAGGCGGAAACGGGGCTCCCCTGGATGTGTGCGGGACCCCACGTGCTTCCTCTCGAGTGGAGACGGGTATGTCGCGGAACTGCTTGAGTTGCAGCAAGGGTGTAAGGACCCTTTGGAAGTTCCAGTGGTTAGATGTGATTAGCCTCGACAAGCCTCAGCGGAAATGGGCCTCATCTCTCCTGGAGGGCAAAACCTCCTGGATTTTCTCGAGTTGCGGCAGGTGCTCTCGACTTACGATGGGGACCTCAGGGACCCGCCCTGGTGGCCTCAGGAAAGGCCAGTCCCCATGCGAGTTCCTCGGGGGCCTCTCGGCATTCTTCTCCCGTCGATGCCGGGGCCTAAGACCTTGTGTGGAGTCGGGGCCGGAACCTGAGGATTCCTCTCTAGTGCTGACATGGATCTTGGGGTACTTCTGGAGTCTCCCAGGGGAGTCAGTCCTCGTCTCGAATGCGGGCATGCACTTGCGCTTTCCTCCAGAGCGGTAGCAGCAGTGTCACGCAGTCCGCCACGTGGATCAAAGGATCTATGGTTTTCCCTCGAGTCTTTCCCACGAGGCTTTCCCACGAGGCTTTCCCACAGGGCTGTCCCACGTGCACACGTGGTGGGAGTCGATCCTCGGCTTGAACGTCAAGGCAGTGCAGGGAAAACAGGTTCCTCTGGAATGGACTGACACATCTGGGGGACTCTTGGAATGGTGGCACGACCCTGGAGTTCCTCTTGCCTTTCCTGTGGAGAGCGGCTCCTCTTGAGATGCAACGGGAACGCCGGGAATTCTTTCCCTACGAAACAGGGAAAGGATCCCTCATCTCGAGCTAGGAGGCGGAAACGGGTCTCCCCTGGATGTGTGCGGGACCCTCGTGCTTCCTCTCGAGTGGAGACGGGTATGTCGGGGAACTTCTTGAGTTGCAGTAAGGGTGTGAAGGACCCTTTGGAAGTTCCAGTGGTTAGATGTGATTAGCCTCGAGAAGCCTCAGCGGAAATGGGCCTCATCTCGCCTGGAGGTCAAAACCTCCTGGATTTTCTCGAGTTGGGGTAGGTGCTCTGGACTTACGAAGGGGACCTCGGGGACCCGCTCTGGTGGCCTCCGGAAAGGCCAGTCCACATGCGAGTTCCTCGGGGGCCTCTCGGGATTCCTCTCCCGTCGATACCGGGTCCTAAGACCTTGTGTGGAGTCGGGGCCGGAACCTGAGGATTCCTCTCCAGTGCTGACATGGATCTTGGGGTACTTCTGGAGTCTCCCCAGGGGAGTCAGTCCTCGTCTCGAATGCGGGCATGCACTTGCGCTTTCCTCCAGAGCGGTAGCAGCAGTGTCACGCAGTCCGCCGCGTGGATCACAGGATCTATGGTTTTCCCTCGAGTCTTTCCCACGAGGCTTTCCCACGAGGCTTTCCCACAGGGCTGTCCCACGTGCACACGTGGTGGGAGTCGATCCTCGGCTTGAACGTCAAGGCAGTGCAGGGAAAACAGGTTCCTCTGGAATGGACTGACACATCTGGGGGATTCTTGGAATGGTGGCACGACCCTGGAGTTCCTCTCGCCTTTCCTGTGGAGAGCGCCTCCTCTTGAGATGCGACGGGAACGCCGGGAATTCTTTCCCTACGAAACAGGGAAAGGATCCCTCATCTCGAGCTAGGAGGCGGAAACGGGGCTCCCCTGGATGTGTGCGGGACACCACGTGCTTCCTCTGGAGTGGAGATGGGTATGTCGGGGAACTTCTTGAGTTGCAGCAAGGGTGTGAAGGACCCTTTGGAAGTTCCAGTGGTTAGATGTGATTGTCCTCGAGAAGCCTCAGCGGAAATGGGCCTCATCTCGCCTGGAGGGCAAAACCTCCTGGATTTTCTCGAGTTGCGGCAGGTGCTCTCGACTTACGACGGGGACCTCAGGGACCCGCTCTGGTGGCCTCAGGAAAGGCCAGTCCCCATGCGAGTTCCTCGGGGGCCTCTCGGGATTCCTCTCCCGTCGATGCCGGGGCCTAAGACCTTGTGTGGAGTCGGGGCCGGAACCTGAGGATTCCTCTCCAGTGCTGACATGGATCTTGGGGTACTTCTGGAGTCTCCCCAGGGGAGTCAGTCCTCGTCTCGAATGCGGGCATGCACTTGCGCTTTCCTCCAGAGCGGTAGCAGCAGTGTCACGCAGTCCGCCGCGTGGATCAAAGGATCTATGGTTTTCCCTCGAGTCTTTCCCACGAGGCTTTCCCACGAGGCTTTCCCACAGGGCTGTCCCACGTGCACACGTGGTGGGAGTCGATCCTCGGCTTGAACGTCAAGGCAGTGCAGGGAAAACAGGTTCCTCTGGAATGGACTGACACATCTGGGGGACTCTTGGAATGGTGGCACGACCCTGGAGTTCCTCTCGCCTTTCCTGTGGAGAGCGCCTCCTCTTGAGATGCGACGGGAACGCCGGGAATTCTTTCCCTACGAAACAGGGAAAGGATCCCTCATCTCGAGCTAGGAGGCGGAAACGCGTCTCCCCTGGATGTGTGCGGGACCCACGTGCTTCCTCTCGAGTGGAGACGGGTATGTCGGGGAACTTCTAGAGTTGCAGCAAGGGTGTGAAGGACCCTTTGGAAGTTCCAGTGGTTAGACGTGATTAGCCTCGAGAAGCCTCAGCGGAAATGGGCCTCATCTCGCCTGGAGGGCAAAACCTCCTGGATTTTCTCGAGTTGCGGCAGGTGCTCTCGACTTACGACGGGGACCTCAGGGACCCGCTCTGGTCGCCTCAGGAAAGGCCAGTCCCCATGCGAGTTCCTCGGGGGCCTCTCGGGATTCCTCTCCCGTCGATGCCGGGGCCTAAGACCTTGTGTGGAGTCGGGGCCGGAACCTGAGGATTCCTCTCCAGTGCTGACATGGATCTTGGGGTACTTCTGGAGTCTCCCCAGGGGAGTCAGTCCTCGTCTCGAATGCGGGCATGCACTTGCGCTTTCCTCCAGAGCGGTAGCAGCAGTGTCACGCAGTCCGCCGCGTGGATCAAAGGATCTATGGTTTTCCCTCGAGTCTTTCCCACGAGGCTTTCCCACGAGGCTTTCCCACAGGGCTGTCCCACGTGCACACGTGGTGGGAGTCGATCCTCGGCTTGAACGTCAAGGCAGTGCAGGGAAAACAGGTTCCTCTGGAATGGACTGACACATCTGGGGGACTCTTGGAATGGTGGCACGACCCTGGAGTTCCTCTCGCCTTTGCTGTGGAGAGCGCCTCCTCTTGAGATGCGACGGGAACGCCGGGAATTCTTTCCCTACGAAACAGGGAAAGGATCCCTCATCTAGAGCTAGGAGGCGGAAACGCGTCTCCCCTGGATGTGTGCGGGACCCACGTGCTTCCTCTCGAGTGGAGACGGGTATGTCGGGGAACTTCTAGAGTTGCAGCAAGGGTGTGAAGGACCCTTTAGAAGCTCCAGTGGTTAGACGTGATTAGCCTCGAGAAGCCTCAGCGGAAATGGGCCTCATCTCGCCTGGAGGGCAAAACCTCCTGGATTTTCTCGAGTTGCGGCAGGTGCTCTCGACTTACGACGGGGACCTCAGGGACCCGCTCTGGTGGCCTCAGGAAAGGCCAGTCCCCATGCGAGTTCCTCGGGGGCCTCTCGGGATTCCTCTCCCGTCGATGCCGGGGCCTAAGACCTTGTGTGGAGTCGGGGCCGGAACCTGAGGATTCCTCTCCAGTGCTGACATGGATCTTGGGGTACTTCTGGAGTCTCCCCAGGGGAGTCAGTCCTCGTCTCGAATGCGGGCATGCACTTGCGCTTTCCTCCAGAGCGGTAGCAGCAGTGTCACGCAGTCCGCCGCGTGGATCAAAGGATCTATGGTTTTCCCTCGAGTCTTTCCCACGAGGCTTTCCCACGAGGCTTTCCCACAGGGCTGTCCCACGTGCACACGTGGTGGGAGTCGATCCTCGGCTTGAACGTCAAGGCAGTGCAGGGAAAACAGGTTCCTCTGGAATGGACTGACACATCTGGGGGACTCTTGGAATGGTGGTACGACCCTGGAGTTCCTATCGCCTTTCCTGTGGAGAGCGCCTCCTCTTGAGATGCGACGGGAACGCCGGGAATTCTTTCCCTACGAAACAGGGAAAGGATCCCTCATCTCGAGCTAGGAGGCGGAAACGGGTCTCCCCTGGATGTGTGCGGGACCCACGTGCTTCCTCTCGAGTGGAGACGGGTATGTCGGGGAACTTCTAGAGTTGCAGCAAGGGTTTGAAGGACCCTTTGGAAGTTCCAGTGGTTAGACGTGATTAGCCTCGAGAAGCCTCAGCGGAAATGGGCCTCATCTCGCCTGGAGGGCAAAACCTCCTGGATTTTCTCGAGTTGCGGCAGGTGCTCTCGACTTACGACGGGGACCTCAGGGACCCGTTCTGGTGGCCTCAGGAAAGGCCAGTCCCCATGCGAGTTCCTCGGGGGCGTCTCGGGATTCCTCTCCCGTCGATGCCGGGGCCTAAGACCTTGTGTGGAGTCGGGGCCGGAACCTGAGGATTCCTCTCCAGTGCTGACATGGATCTTGGGGTACTTCTGGAGTCTCCCCAGGGGAGTCAGTCCTCGTCTCGAATGCGGGCATGCACTTTCGCTTTCCACCAGAGCGGTAGCAGCAGTGTCACGCAGTCCGCCGCGTGGATCAAAGGATCGATGGTTTTCCCTCGAGTCGTTTCCACGAGGCTTTCCCACGAGGCTTTCCCACAGGGCTGTCCCACGTGCACACGTGGTGGGAGTCTATCCTCGGCTTGAACGTCAAGGCAGTGCAGGGAAAACAGGTTCCTCTGGAATGGACTGACACATCTGGGGGACTCTTGGAATGGTGGCATGACCCTGGAGTTCCTCTCGCCTTTCCTGTGGAGAGCGCCTCCTCTTGAGATGCAACGGGAACGCCGGGAATTCTTTCCCTACGAAACAGGGAAAGGATCCCTCATCTCGAGATAGGAGGCGGAAACGGGGCTCCCCTGGATGTGTGCGGGACACCACGTGCTTCCTGTCGAGTGCAGATGGGTATGTCCGGGAACTTCTTGAGTTGCAGCAACGGTGTGAAGGGCCCTTTGGAAGTTCCAGTGGTTAGACGTGATTGGCCTCGAGAAGCCTCAGCGGAAATGGGCCTCATCTCGCCTGGAGGGCAAAACCTCCTGGATTTTCTCGAGTTGCGGCAGGTGCTCTCGACTTACGACCGGGACCTCAGGGACCCGCTCTGGTGGCCTCAGGAAAGGCCAGTCCCCATGCGAGTTCCTCGGGGGCCTCTCGGGATTCCTCTCCCGTCGATGCCGGGGCCTAAGACCTTGTGTGGAGTCGGGGCCGGAACCTGAGGATTCCTCTCCAGTGCTGACATGAATCTTGGGGTACTTCTGGAGTCTCCCCAGGGGAGTCAGTCCTCGTCTCGAATGCGGGCATGCACTTGCGCTTTCCTCCAGAGCGGTAGCAGCAGTGTCACGCAGTCCGCCGCGTGGATCAAAGGATCTATGGTTTTCCCTCGAGTCGTTCCCACGAGGCTTTCCCACGAGGCTTTCCCACAGGGCTGTCCCACGTGCACACGTGGTGGGAGTCGATCCTCGGCTTGAACGTCAAGGCAGTGCAGGGAAAACAGATTCCTCTGGAATGGACTGACACATCTGGGGGACTCTTGGAATGGTGGCATGACCCTGGAGTTCCTCTCGCCTTTCCTGTGGAGAGCGCCTCCTCTTGAGATGCAACGGGAACGCCGGGAATTCTTTCCCTACGAAACAGGGAAAGGATCCCTCATCTCGAGCTAGGAGGCGGAAACGGGGCTCCCCTGGATGTGTGCGGGACACCACGTGCTTCCTCTCGAGTGGAGACGGGTATGTCGGGGAACTTCTTGAGTTGCAGCAAGGGTGTGAAGGACCCTTTGGAAGTTCCAGTGGTTAGATGTGATTGGCCTCGAGAAGCCTCAGCGGAAATGGGCCTCATCTCGCCTGGAGGGCAAAAGCTCCTGGATTTTCTCGAGTTGCGGCAGGTGCTCTCGACTTACGACGGGGACCTCAGGGACCCGCTCTGGTGGCCTCAGGAAAGGCCAGTCCCCATGCCAGTTCCTCGGGGGCCTCTCGGGATTCCTCTCCCGTCGATGCCGGGGCCTAAGACCTTGTGTGGAGTCGGGGCCGGAACCTGAGGATTCCTCTCCAGTTCTGACATGGATCTTGGGGTACTTCTGGAGTCTCCCCAGGGGAGTCAGTCCTCGTCTCGAATGCGGGCATGCACTTGCGCTTTCCTCCAGAGCGGTAGCAGCAGTGTCACGCAGTCCGCCGCGTGGATCAAAGGATCTATGGTTTTCCCTCGAGTCTTTCCCACGAGGCTTTCCCACGAGGCTTTCCCACAGGGCTGTCCCACGTGCACACGTGGTGGGAGTCGATCCTCGGCTTGAATGTCAAGGCAGTGCAGGGAAAACAGGTTCCTCTGGAATGGACTGACACATCTGGGGGACTCTTGGAATGGTGTCACGACCCTGGAGTTCCTCTAGCCTTTCCTGTGGAGAGCGCCTCCTCTTGAGATGCGACGGGAACGCAGGGAATTCTTTCCCTACGAAACAGGGAAAGGATCCCTCATCTCGAGCTAGGAGGCGGAAACGGGGCTCCCCTGGATGTGTGCGGGACCCCACGTGCTTCCTCTCGAGTGGAGACGGGTATGACGGGGAACTTCTTGAGTTGCAGCAAGGGTGTGAAGGACCCTTTGGAAGTTCCAGTGGTTAGATGTGATTGGCCTCGAGTAGCCTCAGAGGAAATGGGCCTCATCTCGACTGGAGGGCAAAACCTCCTGGATTTTCTCGAGTTGCGGCAGGTGCTCTCGACTTTCGACGGGGACCTCAGGGACCCGCTCTGGTGGCCTCAGGAAAGGCCAGTCCCCATGCGAGTTCCTCGGGGGCCTCTCGGGATTCCTCTCCCGTCGATGCCGGGGCCTAAGACCTTGTGTGGAGTCGGGGCCGGAACCTGAGGATTCCTCTCCAGTGCTGACATGGATCTTGGGGTACTTCTGGAGTCTCCCCAGGGGAGTCAGTCCTCGTCTCGAATGCGGGCATGCACTTGCGCTTTCCTCCAGAGCGGTAGCAGCAGTGTCACGCAGTCCGCCGCGTGGATCAAAGGATGTATGGTTTTCCCTCGAGTTTTTCCCACGAGGCTATCCCACGAGGCTTTCCCACAGGGCTGTCCCACGTGGACACGTTGTGGGAGTCGATCCTCGGCTTGAACGTCAAGGCAGTGCAGGGAAAACAGGTTCCTCTGGAATGGACTGACACATCAGGGGGACTATTGGAATGGTGGCACGACCCTGGAGTTCCTCTCGCCTTTCCTGTGGAGAGCGCCTCCTCTTGAGATGCGACGGGAACGCAGGGAATTCTTTCCCTACGAAACAGGGAAAGGATCCCTCATCTCGAGCTAGGAGGCGGAAACGGGGCTCCCCTGGATGAGTGCGGGACCCCACGTGCTTCCTCTCGAGTGGAGACGGGTATGTCGGGGAACTTCTTGAGTTGCAGCAAGGGTGTGAAGGACCCTTTGGAAGTTCCAGTGGTTAGATGTGATTGGCCTCGAGTAGCCTCAGAGGAAATGGGCCTCATCTCGCCTGGAGGGCAAAACCTCCTGGATTTTCTCGAGTTGCGGCAGGTGCTCTCGACTTTCGACGGGGACCTCAGGGACCCGCTCTGGTGGCCTCAGGAAAGGCCAGTCCCCATGCGAGTTCCTCGGGGGCCTCTCGGGATTCCTCTCCCGTCGATGCCGGGGCCTAAGACCTTGTGTGGAGTCGGGGCCGGAACCTGAGGATTCCTCTCCAGTGCTGACATGGATCTTGGGGTACTTCTGGAGTCTCCCCAGGGGAGTCAGTCCTCGTCTGGAATGCGGGCATGCACTTGCGCTTTCCTCCAGAGCGGTAGCAGCAGTGTCACGCAGTCCGCCGCGTGGATCAAAGGATGTATGGTTTTCCCTCGAGTTTTTCCCACGAGGCTATCCCACGAGGCTTTCCCACAGGGCTGTCCCACGTGGACACGTTGTGGGAGTCGATCCTCGGCTTGAACGTCAAGGCAGTGCAGGGAAAACAGGTTCCTCTGGAATGGACTGACACATCAGGGGGACTCTTGGAATGGTGGCACGACCCTGGAGTTCCTCTCGCCTTTCCTGTGGAGAGCGCCTCCTCTTGAGATGCGACGGGAACGCCGGGAATTCTTTCCCTACGAAACAGGGAAAGGATCCCTCATCTCGAGCTAGGAGGCGGAAACGGGGCTCCCCTGGATGTGTGCGGGACACCACGTGCTTCCTCTCGAGTGGAGATGGGTATGTCGGGGAACTTCTTGAGTGCAGCAAGGGTGTGAAGGACCCTTTGGAAGTTCCAGTGGTTAGATGTGATTGTCCTCGAGAAGCCTCAGCGGAAATGGGCCTCATCTCGCCTGGAGGGCAAAACCTCCTGGATTTTCTCGAGTTGCTTCAGGTGCTCTCGACTTACGACGGGGACCTCAGGGACCCGCTCTGGTGGCCTCAGGAATGGCCAGTCCCCATGCGAGTTCCTCGGGGGCCTCTCGGGATTCCTCTCCCGTCCATGCCGGAGCCTAAGACCTTGTGTGGAGTCGGGGCCGGAACCTGAGGATTCCTCTCCAGTGCTGACATGGATCTTGGGGTACTTCTGGAGTCTCCCCAGGGGAGTCAGTCCTCGTCTCGAATGCGGGCATGCACTTGCGCTTTCCTCCAGAGCGGTAGCAGCAGTGTCACGCAGTCCGCCGCGTGGATCAAAGGATCTATGGTTTTCCCTCGAGTATTCCCCACGAGGCTTTCCCACGAGGCTTTCCCACAGGGCTGTCCCACGTGCACACGTGGTGGGAGTCGAACCTCGGCTTGAATGTCAAGGCAGTGCAGGGAAAACAGGTTCCTCTGGAATGGACTGACACATCTGGGGGACTCTTGGAATGGTGTCACGACCTTGGAGTTCCTCTCGCCTTTCCTGTGGAGAGCGCCTCCTCTTGAGATGCGACGGGAACGCCGGGAATTCTTTCCCTACGAAACAGGGAAAGGATCCCTCATCTCGAGCTAGGAGGCGGAAACGGGGCTCCCCTGGATGTGTTCGGGACCCCACGTGCTTCCTCTCGAGTGGAGACGGGTATGTCGGGGAACTTCTTGAGTTGCAGCAAGGGTGTGAAGGACCCTTTGGAAGTTCCAGTGGTTAGATGTGATTGGCCTCGAGTAGCCTCAGAGGAAATGGGCCTCATCTCGCCTGGAGGGCAAAACCTCCTGGATTTTCTCGAGTTGCGGCAGGTGCTCTCGACTTTCGACGGGGACCTCAGGGACCCGCTCTGGTGGCCTCAGGAAAGTCCAGTCCCCATGCGAGTTCCTCGGGGGCCTCTCGGGATTCCTCTCCCGTCGATGCCGGGGCCTAAGACCTTGTGTGGAGTCGGGGCCGGAACCTGAGGATTCCTCTCCAGTGCTGACATGGATCTTGGGGTACTTCTGGAGTCTCCCCAGGGGAGTCAGTCCTCGTCTCGAATGCGGGCATGCACTTGCGCTTTCCTCCAGAGCGGTAGCAGCAGTGTCACGCAGTCCGCCGCGTGGATCAAAGGATGTATGGTTTTCCCTCGAGTTTTTCCCACGAGGCTATCCCACGAGGCTTTCCCACAGGGCTGTCCCACGTGGACACGTTGTGGGAGTCGATCCTCGGCTTGAACGTCAAGGCAGTGCAGGGAAAACAGGTTCCTCTGGAATGGACTGACACATCAGGGGGACTCTTGGAATGGTGGCACGACCCTGGAGTTCCTCTCGCCTTTCGTGTGGAGAGCGCCTCCTCTTGAGATGCGACGGGAACGCCGGGAATTCTTTCCCTACGAAACAGGGAAAGGATCCCTCATCTCGAGCTAGGAGGCGGAAACGGGGCTCCCCTGGATGTGTGCGGGACACCTCGTGCTTCCTCTCGAGTGGAGACGGGTATGTCGGGGAACTACTTGAGTTGCAGCAAGGGTGTGAACGATCCTTTGGAAGTTCCAGTGGTTAGATGAGATTGGCCTCGAGAAGCCTCAGCGGAAATGGGCCTCATCTCGCCTGGAGGGCAAAACCTCCTGGATTTCCTCGAGTTGCGGCAGGTGCTCTCGACTTACGACGGGGACCTCAGGGACCCGCTCTGGTGGCCTCAGGAAAGGCCAGTCCCCATGCGAGTTCCTCGGGGGCCTCTCGGGATTCCTCTCCCGTCGATGTCGGGGCCTAAGACCTTGTGTGGAGTCGGGGCCGGAACCTGAGGATTCCTCTCCAGAGCTGACATGGATCTTGGGGTACTTCTGGAGTCTCCCCAGGGGAGTCAGTCCTCGTCTCGAATGCGGGCATGCACTTGCGCTTTCCTCCAGAGCGGTAGCAGCAGTGTCACGCAGTCCGCCGCGTGGATCAAAGGATCTATGGTTTTCCCTCGAGTCGTTCCCACGAGGCTTTCCCACGAGGCTTTCCCACAGGGCTGTCCCACGTGCACACGTGGTGGGAGTCGATCCTCGGCTTGAACGCCAAGGCAGTGCAGGGAAAACAGGTTCCTCTGGAATGGACTGACACATCTGGGGGACTCTTGGAATGGTGGCACGACCCTGGAGTTCCTCTCGCCTTTCCTGTGGAGAGCGCCTCCTCTTGAGATGCGACGGGAACGCCGGGAATTCTTTCCCTACGAAACAGGGAAAGGATCCCTCATCTCGAGCTAGGAGGCGGAAACGGGGCTCCCCTGGATGTGTGCCGGACCCCACGTGCTTCCTCTCGAGTGGAGACGGGTATGACGGGGAACTTCTTGAGTTGCAGCAAGGGTGTGAAGGACCCTTTGGAAGTTCCAGTGATTAGATGTGATTGGCCTCGAGTTGCCTCAGAGGAAATGGGCCTCATCTCGCCTGGAGGGCAAAACCTTCTGGATTTTCTCGAGTTGCGGCAGGTGCTCTCGACTTTCGACGGGGACATCAGGGACCCGCTCTGGTGGCCACAGGAAAGGCCAGTCCCCATGCGAGTTCCTCGGGGGCCTCTCGGGATTCCTCTCCCGTCGATGCCGGGGCCTAAGACCTTGTGTGGAGTCGGGGCCGGAACCTGAGGATTCCTCTCCAGTGCAGACATGGATCTTGGGGTACTTC
Organism: Ovis canadensis; assembly: GCF_042477335.2. Lineage (NCBI taxonomy): Eukaryota > Metazoa > Chordata > Mammalia > Artiodactyla > Bovidae > Ovis > Ovis canadensis. The sequence goes on from NC_091260.1 coordinate 8,606,072, forward strand.
TGGAGTCTCCCCAGGGGAGTCAGTCCTCGTCTCGAATGCGGGAATGCACTTGCGCTTTCCTCCAGAGCGGTAGCAGCAGTGTCACGCAGTCCGCCGCGTGGATCAAAGGATGTATGGTTTTCCCTCGAGTTTTTCCCACGAGGCTATCCCACGAGGCTTTCCCACAGGGCTGTCCCACGTGGACACGTTGTGGGAGTCGATCCTCGGCTTGAACGTCAAGGAAGTGCAGGGAAAACAGGTTCCTCTGGAATGGACTGACACATCAGGGGGACGATTGGAATGGTGGCACGACCCTGGAGTTCCTCTCGCCTTTCCTGTGGAGAGCGCCTCCTCTTGAGATGCGACGGGAACGCCGGGAATTCTTTCCCTACGAAACAGGGAAAGGATCCCTCATCTCGAGCTAGGAGGCGGAAACGGGGCTCCCCTGGATGTGTGCGGGACCCCACGTGCTTCCTCTCGAGTGGAGACGGGTATGTCGGGGAACTTCTTGAGTTGCAGCAAGGGTGTGAAGGACCCTTTGGAAGTTCCAGTGGTTAGATGTGATTGGCCTCGAGTAGCCTCAGAGGAAATGGGCCTCATCTCGCCTGGAGGGCAAAACCTCCTGGATTTTCTCGAGTTGCGGCAGGTGCTCTCGACTTTCGACGGGGACCTCAGGGACCCGCTCTGGTGGCCTCAGGAAAGGCCAGTCCCCATGCGAGTTCCTCGGGGGCCTCTCGGGATTCCTCTCCCGTCGATGCCGGGGCCTAAGACCTTGTGTGGAGTCGGGGCCGGAACCTGAGGATTCCTCTCCAGTGCTGACATGGATCTTGGGGTACTTCTGGAGTCTCCCCAGGGGAGTCAGTCCTCGTCTCGAATGCGGGCATGCACTTGCGCTTTCCTCCAGAGCGGTAGCAGCAGTGTCACGCAGTCCGCCGCGTGGATCAAAGGATGTATGGTTTTCCCTCGAGTTTTTCCCACGAGGCTATCCCACGAGGCTTTCCCACAGGGCTGTCCCACGTGGACACGTTGTGGGAGTCGATCCTCGGCTTGAACGTCAAGGCAGTGCAGGGAAAACAGGTTCCTCTGGAATGGACTGACACATCAGGGGGACTCTTGGAATGGTGGCACGACCCTGGAGTTCCTCTCGCCTTTCGTGTGGAGAGCGCCTCCTCTTGAGATGCGACGGGAACGCCGGGAATTCTTTCCCTACGAAACAGGGAAAGGATCCCTCATCTCGAGCTAGGAGGCGGAAACGGGGCTCCCCTGGATGTGTGCGGGACACCTCGTGCTTCCTCTCGAGTGGAGACGGGTATGTCGGGGAACTACTTGAGTTGCAGCAAGGGTGTGAACGATCCTTTGGAAGTTCCAGTGGTTAGATGAGATTGGCCTCGAGAAGCCTCAGCGGAAATGGGCCTCATCTCGCCTGGAGGGCAAAACCTCCTGGATTTTCTCGAGTTGAGGCAGGTGCTCTCGACTTACGACGGGGACCTCAGGGACCCGCTCTGGTGGCCTCAGGAAAGGCCAGTCCCCATGCGAGTTCCTCGGGGGCCTCTCGGGATTCCTCTCCCGTCGATGTCGGGGCCTAAGACCTTGTGTGGAGTCGGGGCCGGAACCTGAGGATTCCTCTCCAGAGCTGACATGGATCTTGGGGTACTTCTGGAGTCTCCCCAGGGGAGTCAGTCCTCGTCTCGAATGCGGGCATGCACTTGCGCTTTCCTCCAGAGCGGTAGCAGCAGTGTCACGCAGTCCGCCGCGTGGATCAAAGGATCTATGGTTTTCCCTCGAGTCGTTCCCACGAGGCTTTCCCACGAGGCTTTCCCACAGGGCTGTCCCACGTGCACACGTGGTGGGAGTCGATCCTCGGCTTGAACGTCAAGGCAGTGCAGGGAAAACAGGTTCCTCTGGAATGGACTGACACATCTGGGGGACTCTTGGAATGGTGGCACGACCCTGGAGTTCCTCTCGCCTTTCCTGTGGAGAGCGCCTCCTCTTGAGATGCGACGGGAACGCCGGGAATTCTTTCCCTACGAAACAGGGAAAGGATCCCTCATCTCGAGCTAGGAGGCGGAAACGGGGCTCCCCTGGATGTGTGCCGGACCCCACGTGCTTCCTCTCGAGTGGAGACGGGTATGACGGGGAACTTCTTGAGTTGCAGCAAGGGTGTGAAGGACCCTTTGGAAGTTCCAGTGATTAGATGTGATTGGCCTCGAGTTGCCTCAGAGGAAATGGGCCTCATCTCGCCTGGAGGGCAAAACCTTCTGGATTTTCTCGAGTTGCGGCAGGTGCTCTCGACTTTCGACGGGGACCTCAGGGACCCGCTCTGGTGGCCACAGGAAAGGCCAGTCCCCATGCGAGTTCCTCGGGGGCCTCTCGGGATTCCTCTCCCGTCGATGCCGGGGCCTAAGACCTTGTGTGGAGTCGGGGCCGGAACCTGAGGATTCCTCTCCAGTGCAGACATGGATCTTGGGGTACTTCTGGAGTCTCCCCAGGGGAGTCAGTCCTCGTCTCGAATGCGGGCATGCACTTGCGCTTTCCTCCAGAGCGGTAGCAGCAGTGTCACGCAGTCCGCCGCGTGGATCAAGGGATGTATGGTTTTCCCTCGAGTTTTTCCCACGAGGCTATCCCACGAGGCTTTCCCACAGGGCTGTCCCACGTGGACACGTTGTGGGAGTCGATCCTCGGCTTGAACGTCAAGGAAGTGCAGGGAAAACAGGTTCCTCTGGAATGGACTGACACATCAGGGGGACGATTGGAATGGTGGCACGACCCTGGAGTTCCTCTCGCCTTTCCTGTGGAGAGCGCCTCCTCTTGAGATGCGACGGGAACGCCGGGAATTCTTTCCCTACGAAACAGGGAAAGGATCCCTCATCTCGAGCTAGGAGGCGGAAACGGGGCTCCCCTGGATGTGTGCGGGACCCCACGTGCTTCCTCTCGAGTGGAGACGGGTATGTCGGGGAACTTCTTGAGTTGCAGCAAGGGTGTGAAGGACCCTTTGGAAGTTCCAGTGGTTAGATGTGATTGGCCTCGAGTAGCCTCAGAGGAAATGGGCCTCATCTCGCCTGGAGGGCAAAACCTCCTGGATTTTCTCGAGTTGCGGCAGGTGCTCTCGACTTTCGACGGGGACCTCAGGGACCCGCTCTGGTGGCCTCAGGAAAGGCCAGTCCCCATGCGAGTTCCTCGGGGGCCTCTCGGGATTCCTCTCCCGTCGATGCCGGGGCCTAAGACCTTGTGTGGAGTCGGGGCCGGAACCTGAGGATTCCTCTCCAGTGCTGACATGGATCTTGGGGTACTTCTGGAGTCTCCCCAGGGGAGTCAGTCCTCGTCTCGAATGCGGGCATGCACTTGCGCTTTCCTCCAGAGCGGTAGCAGCAGTGTCACGCAGTCCGCCGCGTGGATCAAAGGATGTATGGTTTTCCCTCGAGTTTTTCCCACGAGGCTATCCCACGAGGCTTTCCCACAGGGCTGTCCCACGTGGACACGTTGTGGGAGTCGATCCTCGGCTTGAACGTCAAGGCAGTGCAGGGAAAACAGGTTCCTCTGGAATGGACTGACACATCAGGGGGACTCTTGGAATGGTGGCACGACCCTGGAGTTCCTCTAGCCTTTCGTGTGGAGAGCGCCTCCTCTTGAGATGCGACGGGAACGCCGGGAATTCTTTCCCTACGAAACAGGGAAAGGATCCCTCATCTCGAGCTAGGAGGCGGAAACGGGGCTCCCCTGGATGTGTGCGGGACACCTCGTGCTTCCTCTCGAGTGGAGACGGGTATGTCGGGGAACTACTTGAGTTGCAGCAAGGGTGTGAACGATCCTTTGGAAGTTCCAGTGGTTAGATGAGATTGGCCTCGAGAAGCCTCAGCGGAAATGGGCCTCATCTCGCCTGGAGGGCAAAACCTCCTGGATTTTCTCGAGTTGCGGCAGGTGCTCTCGACTTACGACGGGGACCTCAGGGACCCGCTTTGGTGGCCTCAGGAAAGGCCAGTCCCCATGCGAGTTCCTCGGGGGCCTCTCGGGATTCCTCTCCCGTCGATGTCGGGGCCTAAGACCTTGTGTGGAGTCGGGGCCGGAACCTGAGGATTCCTCTCCAGAGCTGACATGGATCTTGGGGTACTTCTGGAGTCTCCCCAGGGGAGTCAGTCCTCGTCTCGAATGCGGGCATGCACTTGCGCTTTCCTCCAGAGCGGTAGCAGCAGTGTCACGCAGTCCGCCGCGTGGATCAAAGGATCTATGGTTTTCCCTCGAGTCGTTCCCACGAGGCTTTCCCACGAGGCTTTCCCACAGGGCTGTCCCACGTGCACACGTGGTGGGAGTCGATCCTCGGCTTGAACGTCAAGGCAGTGCAGGGAAAACAGGTTCCTCTGGAATGGACTGACACATCTGGGGGACTCTTGGAATGGTGGCACGACCCTGGAGTTCCTCTCGCCTTTCCTGTGGAGAGCGCCTCCTCTTGAGATGCGACGGGAACGCCGGGAATTCTTTCCCTACGAAACAGGGAAAGGATCCCTCATCTCGAGCTAGGAGGCGGAAACGGGGCTCCCCTGGATGTGTGCCGGACCCCACGTGCTTCCTCTCGAGTGGAGACGGGTATGACGGGGAACTTCTTGAGTTGCAGCAAGGGTGTGAAGGACCCTTTGGAAGTTCCAGTGGTTAGATGTGATTGGCCTCGAGTTGCCTCAGAGGAAATGGGCCTCATCTCGCCTGGAGGGCAAAACCTTCTGGATTTTCTCGAGTTGCGGCAGGTGCTCTCGACTTTCGACGGGGACCTCAGGGACCCGCTCTGGTGGCCTCAGGAAAGGCCAGTCCCCATGCGAGTTCCTCGGGGGCCTCTCGGGATTCCTCTCCCGTCGATGCCGGGGCCTAAGACCTTGTGTGGAGTCGGGGCCGGAACCTGAGGATTCCTCTCCAGTGCAGACATGGATCTTGGGGTACTTCTGGAGTCTCCCCAGGTGAGTCAGTCCTCGTCTCGAATGCGGGCATGCACTTGCGCTTTCCTCCAGAGCGGTAGCAGCAGTGTCACGCAGTCCGCCGCGTGGATCAAAGGATGTATGGTTTTCCCTCGAGTTTTTCCCACGAGGCTATCCCACGAGGCTTTCCCACAGGGCTGTCCCACGTGGACACGTTGTGGGAGTCGATCCTCGGCTTGAACGTCAAGGAAGTGCAGGGAAAACAGGTTCCTCTGGAATGGACTGACACATCAGGGGGACGATTGGAATGGTGGCACGACCCTGGAGTTCCTCTCGCCTTTCCTGTGGAGAGCGCCTCCTCTTGAGATGCGACGGGAACGCCGGGAATTCTTTCCCTACGAAACAGGGAAAGGATCCCTCATCTCGAGCTAGGAGGCGGAAACGGGGCTCCCCTGGATGTGTGCGGGACCCCACGTGCTTCCTCTCGAGTGGAGACGGGTATGTCGGGGAACTTCTTGAGTTGCAGCAAGGGTGTGAAGGACCCTTTGGAAGTTCCAGTGGTTAGATGTGATTGGCCTCGAGTAGCCTCAGAGGAAATGGGCCTCATCTCGCCTGGAGGGCAAAACCTCCTGGATTTTCTCGAGTTGCGGCAGGTGCTCTCGACTTTCGACGGGGACCTCAGGGACCCGCTCTGGTGGCCTCAGGAAAGGCCAGTCCCCATGCGAGTTCCTCGGGGGCCTCTCGGGATTCCTCTCCCGTCGATGCCGGGGCCTAAGACCTTGTGTGGAGTCGGGGCCGGAACCTGAGGATTCCTCTCCAGTGCTGACATGGATCTTGGGGTACTTCTGGAGTCTCCCCAGGGGAGTCAGTCCTCGTCTCGAATGCGGGCATGCACTTGCGCTTTCCTCCAGAGCGGTAGCAGCAGTGTCACGCAGTCCGCCGCGTGGATCAAAGGATGTATGGTTTTCCCTCGAGTTTTTCCCACGAGGCTATCCCACGAGGCTTTCCCACAGGGCTGTCCCACGTGGACACGTTGTGGGAGTCGATCCTCGGCTTGAACGTCAAGGCAGTGCAGGGAAAACAGGTTCCTCTGGAATGGACTGACACATCAGGGGGACTATTGGAATGGTGGCACGACCCTGGAGTTCCTCTCGCCTTTCCTGTGGAGAGCGCCTCCTCTTGAGATGCGACGGGAACGCCGGGAATTCTTTCCCTACGAAACAGGGAAAGGATCCCTCATCTCGAGCTAGGAGGCGGAAACGGGGCTCCCCTGGATGTGTGCGGGACACCACGTGCTTCCTCTCGAGTGGAGACGGGTATGTCAGGGAACTACTTGAGTTGCAGCAAGGGTGTGAACGATCCTTTGGAAGTTCCAGTGGTTAGATGAGATTGGCCTCGAGAAGCCTCAGCGGAAATGGACCTCATCTCGCCTGGAGGGCAAAACCTCCTGGATTTTCTCGAGTTGCGGCAGGTGCTCTCGACTTACGACGGGGACCTCAGGGACCCGCTCTGGTGGCCTCAGGAAAGGCCAGGCCCCATGCGAGTTCCTCGGGGGCCTCTCGGGATTCCTCTCCCGTCGATGCCGGGGCCTAAGACCTTGTGTGGAGTCGGGGCCGGAACCTGAGGATTCCTCTCCAGTGCTGACATGGATCTTGGGGTACTTCTGGAGTCTCCCCAGGGGAGTCAGTCCTCGTCTCGAATGCGGGCATGCACTTGCGCTTTCCTCCAGGGCGGTAGCAGCAGTGTCACGCAGTCCGCCGCGTGGATCAAAGGATCTATGGTTTTCCCTCGAGTCGTTCCCACGAGGCTTTCCCACGAGGCTTTCCCACAGGGCTGTCCCACGTGCACACGTGGTGGGAGTCGATCCTCGGCTTGAACGTCAAGGCAGTGCAGGGAAAACAGGTTCCTCTGGAATGGACTGACACATCTGGGGGACTCTTGGAATGGTGGCACGACCCTGGAGTTCCTCTCGCCTTTCCTGTGGAGAGCGCCTCCTCTTGAGATGCGACGAGAACGCCGGGAATTCTTTCCCTACGAAACAGGGAAAGGATCCCTCATCTCGAGCTAGGAGGCGGAAACGGGGCTCCCCTGGATGTGTGCGGGACCCACGTGCTTCCTCTCGAGTGGAGACGGGTATGTCGGGGAACTTCTTGAGTTGCAGCAAGGGTGTGAAGGACCCTTTGGAAGTTCCAGTGGTTAGACGTGATTGTCCTCGAGAAGCCTCAGCGGAAATGGGACTCATCTCGCCTGGAGGGCAAAACCTCCTGGATTTTCTCGAGTTGCGGCAGGTGCTCTCGACTTACGACCGGGACCTCAGGGACCCGCTCTGGTGGCCTCAGGAAAGGCCAGTCCCCATGCGAGTTCCTCGGGGGCCTCTCGGGATTCCTCTCCCGTCCATGCCGGGGCCTAAGACCTTGTGTGGAGTCGGGGCCGGAACCTGAGGATTCCTCTCCAGTGCTGACATGGATCTTGGGGTACTTCTGGAGTCTCCCCAGGGGAGTCAGTCCTCGTCTCGAATGCGGGCATGCACTTGCGCTTTCCTCCAGAGCGGTAGCAGCAGTGTCACGCAGTCCGCCGCGTGGATCAAAGGATCTATGGTTTTCCCTCGAGTCGTTCCCACGAGGCTTTCCCACGAGGCTTTCCCACAGGGCTGTCCCACGTGCACACGTGGTGGGAGTCGATCCTCGGCTTGAACGTCAAGGCAGTGCAGGGAAAACAGGTTCCTCTGGAATGGACTGACACATCTGGAGGACTCTTGGAATGGTGGCATGACCCTGGAGTTCCTCTCGCCTTTCTTGTGGAGAGCGCCTCCTCTTGAGATGCGACGGGAACGCCGGGAATTCTTTCCCTACGAAACAGGGAAAGGATCCCTCATCTCGAGCTAGGAGGCGGAAACGGGGCTCCCCTGGATGTGTGCGGGACACCACGTGCTTCCTCTCGAGTGGAGACGGGTATGTCGGGGAACTTCTTGAGTTGCAGCAATGGTGTGAAGGACCCTTTGGAAGTTCCAGTGGTTAGACGTGATTGTCCTCGATAAGCCTCAGCGGAAATGGGCCTCATCTCGCCTGGAGGGCAAAACCTCCTGGATTTTCTCGAGTTGCGGCAGGTGCTCTCGACTTACGACCGGGACCTCAGGGACCCGCTCTGGTGGCCTCAGGAAAGGCCAGTCCCCATGCGAGTTCCTCGGGGGCCTCTCGGGATTCCTCTCCCGTCGATGCCGGGGCCTAAGACCTTGTGTGGAGTCGGGGCCGGAACCTGAGGATTCCTCTCCAGTGCTGACATGGATCTTGGGGTACTTCTGGAGTCTCCCCAGGGGAGTCAGTCCTCGTCTCGAATGTGGGCATGCACTTGCGCTTTCCTCCAGGGCGGTAGCAGCAGTGTCACGCAGTCCGCCGCGTGGATCAAAGGATCTATGGTTTTCCCTCGAGTCTTTCCCACGAGGCTTTCCCACGAGGCGTTCCCACAGGGCTGTCCCACGTGCACACGTGGTGGGAGTCGATCCTCGGCTTGAACGTCAAGGCAGTGCAGGGAAAACAGGTTCCTCTGGAATGGACTGACACATCTGGGGGACTCTTGGAATGGTGGCACGACCCTGGAGTTCCTCTCGCCTTTCCTGTGGAGAGCGCCTCCTCTTGAGATGCGACGGGAACGCCGGGAATTCTTTCCCTACGAAACAGGGAAAGGATCCCTCATCTCGAGCTAGGAGGCGGAAACGGGGCTCCCCTGGATGTGTGCGGGACCCACGTGCTTCCTCTCGAGTGGAGACGGGTATGTCGGGGAACTTCTTGAGTTGCAGCAAGGGTGTGAAGGACCCTTTGGAAGTTCCAGTGGTTAGACGTGATTGTCCTCGAGAAGCCTCAGCGGAAATGGGACTCATCTCGCCTGGAGGGCAAAACCTCCTGGATTTTCTCGAGTTGCGGCAGGTGCTCTCGACTTACGACCGGGACCTCAGGGACCCGCTCTGGTGGCCTCAGGAAAGGCCAGTCCCCATGCGAGTTCCTCGGGGGCCTCTCGGGATTCCTCTCCCGTCCATGCCGGGGCCTAAGACCTTGTGTGGAGTCGGGGCCGGAACCTGAGGATTCCTCTCCAGTGCTGACATGGATCTTGGGGTACTTCTGGAGTCTCCCCAGGGGAGTCAGTCCTCGTCTCGAATGCGGGCATGAACTTGCGCTTTCCTCCAGAGCGGTAGCAGCAGTGTCACGCAGTCCGCCGCGTGGATCAAAGGATCTATGGTTTTCCCTCGAGTCGTTCCCACGAGGCTTTCCCACGAGGCTTTCCCACAGGGCTGTCCCACGTGCACACGTGGTGGGAGTCGATCCTCGGCTTGAACGTCAAGGCAGTGCAGGGAAAACAGGGTCCTCTGGAATGGACTGACACATCTGGAGGACTCTTGGAATGGTGGCATGACCCTGGAGTTCCTCTCGCCTTTCTTGTGGAGAGCGCCTCCTCTTGAGATGCGACGGGAACGCCGGGAATTCTTTCCCTACGAAACAGGGAAAGGATCCCTCATCTCGAGCTAGGAGGCGGAAACGGGGCTCCCCTGGATGTGTGCGGGACACCACGTGCTTCCTCTCGAGTGGAGACGGGTATGTCGGGGAACTTCTTGAGTTGCAGCAATGGTGTGAAGGACCCTTTCGAAGTTCCAGTGGTTAGACGTGATTGTCCTCGAGAAGCCTCAGCGGAAATGGGCCTCATCTCGCCTGGAGGGCAAAACCTCCTGGATTTTCTCGAGTTGCGGCAGGTGCTCTCGACTTACGACCGGGACCTCAGGGACCCGCTCTGGTGGCCTCAGGAAAGGCCAGTCCCCATGCGAGTTCCTCGGGGGCCTCTCGGGATTCCTCTCCCTTCCATGCCGGGGCCTAAGACCTTGTGTGGAGTCGGGGCCGGAACCTGAGGATTCCTTTCCAGTGCTGACATGGATCTTGGGGTACTTCTGGAGTCTCCCCAGGGGAGTCAGTCCTCGTCTCGAATGCGGGCCTGCACTTGCGCTTTCCTCCAGAGCGGTAGCAGCAGTGTCACGCAGTCCGCCCCGTGGATCAAAGGATCTATGGTTTTCCCTCGAGTCTTTCCCACGAGGCTTTCCCACGAGGCTTTCCCACAGGGCTGTCCCACGTGCACACGTGGTGGGAGTGGATCCTCGGCTTGAACGTCAAGGCAGTGCAGGGAAAACAGGTTCCTCTGGAATGGACTGACACATCTGGGGGACTCTTGGAATGGTGGCACGACCCTGGAGTTCCTCTCGCCTTTCCTGTGGAGAGCGCCTCCTCTTGAGATGCGACGGGAACGCCGGGAATTCTTTCCCTACGGAACAGGGAAAGGATCCCTCATCTCGAGCTAGGAGGCGGAAACCGGGCTCCCCTGGATTTGTGCGGGACCCCACATGCTTCCTCTCGAGTGGAGACGGGTATGTCGGGGAACTTCTTGAGTTGCAGCAAGGGTGTGAAGGACCCTTTGGAAGTTCCAGTGGTTAGATGTGATTGGCCTCGAGAAGCCTCAGCGGAAATGGGCCTCATCTCGCCTGGAGGGCAAAACCTCCTGGATTTTCTCGAGTTGAGGCTGGTGCTCTCGACTTACGACCGGGACCTCAGGGACCCGCTCTGGTGGCCTCAGGAAAGGCCAGGCCCCATGCGAGTTCCTCGGGGGCCTCTCGGGATTCCTCTCCCGTCGATGCCGGGGCCTAAGACCTTGTGTGGAGTTGGGGCCGGAACCTGAGGATTCCTCTCCAGTGCTGACATGGATCTTGGGGTACTTCTGGAGTCTCCCCAGGGGAGTCAGTCCTCGTCTCGAATGCGGGCATGCACTTGCGCTTTCCTCCAGAGCGGTAGCAGCAGTGTCACGCAGTCCGCCGCGTGGATCAAAGGATCTATGGTTTTCCCTCGAGTCTTTCCCACGAGGCTTTCCCACGAGGCTTTCCCACAGGGCTGTCCCACGTGCACACGTGGTGGGAGTCGATCCTCGGCTTGAACGTCAAGGCAGTGCAGGGAAAACAGGTTCCTCTGGAATGGACTGACACATCTCGGGGACTCTTGGAATGGTGTCACGACCCTGGAGTTCCTCTCGCCTTTCCTGTGGAGAGCGCCTCCTCTTGAGATGCGACGGGAACGCCGGGAATTCTTTCCCTACGAAACAGGGAAAGGATCCCTCATCTCGAGCTAGGAGGCGGAAACGGGGCTCCCCTGGATGTGTGCGGGACCCCACGTGCTTCCTCTCGAGTGGAGACAGGTATGTCGGGGAACTTCTTGAGTTGCAGCAATGGTGTGAAGGACCCTTTGGAAGTTCCAGTGGTTAGATGTGATTGGCCTCGAGAAGCCTCAGCGGAAATGGGCCTCATCTCGCCTGGAGGGCAAAACCTCCTGGATTTTCTCGAGTTGCGGCAGGTGCTCTCGACTTACGACGGGGACCTCAGGGAACCGCTCTGGTGGCCTCAGGAAAGGCCAGTCCCCATGCGAGTACCTCGGGAGCCTCTCGGGATTCCTCTCCCGTCGATGCCGGGGCCTAAGACCTTGTGTGGAGTCCGGGCCGGAACCTAAGGATTCCTCTCCAGTGCTGACATGGATCTTGGGGTACTTCTGGAGTCTCCCCAGGGGAGTCAGTCCTCGTCTCGAATGCGGGCATGCACTTGCGCTTTCCTCCAGAGCGGTAGCAGCAGTGTCACGCAGTCCGCCGCGTGCATCAAAGGATCTATGGTTTTCCCTCGAGTCGTTCCCACGAGGCTTTCCCACGAGGCTTTCCCACAGGGCTGTCCCACGTGCACACGTGGTGGGAGTCGATCCTCGGCTTGAACGTCAAGGCAGTGCAGGGAAAACAGGTTCCTCTGGAATGGACTGACACATCTGGAGGACTCTTGGAATGGTGGCATGACCCTGGAGTTCCTCTCGCCTTTCTTGTGGAGAGCGCCTCCTCTTGAGATGCGACGGGAACGCCGGGAATTCTTTCCCTACGAAACAGGGAAAGGATCCCTCATCTCGAGCTAGGAGGCGGAAACGGGGCTCCCCTGGATGTGTGCGGGACACCACGTGCTTCCTCTCGAGTGGAGACGGGTATGTCGGGGAACTTCTTGAGTTGCAGCAATGGTGTGAAGGACCCTTTCGAAGTTCCAGTGGTTAGACGTGATTGTCCTCGAGAAGCCTCAGCGGAAATGGGCCTCATCTCGCCTGGAGGGCTAAACCTCCTGGATTTTCTCGAGTTGCGGCAGGTGCTCTCGACTTACGACCGGGACCTCAGGGACCCGCTCTGGTGGCCTCAGGAAAGGCCAGTCCCCATGCGAGTTCCTCGGGGGCCTCTCGGGATTCCTCTCCCTTCCATGCCGGGGCCTAAGACCTTGTGTGGAGTCGGGGCCGGAACCTGAGGATTCCTTTCCAGTGCTGACATGGATCTTGGGGTACTTCTGGAGTCTCCCCAGGGGAGTCAGTCCTCGTCTCTAATGCGGGCATGCACTTGCGCTTTCCTCCAGAGCGGTAGCAGCAGTGTCACGCAGTCCGCCGCGTGGATCAAAGGATCTATGGTTTTCCCTCGAGTCTTTCCCACGAGGCTTTCCCACGAGGCTTTCCCACAGGGCTGTCCCACGTGCACACGTGGTGGGAGTGGATCCTCGGCTTGAACGTCAAGGCAGTGCAGGGAAAACAGGTTCCTCTGGAATGGACTGACACATCTGGGGGACTCTTGGAATGGTGGCACGACCCTGGAGTTCCTCTCGCCTTTCCTGTGGAGAGCGCCTCCTCTTGAGATGCGACGGGAACGCCGGGAATTCTTTCCCTACGGAACAGGGAAAGGATCCCTCATCTCGAGCTAGGAGGCGGAAACCGGGCTCCCCTGGATTTGTGCGGGACCCCACATGCTTCCTCTCGAGTGGAGACGGGTATGTCGGGGAACTTCTTGAGTTGCAGCAAGGGTGTGAAGGACCCTTTGGAAGTTCCAGTGGTTAGATGTGATTGGCCTCGAGAAGCCTCAGCGGAAATGGGCCTCATCTCGCCTGGAGGGCAAAACCTCCTGGATTTTCTCGAGTTGAGGCTGGTACTCTCGACTTACGACCGGGACCTCAGGGACCCGCTCTGGTGGCCTCAGGAAAGGCCAGGCCCCATGCGAGTTCCTCGGGGGCCTCTCGGGATTCCTCTCCCGTCGATGCCGGGGCCTAAGACCTTGTGTGGAGTTGGGGCCGGAACCTGAGGATTCCTCTCCAGTGCTGACATGGATCTTGGGGTACTTCTGGAGTCTCCCCAGGGGAGTCAGTCCTCGTCTCGAATGCGGGCATGCACTTGCGCTTTCCTCCAGAGCGGTAGCAGCAGTGTCACGCAGTCCGCCGCGTGGATCAAAGGATCTATGGTTTTCCCTCGAGTCTTTCCCACGAGGCTTTCCCACGAGGCTTTCCCACAGGGCTGTCCCACGTGCACACGTGGTGGGAGTCGATCCTCGGCTTGAACGTCAAGGCAGTGCAGGGAAAACAGGTTCCTCTGGAATGGACTGACACATCTCGGGGACTCTTGGAATGGTGTCACGACCCTGGAGTTCCTCTCGCCTTTCCTGTGGAGAGCGCCTCCTCTTGAGATGCGACGGGAACGCCGGGAATTCTTTCCCTACGAAACAGGGAAAGGATCCCTCATCTCGAGCTAGGAGGCGGAAACGGGGCTCCCCTGGATGTGTGCGGGACCCCACGTGCTTCCTCTCGAGTGGAGACAGGTATGTCGGGGAACTTCTTGAGTTGCAGCAATGGTGTGAAGGACCCTTTGGAAGTTCCAGTGGTTAGATGTGATTGGCCTCGAGAAGCCTCAGCGGAAATGGGCCTCATCTCGCCTGGAGGGCAAAACCTCCTGGATTTTCTCGAGTTGCGGCAGGTGCTCTCGACTTACGACGGGGACCTCAGGGAACCGCTCTGGTGGCCTCAGGAAAGGCCAGTCCCCATGCGAGTACCTCGGGAGCCTCTCGGGATTCCTCTCCCGTCGATGCCGGGGCCTAAGACCTTGTGTGGAGTCCGGGCCGGAACCTAAGGATTCCTCTCCAGTGCTGACATGGATCTTGGGGTACTTCTGGAGTCTCCCCAGGGGAGTCAGTCCTCGTCTCGAATGCGGGCATGCACTTGCGCTTTCCTCCAGAGCGGTAGCAGCAGTGTCACGCAGTCCGCCGCGTGCATCAAAGGATCTATGGTTTTCCCTCGAGTCTTTCCCACGAGGCTTTCCCACGAGGCTTTCCCACAGGGCTGTCCCACGTGCACACGTGGTGGGAGTCGATCCTCGGCTTGAACGTCAAGGCAGTGCAGGGAAAACAGGTTCCTCTGGAATGGACTGACACATCTGGAGGACTCTTGGAATGGTGGCATGACCCTGGAGTTCCTCTCGCCTTTCTTGTGGAGAGCGCCTCCTCTTGAGATGCGACGGGAACGCCGGGAATTCTTTCCCTACGAAACAGGGAAAGGATCCCTCATCTCGAGCTAGGAGGCGGAAACGGGGCTCCCCTGGATGTGTGCGGGACACCACGTGCTTCCTCTCGAGTGGAGACGGGTATGTCGGGGAACTTCTTGAGTTGCAGCAATGGTGTGAAGGACTCTTTGGAAGTTCCAGTGGTTAGACGTGATTGTCCTCGAGAAGCCTCAGCGGAAATGGGCCTCATCTCGCCTGGAGGGCAAAACCTCCTGGATTTTCTCGAGTTGCGGCAGGTGCTCTCGACTTACGACCGGGACCTCAGGGACCCGCTCTGGTGGCCTCAGGAAAGGCCAGTCCCCATGCGAGTTCCTCGGGGGCCTCTCGGGATTCCTCTCCCGTCCATGCCGGGGCCTAAGACCTTGTGTGGAGTCGGGGCCGGAACCTGAGGATTCCTCTCCAGTGCTGACATGGATCTTGGGGTACTTCTGGAGTCTCCCCAGGGGAGTCAGTCCTCGTCTCGAATGCGGGCATGCACTTGCGCTTTCCTCCAGAGCGGTAGCAGCAGTGTCACGCAGTCCGCCGCGTGGATCAAAGGATGTATGGTTTTCCCACGAGTCTTTCCCACGAGGCTTTCCCACGAGGCTTTCCCACAGGGCTGTCCCACGTGCACACGTGGTGGGAGTGGATCCTCGGCTTGAACGTCAAGGCAGTGCAGGGAAAACAGGTTCCTCTGGAATGGACTGACACATCTGGGGGACTCTTGGAATGGTGGCACGACCCTGGAGTTCCTCTCGCCTTTCCTGTGGAGAGCGCCTCCTCTTGAGATGCGACGGGAACGCCGGGAATTCTTTCCCTACGGAACAGGGAAAGGATCCCTCATCTCGAGCTAGGAGGCGGAAACCGGGCTCCCCTGGATTTGTGCGGGACCCCACATGCTTCCTCTCGAGTGGAGACGGGTATGTCGGGGAACTTCTTGAGTTGCAGCAAGGGTGTGAAGGACCCTTTGGAAGTTCCAGTGGTTAGATGTGATTGGCCTCGAGAAGCCTCAGCGGAAATGGGCCTCATCTCGCCTGGAGGGCAAAACCTCCTGGATTTTCTCGAGTTGAGGCTGGTGCTCTCGACTTACGACCGGGACCTCAGGGACCCGCTCTGGTGGCCTCAGGAAAGGCCAGGCCCCATGCGAGTTCCTCGGGGGCCTCTCGGGATTCCTCTCCCGTCGATGCCGGGGCCTAAGACCTTGTGTGGAGTCGGGGCCGGAACCTGAGGATTCCTCTCCAGTGTTGACATGGATCTTGGGGTACTTCTGGAGTCTCCCCAGGGGAGTCAGTCCTCGTCTCGAATGCGGGCATGCACTTGCGCTTTCCTCCAGAGCGGTAGCAGCAGTGTCACGCAGTCCGCCGCGTGGATCAAAGGATCTATGGTTTTCCCTCGAGCCTTTCCCACGAGGCTTTCCCACGAGGCTTTCCCACAGGGCTGTCCCACGTGCACACGTGGTGGGAGTCGATCCTCGGCTTGAACGTCAAGGCAGTGCAGGGAAAACAGGTTCCTCTGGAATGGACTGACACATCTGGGGGACTCTTGGAATGGTGTCACGACCCTGGAGTTCCTCTCGCCTTTCCTGTGGAGAGCGCCTCCTCTTGAGATGCGACGGGAACGCCGGGAATTCTTTCCCTACGAAACAGGGAAAGGATCCCTCATCTCGAGCTAGGAGGCGGAAACGGGGCTCCCCTGGATGTGTGCGGGACCCCACGTGCTTCCTCTCGAGTGGAGACAGGTATGTCGGGGAACTTCTTGAGTTGCAGCAATGGTGTGAAGGACCCTTTGGAAGTTCCAGTGGTTAGATGTGATTGGCCTCGAGAAGCCTCAGCGGAAATGGGCCTCATCTCGCCTGGAGGGCAAAACCTCCTGGATTTTCTCGAGTTGCGGCAGGTGCTCTCGACTTACGACGGGGACCTCAGGGAACCGCTCTGGTGGCCTCAGGAAAGGCCAGTCCCCATGCGAGTACCTCGGGAGCCTCTCGGGATTCCTCTCCCGTCGATGCCGGGGCCTAAGACCTTGTGTGGAGTCCGGGCCGGAACCTAAGGATTCCTCTCCAGTGCTGACATGGATCTTGGGGTACTTCTGGAGTCTCCCCAGGGGAGTCAGTCCTCGTCTCGAATGCGGGCATGCACTTGCGCTTTCCTCCAGAGCGGTAGCAGCAGTGTCACGCAGTCCGCCGCGTGCATCAAAGGATCTATGGTTTTCCCTCGAGTCTTTCCCACGAGGCTTTCCCACGAGGCTTTCCCACAGGGCTGTCCCACGTGCACACGTGGTGGGAGTCGATCCTCGGCTTGAACGTCAAGGCAGTGCAGGGAAAACAGGTTCCTCTGGAATGGACTGACACATCTGGGGGACTCTTGGAATGGTGTCACGACCCTGGAGTTCCTCTCACCTTTCCTGTGGAGAGCGCCTCTTCTTGAGATGCGACGGGAACGCCGGGAATTCTTTCCCTACGAAACAGGGACAGGATCCCTCATCTCGAGTTAGGAGGTGGAAACGGGGCTCCCCTGGATGTGTGCGGGACCCCACGTGCTTCCTCTCGAGTGGAGATGGGTGTGTCGGGGAACTTCTTGAGTTGCAGCAAGGGTGTGAAGGACCCTTTGGAAGTTCCAGTGGTTAGATGTGATTGGCCTCGAGAAGCCTCAGCGGAAATGGGCCTCATCTCGCCTGGAGGGCAAAACCTCCTGGATTTTCTCGAGTTGCGGCAGGTGCTCTCGACTTACGACGGGGACCTCAGGGAACCGCTCTGGTGGCCTCAGGAAAGGCCAGTCCCCATGCGAGTACCTCGGGAGCCTCTCGGGATTCCTCTCCCGTCGATGCCGGGGCCTAAGACCTTGTGTGGAGTCCGGGCCGGAACCTAAGGATTCCTCTCCAGTGCTGACATGGATCTTGGGGTACTTCTGGAGTCTCCCCAGGGGAGTCAGTCCTCGTCTCGAATGCGGGCATGCACTTGCGCTTTCCTCCAGAGCGGTAGCAGCAGTGTCACGCAGTCCGCCACGTGGATCAAAGGATCTATGGTTTTCCCTCGAGTCTTTCCCACGAGGCTTTCCCACGAGTCTTTCCCACAGGGCTGTCCCACGTGCACACGTGGTGGGAGTCGATCCTCGGCTTGAACGTCAAGGCAGTGCAGGGAAAACAGGTTCCTCTGGAATGGACTGACACATCTGGGGTCTCTTGGAATGGTGGCACGACCCTGGAGTTCCTCTCGCCTTTCCTGTGGAGAGCGCCTCCTCTTGAGATGCGACGGGAACGCCGGGAATTCTTTCCCTACGAAACAGGGAAAGGATCCCTCATCTCGAGCTAGGAGGCGGAAACGGGGCTCCCCTGGATGTGTGCGGGACCCACGTGCTTCCTCTCGAGTGGAGACGGGTATGTCGGGGAACTTCTTGAGTTGCAGCAAGGGTGTGAAGGACCCTTTGGAAGTTCCAGTGGTTAGACGTGATTAGCCTCGAGAAGCCTCAGCGGAAATGGGCCTCATCTCGCCTGGAGGGCAAAACCTCCTGGATTTTCTCGAGTTGCGGCAGGTGCTCTCGACTTACGACGGGGACTTCAGGGACCCGCTCTGGTGGCCTCAGGAAAGGCCAGTCCCCATGCGAGTTCCTCGGGGGCCTCTCGGGATTCCTCTCCCGTCGATGCCGGGGCCTAAGACCTTGTGTGGAGTCGGGGCCGGAACCTGAGGATTCCTCTCCAGTGCTGACATGGATCTTGGGGTACTTCTGGAGTCTCCCCAGGGGAGTCAGTGCTCGTCTCGAATGCGGGGATGCACTTGCGCTTTCCTCCAGAGCGGTAGCAGCAGTGTCACGCAGTCCGCCACGTGGATCAAAGGATCTATGGTTTTCCCTCGAGTCTTTCCCACGAGGCTTTCCCACGAGTCTTTCCCACAGGGCTGTCCCACGTGCACACGTGGTGGGAGTCGATCCTCGGCTTGAACGTCAAGGCAGTGCAGGGAAAACAGGTTCCTCTGGAATGGACTGACACATCTGGGGTCTCTTGGAATGGTGGCACGACCCTGGAGTTCCTCTCGCCTTTCCTGTGGAGAGCGCCTCCTCTTGAGATGCGACGGGAACGCCGGGAATTCTTTCCCTACGAAACAGGGAAAGGATACCTCATCTCGAGCTAGGAGGCGGAAACGGGGCTCCCCTGGATGTGTGCGGGACCCACGTGCTTCCTCTCGAGTGGAGACGGGTATGTCGGGGAACTTCTTGAGTTGCAGCAAGGGTGTGAAGGACCCTTTGGAAGTTCCAGTGGTTAGACGTGATTAGCCTCGAGAAGCCTCAGCGGAAATGGGCCTCATCTCGCCTGGAGGGCAAAACCTCCTGGATTTTCTCGAGTTGCGGCAGGTGCTCTGGACTTACGACGGGGACTTCAGGGACCCGCTCTGGCTGCCTCAGGAAAGGCCAGTCCCCATACGAGTTCCTCGGGGGCCTCTCGGGATTCCTCTCCCGTCGATGCCGGGGCCTAAGACCTTGTGTGGAGTCGGGGCCGGAACCTGAGGATTCCTCTCCAGTGCTGACATGGATCTTGGGGTACTTCTGGAGTCTCCCCAGGGGAGTCAGTCCTCGTCTCGAATGCGGGCATGCACTTGCGCTTTCCTCCAGAGCGGTAGCAGCAGTGTCACGCAGTCTGCCACGTGGATCAAAGGATCTATGGTTTTCCCTCGAGTCTTTCCCACGAGGCTTTCCCACGAGTCTTTCCCACAGGGCTGTCCCACGTGCACACGTGGTGGGAGTCGATCCTCGGCTTGAACGTCAAGGCAGTGCAGGGAAAACAGGTTCCTCTGGAATGGACTGACACATCTGGGGGACTCTTGGAATGGTGTCACGACCCTGGAGTTCCTCTCGCCTTTCCTTTGGAGAGCGCCTCCTCTTGAGATGCGACGGGGACGCCGGGAATTCTTTCCCTACGAAACAGGGAAAGGATCCCTCATCTCGTGCTAGGAGGCGGAAACAGGGCTCCCCTGGATGTGTGCGGGACCCCACGTGCTTCCTCTCGAGTGGAGACGGGTATGTCGGGGAAATTCTTGAGTTGCAGCAATGGTGTGAAGGACCCTTTGGAAGTTCCAGTGGTTAGATGTGATTGGCCTCGAGAAGCCTCAGCGGAAATGGGCCTCATCTCGCCTGGAGGGCAAAACTTCCTGGATTTTCTCGAGTTGCGGCAGGTGCTCTCGACTTACGACGGGGACCTCAGGGAACCGCTCTGGTGGCCTCAGGAAAGGCCAGTCCCCATGCGAGTTCCTCGGGGGCCTCTCGGGATTCCTCTCCCGTCGATGCCGGGGCCTAAGACCTTGTGTGGAGTCGGGGCCGGAACCTGAGGATTCCTCTCCAGTGCTCACATGGATCTTGGGGTACTTCTGGAGTCTCCCCAGGGGAGTCAGTCCTCGTCTCGAATGCGGGCATGCACTTGCGCTTTCCTCCAGAGCGGTAGCAGCAGTGTCACGCAGTCCGCCGCGTGGATCAAAGGATCTATGGTTTTCCCTCGAGTCTTTCCCACGAGGCTTTCCCACGAGGCTTTCCCACAAGGCTGTCCTACGTGCACACGGGTTGGGAGTCGATCCTCGGCTTGAACGTCAAGGCAGTGCAGGGAAAACAGGTTCCTCTGGAATGGACTGACACATCTGGGGGACTCTTGGAATGGTGGTACGACCCTGGAGTTCCTCTCGCCTTCCCTGTGGAGAGCGCCTCCTCTTGAGATGCGACGGGAACGCCGGGAATTCTTTCCCTACGAAACAGGGAAAGGATCCCTCATCTCGACCTAGGAGGCGGAAACGGGGCTCCCCTGGATGTGTGCGGGAACCCACGTGCTTCCTCTCGAGTGGAGACGGGTATGTCGGGGAACTTCTTGAGTTGCAGCAAGGGTGTGAAGGACCCTTTGGAAGTTCCAGTGGTTAGACGTGATTAGCCTCGAGAAGCCTCAGCGGAAATGGGCCTCATCTCGCCTGGAGGGCAAAACCTCCTGGATTTTCTCGAGTTGCGGCAGGTGCTCTCGACTTACGACGGGGACCTCAGGGACCCGCTCTGGTGGCCTCAGGAAAGGCCAGTCACCATGCCAGTTCCTCGGGGGCCTCTCGGGATTCCTCTCCCGTCGATGCCGGGGCCTAAGACCTTGTGTGGAGTCGGGGCCGGAACCTGAGGATTCCTCTCCAGTGCTGACATGGATCTTGGGGTACTTCTGGAGTCTCCCCAGGGGAGTCAGTCCTCGTCTGGAATGCGGGCATGCACTTGCGCTTTCCTCCAGAGCGGTAGCAGCAGTGTCACGCAGTCCGCCGCGTGGATCAAAGGATCTATGGTTTTCCCTCGAGTCTTTCCCACGAGGCTTTCCCACGAGGCTTTCCCACAGGGCTGTCCCACGTGCACACGTGGTGGGAGTCGATCCTCTGCTTGAACGTCAAGGCACTGCAGGGAAAACAGGTTCCTCTGGAATGGACTGACACATCTGGGGGACTCTTGGAATGGTGGCATGACCCTGGAGTTCCTCTCGCCTTTCCTGTGGAGAGCGCCTCCTCTTGAGATGCGACGGGAACGCCGGGAATTCTTTCCCTACGAAACAGGGAAAGGATCCCTCATCTCGAGCTAGGAGGCGGAAACGGGGCTCCCCTGGATGTGTGCGGGACCCCACGGGCTTCCTCTCGAGTGGAGACGGGTATGTCGGGGAACTTCTTGAGTTGCAGCAATGGTGTGAAGGACCCTTTGGAAGTTCCAGTGGTTAGATGTGATTGGCCTCGAGAAGCCTCAGCGGAAATGGGCCTCATCTCGCCTGGAGGGCAAAACCTCCTGGATTTTCTCGAGTTGCGGCAGGTGCTCTCGACTTACGACGGGGACCTCAGGGACCCGCTCTGGTGGCCTCAGGAAAGGCCAGTCCCCATGCGAGTTCCTCGGGAGCCTCTCGGGATCCCTATCCCGTCGATGCCGGGGCCTAAGACCTTGTGCGCAGTCGGGGCCGGAACCTGAGGATTCCTCTCCAGGGCTGACATGGATCTTCGGGTACTTCTGGAGTCTCCCCAGGGGAGTCAGTCCTCGTCTCGAATGCGGGCATGCACTTGCGCTTTCCTCCAGAGCGGTAGCAGCAGTGTCACGCAGTCCGCCGCGTGGATCAAAGGATCTATGGTTTTCCCTCGAGTCTTTCCCACGAGGCTTTCCCACGAGGCTTTACCACAGGGCTGTCCCACGTGCACACGTGGTGGGAGTCGATCCTCGGCTTGAACGTCAAGGCAGTGCAGGGAAAACAGGTTACTCTGGAATGGACTGACACAACTGGGGGACTCTTGGAATGGTGGCACGACCCTGGAGTTCCTCTCGCCTTTCCTGTGGAGAGCGCCTCCTCTTGAGATGCGACGGGAACGCCGGGAATTCTTTCCCTACGAACCAGGGAAAGGATCCCTCATCTCGAGCTAGGAGGCGGAAACGGGGCTCCCCTGGATGTGTGCGGGACACCACGTGCTTCCTCTCGAGTGCAGACGGGTATGTCGGGGAACTTCCTGAGTTGCAGCAAGGGTGTGAAGGACCCTTTGGAAGTTCCAGTGGTTAGATGTGATTGTCCTCGAGAAGCCTCAGCGGAAATGGGCCTCATCTCGCCTGGAGCGCAAAACCTCCTGGATTTTCTCGAGTTGCGGCAGGTGCTCTCGACTTACGACGGGGACCTCAGGGACCCGCTCTGGTGGCCTCAGGAATGGCCAGTCCCCATGCGAGTTCCTCGGGGGCCTCTCGGGATTCCTCTCCCGTCGATGCCGGGGCCTAAGACCTTGTGTGGAGTCGGGGCCGGAACCTGAGGATTCCTCTCCAGTGCTGACATGGATCTTCGGGTACTTCTGGAGTCTCCCCAGGGGAGTCAGTCCTCTTCTCGAATGCGGGCATGCACTTGCGCTTTCCTCCTGAGCGGTAGCAGCAGTGTCACGCAGTCCGCCGCGTGGATCAAAGGATCTATGGTTTTCCCTCGAGTCTTTCCCACGAGGCTTTCCCACGAGGCTTTCCCACAGGGCTGTCCCACGTGCACACGTGGTGGGAGTCGATCCTCGGCTTGAACGTCAAGGCAGTGCAGGGAAAACAGGTTCCTCTGGAATGGACTGACACATCTGGGGGACTCTTGGAATGGTGGCACGACCCTGGAGTTCCTCTCGCCTTTCCTGTGGAGAGCGCCTCCTCTTGAGATGCGACGGGAACGCCGGGAATTCTTTCCCTACGAAACAGGGAAAGGATCCCTCATCTCGTGCTAGGAGGCGGAAACGGGGCTCCCCTGGATGTGTGCGGGACCCCACGTGCTTCCTCTCGAGTGCAGACGGGTATGTCGGGGAACTTCTTGAGTTGCAGCAAGGGTGTGAAGGACCCTTTGGAAGGTCCAGTGGTTAGATGTGATTGGCCTCGAGAAGCCTCAGCGGAAATGGGCCTCATCTCGCCTGGAGGGCAAAACCTCCTGGATTTTCTCGAGTTGCGGCAATTGCTCTCGACTTAGGACGGGGACCTCAGGGACCCGCTCTGGTGGCCTCAGGAAAGGCCAGTCCCCATGCGAGTTCCTCGGGGGCCTCTCGGGATTCCTCTCCCGTCGATGCCAGGGCCTAAGACCTTGTGTGGAGTCGGGGCCGGAACCTGAGGATTCCTCTCCAGTGCTGACATGGATCTTGGGGTACTTCTGGAGTCTCCGCAGGGGAGTCAGTCCTCGTCTCGAATGCGGGCATGCACTTGCGCTTTCCTCCAGAGCGGTAGCAGCAGTGTCACGCAGTCCGCCGCGTGGATCAAAGGATCTATGGTTTTCCCTCGAGTCTTTCCCACGAGGCTTTCCCACGAGGCTTTCCCACAGGGCTGTCCCACGTGCACACGTGGTGGGAGTCGATCCTCGGCTTGAACGTCAAGGCAGTGCAGGGAAAACAGGTTCCTCTGGAATGGACTGACACATCTGGGGGACTCTTGGAATGGTGGCACGACCCTGGAGTTCCTCTCGCCTTTCCTGTGGAGAGCGCTTCCTCTTGAGATGCGACGGGAACGCCGGGAATTCTTTCCCTACGAACCAGGGAAAGGATCCCTCATCTCGAGCTAGGAGGCGGAAACGGGGCTCCCCTGGATGTGTGCGGGACCCCACGTGTTTCCTCTCGAGTGGAGACGGGTATGTCGGGGAACTTCTTGAGTTGCAGCAAGGGTGTGAAGGACCCTTTGGAAGTTCCAGTGGTTAGACGTGATTAGCCTCGAGAAGCCTCAGCGGAAATGGGCCTCATCTCGCCTGGAGGGCAAAACCTCCTGGATTTTCTCGAGTTGCGGCAGGTGCTCTCGACTTACGATGGGGACCTCAGGGACCCGCTATGGTGGCCTCAGGAAAGGCCAGTCCCCATGCCAGTTCCTCGGGGGCCTCTCGGGATTCCTCTCCCGTCGATGCCGGGGCCTAAGACCTTGTGTGGAGTCGGGGCCGGAACCTGAGGATTCCTCTCCAGTGCTGACATGGATCTTGGGGTACTTCTGGAGTCTCCCCAGGGGAGTCAGTCCTCGTCTGGAATGCGGTCATGCACTTGCGCTTTCCTCCAGAGCGGTAGCAGCAGTGTCACGCAGTCCGCCGCGTGCATCAAAGGATCTATGGTTTTCCCTCGAGTCTTTCCCACGAGGCTTTCCCACGAGGCTTTCCCACAGGGCTGTCCCAAGTGCACACGTGGTGGGAGTCGATCCTCGGCTTGAACATCAAGGCAGTGCAGGGAAAACAGTTTCCTCTGGAATGGACCGACACATCTGGGGGACTCTTGGAATGGTGGCACGACCCTGGAGTTCCTCTCGCCTTTCCTGTGGAGAGCGCCTCCTCTTGAGATACGACGGGAACCCCGGGAATTCTTTCCCTACGAAACAGGGAAAGGATCACTCATCTCGAGCTAGGAGGTGGAAACGGGGCTCCCCTGGATGTGTGCGGGACCCCACGTGCTTCCTCTCTAGTGGAGACGGGTATGTCGGGGAACTTCTTGAGTTGCAGCAAGGGTGTGAAGGACCCTTTGGAAGGTCCAGTGGTTAGATGTGATTGGCCTCGAGAAGCCTCAGCGGAAATGGGCCTCATCTCGCCTGGAGGGCAAAACCTCCTGGATTTTCTCGAGTTGCGGCAGGTGCTCTCGACTTACGACGGGGACCTCAGGGACCCGCTCTGGTGGCCTCAGGAAAGGCCAGTCCCCATGCGAGTTCCTCGGGGGCCTCTCGGGATTCCTCTCCCGTCGATGTCGGGGCCTAAGACATTGTGTGGAGTCGGGGCCGGAACCTGAGGATTCCTCTCCAGTGCTGACATGGATCTTGGGGTACTTCTGGAGTCTCCCCAGGGGAGTCAGTCCTCGTCTCGAATGCGGTCATGCACTTGCGCTTTCCTCCAGAGCGGTAGCAGCAGTGTCACGCAGTCCGCCGCGTGGATCAAAGGATCTATGGTTTTCCCTCGAGTCTTTCCCACGAGGCTCTCCCACGAGGCTTTCCCACAGGGCTGTCCCACGTGCACACGTGGTGGGAGTCGATCCTCGGCTTGAATGTCAAGGCAGTGCAGGGAAAACAGGTTCCTCTGGAATGGACTGACACATCTGGGGGACTCTTGGAATGGTGTCACGACCCTTGAGTTCCTCTCGCCTTTCCTGTGGAGAGCGCCTCCTCTTGAGATGCGACGTGAACGCCGGGAATTCTTTCCCTACGAACCAGGGAAAGGATCCCTCATCTCGAGCTAGGAGGCGGAAACGGGGCTCCCCTGGATGTGTGCGGGACACCACGTGCTTCCTCTCGAGTGCAGACGGGTATGTCGGGGAACTTCTTGAGTTGCAGCAAGGGTGTGAAGGACCCTTTGGAAGTTCCAGTGGTTAGATGTGATTGTCCTCGAGAAGCCTCAGCGGAAATGGGCCTCATCTCGCCTGGAGCGCAAAACCTCCTGGATTTTCTCGAGTTGCGGCAGGTGCTCTCGACTTACGACGGGGACCTCAGGGACCCGCTCTGGTGGCCTCAGGAATGGCCAGTCCCCATGCGAGTTCCTCGGGGGCCTCTCGGGATTCCTCTCCCGTCGATGCCGGGGCCTAAGACCTTGTGTGGAGTCGGGGCCGGAACCTGAGGATTCCTCTCCAGTGCTGACATGGATCTTCGGGTACTTCTGGAGTCTCCCCAGGGGAGTCAGTCCTCTTCTCGAATGCGGGCATGCACTTGCGCTTTCCTCCTGAGCGGTAGCAGCAGTGTCACGCAGTCCGCCGCGTGGATCAAAGGATCTATGGTTTTCCCTCGAGTCTTTCCCACGAGGCTTTCCCACGAGGCTTTCCCACAGGGCTGTCCCACGTGCACACGTGGTGGGAGTCGATCCTCGGCTTGAACGTCAAGGCAGTGCAGGGAAAACAGGTTCCTCTGGAATGGACTGACACATCTGGGGGACTCTTGGAATGGTGGCACGACCCTGGAGTTCCTCTCGCCTTTCCTGTGGAGAGCGCCTCCTCTTGAGATGCGACGGGAACGCCGGGAATTCTTTCCCTACGAAACAGGGAAAGGATCCCTCATCTCGTGCTAGGAGGCGGAAACGGGGCTCCCCTGGATGTGTGCGGGACCCCACGTGCTTCCTCTCGAGTGCAGACGGGTATGTCGGGGAACTTCTTGAGTTGCAGCAAGGGTGTGAAGGACCCTTTGGAAGGTCCAGTGGTTAGATGTGATTGGCCTCGAGAAGCCTCAGCGGAAATGGGCCTCATCTCGCCTGGAGGGCAAAACCTCCTGGATTTTCTCGAGTTGCGGCAATTGCTCTCGACTTAGGACGGGGACCTCAGGGACCCGCTCTGGTGGCCTCAGGAAAGGCCAGTCCCCATGCGAGTTCCTCGGGGGCCTCTCGGGATTCCTCTCCCGTCGATGCCAGGGCCTAAGACCTTGTGTGGAGTCGGGGCCGGAACCTGAGGATTCCTCTCCAGTGCTGACATGGATCTTGGGGTACTTCTGGAGTCTCCGCAGGGGAGTCAGTCCTCGTCTCGAATGCGGGCATGCACTTGCGCTTTCCTCCAGAGCGGTAGCAGCAGTGTCACGCAGTCCGCCGCGTGGATCAAAGGATCTATGGTTTTCCCTCGAGTCTTTCCCACGAGGCTTTCCCACGAGGCTTTCCCACAGGGCTGTCCCACGTGCACACGTGGTGGGAGTCGATCCTCGGCTTGAACGTCAAGGCAGTGCAGGGAAAACAGGTTCCTCTGGAATGGACTGACACATCTGGGGGACTCTTGGAATGGTGGCACGACCCTGGAGTTCCTCTCGCCTTTCCTGTGGAGAGCGCTTCCTCTTGAGATGCGACGGGAACGCCGGGAATTCTTTCCCTACGAACCAGGGAAAGGATCCCTCATCTCGAGCTAGGAGGCGGAAACGGGGCTCCCCTGGATGTGTGCGGGACCCCACGTGCTTCCTCTCGAGTGGAGACGGGTATGTCGGGGAACTTCTTGAGTTGCAGCAAGGGTGTGAAGGACCCTTTGGAAGTTCCAGTGGTTAGACGTGATTAGCCTCGAGAAGCCTCAGCGGAAATGGGCCTCATCTCGCCTGGAGGG
This sequence comes from Ovis canadensis, assembly GCF_042477335.2. Classification (NCBI taxonomy): domain Eukaryota; kingdom Metazoa; phylum Chordata; class Mammalia; order Artiodactyla; family Bovidae; genus Ovis; species Ovis canadensis. Next base: position 8,632,834 of record NC_091260.1, read on the forward strand.
CAAAACCTCCTGGATTTTCTCGAGTTGCGGCAGGTGCTCTCGACTTACGATGGGGACCTCAGGGACCCGCTATGGTGGCCTCAGGAAAGGCCAGTCCCCATGCCAGTTCCTCGGGGGCCTCTCGGGATTCCTCTCCCGTCGATGCCGGGGCCTAAGACCTTGTGTGGAGTCGGGGCCGGAACCTGAGGATTCCTCTCCAGTGCTGACATGGATCTTGGGGTACTTCTGGAGTCTCCCCAGGGGAGTCAGTCCTCGTCTGGAATGCGGTCATGCACTTGCGCTTTCCTCCAGAGCGGTAGCAGCAGTGTCACGCAGTCCGCCGCGTGCATCAAAGGATCTATGGTTTTCCCTCGAGTCTTTCCCACGAGGCTTTCCCACGAGGCTTTCCCACAGGGCTGTCCCAAGTGCACACGTGGTGGGAGTCGATCCTCGGCTTGAACATCAAGGCAGTGCAGGGAAAACAGTTTCCTCTGGAATGGACCGACACATCTGGGGGACTCTTGGAATGGTGGCACGACCCTGGAGTTCCTCTCGCCTTTCCTGTGGAGAGCGCCTCCTCTTGAGATACGACGGGAACCCCGGGAATTCTTTCCCTACGAAACAGGGAAAGGATCACTCATCTCGAGCTAGGAGGTGGAAACGGGGCTCCCCTGGATGTGTGCGGGACCCCACGTGCTTCCTCTCTAGTGGAGACGGGTATGTCGGGGAACTTCTTGAGTTGCAGCAAGGGTGTGAAGGACCCTTTGGAAGGTCCAGTGGTTAGATGTGATTGGCCTCGAGAAGCCTCAGCGGAAATGGGCCTCATCTCGCCTGGAGGGCAAAACCTCCTGGATTTTCTCGAGTTGCGGCAGGTGCTCTCGACTTACGACGGGGACCTCAGGGACCCGCTCTGGTGGCCTCAGGAAAGGCCAGTCCCCATGCGAGTTCCTCGGGGGCCTCTCGGGATTCCTCTCCCGTCGATGTCGGGGCCTAAGACATTGTGTGGAGTCGGGGCCGGAACCTGAGGATTCCTCTCCAGTGCTGACATGGATCTTGGGGTACTTCTGGAGTCTCCCCAGGGGAGTCAGTCCTCGTCTCGAATGCGGTCATGCACTTGCGCTTTCCTCCAGAGCGGTAGCAGCAGTGTCACGCAGTCCGCCGCGTGGATCAAAGGATCTATGGTTTTCCCTCGAGTCTTTCCCACGAGGCTCTCCCACGAGGCTTTCCCACAGGGCTGTCCCACGTGCACACGTGGTGGGAGTCGATCCTCGGCTTGAATGTCAAGGCAGTGCAGGGAAAACAGGTTCCTCTGGAATGGACTGACACATCTGGGGGACTCTTGGAATGGTGTCACGACCCTTGAGTTCCTCTCGCCTTTCCTGTGGAGAGCGCCTCCTCTTGAGATGCGACGGGAACGCCGGGAATTCTTTCCCTACGAAACAGGGAAAGGATCCCTCATCTCGAGCTAGGAGGCGGAAACGGGGCTCCCCTGGATGTGTGCGGGACCCCACGTGCTTCCTCTCGAGTGGAGACGGGTATGTCGGGGAACTTCTTGAGTTGCAGCAAGGGTGTGAAGGACCCTTTGGAAGTTCCAGTGGTTAGATATGATTGGCCTCGAGTAGCCTCAGAGGAAATGGGCCTCATCTCGCCTGGAGGGCAAAACCTCCTGGATTTTCTCGAGTTGCGGCAGGTGCTCTCGACTTACGACGGGGACCTCAGGGACCCGCTCTGGTGGCCTCAGGAAAGGCCAGTCCCCATGCGAGTTCCTCGGGGGCCTCTTGGGATTCCTCTCCCGTCGATGCCGGGGCCTAAGACCTTGTGTGGAGTCGGGGCCGGAACCTGAGGATTCCTCTCCAGTGCTGACATGGATCTTGGGGTACTTCTGGAGTCTCCCCAGGGGAGTCAGTCCTCGTCTCGAATGCGGGCATGCACTTGCGCTTTCCTCCAGAGCGGTAGCAGCAGTGTCACGCAGTCCGCCGCGTGGATCAAAGGATCTATGGTTTTCCCTCGAGTCTTTCCCACGAGGCTTTCCCACGAGGCTTTCCCACAGGGCTGTCCCACGTGCACACGTGGTGGGAGTCGATCCTCTGCTTGAACGTCAAGGCAGTGCAGGGAAAACAGGTTCCTCTGGAATGGACTGACACATCTGGGGGACTGTTGGAATGGTGGCATGACCCTGGAGTTCCTCTCGCCTTTCCTGTGGAGAGCGCCTCCTCTTGAGATGCGACGGGAACGCCGGGAATTCTTTCCCTACGAAACAGGGAAAGGATCCCTCATCTCGAGCTAGGAGGCGGAAACGGGGCTCCCCTGGATGTGTGCGGGACCCCACGTGCTTCCTCTCGAGTGGAGACGGGTATGTCGGGGAACTTCTTGAGTTGCAGCAAGGGTGTGAAGGACCCTTTGGAAGTTCCAGTGGTTAGACGTGATTAGCCTCGAGAAGCCTCAGCGGAAATGGGCCTCATCTCGCCTGGAGGGCAAAACCTCCTGGATTTTCTCGAGTTGCGGCAGGTGCTCTCGACTTACGATGGGGACCTCAGGGACCCGCTATGGTGGCCTCAGGAAAGGCCAGTCCCCATGCCAGTTCCTCGGGGGCCTCTCGGGATTCCTCTCCCGTCGATGCCGGGGCCTAAGACCTTGTGTGGAGTCGGGGCCGGAACCTGAGGATTCCTCTCCAGTGCTGACATGGATCTTGGGGTACTTCTGGAGTCTCCCCAGGGGAGTCAGTCCTCGTCTGGAATGCGGTCATGCACTTGCGCTTTCCTCCAGAGCGGTAGCAGCAGTGTCACGCAGTCCGCCGCGTGCATCAAAGGATCTATGGTTTTCCCTCGAGTCTTTCCCACGAGGCTTTCCCACGAGGCTTTCCCACAGGGCTGTCCCAAGTGCACACGTGGTGGGAGTCGATCCTCGGCTTGAACATCAAGGCAGTGCAGGGAAAACAGTTTCCTCTGGAATGGACCGACACATCTGGGGGACTCTTGGAATGGTGGCACGACCCTGGAGTTCCTCTCGCCTTTCCTGTGGAGAGCGCCTCCTCTTGAGATACGACGGGAACCCCGGGAATTCTTTCCCTACGAAACAGGGAAAGGATCACTCATCTCGAGCTAGGAGGTGGAAACGGGGCTCCCCTGGATGTGTGCGGGACCCCACGTGCTTCCTCTCTAGTGGAGACGGGTATGTCGGGGAACTTCTTGAGTTGCAGCAAGGGTGTGAAGGACCCTTTGGAAGGTCCAGTGGTTAGATGTGATTGGCCTCGAGAAGCCTCAGCGGAAATGGGCCTCATCTCGCCTGGAGGGCAAAACCTCCTGGATTTTCTCGAGTTGCGGCAGGTGCTCTCGACTTACGACGGGGACCTCAGGGACCCGCTCTGGTGGCCTCAGGAAAGGCCAGTCCCCATGCGAGTTCCTCGGGGGCCTCTCGGGATTCCTCTCCCGTCGATGTCGGGGCCTAAGACATTGTGTGGAGTCGGGGCCGGAACCTGAGGATTCCTCTCCAGTGCTGACATGGATCTTGGGGTACTTCTGGAGTCTCCCCAGGGGAGTCAGTCCTCGTCTCGAATGCGGTCATGCACTTGCGCTTTCCTCCAGAGCGGTAGCAGCAGTGTCACGCAGTCCGCCGCGTGGATCAAAGGATCTATGGTTTTCCCTCGAGTCTTTCCCACGAGGCTCTCCCACGAGGCTTTCCCACAGGGCTGTCCCACGTGCACACGTGGTGGGAGTCGATCCTCGGCTTGAATGTCAAGGCAGTGCAGGGAAAACAGGTTCCTCTGGAATGGACTGACACATCTGGGGGACTCTTGGAATGGTGTCACGACCCTTGAGTTCCTCTCGCCTTTCCTGTGGAGAGCGCCTCCTCTTGAGATGCGACGGGAACGCCGGGAATTCTTTCCCTACGAAACAGGGAAAGGATCCCTCATCTCGAGCTAGGAGGCGGAAACGGGGCTCCCCTGGATGTGTGCGGGACCCCACGTGCTTCCTCTCGAGTGGAGACGGGTATGTCGGGGAACTTCTTGAGTTGCAGCAAGGGTGTGAAGGACCCTTTGGAAGTTCCAGTGGTTAGATATGATTGGCCTCGAGTAGCCTCAGAGGAAATGGGCCTCATCTCGCCTGGAGGGCAAAACCTCCTGGATTTTCTCGAGTTGCGGCAGGTGCTCTCGACTTACGACGGGGACCTCAGGGACCCGCTCTGGTGGCCTCAGGAAAGGCCAGTCCCCATGCGAGTTCCTCGGGGGCCTCTTGGGATTCCTCTCCCGTCGATGCCGGGGCCTAAGACCTTGTGTGGAGTCGGGGCCGGAACCTGAGGATTCCTCTCCAGTGCTGACATGGATCTTGGGGTACTTCTGGAGTCTCCCCAGGGGAGTCAGTCCTCGTCTCGAATGCGGGCATGCACTTGCGCTTTCCTCCAGAGCGGTAGCAGCAGTGTCACGCAGTCCGCCGCGTGGATCAAAGGATCTATGGTTTTCCCTCGAGTCTTTCCCACGAGGCTTTCCCACGAGGCTTTCCCACAGGGCTGTCCCACGTGCACACGTGGTGGGAGTCGATCCTCTGCTTGAACGTCAAGGCAGTGCAGGGAAAACAGGTTCCTCTGGAATGGACTGACACATCTGGGGGACTGTTGGAATGGTGGCATGACCCTGGAGTTCCTCTCGCCTTTCCTGTGGAGAGCGCCTCCTCTTGAGATGCGACGGGAACGCCGGGAATTCTTTCCCTACGAAACAGGGAAAGGATCCCTCATCTCGAGCTAGGAGGCGGAAACGGGGCTCCCCTGGATGTGTGCGGGACCCCACGTGCTTCCTCTCGAGTGGAGACGGGTATGTAGGGGAACTTCTTGAGTTGCAGCAATGGTGTGAAGGACCCTTTGGAAGTTCCAGTGGTTAGATGTGATTGGCCTCGAGAAGCCTCAGCGGAAATGGGCCTCATCTCGCCTGGAGGGCAAAACCTCCTGGATTTTCTCGAGTTGCGGCAGGTGCTCTCGACTTACGACGGGGACATCAGGGACCCGCTCTGGTGGCCTCAGGAAAGGCCAGTCCCCATGCGAGTTCCTCGGGAGCCTCTCGGGATCCCTATCCCGTCGATGCCGGGGCCTAAGACCTTGTGTGCAGTCGGGGCCGGAACCTGAGGATTCCTCTCCAGTGCTGACATGGATCTTCGGGTACTTCTGGAGTCTCCCCAGGGGAGTCAGTCCTCGTCTCGAATGCGGGCATGCACTTGCGCTTTCCTCCAGAGCGGTAGCAGCAGTGTCACGCAGTCCGCCGCGTGGATCAAAGGATCTATGGTTTTCCCTCGAGTCTTTCCCACGAGGCTTTCCCACGAGGCTTTACCACAGGGCTGTCCCACGTGCACACGTGGTGGGAGTCGATCCTCGGCTTGAACGTCAAGGCAGTGCAGGGAAAACAGGTTCCTCTGGAATGGACTGACACATCTGGGGGACTCTTGGAATGGTGGCACGACCCTGGAGTTCCTCTCGCCTTTCCTGTGGAGAGCGCCTCCTCTTGAGATGCGACGGGAACGCCGGGAATTCTTTCCCTACGAACCAGGGAAAGGATCCCTCATCTCGAGCTAGGAGGCGGAAACGGGGCTCCCCTGGATGTGTGCGGGACACCACGTGCTTCCTCTCGAGTGCAGACGGGTATGTCGGGGAACTTCTTGAGTTGCAGCAAGGGTGTGAAGGACCCTTTGGAAGTTCCAGTGGTTAGATGTGATTGTCCTCGAGAAGCCTCAGCGGAAATGGGCCTCATCTCGCCTGGAGCGCAAAACCTCCTGGATTTTCTCGAGTTGCGGCAGGTGCTCTCGACTTACGACGGGGACCTCAGGGACCCGCTCTGGTGGCCTCAGGAATGGCCAGTCCCCATGCGAGTTCCTCGGGGGCCTCTCGGGATTCCTCTCCCGTCGATGCCGGGGCCTAAGACCTTGTGTGGAGTCGGGGCCGGAACCTGAGGATTCCTCTCCAGTGCTGACATGGATCTTCGGGTACTTCTGGAGTCTCCCCAGGGGAGTCAGTCCTCTTCTCGAATGCGGGCATGCACTTGCGCTTTCCTCCTGAGCGGTAGCAGCAGTGTCACGCAGTCCGCCGCGTGGATCAAAGGATCTATGGTTTTCCCTCGAGTCTTTCCCACGAGGCTTTCCCACGAGGCTTTCCCACAGGGCTGTCCCACGTGCACACGTGGTGGGAGTCGATCCTCGGCTTGAACGTCAAGGCAGTGCAGGGAAAACAGGTTCCTCTGGAATGGACTGACACATCTGGGGGACTCTTGGAATGGTGGCACGACCCTGGAGTTCCTCTCGCCTTTCCTGTGGAGAGCGCATCCTCTTGAGATGCGACGGGAACGCCGGGAATTCTTTCCCTACGAAACAGGGAAAGGATCCCTCATCTCGTGCTAGGAGGCGGAAACGGGGCTCCCCTGGATGTGTGCGGGACACCACGTGCTTCCTCTCGAGTGCAGACGGGTATGTCGGGGAACTTCTTGAGTTGCAGCAAGGGTGTGAAGGACCCTTTGGAAGGTCCAGTGGTTAGATGTGATTGGCCTCGAGAAGCCTCAGCGGAAATGGGCCTCATCTCGCCTGGAGGGCAAAACCTCCTGGATTTTCTCGAGTTGCGGCAATTGCTCTCGACTTAGGACGGGGACCTCAGGGACCCGCTCTGGTGGCCTCAGGAAAGGCCAGTCCCCATGCGAGTTCCTCGGGGGCCTCTCGGGATTCCTCTCCCGTCGATGCCAGGGCCTAAGACCTTGTGTGGAGTCGGGGCCGGAACCTGAGGATTCCTCTCCAGTGCTGACATGGATCTTGGGGTACTTCTGGAGTCTCCCCAGGGGAGTCAGTCCTCGTCTCGAATGCGGGCATGCACTTGCGCTTTCCTCCAGAGCGGTAGCAGCAGTGTCACGCAGTCCGCCGCGTGGATCAAAGGATCTATGGTTTTCCCTCGAGTCTTTCCCACGAGGCTTTCCCACGAGGCTTTCCCACAGGGCTGTCCCACGTGCACACGTGGTGGGAGTCGATCCTCGGCTTGAACGTCAAGGCAGTGCAGGGAAAACAGGTTCCTCTGGAATGGACTGACACATCTGGGGGACTCTTGGAATGGTGGCACGACCCTGGAGTTCCTCTCGCCTTTCCTGTGGAGAGCGCTTCCTCTTGAGATGCGACGGGAACGCCGGGAATTCTTTCCCTACGAACCAGGGAAAGGATCCCTCATCTCGAGCTAGGAGGCGGAAACGGGGCTCCCCTGGATGTGTGCGGGACCCCACGTGCTTCCTCTCGAGTGGAGACGGGTATGTCGGGGAACTTCTTGAGTTGCAGCAAGGGTGTGAAGGACCCTTTGGAAGTTCCAGTGGTTAGACGTGATTAGCCTCGAGAAGCCTCAGCGGAAATGGGCCTCATCTCGCCTGGAGGGCAAAACCTCCTGGATTTTCTCGAGTTGCGGCAGGTGCTCTCGACTTACGATGGGGACCTCAGGGACCCGCTATGGTGGCCTCAGGAAAGGCCAGTCCCCATGCCAGTTCCTCGGGGGCCTCTCGGGATTCCTCTCCCGTCGATGCCGGGGCCTAAGACCTTGTGTGGAGTCGGGGCCGGAACCTGAGGATTCCTCTCCAGTGCTGACATGGATCTTGGGGTACTTCTGGAGTCTCCCCAGGGGAGTCAGTCCTCGTCTGGAATGCGGTCATGCACTTGCGCTTTCCTCCAGAGCGGTAGCAGCAGTGTCACGCAGTCCGCCGCGTGCATCAAAGGATCTATGGTTTTCCCTCGAGTCTTTCCCACGAGGCTTTCCCACGAGGCTTTCCCACAGGGCTGTCCCAAGTGCACACGTGGTGGGAGTCGATCCTCGGCTTGAACATCAAGGCAGTGCAGGGAAAACAGTTTCCTCTGGAATGGACCGACACATCTGGGGGACTCTTGGAATGGTGGCACGACCCTGGAGTTCCTCTCGCCTTTCCTGTGGAGAGCGCCTCCTCTTGAGATGCGACGGGAACCCCGGGAATTCTTTCCCTACGAAACAGGGAAAGGATCACTCATCTAGAGCTAGGAGGTGGAAACGGGGCTCCCCTGGATGTGTGCGGGACCCCACGTGCTTCCTCTCTAGTGGAGACGGGTATGTCGGGGAACTTCTTGAGTTGCAGCAAGGGTGTGAAGGACCCTTTGGAAGGTCCAGTGGTTAGATGTGATTGGCCTCGAGAAGCCTCAGCGGAAATGGGCCTCATCTCGCCTGGAGGGCAAAACCTCCTGGATTTTCTCGAGTTGCAGCAGGTGCTCTCGACTTACGACGGGGACCTCAGGGACCCGCTCTGGTGGCCTCAGGAAAGGCCAGTCCCCATGCGAGTTCCTCGGGGGCCTCTCGGGATTCCTCTCCCGTCGATGTCGGGGTCTAAGACCTTGTGTGGAGTCGGGGCCGGAACCTGAGGATTCCTCTCCAGTGCTGACATGGATCTTGGGGTACTTCTGGAGTCTCCCCAGGGGAGTCAGTCCTCGTCTCGAATGCGGGCATGCACTTGCGCTTTCCTCCAGAGCGGTAGCAGCAGTGTCACGCAGTCCGCCGCGTGGATCAAAGGATCTATGGTTTTCCCTCGAGTCGTTCCCACGAGGCTTTCCCACGAGGCTTTCCCACAGGGCTGTCCCACGTGCACACGTGGTGGGAGTCGATCCTCGGCTTGAACGTCAAGGCAGTGCAGGGAAAACAGGTTCCTCTGGAATGGACTGACACATCTGGGGGACTCTTGGAATGGTGGCACAACCCTGGAGTTCCTCTCGCCTTTCCTGTGGAGAGCGCCTCCTCTTGAGATGCGACGGGAACGCCGGGAATTCTTTCCCTACGAAACAGGGAAAGGATCCCTCATCTCGAGCTAGGAGGCGGAAACGGGGCTCCCCTGGATGTGTGCGGGACCCCACGTGCTTCCTCTCGAGTGGAGACGGGTATGTCGGGGAACTTCTTGAGTTGCAGCAATGGTGTGAAGGACCCTTTGGAAGTTCCAGTGGTTAGATGTGATTGGCCTCGAGAAGCCTCATCGGAAATGGGCCTCATCTCGCCTGGAGGGCAAAACCTCCTGGATTTTCTCGAGTTGAGGCAGGTGCTCTCGACTTACGACGGGAACCTCAGGGACCCGCTCTGGTGGCCTCAGGAAAGGCCAGTCCCCATGCGAGTTCCTCGGGGGCGTCTCGGGATTCCTCCCCCGTCGATGCCGGGGCCTAAGACCTTGTGTGGAGTCGGGGCCGGAACCTGAGGATTCCTCTCCAGTGCTGACATGGATCTTGGGGTACTTCTGGAGTCTCCCCAGGGGAGTCAGTCCTCGTCTCGAATGCGGGCATGCACTTGCGCTTTCCTCCAGAGCAGTAGCATCAGTGTCGCGCAGTCGGCCGTGTGGATCAAAGGATCTATGGTTTTCCCTCGAGACTTTCCCACGAGGCGTTCCCACGAGGCTTTCCCACAGGGCTGTCCCACGTGCACACGTGGTGGGAGTCGATCCTCGGCTTGAACGTCAAGGCAGTGCAGGGAAAACAGGTTCCTCTGGAATGGACTGACACATCTGGGGGACTCTTGGAATGGTGGCACGACCCTGGAGTTCCTCTCGCCTTTCCTGTGGAGAGCGCCTCCTCTTGAGATGCGACGGGAACGCCGGGAATTCTTTCCCTACGAAACAGGGAAAGGATCCCTCATCTCGAGCTAGGAGGCGGAAACGGGGCTCCCCTGGATGTGTGCGGGACACCACGTGCTTCCTCTCGAGTGGAGATGGGTATGTCGGGGAACTTCTTGAGTTGCAGCAAGGGTGTGAAGGACCCTTTGGAAGTTCCAGTGGTTAGATGTGATTGTCCTCGAGAAGCCTCAGCGGAAATGGGCCTCATCTCGCCTGGAGGGCAAAACCTCCTGGATTTTCTCGAGTTGCGGCAGGTGCTCTCGACTTACGACGGGGACCTCAGGGACCCGCTCTGGTGGCCTCAGGAATGGCCAGTCCCCATGCGAGTTCCTCGGGGGCCTCTCGGGATTCCTCTCCCGTCGATGCCGGGGCCTAAGACCTTGTGTGGAGTCGGGGCCGGAACCTGAGGTTTCCTCTCCAGTGCTGACATGGATCTTGGGGTACTTCTGGAGTCTCCCCAGGGGAGTCAGTCCTCGTCTCGAATGCGGGCATGCACTTGCGCTTTCCTCCAGAGCGGTAGCAGCAGTGTCACGCAGTCCGCCGCGTGGATCAAAGGATCTATGATTTTCCCTCGAGTCTTCCCCACGAGGCTTTCCCACGAGGCTTTCCCACAGGGCTGTCCCACGTGCACACGTGGTGGGAGTCGATCCTCGGCTTGAATGTCAAGGCAGTGCAGGGAAAACAGATTCCTCTGGAATGGACTGACACATCTGGGGGACTCTTGGAATGGTGTCACGACCCTTGAGTTCCTCTCGCCTTTCCTGTGGAGAGCGCCTCCTCTTGAGATGCGACGGGAACGCCGGGAATTCTTTCCCTACGAAACAGGGAAAGGATCCCTCATCTCGAGCTAGGAGGCGGAAACGGGGCTCCCCTGGATGTGTGCGGGACCCCACGTGCTTCCTCTCGAGTGGAGACGGGTATGTCGGGGAACTTCTTGAGTTGCAGCAAGGGTGTGAAGGACCCTTTGGAAGTTCCAGTGGTTAGATGTGATTGGCCTCGAGTAGCCTCAGAGGAAATGGGCCTCATCTCGCCTGGAGGGCAAAACCTCCTGGATTTTCTCGAGTTGCGGCAGGTGCTCTCGACTTACGACGGGGACCTCAGGGACCCGCTCTGGTGGCCTCAGGAAAGGCCAGTCCCCATGCGAGTTCCTCGGGGGCCTCTTGGGATTCCTCTCCCGTCGATGCCGGGGCCTAAGACCTTGTGTGGAGTCGGGGCCGGAACCTGAGGATTCCTCTCCAGTGCTGACATGGATCTTGGGGTACTTCTGGAGTCTCCCCAGGGGAGTCAGTCCTCGTCTCGAATGCGGGCATGCACTTGCGCTTTCCTCCAGAGCGGTAGCAGCAGTGTCACGCAGTCCGCCGCGTGGATCAAAGGATCTATGGTTTTCCCTCGAGTCGTTCCCACGAGGCTTTCCCACGAGGCTTTCCCACAGGGCTGTCCCACGTGCACACGTGGTGGGAGTCGATCCTCGGCTTGAACGTCAAGGCAGTGCAGGGAAAACAGGTTCCTCTGGAATGGACTGACACATCTGGGGGACTCTTGGAATGGTGGCATGACCCTGGAGTTCCTCTCGCCTTTCTTGTGGAGAGCGCCTCCTCTTGAGATGCGACGGGAACGCCGGGAATTCTTTCCCTACGAAACAGGGAAAGGATCCCTCATCTCGAGCTAGGAGGCGGAAACGGGGCTCCCCTGAATGTGTGCGGGACACCACGTGCTTCCTCTCGAGTGAAGACGGGTATGTCGGGGAACTTCTTGAGTTGCAGCAATGGTGTGAAGGACCCTTTGGAAGTTCCAGTGGTTAGACGTGATTGGCCTCGAGAAGCCTCAGCGGAAATGGGCCTCACCTCGCCTGGAGGGCAAAACCTCCTGGATTTTCTCGTGTTGCGGCAGGTGCTCTCGACTTACGACCGGGACCTCAGGGACCCGCTCTGGTGGCCTCAGGAAAGGCCAGTCCCCATGCGAGTTCCTCGGGGGCCTCTCGGGATCCCTATCCCGTCGATGCCGGGGCCTAAGACCTTGTGTGGAGTCGGGGCCGGAACCTGAGGATTCCTCTCCAGTGCTGACATGGATCTTCGGGTACTTCTGGAGTCTCCCCAGGGGAGTCAGTCCTCGTCTCGAATGCGGGCATGCACTTGCGCTTTCCTCCAGAGCGGTAGCAGCAGTGTCACGCAGTCCACCGCGTGGATCAAAGGATATATGGTTTTCCCTCGAGTCTTTCCCACGAGGCTTTCCCACGAGGCTTTCCCACAGGGCTGTCCCACGTGCACACGTGGTGGGAGTCGATCCTCGGCTTGAACGTCAAGGCAGGGCAGGGAAAACAGGTTCCTCTGGAATGGACTGACACATCTGGGGGACTCTTGGAATGGTGGCACGACCCTGGAGTTCCTCTCGCCTTTCCTGTCGAGAGCGCCTCCTCTTGAGATGCGACGGGAACGCCGGGAATTCTTTCCCTACGAAACAGGGAAAGGATCCCTCATCTCGTGCTAGGAGGAGGAAACGGGGCTCCCCTGGATGTGTACGGGACACCACGTGCTTCCTCTCGAGTGCAGACGGGTATGTCGGGGAACTTCTTGAGTTGCAGCAAGGGTGTGAAGGACCCTTTGGAAGGTCCAGTGGGTAGATGTGATTGGCCTCGAGAAGCCTCAGCGGAAATGGGCCTCATCTCGCCTGGAGGGCAAAACCTCCTGGATTTTCTCGAGTTGCGGCAGGTGCTCTCGACTTACGACGGGGACCTCAGGGACCCGCTCTGGTGGCCTCAGGAAAGGACAGTCCCCATGCGAGTTCCTCAGGGGCCTCTCGGGATTCCTCTCCCGTCGATGCCAGGTCCTAAGACCTTGTGTGGAGTCGGGGCCGGAACCTGAGGATTCCTCTCCAGTGCTGACATGGATCTTGGGGTACTTCTGGAGTCTCCCCAGGGGAGTCAGTCCTCGTCTCGAATGCGGGCATGCACTTGGGCTTTCCTCCAGAGCGGTAGCAGCAGTGTCACGCAGTCCGCCGCGTTGAGCAAAGGATCTATGGTTTTCCCTCGAGTCTTTCCCACGAGGCTTTCCCACGAGGCTTTCCCACAGGGCTGTCCCACGTGCACACGTGGTGGGAGTCGATCCTCGGCTTGAACGTCAAGGCAGTGCAGGGAAAACAGGTTCCTCTGGAATGGACTGACACATCTGTGGGACTCTTGGAATGGTGGCATGACCCTGGAGTTCCTCTCGCCTTTCCTGTGGAGAGCGCCTCCTCTTGAGATGCGACGGGAACGCCGGGAATTCTTTCCCTACGAAACAGGGAAAGGATCCCTCATCTCGAGCTAGGAGGCGGAAACGGGGCTCCCCTGGATGTGTGCGGGACCCCACGTGCTTCCTCTCGAGTGGAGACGGGTATGTCGGGGAACTTCTTGAGTTGCAGCAATGGTGTGAAGGACCCTTTGGAAGTTCCAGTGGTTAGATATGATTGGCCTCGAGAAGCCTCAGCGGAAATGGGCCTCATCTCGCCTGGAGGGCAAAACCTCCTGGATTTTCTCGAGTTGCGGCAGGTGCTCTCGACTTACGACGGGGACCTCAGGGACCCGCTCTGGTGGCCTCAGGAAAGGCCAGTCCCCATGCGAGTTCCTCGGGGGCCTCTCGGGATCCCTATCCCGTCGATGCCGGGGCCTAAGACCTTGTGTGGAGTCGGGGCCGGAACCTGAGGATTCCTCTCCAGTGCTCACATGGATCATCGGGTACTTCTGGAGTCTCCCCAGGGGAGTCAGTCCTCGTCTCGAATGCGGGCATGCACTTGCGCTTTCCTCCAGAGCGGTAGCAGCAGTGTCACGCAGTCCGCCGCGTGGATCAAAGGATCTATGGTTTTCCCTCGAGTCTTACCCACGAGGCTTTCCCAGGAGGCTTTCCCACAGGGCTGTCCCACGTGCACACGTGGTGGGAGTCGATCCTCGGCTTGAACGTCAAGGCAGTGCAGGGAAAACAGGTTCCTCTGGAATGGACTGACACATCTGGGGGACTCTTGGAATGGTGGCACGACCCTGGAGTTCCTCTCGCCTTTCCTGTGGAGAGCGCCTCCTCTTGAGATGCGACGGGAACGCCGGGAATTCTTTCCCTACGAAACAGGGAAAGGATCCCTCATCTCGTGCTAGGAGGCGGAAACGGGGCTCCCCTGGATGTGTGCGGGACCCCACGTGCTTCCTCTCGAGTGGAGACGGGTATGTCGGGGAACTTCTTGAGTTGCAGCAAGGGTGTGAAGGACCCTTTGGAAGGTCCAGTGGTTAGATGTGATTGGCCTCGAGAAGCCTCAGCGGAAATGGGCCTCATCTCGCCTGGAGGGCAAAACCTCCTGGATTTTCTCGAGTTGCGGCAGGTGCTCTCGACTTACGACGGGGACCTCAGGGACCCGCTCTGGTGGCCTAAGGAAAGGCCAGTCCCCATGCGAGTTCCTCGGGGGCCTCTCGGGATTCCTCTCCCGTCGATTCCAGGGCCTAAGACCTTGTGTGGAGTCGGGGCCGGAACCTGAGGATTCCTCTCCAGTGCTGACATGGATCTTGGGGTACTTCTGGAGTCTCCCCAGGGGAGTCAGTCCTCGTCTCGAATGCGGGCATGCACTTGCGCTTTCCTCCAGAGCGGTAGCAGCAGTGTCACGCAGTCCGCCGCGTGCATCAAAGGATCTATGGTTTTCCCTCGAGTCTTTCCCACGAGGCTTTCCCACGAGGCTTTCCCACAGGGCTGTCCCACGTGCACACGTGGTGGGAGTCGATCCTCGGCTTGAACGTCATGGCAGTGCAGGGAAAACAGGTTCCTCTGGAATGGACCGACACATCTGGGGGACTCTTGGAATGGTGGCACGACCCTGGAGTTCCTCTCGCCTTTCCTGTGGAGAGCGCCTCCTCTTGAGATGCGACGGGAACGCCGGGAATTCTTTCCCTATGAAACAGGGAAAGGATCCCTCATCTCGAGCTAGGAGGCGGAAACGGGGCTCTCCTGGATGTGTGCGGGACCCACGTGCTTCCTCTCTAGTGGAGACGGGTATGTCGGGGAACTTCTTGAGTTGCAGCAAGGGTGTGAAGGACCCTTTGGATGTTCCAGTGGTTAGATGTGATTGGCCTCGAGAAGCCTCAGCGGAAATGGGCCTCATCTCGCCTGGAGGGCAAAACCTCCTGGATTTTCTCGAGTTGCGGCAGGTGCTCTCGACTTACGACGGGGACCTCAGGGACCCGCTCTGGTGGCCTCAGGAAAGGCCAGTCCCCATGCGAGTTCCTCGGGGGCCTCTCGGGATTCCTCTCCCGTCGATGCCGGGGCCTAAGACCTTGTGTGGAGTCGGGGCCGGAAACTGAGGATTCCTCTCCAGTGCTGACATGGATCTTGGGGTACTTCTGGAGTCTCCCCAGGGGAGTCAGTCCTCGTCTCGAATGCGGGCATGCACTTGCGATTTCCTCCAGAGCGGTAGCAGCAGTGTCACGCAGTCCGCCGCGTGGATCAAAGGATCTATGGTTTTCCCTCGAGTCTTTCCCACGAGGCTTTCCCACGAGGCTTTCCCACAGGGCTGTCCCACGTGCACACGTGGTGGGAGTCGATCCTCGGCTTGAACGTCAAGGCAGTGCAGGGAAAACAGGTTCCTCTGGAATGGACTGACACATCTGGGGGACTCTTGGAATGGTGTCACGACCCTGGAGTTCCTCTCGCCTTTCCTTTGGAGAGCGCCTCCTCTTGAGATGCGACGGGGACGCCGGGAATTCTTTCCCTACGAAACAGGGAAAGGATCCCTCATCTCGTGCTAGGAGGCGGAAACAGGGCTCCCCTGGATGTGTGCGGAACCCCACGTGCTTCCTCTCGAGTGGAGACGGGTATGTCGGGGAAATTCTTGAGTTGCAGCAATGGTGTGAAGGACCCTTTGGAAGTTCCAGTGGTTAGATGTGATTGGCCTCGAGAAGCCTCAGCGGAAATGGGCCTCATCTCGCCTGGAGGGCAAAACTTCCTGGATTTTCTCGAGTTGCGGCAGGTGCTCTCGACTTACG
Organism: Ovis canadensis; assembly: GCF_042477335.2. Taxonomy (NCBI): domain Eukaryota; kingdom Metazoa; phylum Chordata; class Mammalia; order Artiodactyla; family Bovidae; genus Ovis; species Ovis canadensis. The sequence continues at coordinate 8,648,424 of NC_091260.1, forward strand.
ACGGGGACCTCAGGGAACCGCTCTGGTGGCCTCAGGAAAGGCCAGTCCCGATGCGAGTTCCTCGGGGGCCTCTCGGGATTCCTCTCCCGTCGATGCCGGGGCCTAAGACCTTGTGTGGAGTCGGGGCCGGAACCTGAGGATTCCTCTCCAGTGCTGACATGGATCTTGGGGTACTTCTGGAGTCTCCCCAGGGGAGTCAGTCCTCGTCTCGAATGCGGGCATGCACTTGCGCTTTCCTCCAGAGCGGTAGCAGCAGTGTCACGCAGTCCGCCGCGTGCATCAAAGGATCTATGGTTTTCCCTCGAGTCTTTCCCACGAGGCTTTCCCACGAGGCTTTCCCACAAGGCTGTCCCACGTGCACACGTGGTGGGAGTCGATCCTCGGCTTGAACGTCAAGGCAGTGCAGGGAAAACAGGTTCCTCTGGAATGGACTGACACATCTGGGGGACTCTTGGAATGGTGGTACAACCCTGGAGTTCCTCTCGCCTTTCCTGTGGAGAGCGCCTCCTCTTGAGATGCGACGGGAACGCCGGGAATTCTTTCCCTACGAAACAGGGAAAGGATCCCTCATCTTGAGCTAGGAGGCGGAAACGGGGCTCCCCTGGATGTGTGCGGGACCCCACGTGCTTCCTCTCGAGTGGAGACTGGTATGTCGGGGAACTTCTTGAGTTGCAGCAAGGGTGTGAAGGACCCTTTGGAAGTTCCAGTGATTAGACGTGATTAGCCTCGAGAAGCCTCAGCGGAAATGGGCCTCATCTCGCCTGGAGGGCAAAACCTCCTGGATTTTCGCGAGTTGCGGCAGGTGCTCTCGACTTACGACGGGGACCTCAGGGACCCGCTCTGGTGGCCTCAGGAAAGGCCAGTCCCCATGCCAGTTCCTCGGGGGCCTCTCGGGATTCCTCTCCCGTCGATGCCGGGGCCTAAGACCTTGTGTGGAGTCGGGGCCGGAACCTGAGGATTCCTCTCCAGTGCTGACATGGATCTTGGGGTACTTCTGGAGTCTCCCCAGGGGAGTCAGTCCTCGTCTGGAATGCGGGCATGCACTTGCGCTTTCCTCCAGAGCGGTAGCAGCAGTGTCACGCAGTCCGCCGCGTGCATCAAAGGATCTATGGTTTTCCCTCGAGTCTTTCCCACGAGGCTTTCCCACGAGGCTTTCCCACAGGGCTGTCCCACGTGCACACGTGGTGGGAGTCGATCCTCGGCTTGAACGTCAAGGCAGTGCAGGGAAAACAGGTTCCTCTGGAATGGGCTGACACATCTGGGGGACTCTTGGAATGGTGGCACGACCCTGGAGTTCCTCTCGCCTTTCCTGTGGAGAGCGCCTCCTCTTGAGATGCGACGGGAACGCCGGGAATTCTTTCCCTACGAAACAGGGAAAGGATCCCTCATCTCGAGCTAGGAGGCGGAAACGGGGCTCTCCTGGATGTGTGCGGGACCCACGTGCTTCCTCTCTAGTGGAGACGGGTATGTCGGGGAACTTCTTGAGTTGCAGCAAGGGTGTGAAGGACCCTTTGGATGTTCCAGTGGTTAGATGTGATTGTCCTCGAGAAGCCTCAGCGGAAATGGGCCTCATCTCGCCTGGAGGGCAAAACCTCCTGGATTTTCTCGAGTTGCAGCAGGTGCTCTCGACTTACGACGGGGACCTCAGGGACCCGCTCTGTTGGCCTCAGGAAAGGCCAGTCCCCATGCGAGTTCCTCGGGGGCCTCTCGGGATTCCTCTCCCGTCGATGTCGGGGCCTAAGACCTTGTGTGGAGTCGGGGCCGGAACCTGAGGATTCCTCTCTAGTGCTCACATGGATCATCGGGTACTTCTGGAGTCTCCCCAGGGGAGTCAGTCCTCGTCTCGAATGCGGGCATGCACTTGCGCTTTCCTCCAGAGCGGTAGCAGCAGTGTCACGCAGTCCGCCGCGTGGATCAAAGGATCTATGGTTTTCCCTCGAGTCTTACCCACGAGGCTTTCCCAGGAGGCTTTCCCACAGGGCTGTCCCACGTGCACACGTGGTGGGAGTCGATCCTCGGCTTGAACGTCAAGGCAGTGCAGGGAAAACAGGTTCCTCTGGAATGGACTGACACATCTGGGGGACTCTTGGAATGGTGGCACGACCCTGGAGTTCCTCTCGCCTTTCCTGTGGAGAGCGCCTCCTCTTGAGATGCGACGGGAACGCCGGGAATTCTTTCCCTACGAAACAGGGAAAGGATCCCTCATCTCGTGCTAGGAGGCGGAAACGGGGCTCCCCTGGATGTGTGCGGGACCCCACGTGCTTCCTCTCGAGTGGAGACGGGTATGTCGGGGAACTTCTTGAGTTGCAGCAAGGGTGTGAAGGACCCTTTGGAAGGTCCAGTGGTTAGATGTGATTGGCCTCGAGAAGCCTCAGCGGAAATGGGCCTCATCTCGCCTGGAGGGCAAAACCTCCTGGATTTTCTCGAGTTGCGGCAGGTGCTCTAGACTTACGACGGGGACCTCAGGGACCCGCTCTGGTGGCCTAAGGAAAGGCCAGTCCCCATGCGAGTTCCTCGGGGGCCTCTCGGGATTCCTTTCCCGTCGATGCCAGGGCCTAAGACCTTGTGTGGAGTCGGGGCCGGAACCTGAGGATTCCTCTCCAGTGCTGACATGGATCTTGGGGTACTTCTGGAGTCTCCCCAGGGGAGTCAGTCCTCGTCTCGAATGCGGGCATGCACTTGCGCTTTCCTCCAGAGCGGTAGCAGCAGTGTCACGCAGTCCGCCGCGTGCATCAAAGGATCTATGGTTTTCCCTCGAGTCTTTCCCACGAGGCTTTCCCACGAGGCTTTCCCACAGGGCTGTCCCACGTGCACACGTGGTGAGAGTCGATCCTCGGCTTGAACGTCAAGGCAGTGCAGGGAAAACAGGTTCCTCTGGAATGGACTGACACATCTGGGGGACTCTTGGAATGGTGGCACGACCCTGGAGTTCCTCTCGCCTTTCCTGTGGAGAGCGCCTCCTCTTGAGATGCGACGGGAACGCCGGGAATTCTTTCCCTACGAAACAGGGAAAGGATCCCTCATCTCGAGCTAGGAGGCGGAAACGGGGCTCCCCTGGATGTGTGCGGGACCCACGGGCTTCCTCTCGAGTGCAGACGGGTATGTCGGGGAACTTCTTGAGTTGCAGCAAGGGTGTGAAGGACCCTTTGGAAGGTCCAGTGGTTAGATGTGATTGGCCTCGAGAAGCCTCAGCGGAAATGGGCCTCATCTCGCCTGGAGGGCAAAACTTCCTGGATTTTCTCGAGTTGCGGCAGGTGCTCTCGACTTACGACGGGGACCTCAGGGAACCGCTTTGGTGGCCTCAGGAAAGGCCAGTCCCCATGCGAGTTCCTCGGGGGCCTCTCGGGATCCCTATCCCGTCGATGCCGGGGCCTAAGACCTTGTGTGGAGTCGGGGCCGGAACCTGAGGATTCCTCTCCAGTGCTGACATGGATCTTGGGGTACTTCTGGAGTCTCCCCAGGGGAGTCAGTCCTCGTCTCGAATGCGGGCATGCACTTGCGCTTTCCTCCAGAGCGGTAGCAGCAGTGTCACGCAGTCCACCGCGTGGATCAAAGGATCTATGGTTTTCCCTCGAGTCTTTCCCACGAGGCTTTCCCACGAGGCTTTCCCACAGGGCTGTCCCACGTGCACACGTGGTGGGAGTCGATCCTCGGCTTGAACGTCAAGGCAGTGCAGGGAAAACAGGTTCCTCTGGAATGGACTGACACATCTGGGGGACTCTTGGAATGGTGGCACGACCCTGGAGTTCCTCTCGCCTTTCCTGTGGAGAGCGCCTCCTCTTGAGATGCGACGGGAACGCCGGGAATTCTTTCCCTACGAAACAGGGAAAGGATCCCTCATCTCGAGCTAGGAGGCGGAAACGGGGCTCCCCTGGATGTGTGCGGGACCCCACGTGCTTCCTCTCGAGTGGAGACGGGTATGTCGGGGAACTTCTTGAGTTGCAGCAATGGTGTGAAGGACCCTTTGGAAGTTCCAGTGGTTAGATGTGATTGGCCTCGAGAAGCCTCAGCGGAAATGGGCCTCATCTCGCCTGGAGGGCAAAACCTCCTGGATTTTCTCGAGTTGCGGCAGGTGCTCTCGACTTACGACGGGGACCTCAGGGACCCGCTCTGGTGGCCTCAGGAAAGGCCAGTCCCCATGCGAGTTCCTCGGGGGCCTCTCGGGATTCCTCTCCCGTCGATGCCAGGGCCTAAGACCTTGTGTGGAGTCGGGGCCGGAACCTGAGGATTCCTCTCCAGTGCTGACATGGATCTTGGGGTACTTCTGGAGTCTCCGCAGGGGAGTCAGTCCTCGTCTCGAATGCGGGCATGCACTTGCGCTTTCCTCCAGAGCGGTAGCAGCAGTGTCACGCAGTCCGCCGCGTGGATCAAAGGATCTATGGTTTTCCCTCGAGACTTTCCCACGAGGCTTTCCTACGAGGCTTTCCCACAGGGCTGTCCCACGTGCACACGTGGTGGGAGTCGATCCTCGGCTTGAACGTCAAGGCAGTGCAGGGAAAACAGGTTCCTCTGGAATGGACTGACACATCTGGGGGACTCTTGGAATGGTGGCACGACCCTGGAGTTCCTCTCGCCTTTCCTGTGGAGAGCGCCTCCTCTTGAGATGCGACGGGAACGCCGGGAATTCTTTCCCTACGAAACAGGGAAAGGATCCCTCATCTCGAGCTAGGAGGCGGAAACGGGGCTCCCCTGGATGTGTGCGGGACCCCACGTGCTTCCTCTCGAGTGCAGACGGGAATGTCGGGGAACTTCTTGAGTTGCAGCAAGGGTGTGAAGGACCCTTTGGAAGTTCCAGTGGTTAGATGTGATTGGCCTTGAGAAGCCTCAGCGGAAATGGGCCTCATCTCGCCTGGAGGGCAAAACCTCCTGGATTTTCTCGAGTTGCGGCAGGTGCACTCGATTACGACGGGGACCTCAGGGACCCGCTCTGGTGGCCTCAGGAAAGGCCAGTCCCCATGCGAGTTCCTCGGGGGCCTCTCGGGATCCCTATCCCGTCGATGCTGGGGCCTAAGACCTTGTGTGGAGTCGGGGCCGGAACCTGAGGATTCCTCTCCAGTGCTGACATGGATCTTCGGGTACTTCTGGAGTCTCCCCAGGGGAGTCAGTCCTCGTCTCGAATGCGAGCATGCACTTGCGCTTTCCTCCAGAGCGGTAGCAGCAGTGTCACGCAGTCCGCCGCGTGGATCAAAGGATCTATGGTTTTCCCTCGAGTCTTTCCCACGAGGCTTTCCCACGAGGCTTTCCCACAGGGCTGTCCCTCGTTCACACGTGGTGGGAGTCGATCATCGGCTTGAACGTCAAGGCAGTGCAGGGAAAACAGGTTCCTCTGGAATGGACTGACACATCTGGGGGACTCTTGGAATGGTGGCACGACCCTGGAGTTCCTCTCGCCTTTCCTGTGGAGAGCGCCTCCTCTTGAGATGCGACGGGAACGCCGGGAATTCTTTCCCTACGAAACAGGGAAAGGATCCCTCATCTCGTGCTAGGAGGCGGAAACGGGGCTCCCCTGGATGTGTGCGGGACACCACGTGCTTCCTCTCGAGTGCAGACGGGTATGTCGGGGAACTTCTTGAGTTGCAGCAAGGGTGTGAAGGACCCTTTGGAAGGTCCAGTGGTTAGATGTGATTGGCCTCGAGAAGCCTCTGCGGAAATGGGCCTCATCTCGCCTGGAGGGCAAAACCTCCTGGATTTTCTCGAGTTGCGGCAGGTGCTCTCGACTTACGAGGGGACCACAGGGACCCGCTCTGGTGGCCTCAGGAAAGGCCAGTCCCCATGCGAGTTCCTCGGGGGCCTCTCGGGATTCCTCTCCCGTCGATGCCGGGGCCTAAGACCTTGTGTGGAGTCGGGGCCGGAATCTGAGGATTCCTCTCCAGTGCTGACATGGATCTTGGGGTACTTCTGGAGTCTCCCCAGGGGAGTCAGTCCTCGTCTCGAATGCGGGCATGCACTTGCGCTTTCCTCCAGAGCGGTAGCAGCAGTGTCACGCAGTCCGCCGCGTGGATCAAAGGATCTATGGTTTTCCCTCGAGTCTTTCCCACGAGGCTTTCCCAGGAGGCTTTCCCACAGGGCTGTCCCACGTGCACACGTGGTGGGAGTCGATCCTCGGCTTGAACGTCAAGGCAGTGCAGGGAAAACAGGTTCCTCTGGAATGGACTGACACATCTGGGGGACTCTTGGAATGGTGGCACGACCCTGGAGTTCCTCTCGCCTTTCCTGTGGAGAGCGCCTCCTCTTGAGATGCGACGGGAACGCCGGGAATTCTTTCCCTACGAAACAGGGAAAGGATCCCTCATCTCGAGCTAGGAGGCGGAAACGGGGCTCCCCTGGATGTGTGCGGGACCCCACGTGCTTCCTCTCTAGTGGAGACGGGTATGTCGGGGAACTTCTTGAGTTGCAGCAAGGGTGTGAAGGACCCTTTGGAAGTTCCAGTGGTTAGAGGTGATTGGCCTCGAGAAGCCTCAGCGGAAATGGGCCTCATCTCGCCTGGAGGGCAAAACCTCCTGGATTTTCTCGAGTTGCGGCAGGTGCTCTCGACTTACGACGGGGACCTCAGGGACCCGCTCTGGTGGCCTCAGGAAAGGCCAGTCCCCATGCGAGTTCCTCGGGGGCCTCTCGGGATTCCTCTCCCGTCGATGCCTGGGCCTAAGACCTTGTGTGGAGTCGGGGCCGGAACCTGAGGATTCCTCTCCAGTGCTGACATGGATCTTGGGGTACTTCTGGAGTCTCCCCAGGGGAGTCAGTCCTCGTCTCGATTGCGGGCATGCACTTGCGCTTTCCTCCAGAGCGGTAGCAGCAGTGTCACGCAGTCCGCCGCGTGGATCAAAGGATCTATGGTTTTCCCTCGAGTCTTTCCCACGAGGCTTTCCCACGAGGCTTTCCCACAGAGCTGTCCCACGTGCACACGTTGTGGGAGTCGATCCTCGGCTTGAACGTCAAGGCAGTGCAGGGAAAACAGGTTCCTCTGGAATGGACTGACACATCTGGGGGACTCTTGGAATGGTGGCACGACCCTGGAGTTCCTCTCGCCTTTCCTGTGGAGAGCGCCTCCTCTTGAGATGCTACGGGAACGCCGGGAATTCTTTCCCTACGAAACAGGGAAAGGATCCCTCATCTCTAGCTAGGAGGCGGAAACGGGGCTCCCCTGGATGTGTGCGGGACCCACGGGCTTCCTCTCGAGTGGAGACGGGTATGTCGGGGAACTTCTTGAGTTGCAGCAAGGGTGTGAAGGACCCTTTGGAAGTTCCAGTGGTTAGACGTGATTAGCCTCGAGAAGCCTCAGCGGAAATGGGCCTCATCTCGCCTGGAGGGCAAAACCTCCTGGATTTTCTCGAGTTGCGGCAGGTGCTCTCGACTTACGACGGGGACCTCAGGGACCCGCTCTGCTGGCCTCAGGAAAGGCCAGTCCCCATGCGAGTTCCTCGGGGGCCTCTCGGGATTCCTCTCCCGTCGATGCCGGGGCCTAAGACCTTGTGTGGAGTCGGGGCCGGAACCTGAGGATTCCTCTCCAGTGCTGATATGGATCTTGGGGTACTTCTGGAGTCTCCCCAGGGGAGTCAGTCCTCGTCTCGAATGCGGGCATGCACTTGCGCTTTCCTCCAGAGCGGTAGTAGCAGTATCACGCAGTCTGCCGCGTGGATCAAAGGATCTATGGTTTTCCCTCGAGTCTTTCCCACGAGGCTTTCCCACGAGGCTTTCCTACAGGGCTGTCCCACGTGCACACGTGGTGGGAGTCGATCCTCGGCTTGAACGTCAAAGCAGTGCAGGGAAAACAGGTTCCTCTGGAATGGACCTACACATCTGGGGGACTCTTGGAATGGTGGCACGACCCTGGAGTTCCTCTCGCCTTTCCTGTGGAGAGCGCCTCCTCTTGAGATGCGACGGGAACGCCGGGAATTCTTTCCCTACGAAACAGGGAAAGGATCCCTCATCTCGAGCTAGGAGGCGGAAACGGGGCTCCCCTGGATGTGTGCCGGACCCCACGTGCTTCCTCTCTAGTGGAGACGGGTATGTCGGGGAACTTCTTGAGTTGCAGCAAGGGTGTGAAGGACCCTTTGGAAGTTCCAGGGGTTAGATGTGATTGGCCTCGAGAAGCCTCAGCGGAAATGGGCCTCATCTCGCCTGGAGGGCAAAACCTCCTGGATTTTCTCGAGTTGCGGCAGGTGCTCTCGACTTACGACGGGGACCTCAGGGACCCGCTCTGGTGGCCTCAGGAAAGGCCAGTCCCCATGCGAGTTCCTCGGGGGCCTCTCGGGATTCCTCTCCCGTCGATGCCTGGGCCTAAGACCTTGTGTGGAGTCGGGGCCGGAACCTGAGGATTCCTCTCCAGTGCTGACATGGATCTTGGGGTCCTTCTGGAGTCTCCCCAGGGGAGTCAGTCCTCGTCTCGAATGCGGGCATGCACTTGCGCTTTCCTCCAGAGCGGTAGCAGCAGTGTCACGCAGTCCGCCGCGTGGATCAAAGGATCTATGGTTTTCCCTCGAGTCTTTCCCACGAGGCTTTCCCACGAGGCTTTCCCACAGAGCTGTCCCACGTGCACACGTTGTGGGAGTCGATCCTCGGCTTGAACGTCAAGGCAGTGCAGGGAAAACAGGTTCCTCTGGAATGGACTGACACATCTGGGGGACTCTTGGAATGGTGGCACGACCCTGGAGTTCCTCTCGCCTTTCCTGTGGAGAGCGCCTCCTCTTGAGATGCTACGGGAACGCCGGGAATTCTTTCCCTACGAAACAGGGAAAGGATCCCTCATCTCGAGCTAGGAGGCGGAAACGGGGCTCCCCTGGATGTGTGCGGGACCCACGGGCTTCCTCTCAAGTGGAGACGGGTATGTCGGGGAACTTCTTGAGTTGCAGCAAGGGTGTGAAGGACCCTTTGGAAGTTCCAGTGGTTAGACGTGATTAGCCTCGAGAAGCCTCAGCGGAAATGGGCCTCATCTCGCCTGGAGGGCAAAACCTCCTGGATTTTCTCGAGTTGCGGCAGGTGCTCTCGACTTACGACGGGGACCTCAGGGACCCGCTCTGGTGGCCTCAGGAAAGGCCAGTCCCCATGCGAGTTCCTCGGGGGCCTCTCGGGATTCCTCTCCCGTCGATGCCGGGGCCTAAGACCTTGTGTGGAGTCGAGGCCGGAACCTGAGGATTCCTCTCCAGTGCTGACATGGATCTTGGGGTACTTCTGGAGTCTCCGCAGGGGAGTCAGTCCTCGTCTCGAATGCGGGCATGCACTTGCGCTTTCCTCCAGAGCGGTAGCAGCAGTGTCACGCAGTCCGCCGCGTGGATCAAAGGATCTATGGTTTTCCCTCGAGTCTTTCCCACGAGGCTTTCCCACGAGGCTTTCCCACAGGGCTGTCCCACGTGCACACGTGATGGGAGTCGATCCTCTGCTTGAACGTCAAGGCAGTGCAGGGAAAACAGGTTCCTCTGGAATGGACTGACACATCTGGGGGACTCTTGGAATGGTGGCATGACCCTGGAGTTCCTCTCGCCTTTCCTGTGGAGAGCGCCTCCTCTTGAGATGCGACGGGAACGCCGGGAATTCTTTCCCTACGAAACAGGGAAAGGATCCCTCATCTCGAACTAGGAGGCGGAAACGGGGCTCCCCTGGATGTGTGCGGGACCCCACGTGCTTCCTCTCGAGTGGAGACGGGTATGTCGGGGAACTTCTTGAGGTGCAGCAATGGTGTGAAGGACCCTTTGGAAGTTCCAGTGGTTAGATGTGATTGGCCTCGAGAAGCCTCAGCAGAAATGGGCCTCATCTCACCTGGAGGGCAAAACCTCCTGGGTTTTCTCGAGTTGCGGCAGGTGCTCTCGACTTACGACGGGGACCTCAGGGACCCGCTCTGGTGGCCTCAGGAAAGGCCAGTCCCCATGCGAGTTCCTCGGGGGCCCCACAGGATTCCTCTCCCGTCGATGCCGGTGACTAAGACCTTGTGTGGATTCGGGGCCGGAACCTCAGGATTCCTCTCCAGTGCTGACATGGATCTTGGGGTACTTCTGGAGTCTCCCAAGGGGAGTCAGTCCTCGTCTCGAATGCGGGCATGCACTTGCGCTTTCCTCCACAGCGGTAGCAGCAGTATCACGCAGTCCGCCGCGTGGATCAAAGAATCTATGGTTTTCCCTCGAGTCTTTCCCACGAGGCTTTCCCACGAGGCTTTCCCACAGGGCTGTCCCACGTGCACACGTGGTGGGAGTCGATCCTCGGCTTGAACGTCAAGGCAGTGCAGGGAAAACAGGTTCCTCTGGAATGGACGGACACATCTGGGGGACTCTTGGAATGGTGTCACGACCCTGGAGTTCCTCTCGCCTTTCCTTTGGAGAGCGCCTCCTCTTGAGATGCGACGGGGACGCCGGGAATTCTTTCCCTACGAAACAGGGAAAGGATCCCTCATCTCGTGCTAGGAGGCGGAAACAGGGCTCCCCTGGATGTGTGCGGAACCCCACGTGCTTCCTCTCGAGTGGAGACGGGTATGTCGGGGAAATTCTTGAGTTGCAGCAATGGTGTGAAGGACCCTTTGGAAGTTCCAGTGGTTAGATATGATTAGCCTCGAGAAGCCTCAGCGGAAATGGGCCTCATCTCGCCTGGAGGGCAAAACCTCGTGGATTTTTTCGACTTGCGGCAGGTGCTCTCGACTTACGACGGGGACCTCAGGGACCCGCTCTGGAGGCCTCAGGAAAGGCCAGCCCGCATGAGAGTTCCTCGGGGGCCTCTCGGGATTCCTCTCCCGTTGATGCCGGGGCCTAAGACCTCGTGTGGAGTCGGGGCCGGAACCTGAGGATTCCTCTCCAGTGCTGACATGGATCTTGGAGTACTTCTGGAGTCTCCCCAGGGGAGTCAGTCCTCGTCTCGAATGCGGGCATGCACTTGCGCTTTCCTCCAGAGTGGTAGCAGCAGTGTCACGCATTCCGCCGCGTGGATCAAAGGATCTGTGGTTTTCCCTCGAGTCTTTCCCAAAAGGCTTTCCCACAGGGCTGTCCCTCGTGCACACGTGGTTGGAGTCGATCCTCGGCTTGAACGTCAAGGCAGTGCAGGGAAAACAGGTTCCTCTGGAATGCACTGACACATCTGGGGGACTCTTGGAATGGTGTCACGACCCTGGAGTTCCTCTCGCCTTTCCTGTGGAGAGCGCCTCCTCTTGAGATGCGACGGGAACGCCGGGAATTCTTTCCCTACGAAACAGGGAAAGGATCCCTCATCTCGAGCTAGGAGGCGGAAACGGGGCTCCCCTGGATGTGTGCAGGACCCCACGTGCTTCCTCTCGAGTGGAGACGGGTATGTCGGGGAACTTCTTGAGTTGCAGCAATGGTGTGAAGGACCCTTTGGAAGTTCCAGTGGTTAGATGTGATTGGCCTCGAGAAGCCTCAGCGGAAATGGGCCTCATCTCGCCTGGAGGGCAAAACCTCCTGGATTTTCTCGAGTTGCGGCAGGTGCTCTCGACTTACGACGGGGACCTCAGGGACCCGCTCTGGTGGCCTCAGGAAAGGCCAGTCCCCATGCGAGTTCCTCGGGGGCCTCTCGGGATTCCTCTCCCGTCGATGCCGGGGCCTAAGACCTTGTGTGGAGTCGGGGCCGGAACCTGAGGATTCCTCTCCAGTGCTGACATGGATCTTGGGGTACTTCTGGAGTCTCCCCAGGGGAGTCAGTCCTCGTCTCGAATGCGGGCATGCACTTGCGCTTTCCTCCAGAGCCGTAGTAGCAGTGTCACGCAGTCCGCCGCGTGGATCAAAGGATCTATGGTTTTCCCTCGAGTCTTTCCCACGAGGCTTTCCCACGAGGCTTTCCCACAGGGCTGTCCCACGTGCACACGTGGTGGGAGTCGATCCTCGGCTTGAACGTCAAAGCAGTGCAGGGAAAACAGGTTCCTCTGGAATGGACGGACACATCTGGGGGACTATTGGAATGGTGGCACGACCCTGGAGTTCCTCTCGCCTTTCCTGTGGAGAGCGCCTCCTCTTGAGATGCGACGGGAACGCCGGGAATTCTTTCCCTACGAAACAGGGAAAGGATCCCTCATCTCGAGCTAGGAGGCAGAAACGGGGCTCCCCTGGATGTGTGCGGGACCCCACGTGCTTCCTCTCGAGTGGAGACGGGTATGTCGGGGAACTTCTTGAGTTGCAGCAAGGGTGTGAAGGACCCTTTGGAAGTTCCAGTGGTTAGATGTGATTGGCCTCGAGAAGCCTCAGCGGAAATGGGCCTCATCTCGCCTGGAGGGCAAAACCTCCTGGATTTTCTCGAGTTGCGGCAGGTGCTCTCGACTTACGACGGGGACCTCAGGGACCCGCTCTGGTGGCCTCAGGAAAGGCCAGTCCCCATGCGAGTTCCTCGGGGGCCTCTCGGGATTCCTCTCCCGTCGATGCCGGGGCCTAAGACCTTGTGTGGAGTCGGGGCCAGAACCTGAGGATTCCTCTCCAGTGCTGACATGGATCTTGGGGTACTTCTGGAGTCTCCCCAGGGGAGTCAGTCCTCGTCTCGAATGCGGGCATGCACTTGCGCTTTCCTCCAGAGCGGTAGCAGCAGTGTCACGCAGTCCGCCGCGTGGATCAAAGGATCTATGGTTTTCCCTCGAGTCTTTCCCACGAGGCTTTCCCACGAGGCTTTCCCACAGGGCTGTCCCACGTGCACACGTGGTGGGAGTCGATCCTCGGCTTGAACGTCAAGGCAGTGCAGGGAAAACAGGTTCCTCTGGAATGGACTGACACATCTGGGGGACTCTTGGAATGGTGGCACGACCCTGGAGTTCCTCTCTCCTTTCCTGTGGAGAGCGCCTCCTCTTGAGATGCGACGGGAACGCCGGGAATTCTTTCCCTACGAAACAGGGAAAGGATCCCTCATCTCGAGCTAGGAGGCGGAAACGGGGCTCCCCTGGATGTGTGCGGGACCCCACGTGCTTCCTCTCGAGTGGAGACGGGTATGTCGGGGAACTTCTTGAGTTGCAGCAATGGTGTGAAGGACCCTTTGGAAGTTCCAGTGGTTAGATGTGATTGGCCTCGAGAAGCCTCAGCGGAAATGGGCCTCATCTCGCCTGGAGGGCAAAACCTCCTGGGTTTTCTCGAGTTGCGGCAGGTGCTCTCGACTTACGACGGGGACCTCAGGGACCCGCTATGGTGGCCTCAGGAAAGGCCAGTCCCCATGCGAGTTCCTCGGGGGCCCCTCAGGATTCCTCTCCCGTCGATGCCGGGGACTAAGACCTTGTGTGGATTCGGGGCCGGAACCTCAGGATTCCTCTCCAGTGCTGACATGGATCTTGGGGTACTTCTGGAGTCTCCCAAGGGGAGTCAGTCCTCGTCTCGAATGCGGGCATGCACTTGCGCTTTCCTCCAGAGCGGTAGCAGCAGTATCACGCAGTCCGCCGCGTGGATCAAAGGATCTATGGTTTTCCCTCGAGTCTTTCCCACGAGGCTTTCCCACGAGGCTTTCCCACAGGGCTGTCCCACGTGCACACGTGGTGGGAGTCGATCCTCGGCTTGAACGTCAAGGCAGTGCAGGGAAAACAGGTTCCTCTGGAATGGACTGACATATCTGGGGGTCTCTTGGAATGCTGGCAAGACCCTGGAGTTCCTCTCGCCTTTCCTGTGGAGAGCGCCTCCTCTTGAGATGCGACGGGAACGCCGGGAATTCTTTCCTTACGAAACAGGGAAATGATCCCTCATCTCGAGCTAGGAGGCGGAAACGGGGCTCCCCTGGATGTGTGCGGGACCCCATGTGCTTCCTCTCGAGTGGAGACGGGTGTCGGGGAACTTCTTGAGTTGCAGCAATGGTGTGAAGGACCCTTTGGAAGTTCCAGTGGTTAGATGTGATTAGCCTCGAGAAGCCTCTGCGGAAATGGGCCTCATCTCGCCTGGAGGGCAAAACCTCCTGGATTTTCTCGAGTTGCGGCAGGTGCTCTCGACTTACGACGGGGACCTCAGGGACCCGCTCTGGTGGCCTCAGGAAAGGCCAGTCCCCATGCGAGTTCCACGGGGGCCTCTCGGGATTCCTCTCCCGTCGATGCTGGGGCCTAAGACCTTCTGTGGAGTCGGGGCCGGAACCTGAGGATTCCTCTCCAGTGCTGACATGGATCTTGGGGTACTTCTGGAGTCTCCCCAGGGGAGTCAGTCCTCGTCTCGAATGCGGGCATGCACTTGCGCTTTCCTCCAGAGTGGTAGCAGCAGTGTCACGCAGTCCGCTGCGTGGATCAAAGGATCTATGGTTTTCCCTCGAGTCTTTCCCACGAGGCTTTCCGACAGGGCTGTCCCTCGTGCACACGTGGTGGGAGTCGATCCTCGGCTTGAACGTCAAGGCAGTGCAGGGAAAACAGGTTCCTCTGGAATGGACTGACACATCTGGGGGACTCTTGGAATGGTGGCACGACCCTGGAGTTCCTCTCGCCTTTCCTGTGGAGAGCGCCTCCTCTTGAGATGCGACGGGAACGCCGGGAATTCTTTCCCTACGAAACAGGGAAAGGATCCCTCATCTCGAGCTAGGAGGCGGAAACGGGGCTTCCCTGGATGTGTGCGGGACCCCACGTGCTTCCTCTCGAGTGGAGACGGGTATGTCGCGGAACTTCTTGAGTTGCAGCAAGGGTGTGAAGGACCCTTTGGAAGTTCCAGTGGTTAGATATGATTAGCCTCGAGAAGCCTCAGCGGAAATGGGCCTCATCTCGCCTGGAGGGCAAAACCTCGTGGATTTTTTCGACTTGCGGCAGGTGCTCTCGACTTACGACGGGGACCTCAGGGAACCGCTCTGGAGGCCTCAGGAAAGGCCAGCCCGCATGAGAGTTCCTCGGGGGCCTCTCGGGATTCCTCTCCCGTTGATGCCGGGGCCTAAGACCTCGTGTGGAGTCGGGGCCGGAACCTGAGGATTCCTCTCCAGTGCTGACATGGATCTTGGGGTACTTCTGGAGTCTCCCCAGGGGAGTCAGTCCTCGTCTCGAATGCGGGCATGCACTTGCGCTTTCCTCCAGAGTGGTAGCAGCAGTGTCACGCATTCCGCCGCGTGGATCAAAGGATCTGTGGTTTTCCCTCGAGTCTTTCCCACAAGGCTTTCTCACAGGGCTGTCCCTCGTGCACACGTGGTTGGAGTCGATCCTCGGCTTGAACGTCAAGGCAGTGCAGGGAAAACAGGTTCCTCTGGAATGGACTGACACATCTGGGGGACTCTTGGAATGGTGGCATGACCCTGGAGTTCCTCTCGCCTTTCCTGTGGAGAGCGCCTCCTCTTGATAAGCGACGGGAACGCCGGGAATTCTTTCCCTACGAAACAAGGAAAGGATCCCTCATCTCGAGCTAGGAGGCGGAAACGGGGCTCCCCTGGATGTGTGCGGGACCCCACGTGCTTCCTCTAGAGTGGAGACGGGTATGTCGCGGAACTGCTTGAGTTGCAGTAAGGGTGTGAAGGACCCTTTGGAAGTTCCAGTGGTTAGATGTGATTAGCCTCGACAAGCCTCAGGGGAAAAGGGCTCATCTCGCCTGGAGGGCAAAACATCCTGGATTTTCTCGAGTTGCGGCAGGTGCTCTCGACTTACGACGGGGACCTCAGGGACCCGCTCTGGTGGCCTCAGGAAAGGCCAGTCCCCATTCGAGTTCCTCGGGGGCCTCTCGGGATTCCTCTCCCGTCGATGCCGGGGCCTAAGACCTTGTGTGGAGTCGGGGCCGGAACCTGAGGATTCCTCTCCAGTGCTGACATGGATCTTGGGGTACTTCTGGAGTCTCCCCAGGGGAGTCAGTCCTCGTCTTGAATGCGGGCATGCACTTGCGCTTTCCTCCAGAGCGGTAGCAGCAGTGTCACGCAGTCCGCCGCGTGCATCAAAGGATCTATGGTTTTCCCTCGAGTCTTTCCCACGAGGCTTTCCCACGAGGCTTTCCCACAGGGCTGTCCCCCGTGCACACGTGGTGGGAGTCGATCCTCGGCTTGAACGTCAAGGCAGTGCAGGGAAAACAGGTTCCTCTGGAATGCACTGACACATCTGGGGGACTCTTGGAATGGTGTCACGACCCTGGAGTTCCTCTCGCCTTTCCTGTGGAGAGCGCCTCCTCTTGAGATGCGACGGGAACGCCGGGAATTCTTTCCCTACGAAACAGGGTAAGGATCCCTCATCTCGAGCTAGGAGGCGGAAACGGGGCTCCCCTGGATGTGTGCAGGACCCCACGTGCTTCCTCTCGAGTGGAGACGGGTATGTCGGGGAACTTCTTGAGTTGCAGCAATGGTGTGAAGGACCCTTTGGAAGTTCCAGTGGTTAGATGTGATTGGCCTCGAGAAGCCTCAGCGGAAATGGGCCTCATCTCGCCTGGAGGGCAAAACCTCCTGGATTTTCTCGAGTTGCGGCAGGTGCTCTCGACTTACGACGGGGACCTCAGGGACCCGCTCTGGTGGCCTCAGGAAAGGCCAGTCCCCATGCGAGTTCCTCGGGGGCCTCTCGGGATTCCTCTCCCGTCGATGCCGGGGCCTAAGACCTTGTGTGGAGTCGGGGCCGGAACCTGAGGATTCCTCTCCAGTGCTGACATGGATCTTGGGGTACTTCTGGAGTCTCCCCAGGGGAGTCAGTCCTCGTCTCGAATGCGGGCATGCACTTGCGCTTTCCTCCAGAGCCGTAGTAGCAGTGTCACGCAGTCCGCCGCGTGGATCAAAGGATCTATGGTTTTCCCTCGAGTCTTTCCCACGAGGCTTTCCCACGAGGCTTTCCCACAGGGCTGTCCCACGTGCACACGTGGTGGGAGTCGATCCTCGGCTTGAACGTCAAAGCAGTGCAGGGAAAACAGGTTCCTCTGGAATGGACGGACACATCTGGGGGACTCTTGGAATGGTGGCACGACCCTGGAGTTCCTCTCGCCTTTCCTGTGGAGAGCGCCTCCTCTTGAGATGCGACGGGAACGCCGGGAATTCTTTCCCTACGAAACAGGGAAAGGATCCCTCATCTCGAGCTAGGAGGCGGAAACGGGGCTCCCCTGGATGTGTGCGGGACACCACGTGCTTCCTCTCTAGTGGAGACGGGTATGTCGGGGAACTTCTTGAGCTGCAGCAAGGGTGTGAAGGACCCTTTGGAAGTTCCAGTGGTTAGATGTGATTGGCCTCGAGAAGCCTCAGCGGAAATGGGCCTCATCTCGCCTGGAGGGCAAAACCTCCTGGATTTTCTCGAGTTGCGGCAGGTGCTCTCGACTTACGACGGGGACCTCAGGGACCCGCTCTGGTGGCCTCAGGAAAGGCCAGTCCCCATGCGAGTTCCTCGGGGGCCTCTCGGGATTCCTCTCCCGTCGATGCCTGGGCCTAAGACCTTGTGTGGAGTCGGGGCCGGAACCTGAGGATTCCTCTCCAGTGCTGACATGGATCTTGGGGTACTTCTGGAGTCTCCCCAGGGGAGTCAGTCCTCGTCTCGAATGCGGGCATGAACTTGCGCTTTCCTCCAGAGCGGTAGCAGCAGTGTCACGCAGTCCGCCGCGTGGATCAAAGGATCTATGGTTTTCCCTCGAGTCTTTCCCATGAGGCTTTCCCACGAGGCTTTCCCACAGGGCTGTCCCACGTGCACACGTGGTGGGAGTCGATCCTCTGCTTGAACGTCAAGGCAGTGCAGGGAAAACAGGTTCCTCTGGAATGGACTGACACATCTGTAGGACTCTTGGAATGGTGGCATGACCCTGGAGTTCCTCTCGCCTTTCCTGTGGAGAGCGCCTCCTCTTGAGATGCGACGGGAACGCCGGGAATTCTTTCCCTACGAAACAGGGAAAGGATCCCTCATCTCGAGCTAGGAGGCGGAAACGGGGCTCCCCTGGATGTGTGCGGGACCCCACGTGCTTCCTCTCGAGTGGAGACGGGTATGTCGGGGAACTTCTTGAGTTGCAGCAAGGGTGTGAAGGACCCTTTGGAAGTTCCAGTGGTTAGATGTGATTGGCCTCGAGAAGCCTCAGCGGAAATGGGCCTCATCTCGCCTGGAGGGCAAAACCTCCTGGATTTTCTCAAGTTGCGGCAGGTGCTCTCGACTTACGACGGGGACCTCAGGGACCCGCTCTGGTGGCCTCAGGAAAGGCCAGTCCCCATGCGAGTTCCTCGGGGGCCTCTCGGGATTCCTCTCACGTCGATGCCGGGGCCTAAGACCTTGTGTGGAGTCGGGGCCGGAACCTGAGGATTCCTCTCCAGTGCTGACATGGATCTTGGGGTACTTCTGGAGTCTCCGCAGGGGAGTCAGTCCTCGTCTCGAATGCGGGCATGCACTTGCGCTTTCCTCCAGAGCGGTAGCAGCAGTGTCACGCAGTCCGCCGCGTGGATCAAAGGATCTATGGTTTTCCCTCGAGTCTTTCCCACGAGGCTTTCCCACGAGGCTTTCCCACAGGGCTGTCCCACGTGCACACGTGGTGGGAGTCGATCCTCGGCTTGAACGTCAAGGCAGTGCAGGGAAAACAGGTTCCTCTGGAATGGACTGACACATCTGGGGGACTCTTGGAATGGTGGCACGACCCTGGAGTTCCTCTCGCCTTTCCTGTGGAGAGCGCCTCCTCTTGAGATGCGACGGGAACGCCGGGAATTCTTTCCCTACGAAGCAGGGAAAGGATCCCTCATCTCGAGCTAGGAGGCGGAAACGGGGCTCCCCTGGATGTGTGCGGGACCCACGGGCTTCCTCTCGAGTGGAGACGGGTATGTCGGGGAACTTCTTGAGTTGCAGCAAGGGTGTGAAGGACCCTTTGGAAGTTCCACTGGTTAGACGTGATTAGCCTCGAGAAGCCTCAGCGGAAATGGGCCTCATCTCGCCTGGAGGGCAAAACCTCCTGGATTTTCTCGAGTTGCGGCAGGTGCTCTAGACTTACGACGGGGACCTCAGGGACGCGCTCTGGTGGCCTCAGGAAAGGCCAGTCCCCATGCCAGTTCCTCGGGGGCCTCTCGGGATTCCTCTCCCGTCGATGCCGGGGCCTAAGACCTTGTGTGGAGTCGGGGCCGGAACCTGAGGATTCCTCTCCAGTGCTGACATGGATCTTGGGGTACTTCTGGAGTCTCCGCAGGGGAGTCAGTCCTCGTCTCGAATGCGGGCATGCACTTGCGCTTTCCTCCAGAGCGGTAGCAGCAGTGTCACGCAGTCCGCCGCGTGGATCAAAGGATCTATGGTTTTCCCTCAAGTTTTTCCCACGAGGCTTTCCCACGAGGCTTTCCCACAGGGCTGTCCCACGTGCACACGTGGTGGGAGTCGATCCTCGGCTTGAACGTCAAGGCAGTGCAGGGAAAACAGGTTCCTCTGGAATGCACTGACACATCTGGGGGACTCTTGGAATGGTGTCACGACCCTGGAGTTCCTCTCGCCTTTCCTGTGGAGAGCGCCTCCTCTTGAGATGCGACGGGAACGCCGGGAATTCTTTCCCTACGAAACAGGGAAAGGATCCCTCATCTCGAGCTAGGAGGCGGAAACGGGGCTCCCCTGGATGTGTGCAGGACCCCACGTGCTTCCTCTCGAGTGGAGACGGGTATGTCGGGGAACTTCTTGAGTTGCAGCAATGGTGTGAAGGACCCTTTGGAAGTTCCAGTGGTTAGATGTGATTGGCCTCGAGAAGCCTCAGCGGAAATGGGCCTCATCTCGCCTGGAGGGCAAAACCTCCTGGATTTTCTCGAGTTGCGGCAGGTGCTCTCGACTTACGACGGGGACCTCAGGGACCCGCTCTGCTGGCCTCAGGAAAGGCCAGTCCCCATGCGAGTTCCTCGGGGGCCTCTCGGGATTCCTCTCCCGTCGATGCCGGGGCCTAAGACCTTGTGTGGAGTCGGGGCCGGAACCTGAGGATTCCTCTCCAGTGCTGACATGGATCTTGGGGTACTTCTGGAGTCTCCCCAGGGGAGTCAGTCCTCGTCTCGAATGCGGGCATGCACTTGTGCTTTCCTCCAGAGCCGTAGTAGCAGTGTCACGCAGTCCGCCGCGTGGATCAAAGGATCTATGGTTTTCCCTCGAGTCTTTCCCACGAGGCTTTCCCACGAGGCTTTCCCACAGGGCTGTCCCCCGTGCACACGTGGTGGGAGTCGATCCTCGGCTTGAACGTCAAGGCAGTGCAGGGAAAACAGGTTCCTCTGGAATGCACTGACACATCAGGGGGACTCTTGGAATGGTGTCACGACCCTGGAGTTCCTCTCGCCTTTCCTGTGGAGAGCGCCTCCTCTTGAGATGCGACGGGAACGCCGGGAATTCTTTCCCTACGAAACAGGGAAAGGATCCCTCATCTCGAGCTAGGAGGCGGAAACGGGGCTCCCCTGGATGTGTGCAGGACCCCACGTGCTTCCTCTCGAGTGGAGACTGGTATGTCGGGGAACTTCTTGAGTTGCAGCAATGGTGTGAAGGACCCTTTGGAAGTTCCAGTGGTTAGATGTGATTGGCCTCGAGAAGCCTCAGCGGAAATGGGCCTCATCTCGCCTGGAGGGCAAAACCTCCTGGATTTTCTCGAGTTGCGGCAGGTGCTCTCGACTTACGACGGGGACCTCAGGGACCCGCTCTGGTGGCCTCAGGAAAGGCCAGTCCCCATGCGAGTTCCTCGGGGGCCTCTCGGGATTCCTCTCCCGTCGATGCCGGGGCCTAAGACCTTGTGTGGAGTCGGGGCCGGAACCTGAGGATTCCTCTCCAGTGCTGACATGGATCTTGGGGTACTTCTGGAGTCTCCCCAGGGGAGTCAGTCCTCGTCTCGAATGCGGGCATGCACTTGCGCTTTCCTCCAGAGCCGTAGTAGCAGTGTCACGCAGTCCGCCGCGTGGATCAAAGGATCTATGGTTTTCCCTCGAGTCTTTCCCACGAGGCTTTCCCACGAGGCTTTCCCACAGGGCTGTCCCACGTGCACACGTGGTGGGAGTCGATCCTCGGCTTGAACGTCAAAGCAGTGCAGGGAAAACAGGTTCCTCTGGAATGGACGGACACATCTGGGGGACTCTTGGAATGGTGGCACGACCCTGGAGTTCCTCTCGCCTTTCCTGTGGAGAGCGCCTCCTCTTGAGATGCGACGGGAACGCCGGGAATTCTTTCCCTACGAAACAGGGAAAGGATCCCTCATCTCGAGCTAAGAGGCGGAAACGGGGCTCCCCTGGATGTGTGCGGGACACCACGTGCTTCCTCTCTAGTGGAGACGGGTATGTCGGGGAACTTCTTGAGCTGCAGCAAGGGTGTGAAGGACCCTTTGGAAGTTCCAGTGGTTAGATGTGATTGGCCTCGAGAAGCCTCAGCGGAAATGGGCCTCATCTCGCCTGGAGGGCAAAACCTCCTGGATTTTCTCGAGTTGCGGCAGGTGCTCTCGACTTACGACGGGGACCTCAGGGACCCGCTCTGGTGGCCTCAGGAAAGGCCAGTCCCCTTGCGAGTTCCTCGGGGGCCTCTCGGGATTCCTCTCCCGTCGATGCCTGGGCCTAAGACCTTGTGTGGAGTCGGGGCCGGAACCTCAGGATTCCTCTCCAGTGCTGACATGGATCTTGGGGTACTTCTGGAGTCTCCCAAGGGGAGTCAGTCCTCGTCTCGAATGCGGGCATGCACTTGCGCTTTCCTCCAGAGCGGTAGCAGCAGTATCACGCAGTCCGCCGCGTGGATCAAAGGATCTATGGTTTTCCCTCGAGTCTTTCCCACGAGGCTTTCCCACGAGGCTTTTCCACAGGGCTGTCCCACGTGCACACGTGGTGGGAGTCGATCCTCGGCTTGAACGTCAAGGCAGTGCAGGGAAAACAGGTTCCTCTGGAATGGACTGACACATCTGGGGGTCTCTTGGAATGCTGGCAAGACCCTGGAGTTCCTCTCGCCTTTCCTGTGGAGAGCGCCTCCTCTTGAGATGCGACGGGAACGCCGGGAATTCTTTCCCTACGAAGCAGGGAAAGGATCCCTCATCTCGAGCTAGGAGGCGGAAACGGGGCTCCCCTGGATGTGTGCGGGACCCACGGGCTTCCTCTCGAGTGGAGACGGGTATGTCGGGGAACTTCTTGAGTTGCAGCAAGGGTGTGAAGGACCCTTTGGAAGTTCCACTGGTTAGACGTGATTAGCCTCGAGAAGCCTCAGCGGAAATGGGCCTCATCTCGCCTGGAGGGCAAAACCTCCTGGATTTTCTCGAGTTGCGGCAGGTGCTCTAGACTTACGACGGGGACCTCTGGGACCCGCTCTGGTGGCCTCAGGAAAGGCCAGTCCCCATGCCAGTTCCTCGGGGGCCTCTCGGGATTCCTCTCCCGTCGATGCCGGGGCCTAAGACCTTGTGTGGAGTCGGGGCCGGAACCTGAGGATTCCTCTCCAGTGCTGACATGGATCTTGGGGTACTTCTGGAGTCTCCGCAGGGGAGTCAGTCCTCGTCTCGAATGCGGGCATGCACTTGCGCTTTCCTCCAGAGCGTTAGCAGCAGTGTCACGCAGTCCGCCGCGTGGATCAAAGGATCTATGGTTTTCCCTCAACTTTTTCCCACGAGGCTTTCCCACGAGGCTTTCCCACAGGGCTGTCCCACGTGCACACGTGGTGGGAGTCGATCCTCGGCTTGAACGTCAAGGCAGTGCAGGGAAAACAGGTTCCTCTGGAATGGACTGACACATCTGGGGGACTCTTGGAATAGTGGCATGACCCTGGAGTTCCTCTCGCCTTTCCTGTGGAGAGCGCCTCCTCTTGAGATGCGACGGGAACGCCGGGAATTCTTTCCCTACGAAACAGGGAAAGGATCCCTCATCTCGAGCTAGGAGGCGGAAACGGGGCTCCCCTGGATGTGTGCGGGACCCCACGTGCTTCCTCTCGAGTGGAGACGGGTATGTCGGGGAACTTCTTGAGTTGCAGCAAGGGTGTGAATGACCCTTTGGAAGTTCCAGTGGTTAGATGTGATTGGCCTCGAGAAGCCTCAGCGGAAATGGGCCTCATCTCGCCTGGAGGGCAAAACCTCCTGGATTTTCTCGAGTTGCGGCAGGTGCTCTCGACTTACGACGGGGACCTCAGGGACCCGCTCTGCTGGCCTCAGGAAAGGCCAGTCCCCATGTGAGTTCCTTGGGGGCCTCTCGGGATTCCTCTCCCGTCGATGCCTGGGCCTAAGACCTTGTGTGGAGTCGGGGCCGGAAACTGAGGATTCCTCTCCAGTGCTGACATGGATCTTGGGGTACTTCTGGAGTCTCCGCAGGGGAGTCAGTCCTCGTCTCGAATGCGGGCATGCACTTGCGTTTTCCTCCAGAGCGGTAGCAGCAGTGTCACGCAGTCCGCCGCGTGGATCAAAGGATCTATGGTTTTCCCTCGAGTCTTTCCCACGAGGCTTTCCCACGAGGCTTTCCCACAGGGCTGTCCCACGTGCACACGTGGTGGGAGTCGATCCTCGGCTTGAACGTCAAGGCAGTGCAGGGAAAACAGGTTCCTCTGGAATGGACTGACACATCTGGGGGTCTCTTGGAATGCTGGTAAGACCCTGGAGTTCCTCTCGCCTTTCCTGTGGAGAGCGCCTCCTCTTGAGATGCGACGGGAACGCCGGGAATTCTTTCCTTACGAAACAGGGAAATGATCCCTCATCTCGAGCTAGGAGGCGGAAACGGGGCTCCCCTGGATGTGTGCGGGACCCCATGTGCTTCCTCTCGAGTGGAGACGGGTGTCGGGGAACTTCTTGAGTTGCAGCAAGGGTGTGAAGGACCCTTTGGAAGTTCCAGTGGTTAGATGTGATTAGCCTCGAGAAGCCTCTGCGGAAATGGGCCTCATCTCGCCTGGAGGGCAAAACCTCCTGGATTTTCTCGAGTTGCGGCAGGTGCTCTCGACTTACGACGGGGACCTCAGGGACCAGCTCTGGTGGCCTCAGGAAAGGCGAGTCCCCATGCGAGTTCCACGGGGGCCTCTCGGGATTCCTCTCCCGTCGATGCTGGTGCCTAAGACCTTGTGTGGAGTCGGGGCCGGAACCTGAGGATTCCTCTCCAGTGCTGACATGGATCTTGGGGTACTTCTGGAGTCTCCCCAGGGGAGTCAGTCCTCGTCTCGAATGCGGGCATGCACTTGCGCTTTCCTCCAGAGTGGTAGCAGCAGTGTCACGCAGTCCGCTGCGTGGATCAAAGGATCTATGGTTTTCCCTCGAGTCTTTCCCACGAGGCTTTCCGACAGGGCTGTCCCTCGTGCACACGTGGTGGGAGTCGATCCTCGGCTTGAACGTCAAGGCAGTGCAGGGAAAACAGGTTCCTCTGGAATGGACTGACACATCTGGGGGACTCTTGGAATGGTGGCACGACCCTGGAGTTCCTCTCGCCTTTCCTGTGGAGAGCGCCT
Organism: Ovis canadensis; assembly: GCF_042477335.2. Lineage (NCBI taxonomy): Eukaryota > Metazoa > Chordata > Mammalia > Artiodactyla > Bovidae > Ovis > Ovis canadensis. The sequence goes on from NC_091260.1 coordinate 8,672,587, forward strand.
CCTCTTGAGATGCGACGGGAACGCCGGGAATTCTTTCCCTACGAAACAGGGAAAGGATCCCTCATCTCGAGCTAGGAGGCGGAAACGGGGCTTCCCTGGATGTGTGCGGGACCCCACGTGCTTCCTCTCGAGTGGAGACGGGTATGTCGCGGAACTTCTTGAGTTGCAGCAAGGGTGTGAAGGACCCTTTGGAAGTTCCAGTGGTTAGATATGATTAGCCTCGAGAAGCCTCAGCGGAAATGGGCCTCATCTCGCCTGGGGGGCAAAACCTCGTGGATTTTTTCGACTTGCGGCAGGTGCTCTCGACTTACGACGGGGACCTCAGGGACCCGCTCTGGAGGCCTCAGGAAAGGCCAGCCCGCATGAGAGTTCCTCGGGGGCCTCTCGGGATTCCTCTCCCGTTGATGCCGGTGCCTAAGACCTCGTGTGGAGTCGGGGCCGGAACCTGAGGATTCCTCTCCAGTGCTGACATGGATCTTGGGGTACTTCTGGAGTCTCCCCAGGGGAGTCAGTCCTCGTCTCGAATGCGGGCATGCACTTGCGCTTTCCTCTAGAGTGGTAGCAGCAGTGTCACGCAGTCCGCCACGTGGATCAAAGGATCTGTGGTTTTCCCTCGAGTCTTTCCCACAAGGCTTTCCCACAGGGCTGTCCCTCGTGCACACGTGGTTGGAGTCGATCCTCGGCTTGAACGTCAAGGCAGTGCAGGGAAAACAGGTTCCTCTGGAATGGACTGACACATCTGGGGGACTCTTGGAATGGTGGCATGACCCTGGAGTTCCTCTCGCCTTTCCTGTGGAGAGCGCCTCCTCTTGATAAGCGACGGGAACGCCGGGAATTCTTTCCCTACGAAACAAGGAAAGGATCCCTCATCTCGAGCTAGGAGGCGGAAACGGGGCTCCCCTGGATGTGTGCGGGACCCCACGTGCTTCCTCTAGAGTGGAGACGGGTATGTCGCGGAACTGCTTGAGTTGCAGCAAGGGTGTGAAGGACCCTTTGGAAGTTCCAGTGGTTAGATGTGATTAGCCTCGACAAGCCTCAGGGGAAATGGGCTCATCTCGCCTGGAGGGCAAAACATCCTGGATTTTCTCGAGTTGCGGCAGGTGCTCTCGACTTACGACGGGGACCTCAGGGACCCGCTCTGGTGGCCTCAGGAAAGGCCAGTCCCCATTCGAGTTCCTCGGGGGCCTCTCGGGATTCCTCTCCCGTCGATGCCGGGGCCTAAGACCTTGTGTGGAGTCGGGGCCGGAACCTGAGGATTCCTCTCCAGTGCTGACATGGATCTTGGGGTACTTCTGGAGTCTCCCCAGGGGAGTCAGTCCTCGTCTCGAATGCGGGCATGCACTTGCGCTTTCCTCCAGAGCGGTAGCAGCAGTGTCACGCAGTCCGCCGCGTGCATCAAAGGATCTATGGTTTTCCCTCGAGTCTTTCCCACGAGGCTTTCCCACGAGGCTTTCCCACAGGGCTGTCCCCCGTGCACACGTGGTGGGAGTCGATCCTCGGCTTGAACGTCAAGGCAGTGCAGGGAAAACAGGTTCCTCTGGAATGCACTGAAACATCTGGGGGACTCTTGGAATGGTGTCACGACCCTGGAGTTCCTCTCGCCTTTCCTGTGGAGAGCGCCTCCTCTTGAGATGCGACGGGAACGCCGGGAATTCTTTCCCTACGAAACAGGGAAAGGATCCCTCATCTCGAGCTAGGAGGCGGAAACGGGGCTCCCCTGGATGTGTGCAGGACCCCACGTGCTTCCTCTCGAGTGGAGACGGGTATGTCGGGGAACTTCTTGAGTTGCAGCAATGGTGTGAAGGACCCTTTGGAAGTTCCAGTGGTTAGATGTGATTGGCCTCGAGAAGCCTCAGCGGAAATGGGCCTCATCTCGCCTGGAGGGCAAAACCTCCTGGATTTTCTCGAGTTGCGGCAGGTGCTCTCGACTTACGACGGGGACCTCAGGGACCCGCTCTGGTGGCCTCAGGAAAGGCCAGTCCCCATGCGAGTTCCTCGGGGGCCTCTCGGGATTCCTCTCCCGTCGATGCCGGGGCCTAAGACCTTGTGTGGAGTCGGGGCCGGAACCTGAGGATTCCTCTCCAGTGCTGACATGGATCTTGGGGTACTTCTGGAGTCTCCCCAGGGGAGTCAGTCCTCGTCTCGAATGCGGGCATGCACTTGCGCTTTCCTCCAGAGCCGTAGTAGCAGTGTCACGCAGTCCGCCGCGTGGATCAAAGGATCTATGGTTTTCCCTCGAGTCTTTCCCACGAGGCTTTCCCACGAGGCTTTCCCACAGGGCTGTCCCACGTGCACACGTGGTGGGAGTCGATCCTCGGCTTGAACGTCAAAGCAGTGCAGGGAAAACAGGTTCCTCTGGAATGGACGGACACATCTGGGGGACTCTTGGAATGGTGGCACGACCCTGGAGTTCCTCTCGCCTTTCCTGTGGAGAGCGCCTCCTCTTGAGATGCGACGGGAACGCCGGGAATTCTTTCCCTACGAAACAGGGAAAGGATCCCACATCTCGAGCTAGGAGGCGGAAACGGGGCTCCCCTGGATGTGTGCGGGACACCACGTGCTTCCTCTCTAGTGGAGACGGGTATGTCGGGGAACTTCTTGAGCTGCAGCAAGGGTGTGAAGGACCCTTTGGAAGTTCCAGTGGTTAGATGTGATTGGCCTCGAGAAGCCTCAGCGGAAATGGGCCTCATCTCGCCTGGAGGGCAAAACCTCCTGGATTTTCTCGAGTTGCGGCAGGTGCTCTCGACTTACGACGGGGACCTCAGGGACCCGCTCTGCTGGCCTCAGGAAAGGCCAGTCCCCATGCGAGTTCCTCGGGGGCCTTTCGGGATTCCTCTCCCGTCGATGCCGGGGCCTAAGACCTTGTGTGGAGTCGGGGCCGGAACCTCAGGATTCCTCTCCAGTGCTGACATGGATCTTGGGGTACTTCTGGAGTCTCCCAAGGGGAGTCAGTCCTCGTCTCGTATGCGGGCATGCACTTGCGCTTTCCTCCAGAGCGGTAGCAGCAGTATCACGCAGTCCGCCGCGTGGATCAAAGGATCTATGGTTTTCCCTCGAGTCTTTCCCACGAGGCTTTCCCACGAGGCTTTTCCACAGGGCTGTCCCACGTGCACACGTGGTGGGAGTCGATCCTCGGCTTGAACGTCAAGGCAGTGCAGGGAAAACAGGTTCCTCTGGAATGGACTGACACATCTGGGGGTCTCTTGGAATGCTGGCAAGACCCTGGAGTTCCTCTCGCCTTTCCTGTGGAGAGCGCCTCCTCTTGAGATGCGACGGGAACGCCGGGAATTCTTTCCTTACGAAACAGGGAAATGATCCCTCATCTCGAGCTAGGAGGCGGAAACGGGGCTCCCCTGGATGTGTGCGGGACCCCATGTGCTTCCTCTCGAGTGGAGACGGGTGTCGGGGAACTTCTTGAGTTGCAGCAAGGGTGTGAAGGACCCTTTGGAAGTTCCAGTGGTTAGATGTGATTAGCCTCGAGAAGCCTCTGCGGAAATGGGCCTCATCTCGCCTGGAGGGCAAAACCTCCTGGATTTTCTCGAGTTGCGGCAGGTGCTCTCGACTTACGACGGGGACCTCAGGGACCAGCTCTGGTGGCCTCAGGAAAGGCGAGTCCCCATGCGAGTTCCACGGGGGCCTCTCGGGATTCCTCTCCCGTCGATGCTGGGGCCTAAGACCTCGTGTGGAGTCGGGGCCGGAACCTGAGGATTCCTCTCCAGTGCTGACATGGATCTTGGGGTACTTCTGGAGTCTCCCCAGGGGAGTCAGTCCTCGTCTCGAATGCGGGCATGCACTTGCGCTTTCCTCCAGAGTGGTAGCAGCAGTGTCACGCATTCCGCCACGTGGATCAAAGGATCTGTGGTTTTCCCTCGAGTCTTTCCCACAAGGCTTTCCCACAGGGCTGTCCCTCGTGCACACGTGGTTGGAGTCGATCCTCGGCTTGAACGTCAAGGCAGTGCAGGGAAAACAGGTTCCTCTGGAATGGACTGACACATCTGGGGGACTCTTGGAATGGTGGCATGACCCTGGAGTTCCTCTCGCCTTTCCTGTGGAGAGCGCCTCCACTTGATAAGCGACGGGAACGCCGGGAATTCTTTCCCTACGAAACAAGGAAAGGATCCCTCATCTCGAGCTAGGAGGCGGAAACGGGGCTCCCCTGGATGTGTGCGGGACCCCACGTGCTTCCTCTAGAGTGGAGACGGGTATGTCGCGGAACTGCTTGAGTTGCAGCAAGGGTGTGAAGGACCCTTTGGAAGTTCCAGTGGTTAGATGTGATTAGCCTCGACAAGCCTCAGGGGAAATGGGCTCATCTCGCCTGGAGGGCAAAACATCCTGGATTTTCTCGAGTTGCGGCAGGTGCTCTCGACTTACGACGGGGACCTCAGGGACCCGCTCTGGTGGCCTCAGGAAAGGCCAGTCCCCATTCGAGTTCCTCGGGGGCCTCTCGGGATTCCTCTCCCGTCGATGCCGGGGCCTAAGACCTTGTGTGGAGTCGGGGCCGGAACCTGAGGATTCCTCTCCAGTGCTGACATGGATCTTGGGGTACTTCTGGAGTCTCCCCAGGGGAGTCAGTCCTCGTCTCGAATGCGGGCATGCACTTGCGCTTTCCTCCAGAGCGGTAGCAGCAGTGTCACGCAGTCCGCCGCGTGGATCAAAGGATCTATGGTTTTCCCTCGAGTCTTTCCCACGAGGCTTTCCCACGAGGCTTTCCCACAGGGCTGTCCCACGTGCACACGTGGTGGGAGTCGATCCTCGGCTTGAACGTCAAGGCAGTGCAGGGAAAACAGGTTCCTCTGGAATGCACTGACACATCTGGGGGACTCTTGGAATGGTGGCACGACCCTGGAGTTCCTCTCGCCTTTCCTGTGGAGAGCGCCTCCTCTTGAGATGCGACGGGAACGCCGGGAATTCTTTCCCTACGAAGCAGGGAAAGGATCCCTCATCTCGAGCTAGGAGGCGGAAACGGGGCTCCCCTGGATGTGTGCGGGACCCACGGGCTTCCTCTCGAGTGGAGACGGGTATGTCGGGGAACTTCTTGAGTTGCAGCAAGGGTGTGAAGGACCCTTTGGAAGTTCCACTGGTTAGACGTGATTAGCCTCGAGAAGCCTCAGCGGAAATGGGCCTCATCTCGCCTGGAGGGCAAAACCTCCTGGATTTTCTCGAGTTGCGGCAGGTGCTCTAGACTTACGACGGGGACCTCAGGGACCCGCTCTGGTGGCCTCAGGAAAGGCCAGTCCCCATGCCAGTTCCTCGGGGGCCTCTCGGGATTCCTCTCCCGTCGATGCCGGGGCCTAAGACCTTGTGTGGAGTCGGGGCCGGAACCTGAGGATTCCTCTCCAGTGCTGACATGGATCTTGGGGTACTTCTGGAGTCTCCGCAGGGGAGTCAGTCCTCGTCTCGAATGCGGGCATGCACTTGCGCTTTCCTCCAGAGCGGTAGCAGCAGTGTCACGCAGTCCGCCGCGTGGATCAAAGGATCTATGGTTTTCCCTCAAGTCTTTCCCACGAGGCTTTCCCACGAGGCTTTCCCACAGGGCTGTCCCACGTGCACACGTGGTGGGAGTCGATCCTCTGCTTGAACGTCAAGGCAGTGCAGGGAAAACAGGTTCCTCTGGAATGGACTGACACATCTGGGGGACTCTTGGAATGGTGGCATGACCCTGGAGTTCCTCTCGCCTTTCCTGTGGAGAGCGCCTCCTCTTGAGATGCGACGGGAACGCCGGGAATTCTTTCCCTACGAAACAGGGAAAGGATCCCTCATCTCGAGCTAGGAGGCGGAAACGGGGCTCCCCTGGATGTGTGCGGGACCCCACGTGCTTCCTCTCGAGTGGAGACGGGTATGTCGGGGAACTTCTTGAGTTGCAGCAAGGGTGTGAATGACCCTTTGGAAGTTCCAGTGGTTAGATGTGATTGGCCTCGAGAAGCCTCAGCGGAAATGGGCCTCATCTCGCCTGGAGGGCAAAACCTCGTGGATTTTTTCGACTTGCGGCAGGTGCTCTCGACTTACGACGGGGACCTCAGGGACCCGCTCTGGAGGCCTCAGGAAAGGCCAGCCCGCATGAGAGTTCCTCGGGGGCCTCTCGGGATTCCTCTCCCGTTGATGCCGGGGCCTAAGACCTCGTGTGGAGTCGGGGCCGGAACCTGAGGATTCCTCTCCAGTGCTGACATGGATCTTGGGGTACTTCTGGAGTCTCCCCAGGGGAGTCAGTCCTCGTCTCGAATGCGGGCATGCACTTGCGCTTTCCTCCAGAGTGGTAGCAGCCGTGTCACGCATTCCGCCGCGTGGATCAAAGGATCTGTGGTTTTCCCTCGAGTCTTTCCCACAAGGCTTTCCCACAGGGCTGTCCCTCGTGCACACGTGGTTGGAGTCGATCCTCGGCTTGAACGTCAAGGCAGTGCAGGGAAAACAGGTTCCTCTGGAATGGACTGACACATCTGGGGGACTCTTGGAATGGTGGCATGACCCTGGAGTTCCTCTCGCCTTTCCTGTGGAGAGCGCCTCCACTTGATAAGCGACGGGAACGCCGGGAATTCTTTCCCTACGAAACAAGGAAAGGATCCCTCATCTCGAGCTAGGAGGCGGAAACGGGGCTCCCCTGGATGTGTGCGGGACCCCACGTGCTTCCTCTAGAGTGGAGACGGGTATGTCGCGGAACTGCTTGAGTTGCAGCAAGGGTGTGAAGGACCCTTTGGAAGTTCCAGTGGTTAGATGTGATTAGCCTCGACAAGCCTCAGGGGAAATGGGCTCATCTCGCCTGGAGGGCAAAACATCCTGGATTTTCTCGAGTTGCGGCAGGTGCTCTCGACTTACGACGGGGACCTCAGGGACCCGCTCTGGTGGCCTCAGGAAAGGCCAGTCCCCATTCGAGTTCCTCGGGGGCCTCTCGGGATTCCTCTCCCGTCGATGCCGGGGCCTAAGACCTTGTGTGGAGTCGGGGCCGGAACCTGAGGATTCCTCTCCAGTGCTGACATGGATCTTGGGGTACTTCTGGAGTCTCCCCAGGGGAGTCAGTCCTCGTCTGGAAAGCGGGCATGCACTTGCGCTTTCCTCCAGAGCGGTAGCAGCAGTGTCACGCAGTCCGCCGCGTGCATCAAAGGATCTATGGTTTTCCCTCGAGTCTTTCCCACGAGGCTTTCCCACGAGGCTTTCCCACAGGGCTGTCCCCCGTGCACACGTGGTGGGAGTCGATCCTCGGCTTGAACGTCAAGGCAGTGCAGGGAAAACAGGTTCCTCTGGAATGCACTGACACATCTGGGGGACTCTTGGAATGGTGGCACGACCCTGGAGTTCCTCTCGCCTTTCCTGTGGAGAGCGCCTCCTCTTGAGATGCGACGGGAACGCCGGGAATTCTTTCCCTACGAAGCAGGGAAAGGATCCCTCATCTCGAGCTAGGAGGCGGAAACGGGGCTCCCCTGGATGTGTGCGGGACCCACGGGCTTCCTCTCGAGTGGAGACGGGTATGTCGGGGAACTTCTTGAGTTGCAGCAAGGGTGTGAAGGACCCTTTGGAAGTTCCACTGGTTAGACGTGATTAGCCTCGAGAAGCCTCAGCGGAAATGGGCCTCATCTCGCCTGGAGGGCAAAACCTCCTGGATTTTCTCGAGTTGCGGCAGGTGCTCTCGACTTACGACGGGGACCTCAGGGACCCGCTCTGGTGGCCTCAGGAAAGGCCAGTCCCCATGCGAGTTCCTCGGGGGCCTCTCGGGATTCCTCTCCCGTCGATGCCGGGGCCTAAGACCTTGTGTGGAGTCGGGGCCGGAACCTGAGGATTCCTCTCCAGTGCTGACATGGATCTTGGGGTACTTCTGGAGTCTCCGCAGGGGAGTCAGTCCTCGTCTCGAATGCGGGCATGCACTTGCGCTTTCCTCCAGAGCGGTAGCAGCAGTGTCACGCAGTCCGCCGCGTGGATCAAAGGATCTATGGTTTTCCCTCAAGTCTTTCCCACGAGGCTTTCCCACGAGGCTTTCCCACAGGGCTGTCCCACGTGCACACGTGGTGGGAGTCGATCCTCTGCTTGAACGTCAAGGCAGTGCAGGGAAAACAGGTTCCTCTGGAATGGACTGACACATCTGGGGGACTCTTGGAATGGTGGCATGACCCTGGAGTTCCTCTCGCCTTTCCTGTGGAGAGCGCCTCCTCTTGAGATGCGACGGGAACGCCGGGAATTCTTTCCCTACGAAACAGGGAAAGGATCCCTCATCTCGAGCTAGGAGGCGGAAACGGGGCTCCCCTGGATGTGTGCGGGACCCCACGTGCTTCCTCTCGAGTGGAGACGGGTATGTCGGGGAACTTCTTGAGTTGCAGCAAGGGTGTGAATGACCCTTTGGAAGTTCCAGTGGTTAGATGTGATTGGCCTCGAGAAGCCTCAGCGGAAATGGGCCTCATCTCGCCTGGAGGGCAAAACCTCCTGGATTTTCTCGAGTTGCGGCAGGTGCTCTCGACTTACGACGGGGACCTCAGGGACCCGCTCTGGTGGCCTCAGGAAAGGCCAGTCCCCATGTGAGTTCCTCGGGGGCCTCTCGGGATTCCTCTCCCGTCGATGCCTGGGCCTAAGACCTTGTGTGGAGTCGGGGCCGGAAACTGAGGATTCCTCTCCAGTGCTGACATGGATCTTGGGGTACTTCTGGAGTCTCCGCAGGGGAGTCAGTCCTCGTCTCGAATGCGGGCATGCACTTGCGCTTTCCTCCAGAGCGGTAGCAGCAGTGTCACGCAGTTCTCCGCGTGGATCAAAGGATCTATGGTTTTCCCTCGAGTCTTTCCCACGAGGCTTTCCCACGAGGCTTTCCCACAGGGCTGTCCCACGTGCACACGTGGTGGGAGTCGATCCTCGGCTTGATCGTCAAGGCAGTGCAGGGAAAACAGGTTCCTCTGGAATGCACTGACACATCTGGGGGACTCTTGGAATGGTGTCACGACCCTGGAGTTTCTCTCGCCTTTCCTGTGGAGAGCGCCTCCTCTTGAGATGCGATGGGAACGCCGGGAATTCTTTCCATACGAAACAGGGAAAGGATCCCTCATCTCGAGCTAGGAGGCGGAAATGGGGCTCCCCTGGATGTGTGCGGGACACCACGTGCTTCCTCTCGAGTGGAGACGGGTATGTCGGGGAACTTCTTTAGTTGCATCAATGGTGTGAAGGACCCTTTGGAAGTTACAATGGTTAGATGTGGTTGGCCTCGAGAAGCCTCAGCGGAAATGGGCCTCCTCTCGCCTGGAGGGCAAAACCTCCTGGATTTTCTCGAGTTGCGGCAGGTGCTCTCGACTTACGACGGGGACCTCAGGGACCCGCTCTGGTGGCCTCAGGAAAGGCCAGTCCCCATGCGAGTTCCTCGGGGGCCTCTCGGGATTCCTCTCCCGTCGATGCCGGGGCCTAAGACCTTGTGTGGAGTCGGGGCCGGAACCTGAGGATTCCTCTCCGGTGCTGACATGGATCTTGGGGTACTTCTGGAGTCTCCCCAGGGGAGTCAGTCCTCGTCTCGAATGCGGGCATGCACTTGCGCTTTCCTCCAGAGCGGTAGCAGCAGTGTCACGCAGTCCGCCGCGTGGATCAAAGGATCTATGGTTTTCCCTCGAGTCTTTCCCACGAGGCTTTCCCACGAGGCTTTCCCACAGATCTGTCCCCCGTGCACAGGTGGTGGGAGTCGATCCTCGGCTTGAACGTCAAGGCAGTGCAGGGAAAACAGGTTCCTCTGGAATGGACTGACACATCTGGGGGACTCTTGGAATGGTGTCATGACCCTGGAGTTCCTCTCGCCTTTCCTGTGGAGAGCGCCTCCTCTTGAGATGCGACGGGAACGCCGGGAATTCTTTCCCTACGAAACAGGGAAATGATCCCTCATCTCGAGCTAGGAGGCGGAAACGGGGCTCCCCTGGATGTGTGCGGGACCCCACGTGCTTCCTCTCGAGTGGAGACGGGTATGTCGGGGAACTTCTTGAGTTGCAGCAATGGTGTGAAGGACCCTTTGGAAGTTCCAGTGGTTAGATGTGATTGGCCTCGAGAAGCCTCAGCGGAAATGGGCCTCATCTCGCCTGGAGGGCAAAACCTCCTGGATTTTCTCGAGTTGCGGCAGGTGCTCTCGACTTACGACGGGGACCTCAGGGACCCGCTCTGGTGGCCTCAGGAAAGGCCAGTCTCAATGCGAGTTCCTCGGGGGCCTCTCGGGATTCCTCTCCCTTCGATGCCGGGGCCTAAGACCTTGTGTGGAGTCGGGGCCGGAACCTGAGGATTCCTCTCCAGTGCTGACATGGATCTTGGGGTACTTCTGGAGTCTCCCCAGGGGAGTCAGTCCTCGTCTCGAAAGCGGGCATGCACTTGCGCTTTCCTCCAGAGCGGTAGCAGCAGTGTCACACATTACGCCGCGTGGGTCAAAGGATCTATGGTTTTCCCTCGAGTCTTTCCCACGAGGCTTTCCCACGAGGCTTTCCCACAGGGCTGTCCCACGTGCACACGTGGTGGGAGTCGATCCTCGGCTTGAACGTCAAGGCAGTGCAGGGAAAACAGGTTCCTCTGGAATGGACTGACACATCTGGGGGACTCTTGGAATGGTGTCAGGACCCTGGAGTTTCTCTCGCCTTTCCTGTGGAGAGCGCCTCCTCTTGAGATGCGACGGGAACGCCGGGAATTCTTTCCCTACGAAACAGGGAAAGGATCCCTCATCTCGAGCTAGGAGGCGGAAACGGGGCTCCCCTGGATGTTTGCGGGACACCACGTGCTTCCTCTCGAGTGGAGACGGGTATGTCGGGGAACTTCTTGAGTTGCAGCAATGGTGTGAAGGACCCTTTGGAAGTTCCAGTGGTTAGATGTGATTGGCCTCGAGAAGCCTCAGCGGAAAGGGGCCTCATCTCGCCTGGAGGGCAAAACCTCCTGGATTTTCTCGAGTTGCGGCAGGTGCTCTCGACTTACGACGGGGACCTCAGGGACCCGCTCTGGTGGCCTCAGGAAAGGCCAGTCTCAATGCGAGTTCCTCGGGGGCCTCTCGGGATTCCTCTCCCTTCGATGCCGGGGCCTAAGACCTTGTGTGGAGTCGGGGCCGGAACCTGAGGATTCCTCTCCAGTGCTGACATGGATCTTGGGGTACTTCTGGAGTCTCCCCAGGGGAGTCAGTCCTCGTCTCGAAAGCGGGCATGCAATTGCGCTTTCCTCCAGAGCGGTAGCAGCAGTGTCACACAGTCCGCCACGTGGGTAAAAGGATCTATGGTTTTCCCTCGAGTCTTTCCCACGAGGCTTTCCCACGAGGCTTTCCCACAGGGCTGTCCCACGTGCACACGTGGTGGGAGTCGATCCTCGGCTTGAACGTCAAGGCAGTGCAGGGAAACCGGTTCCTCTGGAATGGAGTGACACATCTGGGGGACTCTTGGAATGGTGTCACGACCCTGGAGTTCCTCTCGCCTTTCCTGTGAGAGCGCCTCCTCTTGAGATGCGATGGGAACGCCGGGAATTCTTTCCCAACGAAACAGGGAAAGGATCCCTCATCTCGAGCTAGGAGGAGGAAACGGGGCTCCCCTGGATGTGTGCGTGACCCACGTGCTTCCTCTCGAGTGGAGTCGGGTATGTCGGGGAACTTCTTGAGTTGCAGCAAGGGTGTGAAGGACCCTTTGGAAGTTCCAGTGGTTAGCCGTGATTAGCCTCGAGAAGCCTCAGCGGAAATGGGCCTCATCTCGCCTGGAGGGCAAAACCTCCTGGATTTTCTCGAGTTGCGGCAGGTGCTCTCGACTTACGACGGGGACCGCAGGGACCCGCTCTGGTGGCCTCAGGAAAGGCCAGTCCCCATGCGAGTTTGTCGAGGCCTCTCGGGATTCCTCTCCCGTCGATGCCGGGGCCTAAGTCCTTGTGTGGAGTCGGGGCCGGAACCTGAGGATTCCTCTCCAGTGCTGACATGGATCTTGGGGTACTTCTGGAGTCTCCCCAGGGGAGTCAGTCCTCGTCTCGAATGCGGGCATGCACTTGCGCTTTCCTCCAGAGCGGTAGCAGCAGTGTCACGCAGTCCGCCGCGTGGATCAAAGGATCTATGGTTTTCCCTCGAGTCTTTCCCACGAGGCTTTCCCACGAGGCTTTCCCACAGGGCTGTCCCACGTGCACACGTGGTGGGAGTCGATCCTCGGCTTGAACGTCAAGGCAGTGCAGGGAAAACAGGTTCGTCTGGAATGGACTGACACATCTGGGGGACTCTTGGAATGGTGGCATGACCCTGGAGTTCCTCTCGCCTTTCCTGTGGAGAGCGCCTCCTCTTGAGATGCGACGGGAACGCCGGGAATTCTTTCCCTACGAAACAGGGAAAGGATCCCTCATCTCGAGCTAGGAGGCGGAAACGGGGCTCCCCTGGATGTGTGCGGGACCCCACGTGCTTCCTCTCGAGTGGAGACGGGTATGTCGGGGAACTTCTTGAGTTGCAGCAATGGTGTGAAGGACCCTTTGGAAGTTCCAGTGGTTAGATGTGGTTGGCCTCGAGAGCCTAAGCGGAAATGGGCCTCCTCTTGCATGGAGGGCAAAACCTCCTGGATTTTCTCGAGTTGCGGCAGGTGCTCTCGACTTACGACGGGGACCTCAGGGACCCGCTCTGGTGGCCTCAGGAAAGGCCAGTCCCCATGCGAGTTCCTCGGGGGCCTCTCGGGATTCCTCTCCCGTCGATGCCGGGGCCTAAGACCTTGTGTGGAGTCGGGGCCGGAACCTGAGGATTCCTCTCCAGTGCTGACATGGATCTTGGGGTACTTCTGGAGTCTCCGCAGGGGAGTCAGTCCTCGTCTCGAATGCGGGCATGCACTTGCGCTTTCCTCCAGAGCGGTAGCAGCAGTGTCACGCAGTCCGCCGCGTGGATCAAAGGATCTATGGTTTTCCCTCGAGTCTTTCCCACGAGGCTTTCCCACGAGGCTTTCCCACAGGTCTGTCCCCCGTGCACACGTGGTGGGAGTCGATCCTCGGCTTGAACGTCAAGGCAGTGCAGGGAAAACAGTTTCCTCTGGAATGGATTGACACATCTGGGGGACTCTTGGAATGGTGTCATGACCCTGGAGTTCCTCTCGCCTTTCCTGTGGAGAGCGCCTCCTCTTGAGATGCGACGGGAACGCCGGGAATTCTTTCCCTACGAAACAGGGAAAGGATCCCTCATCTCGAGCTAGGAGGCGGAAACGGGGCTCCCCTGGATGTGTGCGGGACCCCACGTGCTTCCTCTCGAGTGGAGACGGGTATGTCGGGGAACTTCTTGAGTTGCAGCAATGGTGTTAAGGACCCTTTGGAAGTTCCAGTGGTTAGATGTGATTGGCCTCGAGAAGCCTCAGCGGAAATGGGCCTCATCTCGCCTGGAGGGCAAAACCTCCTGGATTTTCTCGAGTTGCGGCAGGTGCTCTCGACTTACGACGGGGACCTCAGGGACCCGCTCTGGTGGCCTCAGGAAAGGCCAGTCTCAATGCGAGTTCCTCGTGGGCCTCTCGGGATTCCTCTCCCTTCGATGCCGGGGCCTAAGACCTTGTGTGGAGTCGGGGCCGGAACCTGAGGATTCCTCTCCAGTGATGACATGTATCTTGGGGTACTTCTGGAGTCTCCCCAGGGGAGTCAGTCCTCGTCTCGAAAGCGGGCATGCACTTGCGCTTTCCTCCAGAGCGGTAGCAGCAGTGTCACACAGTCCGCCGCGTGGGTCAAAGGATCTATGGTTTTCCCTCGAGTCTTTCCCACGAGGCTTTCCCACGAGTCTTTCCCACAGGGCTGTCCCACGTGCACACGTGGTGGGAGTCGATCCTCGGCTTGAACGTCAAGGCAGTGCAGGGAAACCGGTTCCTCTGGAATGGAGTGACACATCTGGGGGACTCTTGGAATGGTGTCACGACCCTGGAGTTCCTCTCGCCTTTCCTGTGAGAGCGCCTCCTCTTGAGATGTGATGGGAACGCCGGGAATTCTTTCCCTACGAAACAGGGAAAGGATCCCTCATCTCGAGCTAGGAGGCGGAAACGGGGCTCCCCTGGATGTGAGCGGGACACCACTTGCTTCCTCTCGAGTGCAGACGGGTATGTCGGGGAACTTCTTGAGTTGCAGCAAGGGTGTGAAGGACCCTTTGGAAGTTCCAGTGGTTAGATGTGATTGGCCTCGAGAAGCCTCAGCGGGAATGGGCCATATCTCGCCTGGAGGGCAAAACCTCCTGGATTTTCTCGAGTTGCGGCAGGTGCTCTCGACTTACGACGGGGACCTCAGGGAACCGCTCTGGTGGCCTCAGGAAAAACCAGTCCCCATGCGAGTTCCACGGGAGCCTCTCGGGATTCCTCTCCCTTCGATGCCGGGGCCTAAGACCTTGTGTGGAATCGGGGCCGGAACCTGAGGATTCCTCTCCAGTGCTGACATGGATCTTGGGCTACTTGAGGAGTCTCCCCAGGGGAGTCAATCCTCGTCTCGAATGCGGGCATGCACTTGCGCTTTCCTCCAGAGCGGTAGCAGCAGTGTCACGCAGTCCGCCGCGTGGATCAAAGGATCTATGGTTTTCCCTCGAGTCTTTCCCACGAGGCTTTCCCACGAGGCTTTCGCACAGGGCTGTCCCACGTGCACACGTGGTGGGAGTCGATCCTCGGCTTGAACGTCAAGGCAGTGCAGGGAAAACAGGTTCCTCTGGAATGGACTGACACATCTGGGGGACTCTTGGAATGGTGTCTCGACCCTGGAGTTCCTCTCGCCTTTCCTGTGGAGAGCGCCTCCTCTTGAGATGCGACGGGAACGCCGGGAATTCTTTCCCTACGAAACAGGGAAAGGATCCCTCATCTCGAGCTAGGAGGCGGAAACGGGGCTCCACTGGATGTGTGCGGGACCCACGTGCTTCCTCTCGAGTGGAGTCGGGTATGTCGGGGAACTTCTTGAGTTGCAGCAAGGGTGTGAAGGACCCTTTGGAAGTTCCAGTGGTTAGATGTGATTAGCCTCGAGAAGCCTCAGCGGAAATGGGCCTCATCTCGCCTGGAGGGCAAAACCTCCTGGATTTTCTCGAGTTGCGGCAGGTGCTCTCGACTTACGACGGGGACAGCAGGGACCCGCTCTGGTGGCCTCAGGAAAGGCCAGTCCCCATGCGAGTTCCTCGGGGGCCTCTCGGGATTGCTCTCCCGTCGATCCCGGGGCCTAAGACCTTGTGTGGAGTCCGGGCCGGAACCTGAGGATTCCTCTCCAGTGTTGACATGGATCTTGGGGTTCTTCTGGAGTCTCCCCAGGGGAGTCAGTCCTCGTCTCGAATGCGGGCATGCACTTGCGCTTTCCTCCAGAGCGGTAGCAGCAGTGTCACGCAGTCCGCCGCGTAGATCAAAGGATCTATGTTTTTCCCTCGAGTCTTTCCCACAAGGCTTTCCCAGGAGGCTTTCCCACAGGGCTGTCCCACGTGCACACGTGGTGGGAGTCGATCCTCGGCTTGAACGTCAAGGCAGTGCAGGGAAAACAGGTTCCTCTGGAATGGACTGACACATCTGGGGGACTCTTGGAATGGTGTCACCACCCTGGAGTTCCTCTCGCCTTTCCTGTGGAGAACGCCTCCTCTTGAGATGCGACGGGGACGCCGGGAATTCTTTCCCTACGAAACAGGGAAAGGATCCCTCATCTCTAACTAGGGGGCGGAAACGGAGCTCCCCTGGATGTGTGCGGGACCCCACGTGCTTCCTCTCTAGTGGAGACGTGTATGTCGGGGAACTTCTTGGGTTGCAGCAATGGTGTGAAGGACCCTTTGGAAGTTCCAGTGGTTAGATGTGATTGGCCTCGAGAAGCCTCAGCGGGAATGGGCCATATCTCGCCTGGAGGGCAAAACCTCCTGGATTTTCTCGAGTTGCGGCAGGTGCTCTCGACTTACGACGGGGACCTCAGGGAACCGCTCTGGTGGCCTCAGGAAAAACCAGTCCCCATGCGAGTTCCACGGGAGCCTCTCGGGATTCCTCTCCCTTCGATGCCGGGGCCTAAGACCTTGTGTGGAATCGGGGCCGGAACCTGAGGATTCCTCTCCAGTGCTGACATGGATCTTGGGCTACTTGAGGAGTCTCCCCAGGGGAGTCAATCCTCGTCTCGAATGCGGGCATGCACTTGCGCTTTCCTCCAGAGCGGTAGCAGCAGTGTCACGCAGTCCGCCGCGTGGATCAAAGGATCTATGGTTTTCCCTCGAGTCTTTCCCACGAGGCTTTCCCACGAGGCTTTCGCACACGGCTGTCCCACGTGCACACGTGGTGGGAGTCGATCCTCGGCTTGAACGTCAAGGCAGTGCAGGGAAAACAGGTTCCTCTGGAATGGACTGACACATCTGGGGGACTCTTGGAATGGTGTCTCGACCCTGGAGTTCCTCTCGCCTTTCCTGTGGAGAGCGCCTCCTCTTGAGATGCGACGGGAACGCCGGGAATTCTTTCCCTACGAAACAGGGAAAGGATCCCTCATCTCGAGCTAGGAGGCGGAAACGGGGCTCCCCTGGATGTGTGCGGGACCCACGTTCTTCCTCTCGAGTGGAGTCGGGTATGTCGGGGAACTTCTTGAGTCGCAGCAAGGGTGTGAAGGACCCTTTGGAAGTTCCAGTGGTTAGATGTGATTAGCCTCGAGAAGCCTCAGCGGAAATGGGCCTCATCTCGCCTGGAGGGCAAAACCTCCTGGATTTTCTCGAGTTGCGGCAGGTGCTCTCGACTTACGACGGGGACCTCAGGGACCCGCTCTGGTGGCCTCAGGAAAGGCCAGTCCCCATGCGAGTTCCTCGGGGGCCTCTCGGGATTCCTCTCCCGTCGATGCCTGGGCCTAAGACCTTGTGTGGAGTCGGGGCCGGAACCTGAGGATTCCTCTCCAGTGCTGACATGGATCTTGGGGTACTTCTGGAGTCTCCCCAGGGGAGTCAGTCCTCGTCTCGAATGCGGGCATGCACTTGCGCTTTCCTCCAGAGCGGTAGCAGCAGTGTCACGCAGTCCGCCGCGTGGATCAAAGGATCTATGGTTTTCCCTCGAGTCTTTCCCACGAGGCTTTCCCACGAGGCTTTCCCACAGAGCTGTCCCACGTGCACACGTTGTGGGAGTCGATCCTCGGCTTGAACGTCAAGGCAGTGCAGGGAAAACAGGTTCCTCTCGAATGGACTGACACATCTGGGGGACTCTTGGAATGGTGGCACGACCCTGGAGTTCCTCTCGCCTTTCCTGTGGAGAGCGCCTCCTCTTGAGATGCGACGGGAACGCCGGGAATTCTTTCCCTACGAAACAGGGAAAGGATCCCTCATCTCGAGCTAGGAGGCGGAAACGGGGCTCCCCTGGATGTGTGCGGGACCCACGGGCTTCCTCTCGAGTGGAGACGGGTATGTCGGGGAACTTCTTGAGTTGCAGCAAGGGTGTGAAAGACCCTTTGGAAGTTCCAGTGGTTAGACGTGATTAGCCTCGAGAAGCCTCAGCGGAAATGGGCCTCATCTCGCCTGGATGGCAAAACCTCCTGGATTTTCTCGAGTTGCGGCAGGTGCTCTCGACTTACGACGGGGACCTCAGGGACCCGCTCTGGTGGCCTCAGGAAAGGCCAGTCCCCATGCGAGTTCCTCGGGGGCCTCTCGGGATTCCTCTCCCGTCGATGCCGGGGCCTAAGACCTTGTGTGGAGTCGGGGCCGGAACCTGAGGATTCCTCTCCAGTGCTGACATGGATCTTGGGGTACTTCTGGAGTCTCCGCAGGGGAGTCAGTCCTCGTCTCGAATGCGGGCATGCACTTGCGCTTTCCTCCAGAGCGGTAGCAGCAGTGTCACGCAGTCCGCCGCGTGGATCAAAGGATCTATGGTTTTCCCTCGAGTCTTTCCCACGAGGCTTTCCCACGAGGCTTTCCCACAGGGCTGTCCCACGTGCACACGTGATGGGAGTCGATCCTCTGCTTGAACGTCAAGGCAGTGCAGGGAAAACAGGTTCCTCTGGAATGGACTGACACATCTGGGGGACTCTTGGAATGGTGGCATGACCCTGGAGTTCCTCTCGCCTTTCCTGTGGAGAGCGCCTCCTCTTGAGATGCGACGGGAACGCCGGGAATTCTTTCCCTACGAAACAGGGAAAGGATCCCTCATCTCGAGCTAGGAGGCGGAAACGGGGCTCCCCTGGATTTGTGCGGGACCCCACGTGCTTCCTCTCGAGTGGAGACGGGTATGTCGGGGAACTTCTTGAGTTGCATCAATGGTGTGAAGGACCCTTTGGAAGTTCCAGTGGTTAGATGTGATTGGCCTCGAGAAGCCTCAGCGGAAATGGGCCTCATCTCGCCTGGAGGGCAAAACCTCCTGGGTTTTCTCGAGTTGCGGCAGGTGCTCTCGACTTACGACGGGGACCTCAGGGACCCGCTATGGTGGCCTCAGGAAAGGCCAGTCCCCATGCGAGTTCCTCGGGGGCCCCTCAGGATTCCTCTCCCGTCGATGCCGGGGACTAAGACCTTGTGTGGATTCGGGGCCGGAACCTCAGGATTCCTCTCCAGTGCTGACATGGATCTTGGGGTACTTCTGAAGTCTCCCAAGGGGAGTCAGTCCTCGTCTCGAATGCGGGCATGCACTTGCGCTTTCCTCCAGAGCGGTAGCAGCAGTATCACGCAGTCCGCCGCGTGGATCAAAGGATCTATGGTTTTCCCTCGAGTCTTTCCCACGAGGCTTTCCCACGAGGCTTTCCCACAGGGCTGTCCCACGTGCACACGTGGTGGCAGTCGATCCTCGGCTTGAACGTCAAAGCAGTGCAGGGAAAACAGGTTCCTCTGGAATGCACTGACACATCTGGGGGTCTCTTGGAATGCTGGCAAGACCCTGGAGTTCCTCTCGCCTTTCCTGTGGAGAGCGCCTCCTCTTGAGATGCGACGGGAACGCCGGGAATTCTTTCCTTACGAAACAGGGAAATGATCCCTCATCTCGAGCTAGGAGGCGGAAACGGGGCTCCCCTGGATGTGTGCGGGACCCCATGTGCTACCTCTCGAGTGGAGACGGGTGTCGGGGAACTTCTTGAGTTGCAGCAAGGGTGTGAAGGACCCTTTGGAAGTTCCAGTGGTTAGATGTGATTAGCCTCGAGAAGCCTCTGCGGAAATGGGCCTCATCTCGCCTGGAGGGCAAAACCTCCTGGATTTTCTCGAGTTGCGGCAGGTGCTCTCGACTTACGACGGGGACCTCAGGGACCAGCTCTGGTGGCCTCAGGAAAGGCGAGTCCCCATGCGAGTTCCACGGGGGCCTCTCGGGATTCCTCTCCCGTCGATGCTGGGGCCTAAGACCTTGTGTGGAGTCGGGGCCGGAACCTGAGGATTCCTCTCCAGTG
The DNA here is from genome assembly GCF_042477335.2 of Ovis canadensis. Taxonomy (NCBI): domain Eukaryota; kingdom Metazoa; phylum Chordata; class Mammalia; order Artiodactyla; family Bovidae; genus Ovis; species Ovis canadensis. The sequence goes on from NC_091260.1 coordinate 8,691,808, forward strand.
CTGACATGGATCTTGGGGTACTTCTGGAGTCTCCCCAGGGGAGTCAGTCCTCGTCTCGAATGCGGGCATGCACTTGCGCTTTCCTCCAGAGTGGTAGCAGCAGTGTCACGCAGTCCGCTGCGTGGATCAAAGGATCTATGGTTTTCCCTCGAGTCTTTCCCACGAGGCTTTCCGACAGGGCTGTCCCTCGTGCACACGTGGTGGGAGTCGATCCTCGGCTTGAACGTCAAGGCAGTGCAGGGAAAACAGGTTCCTCTGGAATGGACTGACACATCTGGGGGACTCTTGGAATGGTGGCACGACCCTGGAGTTCCTCTCGCCTTTCCTGTGGAGAGCGCCTCCTCTTGAGATGCGACGGGAACGCCGGGAATTCTTTCCCTACGAAACAGGGAAAGGATCCCTCATCTCGAGCTAGGAGGCGGAAACGGGGCTTCCCTGGATGTGTGCGGGACCCCACGTGCTTCCTCTCGAGTGGAGACGGGTATGTCGCGGAACTTCTTGAGTTGCAGCAAGGGTGTGAAGGACCCTTTGGAAGTTCCAGTGGTTAGATATGATTAGCCTCGAGAAGCCTCAGCGGAAATGGGCCTCATCTCGCCTGGAGGGCAAAACCTCGTGGATTTTTTCGACTTGCGGCAGGTGCTCTCGACTTATGACGGGGACCTCAGGGACCCGCTCTGGAGGCCTCAGGAAAGGCCAGCCCGCATGAGAGTTCCTCGGGGGCCTCTCGGGATTCCTCTCCCGTTGATGCCGGGGCCTAAGACCTCGTGTGGAGTCGGGGCCGGAACCTGAGGATTCCTCTCCAGTGCTGACATGGATCTTGGGGTACTTCTGGAGTCTCCCCAGGGGAGTCAGTCCTCGTGTCGAATGCGGGCATGCACTTGCGCTTTCCTCCAGAGTGGTAGCAGCAGTGTCACGCATTCCGCCGCGTGGATCAAAGGATCTGTGGTTTTCCCTCGAGTCTTTCCCACAAGGCTTTCCCACAGGGCTGTCCCTCGTGCACACGTGGTTGGAGTCGATCCTCGGCTTGAACGTCAAGGCAGTGCAGGGAAAACAGGTTCCTCTGGAATGGACTGACACATCTGGGGGACTCTTGGAATGGTGGCATGACCCTGGAGTTCCTCTCGCCTTTCCTGTGGCGAGCGCCTCCTCTTGATAAGCGACGGGAACGCCGGGAATTCTTTCCCTACGAAACAAGGAAAGGATCCCTCATCTCGAGCTAGGAGGCGGAAACGGGGCTCCCCTGGATGTGTGCGGGACCCCACGTGCTTCCTCTAGAGTGGAGACGGGTATGTCGCGGAACTGCTTGAGTTGCAGCAAGGGTGTGAAGGACCTTTGGAAGTTCCAGTGGTTAGATGTGATTAGCCTCGACAAGCCTCAGGGGAAATGGGCTCATCTCGCCTGGAGGGCAAAACATCCTGGATTTTCTCGAGTTGCGGCAGGTGCTCTCGACTTACGACGGGGACCTCAGGGACCCGCTCTGGTGGCCTCAGGAAAGGCCAGTCCCCATTCGAGTTCCTCGGGGGCCTCTCGGGATTCCTCTCCCGTCGATGCCGGGGCCTAAGACCTTGTGTGGAGTCGGGGCCGGAACCTGAGGATTCCTCTCCAGTGCTGACATGGATCTTGGGGTACTTCTGGAGTCTCCCCAGGGGAGTCAGTCCTCGTCTCGAATGCGGGCATGCACTTGCGCTTTCCTCCAGAGCGGTAGTAGCAGTGTCACGCAGTCCGCCGCGTGGATCAAAGGATCTATGGTTTTCCCTCGAGTCTTTCCCACGAGGCTTTCCCACGAGGCTTTCCCACAGGGCTGTCCCACGTGCACACGTGGTGGGAGTCGATCCTCGGCTTGAACGTCAAAGCAGTGCAGGGAAAACAGGTTCCTCTGGAATGGACGGACACATCTGGGGGACTCTTGGAATGGTGGCACGACCCTGGAGTTCCTCTCGCCTTTCCTGTGGAGAGCGCCTCCTCTTGAGATGCGACGGGAACGCCGGGAATTCTTTCCCTACGAAACAGGGAAAGGATCCCTCATCTCGAGCTAGGAGGCGGAAACGGGGCTCCCCTGGATGTGTGCGGGACACCACGTGCTTCCTCTCTAGTGGAGACGGGTATGTCGGGGAACTTCTTGAGTTGCAGCAAGGGTGTGAAGGACCCTTTGGAAGTTCCAGTGGTTAGATGTGATTGGCCTCGAGAAGCCTCAGCGGAAATGGGCCTCATCTCGCCTGGAGGGCAAAACCTCCTGGATTTTCTCGAGTTGCGGCAGGTGCTCTCGACTTACGACGGGGACCTCAGGGACCCGCTCTGGTGGCCTCAGGAAAGGCCAGTCCCCATGCGAGTTCCTCGGGGGCCTCTCGGGATTCCTCTCCCGTCGATGCCTGGGCCTAAGACCTTGTGTGGAGTCGGGGCCGGAACCTGAGGATTCCTCTCCAGTGCTGACATGGATCTTGGGGTACTTCTGGAGTCTCCCCAGGGGAGTCAGTGCTCGTCTCGAATGCGGGCATGCACTTGCGCTTTCCTCCAGAGCGGTAGCAGCAGTGTCACGCAGTCCGCCGCGTGGATCAAAGGATCTATGGTTTTCCCTCGAGTCTTTCCCACGAGGCTTTCCCACGAGGCTTTCCCACAGGGCTGTCGCACGTGCACAAGTGGTGGGAGTCGATCCTCTGCTTGAACGTCAAGGCAGTGCAGGGAAAACAGGTTCCTCTGGAATGGACTGACACATCTGTGGGACTCTTGGAATGGTGGCATGACCCTGGAGTTCCTCTCGCCTTTCCTGTGGAGAGCGCCTCCTCTTGAGATGCGACGGGAACGCCGGGAATTCTTTCCCTACGAAACAGGGAAAGGATCCCTCATCTCGAGCTAGGAGGCGGAAACGGGGCTCCCCTGGATGTGTGCGGGACCCCACGTGCTTCCTCTCGAGTGGAGACGGGTATGTCGGGGAACTTCTTGAGTTGCAGCAAGGGTGTGAATGACCCTTTGGAAGTTCCAGTGGTTAGATGTGATTGGCCTCGAGAAGCCTCAGCGGAAATGGGCCTCATCTCGCCTGGAGGGCAAAACCTCCTGGATTTTCTCGAGTTGCGGCAGGTGCTCTCGACTTACGACGGGGACCTCAGGGACCCGCTCTGGTGGCCTCAGGAAAGGCCAGTCCCCATGCGAGTTCCTCGGGGGCCTCTCGGGATTCCTCTCACGTCGATGCCGGGGCCTAAGACCTTGTGTGGAGTCGGGGCCGGAACCTGAGGATTCCTCTCCAGTGCTGACATGGATCTTGGGCTACTTGAGGAGTCTCCCCAGGGGAGTCAATCCTCGTCTCGAATGCGGGCATGCACTTGCGCTTTCCTCCAGAGCGGTAGCAGCAGTGTCACGCAGTCCGCCGCGTGGATCAAAGGATCTATGGTTTTCCCTCGAGTCTTTCCCACGAGGCTTTCCCACGAGGCTTTCGCACAGGGCTGTCCCACGTGCACACGTGGTGGGAGTCGATCCTCGGCTTGAACGTCAAGGCAGTGCAGGGAAAACAGGTTCCTCTGGAATGGACTGACACATCTGGGGGACTCTTGGAACGGTGGCACGACCCTGGAGTTCCTCTCGCCTTTCCTGCGGAGAGCGCCTCCTCTTGAGATGCGACTGGAACGCCGGGAATTCTTTCCCTACTAAACAGGGAAAGGATCCCTCATCTCGAGCTCGGAGGCGGAAACGGGACTCCCCTGGATGTGTGCGGGACCCCACGTGCTTCCTCTCTAGTGGAGACGGGTATGTCGCGGAACTTCTTGAGTTGCAGCAAGGGTGTGAAGGACCCTTTGGAAATTCCAGTGGGTAGATGTGATTAGCCTCGAGAAGCCTCAGCGGAAATGGGCCTCATCTCGCCTGGAGGGCAAAACCTCCTGGATTTTCTCGAGTTGCGGAAGGTGCTCTCGACTTACGACGGGGACCTCAGGGACCTGCTCTGCAGGCCTCAGGAACGGCCAGTCCGCATGCGAGTTTGTCGAGGCCTCTCGGGATTCCTCTCCCGTTGATGCCTGGGCCTAAGACCTTGTGTGGAGTAGGGGCCGGAACCTGAGGATTCCTCTCCAGTGCTGACATGGATCTTGGGGTACTTCTGGAGTCTCCCCAGGGGAGTCAGTCCTCGTCTCGAATGCGGGCATGCACTTGCGCTATCCTCCAGAGCGGTAGCAGCAGTGTCACGCAGTCCGCCGCATGGATCAAAGGATCTATGCTTTTCCCTCGAGTCTTTCCCACGAGGCTTTCCCACGAGGCTTTCTCACAGGGCTGTCCCACGTGCACACGTGGTGGGAGTCGATCCCCGGCTTGAACGTCTAGGCAGTACAGGGAAAACAGGTTCCTCTGGAATGGACTGACACATCTGGGGTATCTTGGAATGGTGGCATGACCCTGGAGTTCCTCTCGCCTTTCCTGTGGAGAGCGCCTCCTCTTGAGATGCGACGGGAACGCCGGGAATTCTTTCCCTACGAAACAGGGAAAGAATCCCTCATCTCGAGCTAGGAGGCGGAAACCGGGCTCCCCTGGATGTGTGCGGGACCCTCGTGCTTCCTCTCGAGTGGAGACGGGTATGTCGGGGAACTTCTGGTCTTGCAGCAAGGGTGTGAAGGACCCTTTGGAAGTTCCAGTGGTTAGATGTCATTAGCCTCGAGAAGCCTCACCGGAAATGGGCCTCATCTCGCCTGGAGGGCAAAACCTCCTGGATTTTCTCGAGTTGCGGCAGGTGCTCTCGACAAACGAGGGAGACCTCAGGGACCGCTCTGATGGCCTCAGGAAAGGCCAGTCCCCATGCGAGTTCCTCGGGGGCCTCTCGGGATTCCTCTCCCGTCGATGCCGGGGCCTAAGACCTTGTGTGGAGTCGGGGCCGGAACCTGAGGATTCCTCTCCAGTGCTGACATGGATCTTGGGGTACTTCTGGAGTCTCCCCAGGGGAGTCAGTCCTCGTCTCGAATGCGGGCATGCACTTGCGCTTCCCTCCAGTGCGGTAGGAGAGGTGTCACGCAGTCTGCAGCGTGGATCAAAGGATCTATAGTTTTCCCTCGAGTCTTTCCCACGAGGCTTTCCCACGAGGCGTTCCCCCAGGGATGTCCCACGTGCACACGTGGTGGGAGTCGATCCTCGGATTGAACGTCAAGGCAGTGCAGGGAAAACAGGTTCCTCTGGAATGGACTGACACATCTGGGGGACTCTTGGAATGGTGGCACGACCCTGGAGTTCCTCTCGCCTTTCCTGTGGAGATGGCCTCCTCTTGAGATGCGACGGGAACGCCGGGAATTCTTTCCCTACGAAACAGGGATAGGATCCCTCATCTCGAACTAGGAGGCGGAAACGGGGCTCCCCTGGATGTGTGCGGCACCCCACGTGCTTCCTCTCGAGTGGAGACGGGTATGTCGGGGAACGTCTGGACTTGCAGCAAGGGTGTGAAGGACCCTTTGGAAGTTCCAGTGGTTAGATGTGATTAGCCTCGAGAAGCCTCAGCGGAAATGGGCCTCATCTCGCCTGGAGGGCAAAACCTCCTGGATTTTCTCGAGTTGCGGCAGGTGCTCTCGACTTACGACGGGGACCTCAGGGACCCGCTCAGGTGGCCTCAGGAAAGGCGAGTCCCCATGCGAGTTCCTCGGGGGCCTCTCGGGATTCCTCTCCCGTCGATGCCGGGGCCTAAGACCTTGTGTGGAGTCGGGGCCGGAACCTGAGGATTCCTCTCCAGTGCAGACATGGATCTTGGGTTACTTCTGGAGTCTCCCCAGGGGAGTCAGTCCTCGTCTCGAATGCGGGCATGCATTGTGCTTTCCTCCAGAGCGGTAGCAGCAGTGTCACGCAGTCCGCTGCGTGGATCAAAGGATCTATGGTTTTCCCTCGAGTCTTTCCCACGAGGCTTTCCCACGGGGCTTTCCCACAGGGCTGTCCCACGTGCACACGTGGTGGGAGTCGATCGTCGGCTTGAACGTCAACGCAGTGCAGGGAAAGCAGGTTCCTCTGGAATGGACTGACACATCTGGGGGACTCTTGGAATGGTGGCACGACCCTGGAGTTCCTCTCGCCTTTCCTGTGGAGAGCGCCTCCTCTTGAGTTGCGACGGGAACGCCGGGAATTCTTTCCCTACGAAACAGGGAAAGGATCCCTCATCTCGAGCTAGGAGGCGGAAACGGGGCTCCCCTGTTTGTGTGCGTGACCCCACGTGCTTCCTCTCGAGTGGAGACGGGTATGTCGCGGAACTGCTTGAGTTGCAGCAAGGGTGTGAAGGACCCTTTGGAAGTTCCAGTGGTTAGATGTGATTAGCCTCGAGAAGCCTCAGCGGAAATGGGCCTCATCTCGCCTGGCGGGCAAAACCTCCAGGATTTTCTCGAGTTGCGGAAGGTGCTCTCGACTTACGACGGGGACCTCAGGGACCCGCGCTGGAGGCCTCAGGAAAGGCCAGTCCGCATGCGAGTTCGTCGGGGGCCTCTCGGGATTCCTCTCCCGTTGATGCCGGGGCCTAAGACCTTGTGTGGAGTCGGGGCTGGAACCTGAGGTTTCCTCTCCAGTGCTGACATGGATCTTGGGGTACTTCTGGAGTCTCCCCAGGGGAGTCAGTCCTCGTCTCGAATGCGGGCATGCACTTGCGCTTTCCTCCAGAGCGGTAGCAGCAGTGTCACGCAGTCCGCCGCGCGGATCAAAGGATCTATGGTTTTCCCTCGAGTTTTTCCCACGAGGCTTTTCCACGAGGCTTTCCCACAGGGCTGTCCCACGTGCACACGTGGTGGGAGTCGATCCTCGGCTTGAACGTCAAGGCAGTGCAGGGAAAACAGGTTCCTCTGGAATGGACTGACACATCTGGGGGTCTCTTGGAATGGTGGCACGACCCTGGAGTTCCTCTCGCCTTTCCTGTGGAGAGCGCCTCCTCTTGAGATGCGACGGGAACGCCGGGGATTCTTTCCCTACGAAAAAGGGAAAGGATCCCTCATCTCGAGCTAGGAGGCTGAAACGGGGCTCCCCTGGATGTGTGCGGGACCCCACGTGCTTCCTCTCGAGTGGAGACGGGTATGTCGGGGAACTTCTTGAGTTGCAGCAAGTGTGTGAAGGACCCTTTCGAAGTTTAGTGGTTAGATGTTATTAGCCTCAAGAAGCCTCTACGGAAATGGGCCTCATCTCGCCTGGAGGGCAAAACCTCCTGGATTTTCTCGAGTTGCGGCAGGTACTCTCAACTTACGACGGGAACCTCAGGGACTCGCTCTGGTGGCCTCAGGAAAGGCCAGTCCCCATGCGAGTTCCTCGGGGGCCTCTCGGGATTCCTCTCCCGTCGATGCCGGGGCCTAAGACCTTGTGTGGAGTCGGGGCCGGAACCTGAGGATTCCTCTCCAGTGCTGACATGGATCTAGGGGTACATCTGGAGTCTCCCCAGGGGAGTCAGTCCTCGTCTCGAATGCGGGCATGCACTTGCGCTTTCCTCCAGAGCGGTAGCAGCAGTGTCACGCAGTCCGCCGCGTGGATCAAAGGATCTATGCTTTTCCCTCGAGTCTTTCCCACGAGGCTTTCCCACGAGGCTTTCCCACAGGGCTGTCCCACGTGCACACGTGGCGGGAGTCGATCGTCGGCTTGAACGTCAACGCAGTGCAGGGAAAGCAGGTTCCTCTGGAATGGACTGACACATCTGGGGGACTCTTGGAATGGTGGCACGACCCTGGAGTTCCTCTCGCCTTTCCTGTGGAGAGCGCCTCCTCTTGAGATGCGACGGGAACGCCGGGAATTCTTTCCCTACGAAACAGGGAAAGGATCCCTCATCTCGAGCTAGGAGGCGGAAACGGGGCTCCCCTGTTTGTGTGCGTGACCCCACGTGCTTCTTCTCGAGTGGAGACGGGTATGTCGCGGAACTGCTTGAGTTGCAGCAAGGGTGTGAAGGACCCTTTGGAAGTTCCAGTGGTTAGATGTGATTAGCCTCGAGAAGCCTCAGCGGAAATGGGCCTCATCTCGCCTGGAGGGCAAAACCTCCTGGATTTTCTCGAGTTGCGGAAGGTGCTCTCGACTTACGACGGGGACCTCAGGGACCCGCTCTGGAGGCCTCAGGAAAGGCCAGTCCGCATGCGAGTTCGTCGGGGGCCTCTCGGGATTCCTCTCCCGTTGATGCCGGGGCCTAAGACCTTGTGTGGAGTCGGGGCTGGAACCTGAGGTTTCCTCTCCAGTGCTGACATGGATCTTGGGGTACTTCTGGAGTCTCCCCAGGGGAGTCAGTCCTCGTCTCGAATGCGGGCATGCACTTGCGCTTTCCTCCAGAGCGGTAGCAGCAGTGTCACGCAGTCCGCCGCATGGATCAAAGGATCTATGGTTTTCCCTCGAGTCTTTCCCACGAGGCTTTCCCAGGAGGCTTTCCCACAGGGCTGTCCCACGTGCACACGTGGTGGGAGTTGATCCTCGGCTTGAACGTCAATGCAGTACAGGGAAAACAAGTTCCTCTGGAAAGGACTGACACATCTGGGGTATCTTGGAATGGTGGCACGACCCTGGAGTTCCTCTCGCCTTTCCTGTGGAGAGCGCCTCCTCTTGAGATGCGACGGGAACGCCGGGAATTCTTTCCCTACGAAACAGGGAAAGGATCCCTCATCTCGAGCTAGGAAGCGGAAACCGGGCTCCCCTGGATGTGTGCGGGACCCTCGTGCTTCCTCTCGAGTGGAGACGGGTATGTCGGGGAACTTCTGGACTTGCAGCAAGGGTGTGAAGGACCGTTTGGAAGTTCCAGTGGTTAGATGTCATTAGCCTCGAGAAGCCTCACCGGAAATGGGCCTCATCTCGCCTGGAGGGCAAAACCTCCTGGATTTTCTCGAGTTGCGGCAGGTGCTCTCGACTTACGACGGGGACCTCAGGGACCCGCTCTGGTGGCCTCAGGAAAGGCCAGTCCCCATGCCAGTTCCTCGGGGGCCTCTCGGGATTCCTCTCCCGTCGATGCCGGGGACTAAGACCTTGTGTGGATTCGGGGCCGGAACCTGAGGATTCCTCTCCAGTGCTGACATGGATCTTGGGGTACTTCTGGAGTCTCCCCAGGGGAGTCAGTCCTCGTTTCGAATGCGGGCATGCACTTGCGCTTTCCTCCAGAGCGGTAGCAGCAGTGTCACGCAGTCCGCCGCGCGGATCAAAGGATCTATGGTTTTCCCTCGAGTCTTTCCCACGAGGCTTTCCCACGAGGCTTTCCCACAGGGCTGTCCCACGTGCACACGTGGTGGGAGTCGATCCTCGGCTTGAACGTCAAGGCAGTGCAGCGAAAACAGGTTCCTCTGGAATGGACTGACACATCTGGGGGTCTCTTGGAATGGTGGCACGACCCTGGAGTTCCTCTCGCCTTTCCTGTGGAGAGCGCCTCCTCTTGAGATGCGACGGGAACGCCGGGGATTCTTTCCCTACGAAACGGGGAAAGGATCCCTCATCTCGAGCTAGGAGGCGGAAACGGGGCTCCCCTGGATGTGTGCGGGACCCCACGTGCTTCCTCTCGAGTGGAGACGGGTATGTCGGGGAACTTCTTGAGTTGCAGCAAGTGTGTGAAGGACCCTTTGGAAGTTCCAGTGGTTAGATGTTATTAGCCTCAAGAAGCCTCAGCGGAAATGGGCCTCATCTCGCCTGGAGGGCAAAACCTCCTGGATTTTCTCGAGTTGCGGCAGGTACTCTCAACTTACGACGGGGACCTCAGGGACTCGCTCTGGTGGCCTCAGGAAAGGCCAGTCCCCATGCGAGTTCCTCGGGGGCCTCTCGGGATTCCTCTCCCGTCGATGCCGGGGCCTAAGACCTTGTGTGGAGTCGGGGCCGGAACCTGAGGATTCCTCTCCAGTGCTGACATGGATCTAGGGGTACTTCTGGAGTCTCCCCAGGGGAGTCAGTCATCGTCTCGAATGCGGGCATGCACTTGCGCTTTCTCCAGAGCAGTAGCAGCAGTGTCACGCAGTCCGAGGCGTGGATCAAAGGATCTATGGTTTTCCCTCGAGTCTTTCCCACGAGGCTTTCCCACGAGGCTTTCCCAAAGGGCTGTCACACGTGCACACGTGGTGGGAGTCGATCCTCGGCTTGAACGTCAAGGCAGTGCAGGGAAAACAGGTTCCTCTGGAATGGACTGACACATCTGGGGGACTCTTGGAATGGTGCCACGACCCTGGAGTTCCTCTCCCCTTTCCTGTGGAGAGCGCCTCCTCTTGAGATGCGACGGGAACGCCGGGAATTCTTTCCCTACGAAACAGGGAAAGGATCCCTCATCTCGAGCTAGGAGGCGGAAACGGGGCTCCCCTGGATGTGTGCGGGACCCCACGTGCTTCCTCTCGAGTGGAGACGGGTATGTCGGGGAACCTCTTGAGTTGCAGCAAGGGTGTGAAGGACCCTTTGGAAGTTCCAGTGGTTAGATGTGATTAGCCTCGAGAAGCCTCAGCGGAAATGGGCCTCATGTCGCCTGGAGGGCAAAACCTCCTGGATTTTCTCGAGTTGCGGCAGGTGCTCTCGACTTACGACGGGGACCTCAGGGACCGCTCTGATGGCCTCAGGAAAGGCCAGTCCCCATGTGAGTTCCTCGGGGGCCTCTCGGGATTCCTCTCCCGTCGATGCCGGGGCCTAAGACCTTGTGTGGAGTCGGGGCCGGAACCTGAGGATTCCTCTCCAGTGCTGACATGGATCTTGGGGTACTTCTGGAGTCTCCCCAGGGGAGTCAGTCCTTGTCTCGAATGCGGGCATGCACTTGCGCTTCCCTCCAGTGCGGTAGGAGCAGTGTCACGCAGTCTACAGCGTGGATCAAAGGATCTATAGTTTTCCCTCGAGTCTTTCCCACGAGGCTTTCCCACGAGGCGTTCCCCCAGGGATGTCCCACGTGCACACGTGGTGGGAGTCGATCCTCGGCTTGAACGTCAAGGCAGTGCAGGGAAAACAGGTTCCTCTGGAATGGACTGACACATCTGGGGGACTCTTGGAATGGTGGCACGTCCCTGGAGTTTCTCTCGCCTTTCCTGTGGAGAGGGCCTCCTCTTGAGATGCGACGGGAATACCGGGAATTCTTTCCCTACGAAACAGGGATAGGATCCCTCATCTCGAACTAGGAGGCGGAAACGGGGCTCCCCTGGATGTGTGCGGCACCCCACGTGCTTCCTCTCGAGTGGAGACGGGTATGTCGGGGAACGTCTGGACTTGCAGCAAGGGTGTGAAGGACCCTTTGGAAGTTCCAGTGGTTAGATGTGATTAGCCTCGAGAAGCCTCAGCGGAAATGGGCCTCATCTCGCCTGGAGGGCAAAACCTCCTGGATTTTCTCGAGTTGCGGCAGGTGCTCTCGACTTACGACGGGGACCTCAGGGACCCGCTCAGGTGGCCTCAGGAAAGGCGAGTCCCCATGCGAGTTCCTCGGGGGCGTCTCGGGATTCCTCTCCCGTCGATGCCGGGGCCTAAGACCTTGTGTGGATTCGAGGCCGGAACCTGAGGATTCCTCTCCAGTGCTGACATGGATCTTGGGGTACTTCTGGAGTCTCCCCAGGGGAGTCAGTCCTCGTCTCGAATGCGGGAATGCACTTGCGCTTTCCTCCAGAGCGGTAGCAGCAGTGTCACGAAGTCCGCCGCGTGGATCAAAGGATCTATGGTTTTCCCTTGAGTCTTTCCCACGAGGCTTTCCCACGAGGCTTTCCCACAGGGCTGTCCCACGTGCACACGTGGTGGGGGTCGATCCTCGGATGAACGTCAAGGCAGTGCAGGGAATACAGCTTCCTCTGGAATGGACTGACACATCAGGGGGACTCTTGGAATGGTGGCACGACCCTGGAGTTCCTCTCGCCTTTCCTGTGGAGAGCGCCTCCTCTTGAGATGCGACGGGAACGCCGGGAATTCTTTCCCTACGAAACAGGGATAGGATCCCTCATCTCGAACTAGGAGGCGGAAACGGGACTCCCCTGGATGTGTGCGACACCCCACGTGCTTCCTCTCGAGTGGAGACGGGTATGTCGTGGAACTGCTTGAGTTGCAGCAAGGGTGTGAAGCACCCTTTGGATGTTCCAGTGGTTAGATGTGATTAGCCTCGAGAAGCCTCAGCGGAAATGGGCCTCATCTCGCCTGGAGGGCAAATTCCTGGATTTTCTCGAGTTGCGGCAGGTGCTCTCGACTTACGAGGGGGACCTCAGGGACCCGCTCTGATGGCCTCAGGAAAGGCCAGTCCCCATGCGAGTTCCTCGGGGGCCTCCCGGGATTCCTCTCCCGTTGATTCCGGGGCCTAAGACCTTGTGTGGAGTCGGGGCCGGAACCTGAGGATTCCTCTCTAGTGCTGACATGGATCTTGGGGTTCTTCTGGAGTCTCCCCAGGGGAGTCAGTCCTCGTCTCGAATGCGGGCATGCACTTGCGCTTTCCTCCAGAGCGGTAGCAGCAGTGTCACGCAGTCTGCCGGGTGGATCAAAGGATCTATGGTTTTTCCTCGAGTCTTTCCCACGAGGCTTTCCCACGAGGCTTTCCCACAGGGCTGTCCCACGTGCACACGTGGTGAGAGTCGATCCTCGGCTTGAACGTCAAGGCAGTGCAGGGAAAACAGGTTCCTCTGGAATGGACTGACACATCTGGGGGACTCTTGGAATGGTGCCACGACCCTGGAGTTTCTCTCGCCTTTCCTGTGGAGAGCGCCTCCTCTTGAGATGCGACGGGAACGCCGGGAATTCTTTCCCTACGAAACAGGGAAAGGATCCCTCATATCGAGCTAGGAGGCGGAAACGGGGCTCCCCTGGATGTTTGCGGGACCCCACGTGCTTCCTCTCGAGTGGAGATGCTTATTTCGGGGAACTTCTTGAGTTGCAGCAAGGGTGTGAATGACCCTTTGGAAGTTCCAGTGGTTAGATGTGATTAGCCTCGAGAATCCTCAGCGGAAGTGGGCCTCATCTCGCCTGGAGGGCAAAACCTCCTTGATTTTCTCGAGTTGCGGCAGGTGCTCTCGACTTACGACTGGGACCTCAGGGACCCGCTCTGGTGGCCTCAGGAAAGGCCAGTCCCCATGAGAGTTCCTCGGGGGCCTCTCGGGATTCCGCTCCCGTCGATTCCGGGGCCTAAGACCTTGTGTGGAGTCGGGGCCGGAACCTGAGGATTCCGCTCCAGTGCTGACATGGATCTTGGGGTTCTTCTGGAGTCTCCCCAGGGGAGTCAGTCCTCGTCTCGAATGCGGGCATGCACTTGCGCTTTCCTCCAGAGCGGTAGCAGCAGTGTCACCCAGTCCGCCGCGTGGATCAAAGGATCTATGGTTTTCCCTCGAGTCTTTCCCACGAGGCTTTCCCACGAGGCTTTCCCACAGGGCTGTCCCACGTGCACACGTGGTGGGAGTCGATCCTCGGCTTGAACGTCAAGGCAGTGCAGGGAAAACATGTTCCTCTGGAATGGACTGACCCATCTGGGGGACTCTTGGAATGGTGGCACGACCCTGGAGTTCCTCTCGCCTTTCCTGTGGAGAGCGCCTCCTCTTGAGTTGCGACGGGAACGCCGGGAATTCTTTCCCTACGAAACAGGGAAAGGATCCCTCATCTCGAGCTAGGAGGCGGAAACGGGGCTCCCCTGGATGTGTGCGGGACCCCACGTGCTTCCTCTCGAGTGGAGACGGGTATGTCGGGGAACTGCTTGAGTTGCAGCAAGGGTGTGAAGGACCCTTTGGAAGTTCCAGTGGTTAGACGTGATTAGCCTCGAGAAGCCTCAGCGGAAATGGGCCTCATCTCTCCTGGAGGGCAAAACCTCCTGGATTTTCTCGAGTTGCGGCAGGTGCTCTTGACTTACGACGGGGACCTCAGGGACCCGCTCTGGAGTCCTCAGGAAAGGCCAGTCCCCATGCGAGTTCCTCGGGGGCCTCTCGGGATTCCGCTCCCATCGATTCCGGGGCCTAAGACCTTGTGTGGAGTCGGGGCCAGAACCTGAGGATTCCTCTCCAGTGCTGACATGGATCTTGGGGTTCTTCTGGAGTCTCCCCAGGGGAGTCAGTCCTCGTCTCGAATGCGGGCATGCACTTGAGCTTTCCTCCAGAGCGGTAGCAGCAGTGTCACGCAGTCCGCCGCGTGGATCAAAGGATCTATGGTTTTCCCTCGAGTCTTTCCCACGAGGCTTTCCCACGAGGCTTTCCCACAGGGCTGTCCCACGTGCACACGTGGTGGGAGTCGATCCTCGGCTTGAACGTCAAGGCAGTGCAGGGAAAACAGGTTCCTCTGGAATGGACTGACACATCTGGGGGACTCTTGGAATGGTGCCACGACCCTGGAGTTCCTCTCGCCTTTCCTGTGGAGAGCGCCTCCTCTTGAGATGCGACGGGAACGCCGGGAATTCTTTCCCTACGAAACAGGGAAAGGATCCCTCATCTCGAGCTAGGAGGCGGAAACGGGGCTCCCCTGGATGTGTGCGGGACCCCACGTGCTTCCTCTAGAGTGGAGATGGGTATGTCGCGGAACTGCTTGAGTTGCAGCAAGGGTGTGAAGGACCCTTTGGAAGTTCCAGTGGTTAGATGTGATTGGCCTCGAGAAGCCTCAGCGGAAATGGGCCTCATCTCGCCTGAAGGGCAAAACCTCCTTGATTTTCTCGAGTTGCGGCAGGTGCTCTCGACTTACGACTGGGACCTCAGGGACCCGCTCTGATGGCCTCAGGAAAGGCCAGTCCCCATGCGAGTTCCTCGGGGGCCTCTCGGGATTCCTCTCCCATCGATGCCGGGGCCTAAGACCTTGTGTGGAGTCGGGGCCGGAACCTGAGGATTCCTCTCCAGTGCTGACATGGACCTTGGGGTACTTCTGGAGTCTCCCCAGGGGAGTCAGTCCTCGTCTCGAACGCGGGCATGTACTTGCGCTTTCCTCCAGAGCGGTAGCAGCAGTTTCACGCAGACCGCCGCGTGGATCAAAGGATCTATGGTTTTCCCTCGAGTCTTTCCCACGAGGCTTTCCCACGAGGCTTTCCCACAGGGCTGTCCCACGTGCACACGTGGTGGGAGTCGATCCTCGGCTTGAACGTCAAGGCAGTGCAGGGAAAACAGGTTCCTCTGGAATGGACTGCCCCGTCTGGGGGACTCTTGGAATGGTGCCACGACCCTGGAGTTCCTCTCGCCTTTCCTGTGGAGAGCGCCTCCTCTTGAGATGCGAAGGGAACGCCAGGAATTCTTTCCCTACGAAACAGGGAAAGGATCCCTCATCTCGAGCTAGGAGGCGGAAACGGGGCTCCCCTGGATGTTTGCGGGACCCCACGTGCTTCCTCTCGAGTGGAGATGGTTATTTCGGGGAACTTCTTGAGTTGCAGCAAGGGTGTGAATGACCCTTTGGAAGTTCCAGTGGTTAGATGTGATTAGCCTCGAGAATCCTCAGCGGAAGTGGGCCTCATCAGGCCTGGAGGGCAAAACCTCCTGGATTTTCTCGAGTTGCGGCAGGTGCTCTAGACTTACGACGGGGACCTCAGGGACCCGCTCTGGTGGCCTAAAGAAAGGCCAGTCCCCATGCGAGTTCCTCGGTGGCCTCTCGGGATTCCTCTCCCGTCGATGCCGGGGCCTAAGACCTTGTGTGGAGTCGGGGCCGGAACCTGAGGATTCCTCTCCAGTGCTGACATGGATCTTGGGGTACTTCTGGAGTCTCCCCAGGGGAGTCAGTCCTCGTCTCGAATGCGGGCATGCACTTGAGCTTTCCTCCAGAGCGGTAGCAGCAGTGTCACGCAGTCCGCCGCGTGGATCAAAGGATCTATGGTTTTCCCTCGAGTCTTTCCCACGAGGCTTTCCCACGAGGCTTTCCCACAGGGCTGTCCCACGTGCACACGTGGTGGGAGTCGACCCTCGGCTTGAACGTCAAGGCAGTGCAGGGAAATCAGGTTCCTCTGGAATGGACTGACCCATCTGGGGGACTCTTGGAATGGTGGCTCGACCCTGGAGTTCCTCTCGCCTTTCCTGTGGAAAGCGCCTCCTCTTGAGATGCGAAGGGAACGCCGGGAATTCTTTCCCTACGAAACAGGGAAAGGATCCCTCATCTCGAGCTAGGAGGCGGAAACGGCGCTCCCCTGGATGTTTGCGGGACCCCACGTGCTTCCTCTCGAGTGGAGATGGTTATTTCGGGGAACTTCTTGAGTTGCAGCAAGGGTTTGAATGACCCTTTGGAAGTTCCAGTGGTTAGATCTGATTAGCCTCGAGAATCCTCAGCGGAAGTGGGCCTCATCTCGCCTGGAGGGCAAAACCTCCTGGATTTTCTCGAGTTGCGGCAGGTGCTCTCGACTTACGACGGGGACCTCAGGGACCCGCTCTGGTGGCCTCAGGAAAGGCCAGTCCATATACGAGTTCCTCGGGGGCCTCTCGGGATTCCTCTCCCGTCGATTCCGGGGCCTAAGACCTTGTGTGGAGTCGGGGCCGGAACCTGAGGATTCCTCTCCAGTGCTGACATGGATCTTGGGGTTCTTCTGGAGTCTCCCCAGGGGAGTCAGTCCTCGTCTCGAATGCGGGCATGCACTTGCGCTTTCCTCCAGAGCGGTAGCAGCAGTGTCACGCAGTCCGCCGCGTGGATCAAAGGATCTATGGTTTTCCCTCGAGTCTTTCCCACGAGGCTTTCCCATGAGGCTTTCCCACAGGGCTGTCCCACGTGCACACGTGGTGGGAGTCGATCCTCGGCTTGAACGTCAAGGCAGTGCAGGGAAAACAGGTTCCTCTGGAATGGACTGACACATCTGGGGGACTCTTGGAATGGTGCCACGACCCTGGAGTTCCTCTCGCCTTTCCTGTGGAGAGCGCCTCCTCTTGAGATGCGACGGGAACGCCGGGAATTCTTTCCCTACGAAACAGGGAAAGGAACCCTCATCTCGAGCTAGGAGGCGGAAACGGGGCTCCCCTGGATGTGTGCGGGACCCCACGTGCTTCCTCTAGAGTGGAGACGGGTATGTCGCGGAACTGCTTGAGTTGCAGCAAGGGTGTGAAGGACCCCTTGGAAGTTCCAGTGGTTAGATGTGATTGGCCTCGAGAAGCCTCAGCGGAAATGGCCTCATCTCGCCTGAAGGGCAAAACTTCCTTGATTTTCTCGAGTTGCGGCAGGTGCTCTCGACTTACGACGGGGACCTCAGGGACCCGCTCTGGTGGCCTCAGGAAAGGCCAGTCCCCATGTGAGTTCCTCGGGGGCCTCTCGGGATTCCTCTCCCTTCGATGCCGGGTCCTAAGACCTTGTGTGGGGTCGAGGCCGGAAACTGAGGATTCCTTTCAGTGCTGACATGGATCTTGGGGTACTTCTGGAGTCTCCCCAGGGGAGTCAGTCCTCGTCTCGAATGCGGGCATGCACTTGTGCTTTCCTCCAGAGCGGTAGCAGCAGTGTCACGCAGTCCGCCGCGTGGATCAAAGGATCTATGGTTTTCCCTCGAGTCTTTCCCACGAGGCTATCCCACAGGGCTGTCCCACGTGCACACGGGGTCGGACTCGATCCTCGGCTTGAACGTCAAGGCAGTGCAGGGAAAACAGGTTCCTCTGGAATGGACTGACACATCTAGGGGACTCTTGGAATGGTAGCACGACCCTGGAGTTCCTTTCGCCTTTCCTGTGGAGAGCGCCTCCTCTTGAGATGCGACGGGAACGCCGGGAATTCTTTCCCTAAGAAACAGGGAAAGGATCACTATGAAACAGGGAAAGGATACCTCATCTCGAGCTAGGAGGCAGAAACGGGGCTCCCCTGGATGTGTGGGGGACCCCACGTGCTTCGTCTCGAGTGGAGACGGGTATGTCGCGGAACTGCTTGAGTTGCAGCAAGGGTGTGAAGGACCCTTTGGAAGTTCCAGTGGTTAGATATGATTGGCCTCGAGAATCCTCAGCGGAAGTGGGCCTCATCTCGCCTGGAGGGCAAAACCTCCTGGATTTTCTCGAGTTGCGGCAGGTGCTCTCGACTTACGACGGGGACCTCAGGGACCCGCTCTGGTGGCCTCAGGAAAGGCCAGTCCATATGCGAGTTCCTCGGGGGCCTCTCGGGATTCCTCTCCCGTCGATGCCGGGGCCTAAGACCTTGTGTTGAGTCGGGGCCGGAACCTGAGGATTCCTCTCCAGTGCTGACATGGATCTTGGGGTACTTCTGGAGTCTCCCCAGGGGAGTCAGTCCTCGTCTCGAATGCGGGCATGCACTTGCGCTTTCCTCCAGAGCGGTAGCAGCAGTGTCACGCAGTCCGCCGCGTGGATCAAAGGATCTATGGTTTTCCCTCGAGTCTTTCCCACGAGGCTTTCCCACGGGGCTTTCCCACAGGGCTGTCCCACGTGCACACGTGGTGGGAGTCGATCCTCGGCTTGAACGTCAAGGCAGTGCAGGGAAAACAGGTTCCTCTGGAATGGACTGACACATCTGGGGGACTCTTGGAATGGTGGCACGACCCTGGAGTTCCTCTCGCCTTTCCTGTGGAGAGCGCCTCCTCTTGAGATGTGACGGGAACGCCGGGAATTCTTTCCCTACGAAACAGGGAAAGGATCCCTCATCTCGAGCTAGGAGGCGGAAACGGGGCTCCCCTGGATGTGTGAGGGACCCCACGTGCTTCCTCTCGAGTGGAGACGGGTATGTCGGGGAACTTCTTGAGTTGCAGCAAGGGTGTGAAGGACCCTTTGGAAGTTCCAGTGGTTAGACGTGATTGGCCTCGAGAAGACTCAGCGGAAATGGGCCTCATCTCCCCTGGAGAGCAAAACCTCCTGGATTTTCTCGAGTTGCGGCAGGTGCTCTCGACTTACGACGAGGACCTCAGGGACCCGCTCTGGTGGCCTCAGGAAAGACCAGTCCCCATGCGAGTTCCTCGGGGGCCTCTCGGGATTCCTCTCCCTTCGATGCCGGGGCCTAAGACCTTGTGTTGAGTCGGGGCCGGAACCTGAGGATTCCTCTCCAGTGCTGACATGGATCTTGGGGTACTTCTGGAGTCTCCCCAGGGGAGTCAGTCCTCGTCTCGAATGCGGGCATGCACTTGCGCTTTCCTCCAGAGCGGTAGCAGCAGTGTCACGCAGTCCGCCGCGTGGATCAAAGGATCTATGGTTTTCCCTTAAGTCTTTCCAACGAGGCTTTCCCACGAGGCTTTCCCACAGGGCTGTCCCACGTGCACACGTGGTGGGAGTCGATCCTCGGCTTGAACGTCAAGGCAGTGCAGGGAAAACAGGTTCCTCTGGAATGGACTGACACATCTGGGGGACTCTTGGAATGGTGCCACGAAACTGGAGTTCCTCTCGCCTTTCCTGTGGAGAGCGCCTCCTCTTGAGATGCGACGGGAACGCCGGGAATTCTTTCCCTACGAAACAGGGAAAGGATCCCTCATCTCGAGCTAGGAGGCGGAAACGGGGCTCCCCTGGATGTGTGCGGGACCCCACGTGCTTCCTCTAGAGTGGAGACGGGTATGTCCCGAAACTGCTTGAGTTGCAGCAAGGGTGTGAAGGACCCTTTGGAAGTTCCAGTGGTTAGATGTGATTGGCCTCGAGAAGCCTCATCGGAAATGGCCTCATCTCGCCTGAAGGGCAAAACCTCCTTGATTTTCTCGAGTTGCGGCAGGTGCTCTCGACTTATGACTGGGACCTCAGGGACCCGCTCTGGTGGCCTCAGGAAAGGCCAGTCCCCATGCGAGTACCTCGGGGGCCTCTCGGGATTCCTCTCCCGTCGATGCCGGGGCCTAAGACCTTGTGTGGAGTCGGGGCCGGAACCTGAGGATTCCTCTCCAGTGCTGACATGGACCTTGGGGTACTTCTGGAGTCTCCCCAGGGGAGTCAGTCCTCGTCTCGAACGCGGGCATGCACTTGCGCTTTCCTCCAGAGCGGTAGCAGCAGTTTCACGCAGTCCGCCGCGTGGATCAAAGGATCTATGGTTTTCCCTCGAGTCTTTCCCACGAGGCTTTCCCACGAGGCTTTCCCACAGGGCTGTCCCACGTGCACACGTGGTGGGAGTCGATACTCGGCTTGAACGTCAAGGCAGTGCAGGGAAAACAGGTTCCTCTGGAATGGACTGCCCCGTCTGTGGGACTCTTGGAATGGTGCCACGACCCTGGAGTTCCTCTCGCCTTTCCTGTGGAGAGCGCCTCCTCTTGAGATGCGACGGGAACGCCGGGAATTCTTTCCCTACGAAACAGGGAAAGGATCCCTCATCTCGAGCTAGGAGGCGGAAACGGGGCTCCCCTGGATGTGTGCGGGACCCCACGTGCTTCCTCTCGATTGGAGACGGGTATGTCGGGGAACATCTTGAGTTGCAGCAAGGGTGTGAAGGACCCTTTGGAAGTTCCAGTGGTTAGATGTGATTAGCCTAGAGAAGCCTCAGCGGAAATGGGCCTCATCTCGCCTGGAGGGCAAAACCTCCTGGATTTTCTCGAGTTGCGGCTGGTGCTCTAGACTTACGACGGGGACCTCAGGGACCCGCTCTGGTGGCCTCAAGAAAGGCCAGTCCCCATGCGAGTTCCTCGGTGGCCTCTCGGGATTCCTCTCCCGTCGATGCCGGGGCCTAAGACCTTGTGTGGAGTCGGGGCCGGAACCTGAGGATTCCTCTCCAGTGCTGACATGAATCTTGGGGTACTTCTGGAGTCTCCCCAGGGGAGTCCGTCCTCGTCTCGAATGCGGGCATGCACATGAGCTTTCCTCCAGAGCGGTAGCAGCAGTGTCACGCAGTCCGCCGCGTGGATCAAAGGATCTATGGTTTTCCCTCGAGTCTTTCCCACGAGGCTTTCCCATGAGGCTTTCCCACAGGGCTGTCCCACGTGCACACGTGGTGGGAGTCGACCCTCGGCTTGAACGTCAAGGCAGTGCAGGGAAAACAGGTTCCTCTGGAATGGACTGACCCATCTGGGGGACTCTTGGAATGGTGGCACGACCCTGGAGTTCCTCTCGCCTTTCCTGTGGAAAGCGCCTCCTCTTGAGATGCGAAGGGAACGCCGGGAATTCTTTCCCTACGAAACAGGGAAAGGATCCCTCATCTCGAGCTAGGAGGCGGAAACGGGGCTCCCCTGGATGTGTGCGGGACCCCACGTGCTTCCTCTCGAGTGGAGACGGGTATGTCGGGGAACTTCTTGAGTTGCAGCAAGGGTGTGAAGGACCCTTTGGAAGTTCCAGTGGTTAGACGTGATTGGCCTCGAGAAGACTCAGCGGAAATGGGCCTCATCTCCCCTGGAGAGCAAAACCTCCTGGATTTTCTCGAGTTGCGGCAGGTGCTCTCGACTTACGACGAGGACCTCAGGGACCCGCTCTGGTGGCCTCAGGAAAGACCAGTCCCCATGCGAGTTCCTCGGGGGCCTCTCGGGATTCCTCTCCCTTCGATGCCGGGGCCTAAGACCTTGTGTTGAGTCGGGGCCGGAACCTGAGGATTCCTCTCCAGTGCTGACATGGATCTTGGGGTACTTCTGGAGTCTCCCCAGGGGAGTCAGTCCTCGTCTCGAATGCGGGCATGCACTTGCGCTTTCCTCCAGAGCGGTAGCAGCAGTGTCACGCAGTCCGCTGCGTGGATCAAAGGATCTATGGTTTTCCCTTAAGTCTTTCCAACGAGGCTTTCCCACGAGGCTTTCCCACAGGGCTGTCCCACGTGCACACGTGGTGGGAGTCGATCCTCGGCTTGAACGTCAAGGCAGTGCAGGGAAAACAGGTTCCTCTGGAATGGACTGACACATCTGGGGGACTCTTGGAATGGTGCCACGAAACTGGAGTTCCTCTCGCCTTTCCTGTGGAGAGCGCCTCCTCTTGAGATGCGACGGGAACGCCGGGAATTCTTTCCCTACGAAACAGGGAAAGGATCCCTCATCTCGAGCTAGGAGGCGGAAACGGGGCTCCCCTGGATGTGTGCGGGACCCCACGTGCTTCCTCTAGAGTGGAGACGGGTATGTCCCGAAACTGCTTGAGTTGCAGCAAGGGTGTGAAGGACCCTTTGGAAGTTCCAGTGGTTAGATGTGATTGGCCTCGAGAAGCCTCATCGGAAATGGCCTCATCTCGCCTGAAGGGCAAAACCTCCTTGATTTTCTCGAGTTGCGGCAGGTGCTCTCGACTTATGACTGGGACCTCAGGGACCCGCTCTGGTGGCCTCAGGAAAGGCCAGTCCCCATGCGAGTACCTCGGGGGCCTCTCGGGATTCCTCTCCCGTCGATGCCGGGGCCTAAGACCTTGTGTGGAGTCGGGGCCGGAACCTGAGGATTCCTCTCCAGTGCTGACATGGACCTTGGGGTACTTCTGGAGTCTCCCCAGGGGAGTCAGTCCTCGTCTCGAACGCGGGCATGCACTTGCGCTTTCCTCCAGAGCGGTAGCAGCAGTTTCACGCAGTCCGCCGCGTGGATCAAAGGATCTATGGTTTTCCCTCGAGTCTTTCCCACGAGGCTTTCCCACGAGGCTTTCCCACAGGGCTGTCCCACGTGCACACGTGGTGGGAGTCGATACTCGGCTTGAACGTCAAGGCAGTGCAGGGAAAACAGGTTCCTCTGGAATGGACTGCCCCGTCTGTGGGACTCTTGGAATGGTGCCACGACCCTGGAGTTCCTCTCGCCTTTCCTGTGGAGAGCGCCTCCTCTTGAGATGCGACGGGAACGCCGGGAATTCTTTCCCTACGAAACAGGGAAAGGATCCCTCATCTCGAGCTAGGAGGCGGAAACGGGGCTCCCCTGGATGTGTGCGGGACCCCACGTGCTTCCTCTCGAGTGGAGACGGGTATGTCGGGGAACATCTTGAGTTGCAGCAAGGGTGTGAAGGACCCTTTGGAAGTTCCAGTGGTTAGATGTGATTAGCCTAGAGAAGCCTCAGCGGAAATGGGCCTCATCTCGCCTGGAGGGCAAAACCTCCTGGATTTTCTCGAGTTGCGGCTGGTGCTCTAGACTTACGACGGGGACCTCAGGGACCCGCTCTGGTGGCCTCAAGAAAGGCCAGTCCCCATGCGAGTTCCTCGGTGGCCTCTCGGGATTCCTCTCCCGTCGATGCCGGGGCCTAAGACCTTGTGTGGAGTCGGGGCCGGAACCTGAGGATTCCTCTCCAGTGCTGACATGAATCTTGGGGTACTTCTGGAGTCTCCCCAGGGGAGTCCGTCCTCGTCTCGAATGCGGGCATGCACATGAGCTTTCCTCCAGAGCGGTAGCAGCAGTGTCACGCAGTCCGCCGCGTGGATCAAAGGATCTATGGTTTTCCCTCGAGTCTTTCCCACGAGGCTTTCCCATGAGGCTTTCCCACAGGGCTGTCCCACGTGCACACGTGGTGGGAGTCGACCCTCGGCTTGAACGTCAAGGCAGTGCAGGGAAAACAGGTTCCTCTGGAATGGACTGACCCATCTGGGGGACTCTTGGAATGGTGGCACGACCCTGGAGTTCCTCTCGCCTTTCCTGTGGAAAGCGCCTCCTCTTGAGATGCGAAGGGAACGCCGGGAATTCTTTCCCTACGAAACAGGGAAAGGATCCCTCATCTCGAGCTAGGAGGCGGAAACGGGGCTCCCCTGGATGTGTGCGGGACCCCACGTGCTTCCTCTCGAGTGGAGATGGTTATTTCGGGGAACTTCTTGATTTGCAGCAAGGGTGTGAATGACCCTTTGGAAGTTCCAGTGGTTAGATGTGATTGGCCTCGAGAAGCCTCAGCGGAAATGGCCTCATCTCGCCTGAAGGGCAAAACTTCCTTGATTTTCTCGAGTTGTGGCAGGTGCTCTCGACTTACCACGGGGACCTCAGGGACCCGCTCTGGTGGCCTCAGGAAAGGCCAGTCCCCATGCGAGTTCCTCGGGGGCCTCTCGGGATTCCTCTCCCGTCGATGCCGGGGCCTAAGACTTGTGTGAAGTCGGGGCCGGAACCTGAGGATTCCTCTCCAGTGCTGACATGGATCTTGGGGTACTTCTGGAGTCTCCCCAGGGGAGTCAGTCCTCGTCTCGAATGCGGGCATGCACTTGCGCTTCCCTCCAGTGCGGTAGGAGCAATTTCACGCAGTCTGCAGCGTGGATCAAAGGATCTATAGTTTTCCCTCGAGTCTTTCCCACGAGGCTTTCCCATGAGGCGTTCCCCCAGGGATGTCCCACGTGCACACGTGGTGGGAGTCGATCCTCGGCTTGAACGTCAAGGCAGTGCAGGGAAAACAGGTTCCTCTGGAATGGACTGACACATCTGGGGGACTCTTGGAATGGTGGCACGACCCTGGAGTTTCTCTCGCCTTTCCTGTGGAGAGCGCCTCCTCTTGAGATGCGACGGGAACGCCGGGAATTCTTTCCCTACGAAACAGGGAAAGGATCCCTCATCTCGAGCTAGGAGGCGGAAACGGGGCTCCCCTGGATGTGTGCGGGACCCCACGTGCTTCCTCTCGAGTGGAGACGGGTATGTCGGGGAACTGCTTGAGTTGCAGCAAGGGTGTGAAGGACCCTTTGGAAGTTCCAGTGGTTAGACGTGATTAGCCTCGAGAAGCCTCAGAGGAAATGGGCCTCATCTCGCCTGGAGGGCAAAACCTCCTGGATTTTCTCGAGTTGCGGCAGGTGCTCTTGACTTACGACGGGGACCTCAGGGACCCGCTCTGGAGTCCTCAGGAAAGGCCAGTCCCCATGCGAGTTCCTCGGGGGCCTCTCGGGATTCCTCTCCCGTTGATTCCGGGGCCTAAGACCTTGTGTGGAGTCGGGGCCGGAACCTGAGGATTCCTCTCCAGTGCTGACATGGATCTTGGGGTTCTTCTGGAGTCTCCCCAGGGGAGTCAGTCCTCGTCTCGAATGCGGGCATGCACTTGCGCTTTCCTCCAGAGCGGTAGCAGCAGTGTCACGCAGTCCGCCGCGTGGATCAAAGGATCTATGGTTTTTCCTCGAGTCTTTCCCACGAGGCTTTCCCACGAGGCTTTCCCACAGGGCTGTCCCACGTGCACACGTGGTGGGAGTCGATCCTCGGCTTGAACGTCAAGGCAGTGCAGGGAAAACAGGTTCCTCTGGAATGGACTGACACATCTGGGGGACTCTTGGAATGGTGCCACGACCCTGGAGTTTCTCTCGCCTTTCCTGTGGAGAGCGCCTCCTCTTGAGATGCGACGGGAACGCCGGGAATTCTTTCCCTACGAAACAGCGAAAGGATCCCTCATCTCGAGCTAGGAGGCGGAAACGGGGCTCCCCTGGATGTTTGCGGGACCCCACGTGCTTCCTCTCGATTGGAGATGCTTATTTCGGGGAACTTCTTGAGTTGCAGCAAGGGTGTGAATGACCCTTTGGAAGTTCCAGTGGTTAGATGTGATTAGCCTCGAGAATCCTCAGCGGAAGTGGGCCTCATCTCGCCTGGAGGGCAAAACCTCCTTGATTTTCTCGAGTTGCGGCAGGTGCTCTCGACTTACGACTGGGACCTCAGGGACCCGCTCTGGTGGCCTCAGGAAAGGCCAGTCCCCATGAGAGTTCCTCGGGGGCCTCTCGGGATTCCGCTCCCGTCGATTCCGGGGCCTAAGACCTTGTGTGGAGTCGGGGCCGGAACCTGAGGATTCCGCTCCAGTGCTGACATGGATCTTGGGGTTCTTCTGGAGTCTCCCCAGGGGAGTCAGTCCTCGTCTCGAACGCGGGCATGCACTTGCGCTTTCCTCCAGAGCGGTAGCAGCAGTTTCACGCAGACCGCCGCGTGGATCAAAGGATCTATGGTTTTCCCTCGAGTCTTTCCCACGAGGCTTTCCCACGAGGCTTTCCCACAGGGCTGTCCCACGTGCACACGTGGTGGGAGTCGATCCTCGGCTTGAACGTCAAGGCAGTGCAGGGAAAACAGGTTCCTCTGGAATGGACTGCCCCGTCTGGGGGACTCTTGGAATGGTGCCACGACCCTGGAGTTCCTCTCGCCTTTCCTGTGGAGAGCGCCTCCTCTTGAGATGCGAAGGGAACGCCGGGAATTCTTTCCCTACGAAACAGGGAAAGGATCCCTCATCTCGAGCTAGGAGGCGGAAACGGGGCTCCCCAGGATGTTTGCGGGACCCCACGTGCTTCCTCTCGAGTGGAGATGCTTATTTCGGGGAACTTCTTGAGTTGCAGCAAGGGTGTGAATGACCCTTTGGAAGTTCCAGTGGTTAGATGTGATTAGCCTCGAGAATCCTCAGCGGAAGTGGGCCTCATCTCGCCTGGAGGGCAAAACCTCCTGGATTTTCTCGAGTTGCGGCAGGTGCTCTAGACTTACGACGGGGACCTCAGGGACCCGCTCTGGTGGCCTAAAGAAAGGCCAGTCCCCATGCGAGTTCCTCGGTGGCCTCTCGGGATTACTCTCCCGTCGATGCCGGGGCCTAAGACCTTGTGTGGAGTCGGGGCCGGAACCTGAGGATTCCTCTCCAGTGCTGACATGGATCTTGGGGTACTTCTGGAGTCTCCCCAGGGGAGTCAGTCCTCGTCTCGAATGCGGGCATGCACTTGAGCTTTCCTCCAGAGCGGTAGCAGCAGTGTCACGCAGTCCGCCGCGTGGATCAAAGGATCTATGGTTTTCCCTCGAGTCTTTCCCACGAGGCTTTCCCACGAGGCTTTCCCACAGGGCTGTCCCACGTGCACACGTGGTGGGAGTCGACCCTCGGCTTGAACGTCAAGGCAGTGCAGGGAAAACAGGTTCCTCTGGAATGGACTGACCCATCTGGGGGACTCTTGGAATGCTGGCTCGACCCTGGAGTTCCTCTCGCCTTTCCTGTGGAAAGCGCCTCCTCTTGAGATGCGAAGGGAACGCCGGGAATTCTTTCCCTACGAAACAGGGATAGGATCCCTCATCTCGAGCTAGGAGGCGGAAACGGGGCTCCCCTGGATGTTTGCGGGACCCCACGTGCTTCCTCTCGAGTGGAGATGCTTATTTCGGGGAACTTCTTGAGTTGCAGCAAGGGTGTGAATGACCCTTTGGAAGTTCCAGTGGTTAGATGTGATTAGCCTCGAGAATCCTCAGCGGAAGTGGGCCTCATCTCGCCTGGAGGGCAAAACCTCCTTGATTTTCTCGAGTTGCGGCAGGTGCTCTCGACTTACGACTGGGACCTCAGGGACCCGCTCTGGTGGCCTCAGGAAAGGCCAGTCCCCATGCGAGTTCCTCGGGGGCCTCTCGGGATTCCTCTCCCGTCGTTGCCGGGGCCTAAGACCTTGTGTGGAGTCGGGGCCGGAACCTGAGGATTCCTCTCCAGTGCTGACATGGACCTTGGGGTACTTCTGGAGTCTCCCCAGGGGAGTCAGTCCTCGTCTCGAACGCGGGCATGCACTTGCAATTTCCTCCAGAGCGGTAGCAGCAGTTTCACGCAGTCCGCCGCGTGGATCAAAGGATCTATGGTTTTCCCTCGAGTCTTTCCCACGAGGCTTTCCCACGAGGCTTTCCCACAGGGCTGTCCCACGTGCACACGTGGTGGGAGTCGACCCTCGGCTTGAACGTCAAGGCAGTGCAGGGAAATCAGGTTCCTCTGGAATGGACTGACCCATCTGGGGGACTCTTGGAATGGTGGCTCGACCCTGGAGTTCCTCTCGCCTTTCCTGTGGAAAGCGCCTCCTCTTGAGATGCGAAGGGAACGCCGGGAATTCTTTCCCTACGAAACAGGGAAAGGATCCCTCATCTCGAGCTAGGAGGCGGAAACGGGGCTCCCCTGGATGTGTGCGGGACCCCACGTGCTTCCTCTCGAGTGGAGATGGTTATTTCGGGGAACTTCTTGAGTTGCAGCAAGGGTTTGAATGACCCTTTGGAAGTTCCAGTGGTTAGATGTGATTAGCCTCGAGAATCCTCAGCGGAAGTGGGCCTCATCTCGCCTGGAGGGCAAAACCTCCTGGATTTTCTCGAGTTGCGGCAGGTGCTCTCGACTTACGACGGGGACCTCAGGGACCCGCTCTGGTGGCCTCAGGAAAGGCCAGTCCATATACGAGTTCCTCGCGGGCCTCTCGGGATTCCTCTCCCGTCGATTCCGGGGCCTAAGACCTTGTGTGGAGTCGGGGCCGGAACCTGAGGATTCCTCTCCAGTGCTGACATGGATCTTGGGGTTCTTCTGGAGTCTCCCCAGGGGAGTCAGTCCTCGTCTCGAATGCGGGCATGCACTTGCGCTTTCCTCCAGAGCGGTAGCAGCAGTGTCACGCAGTCCGCCGCGTGGATCAAAGGATCTATGGTTTTCCCTCGAGTCTTTCCCACGAGGCTTTCCCATGAGGCTTTCCCACAGGGCTGTCCCACGTGCACACGTGGTGGGAGTCGATCCTCGGCTTGAACGTCAAGGCAGTGCAGGGAAAACAGGTTCCTCTGGAATGGACTGACACATCTGGGGGACTCTTGGAATGGTGCCACGACCCTGGAGTTCCTCTCGCCTTTCCTGTGGAGAGCGCCTCCTCTTGAGATGCGACGGGAACGCCGGGAATTCTTTCCATACGAAACAGGGAAAGGATCCCTCATCTCGAGCTAGGAGGCGGAAACGGGGCTCCCCTGGATGTGTGCGGGACCCCACGTGCTTCCTCTAGAGTGGAGACGGGTATGTCGCGGAACTGCTTGAGTTGCAGCAAGGGTGTGAAGGACCCTTTGGAAGTTCCAGTGGTTAGATGTGATTGGCCTAGAGAAGCCTCAGCGGAAGTGGGCCTCATCTCGCCTGAAGGGCAAAACTTCCTTGATTTTCTCGAGTTGCGGCAGGTGCTCTCGACTTACGACGGGGACCTCAGGGACCCGCTCTGGTGGCCTCAGGAAAGGCCAGTCCCCATGTGAGTTCCTCGGGGGCCTCTCGGGATTCCTCTCCCTTCGATGCCGGGTCCTAAGACCTTGTGTGGGGTCGAGGCCGGAAACTGAGGATTCCTTTCAGTGCTGACATGGATCTTGGGGTACTTCTGGAGTCTCCCCAGGGGAGTCAGTCCTCGTCTCGAATGCGGGCATGCACTTGTGCTTTCCTCCAGAGCGGTAGCAGCAGTGTCACGCAGTCCGCCGCGTGGATCAAAGGATCTATGGTTTTCCCTCGAGTCTTTCCCACGAGGCTTTCCCACGAGGCTTTCCCACAGGGCTGTCACACGTGCACACGTGGTGGGAGTCGATCCTCGGCTTGAACGTCAAGGCAGTGCAGGGAAAACAGGTTCCTCTGGAATGGACTGACACATCTGGGGGACTCTTGGAATGGTGGCACGACCCTGGAGTTCCTCTCGCCCTTCCTGTGGAGAGCGCCTCCTCTTGAGTTGCGACGGGAAAGCCGGGAATTCTTTCCCTACGAAACAGGGAAAGGATCCCTCATCTCGAGCTAGGAGGCGGAAACGGGGCTCCCCTGGATGTGTGCGGGACCCTCGTGCTTCCTCTCGAGTGGAGACGGGTATGTCGGGGAACTTCTTGAGTTGCAGCAAGGGTGTGAAGGACCCTTTAGAAGTTCCAGTGGTTAGAGGTGATTAGCCTCGAGAAGGCTCATCGGAAATGGGTCTCATCTCGCCTGAAGTGCAAAACCTCCTGGATTTTCTCGAGTTGCGGCAGGTGCTCTCGACTTACGACGGGGACCTCAGGGACCCGCTCTGGTGGCCTCAGGAAAGGCCAGTCCCCATGCAAGTTCCTCCGGGGCATCTCGGGATTCCTCTCCCGTCGATGCCGGGGCCTAAGACCTTGTGTGGAGTCGGGGCCGGAACCTGAGGTTTCCTCTCCAGTGGTGACATGGATCTTGGGGTACTTCTGGAGTCTCCCCAGGGGAGTCAGTCCTCGTCTCGAATGCGGGCATACACTTGCGCTTTCCTCCAGAGCGGTAGCAGCAGTGTCACGCAGTCCGCCGCGTGGATCAAAGGATCTATGGTTTTCCCTCGAGTCTTTCCCACGAGGCTATCCCACAGGGCTGTCCCACGTGCACACGGGGTCGGACTCGATCCTCGGCTTGAACGTCAAGGCAGTGCAGGGAAAACAGGTTCCTCTGGAATGGACTGACACATCTAGGGGACTCTTGGAATGGTGGCACGACCCTGGAGTTCCTTTCGCCTTTCCTGTGGAGAGCGCCTCCTCTTGAGATGCGACGGGAACGCCGGGAATTCTTTCCCTAAGAAACAGGGAAAGGATCACTATGATACAGGGAAAGGATACCTCATCTCGAGCTAGGAGGCAGAAACGGGGCTCCCCTGGATGTGTGGGGGACCCCACGTGCTTCGTCTCGAGTGGAGACGGGTATGTCGCGGAACTGCTTGAGTTGCAGCAAGGGTGTGAAGGACCCTTTGGAAGTTCCAGTGGTTAGATATGATTGGCCTCGAGAATCCTCAGCGGAAGTGGGCCTCATCTCGCCTGGAGGGCAAAACCTCCTGGATTTTCTCGAGTTGCGGCAGGTGCTCTCGACTTACGACGGGGACCTCAGGGACCCGCTCTGGTGGCCTCAGGAAAGGCCAGTCCATATGCGAGTTCCTCGGGGGCCTCTCGGGATTCCTCTCCCGTCGATGCCGGGGCCTAAGACCTTGTGTGGAGTCGGGGCCGGAACCTGAGGATTCCTCTCCAGTGCTGACATGGATCTTGGGGTACTTCTGGAGTCTCCCCAGGGGAGTCAGTCCTCGTCTCGAATGCGGGCATGCACTTGCGCTTTCCTCCAGAGCGGTAGCAGCAGTGTCACGCAGTCCGACGCGTGGATCAAAGGATCTATGGTTTTCCCTCGAGTCTTTCCCACGAGGCTTTCCCACGGGGCTTTCCCACAGGGCTGTCCCACGTGCACACGTGGTGGGTGTCGATCCTCGGCTTGAACGTCAAGGCAGTGCAGGGAAAACAGGTTCCTCTGGAATGGACTGACACATCTGGGGGACTCTTGGAATGGTGGCACGACCCTGGAGTTCCTCTCGCCTTTCCTGTGGAGAGCGCCTCCTCTTGAGATGTGACGGGAACGCCGGGAATTCTTTCCCTACGAAACAGGGAAAGGATCCCTCATCTCGAGCTAGGAGGCGAAAACGGGGCTCCCCTGGATGTGTGAGGGACCCCACGTGCTTCCTCTCGAGTGGAGACGGGTATGTCGGGGAACTTCTTGAGTTGCAGCAAGGGTGTGAAGGACCCTTTGGAAGTTCCAGTGGTTAGACGTGATTGGCCTCGAGAAGACTCAGCGGAAATGGGCCTCATCTCCCCTGGAGAGCAAAACCTCCTGGATTTTCTCGAGTTGCGGCAGGTGCTCTCGACTTACGACGAGGACCTCAGGGACCCGCTCTGGTGGCCTCAGGAAAGACCAGTCCCCATGCGAGTTCCTCGGGGGCCTCTCGGGATTCCTCTCCCGTCGATGCCGGGGCCTAAGACCTTGTGTTGAGTCGGGGCCGGAACCTGAGGATTCCTCTCCAGTGCTGACATGGATCTTGGGGTACTTCTGGAGTCTCCCCAGGGGAGTCAGTCCTCGTCTCGAATGCGGGCATGCACTTGCGCTTTCCTCCAGAGCGGTAGCAGCAGTGTCACGCAGTCCGCCGCGTGGATCAAAGGATCTATGGTTTTCCCTTAAGTCTTTCCAACGAGGCTTTCCCACGAGGCTTTCCCACAGGGCTGTCCCACGTGCACACGTGGTGGGAGTCGATCCTCGGCTTGAACGTCAAGGCAGTGCAGGGAAAACAGGTTCCTCTGGAATGGACTGACACATCTGGGGGACTCTTGGAATGGTGCCACGACCCTGGAGTTTCTCTCGCCTTTCCTGTGGAGAGCGCCTCCTCTTGAGATGCGACGGGAACGCCGGGAATTCTTTCCCTACGAAACAGGGAAAGGATCCCTCATCTCGAGCTAGGAGGCGGAAACGGGGCTCCCCTGGATGTTTGCGGGACCCCACGTGCTTCCTCTCGAGTGGAGATGCTTATTTCGGGGAACTTCTTGAGTTGCAGCAAGGGTGTGAATGACCCTTTGGAAGTTCCAGTGGTTAGATGTGATTAGCCTCGAGAATCCTCAGCGGAAGTGGGCCTCATCTCGCCTGGAGGGCAAAACCTCCTTGATTTTCTCGAGTTGCGGCAGGTGCTCTCGACTTACGACTGGGACCTCAGGGACCCGCTCTGGTTGCCTCAGGAAAGGCCAGTCCCCATGAGAGTTCCTCGGGGGCCTCTCGGGATTCCTCTCCCGTCGATGCCGGGGCCTAAGACCTTGTGTGGAGTCGGGGCCGGAACCTGAGGATTCCTCTCCAGTGCTGACATGGATCTTGGGGTTCTTCTGGAGTCTCCCCAGGGGAGTCAGTCCTCGTCTCGAATGCGGGCATGCACTTGCGCTTTCCTCCAGAGCGGTAGCAGCAGTGTCACCCAGTCCGCCGCGTGGATCAAAGGATCTATGGTTTTCCCTCGAGTCTTTCCCACGAGGCTTTCCCACGAGGCTTTCCCACAGGGCTGTCCCACGTGCACACGTGGTGGGAGTCGATCCTCGGCTTGAACGTCAAGGCAGTGCAGGGAAAACATGTTCCTCTGGAATGGACTGACCCATCTGGGGGACTCTTGGAATGGTGGCACGACCCTGGAGTTCCTCTCGCCTTTCCTGTGGAGAGCGCCTCCTCTTGAGTTGCGACGGGAACGCCGGGAATTCTTTCCCTACGAAACAGGGAAAGGATCCCTCATCTCGAGCTAGGAGGCGGAAACGGGGCTCCCCTGGATGTGTGCGGGACCCCACGTGCTTCCTCTCGAGTGGAGACGGGTATGTCGGGGAACTGCTTGAGTTGCAGCAAGGGTGTGAAGGACCCTTTGGAAGTTCCAGTGGTTAGACGTGATTAGCCTCGAGAAGCCTCAGCGGAAATGGGCCTCATCTCGCCTGGAGGGCAAAACCTCCTGGATTTTCTCGAGTTGCGGCAGGTGCTCTTGACTTACGACGGGAACCTCAGGGACCCGCTCTGGAGTCCTCAGGAAAGGCCAGTCCCTATGCGAGTTCCTCGGGGGCCTCTCGGGATTCCGCTCCCATCGATTCCGGGGCCTAAGACCTTGTGTGGAGTCGGGGCCAGAACCTGAGGATTCCTCTCCAGTGCTGACATGGATCTTGGGGTTCTTCTGGAGTCTCCCCAGGGGAGTCAGTCCTCGTCTCGAATGCGGGCATGCACTTGCGCTTTCCTCCAGAGCGGTAGCAGCAGTGTCACGCAGTCCGCCGCGTGGATCAAAGGATCTATGGTTTTCCCTCGAGTCTTTCCCACGAGGCTTTCCCACGAGGCTTTCCCACAGGGCTGTCCCACGTGCACACGTGGTGGGAGTCGATCCTCGGCTTGAACGTCAAGGCAGTGCAGGGAAAACAGGTTCCTCTGGAATGGACTGACACATCTGGGGGACTCTTGGAATGGTGCCACGACCCTGGAGTTCCTCTCGCCTTTCCTGTGGAGAGCGCCTCCTCTTGAGATGCGACGGGAACGCCGGGAATTCTTTCCCTACGAAACAGGGAAAGGATCCCTCATCTCGAGCTAGGAGGCGGAAACGGGGCTCCCCTGGATGTGTGCGGGACCCCACGTGCTTCCTCTAGAGTGGAGATGGGTATGTCGCGGAACTGCTTGAGTTGCAGCAAGGGTGTGAAGGACCCTTTGGAAGTTCCAGTGGTTAGATGTGATTGGCCTCGAGAAGCCTCAGCGGAAATGGGCCTCATCTCGCCTGAAGGGCAAAACCTCCTTGATTTTCTCGAGTTGCGGCAGGTGCTCTCGACTTACGACTGGGACCTCAGGGACCCGCTCTGATGGCCTCAGGAAAGGCCAGTCCCCATGCGAGTTCCTCGGGGGCCTCTCGGGATTCCTCTCCCATCGATGCCGGGGCCTAAGACCTTGTGTGGAGTCGGGGCCGGAACCTGAGGATTCCTCTCCAGTGCTGACATGGACCTTGGGGTACTTCTGGAGTCTCCCCAGGGGAGTCAGTCCTCGTCTCGAACGCGGGCATGCACTTGCGCTTTCCTCCAGATCGGTAGCAGCAGTTTCACGCAGACCGCCAAGTGGATCAAAGGATCTATGGTTTTCCCTCGAGTCTTTCCCACGAGGCTTTCCCACGAGGCTTTCCCACAGGGCTGTCCCACGTGCACACGTGGTGGGAGTCGATCCTCGGCTTGAACGTCAAGGCAGTGCAGGGAAAACAGGTTCCTCTGGAATGGACTGCCCCGTCTGGGGGACTCTTGGAATGGTGCCACGACCCTGGAGTTCCTCTCGCCTTTCCTGTGGAGAGCGCCTCCTCTTGAGATGCGAAGGGAACGCCGGGAATTCTTTCCCTACGAAACAGGGAAAGGATCCCTCATCTCGAGCTAGGAGGCGGAAACGGGGCTCCCCAGGATGTTTGCGGGACCCCACGTGCTTCCTCTCGAGTGGAGATGCTTATTTCGGGGAACTTCTTGAGTTGCAGCAAGGGTGTGAATGACCCTTTGGAAGTTCCAGTGGTTAGATGTGATTAGCCTCGAGAATCCTCAGCGGAAGTGGGCCTCATCTCGCCTGGAGGGCAAAACCTCCTGGATTTTCTCGAGTTGCGGCAGGTGCTCTAGACTTACGACGGGGACCTCAGGGACCCGCTCTGGTGGCCTAAAGAAAGGCCAGTCCCCATGCGAGTTCCTCGGTGGCCTCTCGGGATTACTCTCCCGTCGATGCCGGGGCCTAAGACCTTGTGTGGAGTCGGGGCCGGAACCTGAGGATTCCTCTCCAGTGCTGACATGGATCTTGGGGTACTTCTGGAGTCTCCCCAGGGGAGTCAGTCCTCGTCTCGAATGCGGGCATGCACTTGAGCTTTCCTCCAGAGCGGTAGCAGCAGTGTCACGCAGTCCGCCGCGTGGATCAAAGGATCTATGGTTTTCCCTCGAGTCTTTCCCACGAGGCTTTCCCACGAGGCTTTCCCACAGGCTGTCCCACGTGCACACGTGGTGGGAGTCGACCCTCGGCTTGAACGTCAAGGCAGTGCAGGGAAAACAGGTTCCTCTGGAATGGACTGACCCATCTGGGGGACTCTTGGAATGGTGGCTCGACCCTGGAGTTCCTCTCGCCTTTCCTGTGGAAAGCGCCTCCTCTTGAGATACGAAGGGAACGCCGGGAATTCTTTCCCTACGAAACAGGGAAAGGATCCCTCATCTCGAGCTAGGAGGCGGAAACGGGGCTCCCCTGGATGTTTGCGGGACCCCACGTGCTTCCTCTCGAGTGGAGATGGTTATTTCGGGGAACTTCTTGAGTTGTAGCAAGGGTGTGAATGACCCTTTGGAAGTTCCAGTGGTTAGATGTGATTAGCCTCGAGAATCCTCAGCGGAAGTGGGCCTCATCTCGCCTGGAGGGCAAAACCTCCTGGATTTTCTCGAGTTGCGGCAGGTGCTCTCGACTTACGACTGGGACCTCAGGGACCCGCTCTGGTGGCCTCAGGAATGGCCAGTCCCCATGCGAGTTCCTCGGGGGCCTCTCGGGATTCCTCTCCCGTCGATGCCGGGGCCTAAGACCTTGTGTGGAGTCGGGGCCGGAACCTGAGGATTCCTCTCCAGTGCTGACATGGACCTTGGGGTACTTCTGGAGTCTCCCCAGGGGAGTCAGTCCTCGTCTCGAACGCGGGCATGCACTTGCGCTTTCCTCCAGAGCGGTAGCAGCAGTTTCACGCAGTCCGCCGCGTGGATCAAAGGATCTATGGTTTTCCCTCGAGTCTTTCCCACGAGGCTTTCCCACGAGGCTTTCCCACAGGGCTGTCCCACGTGCACACGTGGTGGGAGTCGACCCTCGGCTTGAACGTCAAGGCAGTGCAGGGAAATCAGGTTCCTCTGGAATGGACTGACCCATCTGGGGGACTCTTGGAATGGTGGCTCGACCCTGGAGTTCCTCTCGCCTTTCCTGTGGAAAGCGCCTCCTCTTGAGATGCGAAGGGAACGCCGGGAATTCTTTCCCTACGAAACAGGGAAAGGATCCCTCATCTCGAGCTAGGAGGCGGAAACGGGGCTCCCCTGGATGTTTGCGGGACCCCACGTGCTTCCTCTCGAGTGGAGATGGTTATTTCGGGGAACTTCTTGAGTTGCAGCAAGGGTTTGAATGACCCTTTGGAAGTTCCAGTGGTTAGATGTGATTAGCCTCGAGAATCTTCAGCGGAAGTGGGCCTCATCTCGCCTGGAGGGCAAAACCTCCTGGATTTTCTCGAGTTGCGGCAGGTGCTCTCGACTTACGACGGGGACCTCAGGGACCCGCTCTGGTGGCCTCAGGAAAGGCCAGTCCATATACGAGTTCCTCGGGGGCCTCTCGGGATTCCTCTCCCGTCGATTCCGGGGCCTAAGACCTTGTTTGGAGTCGGGGCCGGAACCTGAGGATTCCTCTCCAGTGCTGACATGGATCTTGGGGTTCTTCTGGAGTCTCCCCAGGGGAGTCAGTCCTCGTCTCGAATGCGGGCATGCACTTGCGCTTTCCTCCAGAGCGGTAGCAGCAGTGTCACGCAGTCCGCCGCGTGGATCAAAGGATCTATGGTTTTCCCTCGAGTCTTTCCCACGAGGCTTTCCCATGAGGCTTTCCCACAGGGCTGTCCCACGTGCACACGTGGTGGGAGTCGATCCTCGGCTTGAACGTCAAGGCAGTGCAGGGAAAACAGGTTCCTCTGGAATGGACTGACACATCTGGGGGACTCTTGGAATGGTGCCACGACCCTGGAGTTCCTCTCGCCTTTCCTGTGGAGAGCGCCTCCTCTTGAGATGCGACGGGAACGCCAGGAATTCTTTCCCTACGAAACAGGGAAAGGATCCCTCATCTCGAGCTAGGAGGCGGAAACGAGGCTCCCCTGGATGTGTGCGGGACCCCACGTGCTTCCTCTAGAGTGGAGACGGGTATGTCGCGGAACTGCTTGAGTTGCAGCAAGGGTGTGAAGGACCCTTTGGAAGTTCCAGTGGTTAGATGTGATTAGCCTCGAGAATCCTCAGCGGAAGTGGGCCTCATCTCGCCTGGAGGGCAAAACCTCCTTGATTTTCTCGAGTTGTGGCAGGTGCTCTCGACTTACGACTGGGACCTCAGGGACCCGCTCTGGTGGCCTCAGGAAAGGCCAGTCCCCATGCGAGTTCCTCGGGGGCCTCTCGGGATTCCTCTCCCGTCGATGCCGGGGCCTAAGACCTTGTGTGGAGTCGGGGCCGGAACCTGAGGATTCCTCTCCAGTGCTGACATGGACCTTGGGGTACTTCTGGAGTCTCCCCAGGGGAGTCAGTCCTCGTCTCGAACGCGGGCATGCACTTGCGCTTTCCTCCAGAGCGGTAGCAGCAGTTTCACGCAGTCCGCCGCGTGGATCAAAGGATCTATGGTTTTCCCTCGAGTCTTTCCCACGAGGCTTTCCCACGAGGCTTTCCCACAGGGCTGTCCCACGTGCACACGTGGTGGGAGTCGACCCTCGGCTTGAACGTCAAGGCAGTGCAGGGAAATCAGGTTCCTCTGGAATGGACTGACACATCTGGGGGACTCTTGGAATGGTGGCACGACCCTGGAGTTCCTCTCGCCCTTCCTGTGGAGAGCGCCTCCTCTTGAGTTGCGACGGGAAAGCCGGGAATTCTTTCCCTACGAAACAGGGAAAGGATCCCTCATCTCGAGCTAGGAGGCGGAAACGGGGCTCCCCTGGATGTGTGCGGGACCCTCGTGCTTCCTCTCGAGTGGAGACGGGTATGTCGGGGAACTTCTTGAGTTGCAGCAAGGGTGTGAAGGACCCTTTAGAAGTTCCAGTGGTTAGAGGTGATTAGCCTCGAGAAGGCTCATCGGAAATGGGTCTCATCTCGCCTGAAGTGCAAAACCTCCTGGATTTTCTCGAGTTGCGGCAGGTGCTCTCGACTTACGACGGGGACCTCAGGGACCCGCTCTGGTGGCCTCAGGAAAGGCCAGTCCCCATGCGAGTTCCTCGGCGGCATCTCGGGATTCCTCTCCCGTCGATGCCGGGGCCTAAGACCTTGTGTGGAGTCGGGGCCGGAACCTGAGGTTTCCTCTCCAGTGGTGACATGGATCTTGGGGTACTTCTGGAGTCTCCCCAGGGGAGTCAGTCCTCGTCTCGAATGCGGGCATACACTTGCGCTTTCCTCCAGAGCGGTAGCAGCAGTGTCACGCAGTCCGCCGCGTGGATCAAATGATCTATGGTTTTCCCTCGAGTCTTTCCCACGAGGCTATCCCACAGGGCTGTTCCACGTGCACACGGGGTCGGACTCGATCCTCGGCTTGAACGTCAAGGCAGTGCAGGGAAAACAGGTTCCTCTGGAATGGACTGACACATCTAGGGGACTCTTGGAATGGTGGCACGACCCTGGAGTTCCTTTCACCTTTCCTGTGGAGAGCGCCTCCTCTTGAAATGCGACGGGAACGCCGGGAATTCTTTCCCTAAGAAACAGGGAAAGGATCACTATGATACAGGGAAAGGATACCTCATCTCGAGCTAGGAGGCAGAAACGGGGCTCCCCTGGATGTGTGCGGGACCCCACGTGCTTCGTCTCGAGTGGAGACGGGTATGTCGCGGAACTGCTTGAGTTGCAGCAAGGGTGTGAAGGACCCTTTGGAAGTTCCAGTGGTTAGATATGATTGGCCTCGAGAATCCTCAGCGGAAGTGGGCCTCATCTCGCCTGGAGGGCAAAACCTCCTGGATTTTCTCGAGTTGCGGCAGGTGCTCTCGACTTACGACGGGGACCTCAGGGACCCGCTCTGGTGGCCTCATGAAAGGCCAGTCCATATGCGAGTTCCTCGGGGGCCTCTCGGGATTCCTCTCCCGTCGATGCCGGGGCCTAAGACCTTGTGTGGAGTCGGGGCCGGAACCTGAGGATTCCTCTCCAGTGCTGACATGGATCTTGGGGTACTTCTGGAGTCTCCCCAGGGGAGTCAGTCCTCGTCTCGAATGCGGGCATGCACTTGCGCTTTCCTCCAGAGCGGTAGCAGCAGTGTCACGCAGTCCGCCGCGTGGATCAAAGGATCTATGGTGTTTCCCTCGAGTCTTTCCCACGAGGCTTTCCCACGGGGCTTTCCCACAGGGCTGTCCCACGTGCACACGTGGTGGGAGTCGATCCTCGGCTTGAACGTCAAGGCAGTGCAGGGAAAACAGGTTCCTCTGGAATGGACTGACACATCTGGGGGACTCTTGGAATGGTGGCACGACCCTGGAGTTCCTCTCGCCTTTCCTGTGGAGAGCGCCTCCTCTTGAGATGTGACGGGAACGCCGGGAATTCTTTCCCTACGAAACAGGGAAAGGATCCCTCATCTCGAGCTAGGAGGCGAAAACGGGGCTCCCCTGGATGTGTGAGGGACCCCACGTGCTTCCTCTCGAGTGGAGACGGGTATGTCGGGGAACTTCTTGAGTTGCAGCAAGGGTGTGAAGGACCCTTTGGAAGTTCCAGTGGTTAGACGTGATTGGCCTCGAGAAGACTCAGCGGAAATGGGCCTCATCTCCCCTGGAGAGCAAAACCTCCTGGATTTTCTCGAGTTGCGGCAGGTGCTCTCGACTTACGACGAGGACCTCAGGGACCCGCTCTGGTGGCCTCAGGAAAGACGAGTCCCCATGCGAGTTCCTCGGGGGCCTCTCGGGATTCCTCTCCCGTCGATGCCGGGGCCTAAGACCTTGTGTTGAGTCGGGGCCGGAACCTGAGGATTCCTCTCCAGTGCTGACATGGATCTTGGGGTACTTCTGGAGTCTCCCCAGGGGAGTCAGTCCTCGTCTCGAATGCGGGCATGCACTTGCGCTTTCCTCCAGAGCGGTAGCAGCAGTGTCACGCAGTCCGCCGCGTGGATCAAAGGATCTATGGTTTTCCCTTAAGTCTTTCCAACGAGGCTTTCCCACGAGGCTTTCCCACAGGGCTGTCCCACGTGCACACGTGGTGGGAGTCGATCCTCGGCTTGAACGTCAAGGCAGTGCAGGGAAAACAGGTTCCTCTGGAATGGACTGACACATCTGGGGGACTCTTGGAATGGTGCCACGACCCTGGAGTTTCTCTCGCCTTTCCTGTGGAGAGCGCCTCCTCTTGAGATGCGACGGGAACGCCGGGAATTCTTTCCCTACGAAACAGGGAAAGGATCCCTCATCTCGAGCTAGGAGGCGGAAACGGGGCTCCCCTGGATGTGTGAGGGACCCCACGTGCTTCCTCTCGAGTGGAGACGGCTATGTCGGGGAACTTCTTGAGTTGCAGCAAGGGTGTGAAGGACCCTTTGGAAGTTCCAGTGGTTAGACGTGATTGGCCTCGAGAAGACTCAGCGGAAATGGGCCTCATCTCCCCTGGAGAGCAAAACCTCCTGGATTTTCTCGAGTTGCGGCAGGTGCTCTCGACTTACGACGAAGACCTCAGGGACGCGCTCTGGTGGCCTCAGGAAAGACCAGTCCCCATGCGAGTTCCTCGGGGGCCTCTCGGGATTCCTCTCCCGTCGATGCCGGGGCCTAAGACCTTGTGTTGGGTCGGGGCCGGAACCTGAGGATTCCTCTCCAGTGCTGACATGGATCTTGGGGTACTTCTGGAGTCTCCCCAGGGGAGTCAGTCCTCGTCTCGAATGCGGGCATGCACTTGCGCTTTCCTCCAGAGCGGTAGCAGCAGTGTCACGCAGTCCGCCGCGTGGATCAAAGGATCTATGGTTTTCCCTTAAGTCTTTCCAACGAGGCTTTCCCACGAGGCTTTCCCACAGGGCTGTCCCACGTGCACACGTGGTGGGAGTCGATCCTCGGCTTGAACGTCAAGGCAGTGCAGGGAAAACAGGTTCCTCTGGAATGGACTGACACATCTGGGGGACTCTTGGAATGGTGCCACGAACCTGGAGTTCCTCTCGCCTTTCCTGTGGAGAGCGCCTCCTCTTGAGATGCGACGGGAACGCCGGGAATTCTTTCCCTACGAAACAGGGAAAGGATCCCTCATCTCGAGCTAGGAGGCGGAAACGGGGCTCCCCTGGATGTGTGCGGGACCCCACGTGCTTCCTCTAGAGTGGAGACGGGTATGTCCCGGAACTGCTTGAGTTGCAGCAAGGGTGTGAAGGACCCTTTGGAAGTTCCAGTGGTTAGATGTGATTGGCCTCGAGAAGCCTCATCGGAAATGGCCTCATCTCGCCTGAAGGGCAAAACCTCCTTGATTTTCTCGAGTTGCAGCAGGTGCTCTCGACTTACGACTGGGACCTCAGGGACCCGCTCTGGTGGCCTCAGGAAAGGCCGGTCCCCATGCGAGTTCCTCGGGGGCCTCTCGGGATTCCTCTCCCGTCGATGCCGGGGCCTAAGACCTTGTGTGGAGTCGGGGCCGGAACCTGAGGATTCCTCTCCAGTGCTGACATGGACCTTGGGGTACTTCTGGAGTCTCCCCAGGGGAGTCAGTCCTCGTCTCGAACGCGGGCATGCACTTGCGCTTTCCTCCAGAGCGGTAGCAGCAGTTTCACGCAGTGCGCCGCGTGGATCAAAGGATCTATGGTTTTCCCTCGAGTCTTTCCCACGAGGCTTTCCCATGAGGCTTTCCCACAGGGCTGTCCCACGTGCACACGTGGTGGGAGTCGACCCTCGGCTTGAACGTCAAGGCAGTGCAGGGAAAACAGGTTCCTCTGGAATGGACTGACACATCTGGGGGACTCTTGGAATGGTGGCACGACCCTGGAGTTCCTCTCGCCTTTCCTGTGGAAAGCGCCTCCTCTTGAGATGCGAAGGGAACGCCGGGAATTCTTTCCCTACGAAACAGGGAAAGGATCCCTCATCTCGAGCTAGGAGGCGGAAACGGGGCTCCCCTGGATGTTTGCGGGACACCACGTGCTTCCTCTCGAGTGGAGATGGTTATTTCGGGGAACTTCTTGATTTGCAGCAAGGGTGTGAATGACCCTTTGGAAGTTCCAGTGGTTAGATGTGATTAGCCTCGAGAATCCTCAGCGGAAGTGGGCCTCATCTCGCCTGGAGGGCAAAACCTCCTGGATTTTCTCGAGTTGCGGCAGGTGCTCTCGACTTACGACGGGGACCTCAGGGACCCGCTCTGGAGGCCTCAGGAAAGGCCAGTCCCCATGAGAGTTCCTCGGGGGCCTCTCGGGATTCCGCTCCCGTCGATTCCGGGGCCTAAGACCTTGTGTGGAGTCGGGGCCGGAACCTGAGGATTCCTCTCCAGTGCTGACATGGATCTTGGGGTTCTTCTGGAGTCTCCCCAGGGGAGTCAGTCCTCGTCTCGAATGCGGGCATGCACTTGCGCTTTCCTCCAGAGCGGTAGCAGCAGTGTCACGCAGTCCGCCGCGTGGATCAAAGGATCTATGGTTTTCCCTCGAGTCTTTCCCACGAGGCTTTCCCACGAGGCTTTCCCACAGGGCTGTCCCACGTGCACACGTGGTGGGAGTCGATCCTCGGCTTGAACGTCAAGGCAGTGCAGGGAAAACAGGTTCCTCTGGAATGGACTGACACATCTGGGGGACTCTTGGAATGGTGGCACGACCCTGGAGTTCCTCTCGCCTTTCCTGTGGAGAGCGCCTCCTCTTGAGATGCGACGGGAGCGCCGGGAATTCTTTCCCTACGAAACAGGGAAAGGATCCCTCATCTCGAGCTAGGAGGCGGAAACGGGACTCCCCTGGATGTGTGCGGGACCCTCGTGCTTCCTCTCGAGTGGAGACGGGTATGTCGGGGAACCTCTTGAGTTGCAGCAAGGGTGTGAGGACCTTTATGAAGTTCCAGTGGTTAGATGTGATTAGCCTAGAGAAGCCTCAGCGGAAATGGGCCTCATCTCGCCTGGAGGGCAAAACCTCCTGGATTTTCTCGAGTTGCGGCAGGTGCTCTCGACTTACGACGGGGACCTCAGGGAACCGCTCTGGTGGCCTCAGGAAAGGCCCTTCCCCATGCGAGTTCCTCGGGGGCCTCTCGGGATTCCTCTCCCGTCGATGCCGGTGCCTAAGACCTTGTGTGGAGTCGGGGCCGGAACCTGAGGATTCCTCTCCAGCGCTGACATGGATCTTGGGGTACTTCTGGAGTCTCCCCAGGGGAGTCAGTCCTCGTCTCGAATGCGGGCATGCACTTGCGCTTTCCTCCAGAGCGGTAGCAGCAGTGTCACGCAGTCCGCCGCGTGGATCAAAGGATCTATGGTTTTCCCTCGAGTCTTTCCCACGAGGCTTTCCCACGAGGCTTTCCCACAGGGCTGTAACACGTGCACACGTGGTGGGAGTCGATCCTCGGCTTGAACGTCAAGGCAGTGCAGGGAAAACAGGTTACTCTGGAATGGACTGACACATCTGGGGGACTCTTGGAATGGTGTCACGACCCTGGAGTTCCTCTCGCCTTTCCTGTGGAGAGCGCCTCCTCTTGAGATGCGACGGGAACGCCGGGAATTCTTTCCCTACGAAACAGGGAAAGGATCCCTCATCTCGAGCTAGGAGGCGGAAACGGGGCTCCCCTGGATGTGTGCGGGACCCCACGTGCTTCCTCTCGAGTGCAGACGGGTATGTCGGGGAACTTCTTGAGTTGCAGCAAGGGTGTGAAGGACCCTTTGGAAGTTCCAGTGGTTAGATGTGATTAGCCTCGAGAAGCCTCAGCGGAAATGGGCCTCATCTCTCCTGGAGGGCAAAACCTCCTGGATTTTATCGAGTTGCGGCAGGTGCTCTCGATTTACGACTGGGACCTCAGGGACCCGCTCTGGTGGCCTCAGGAAAGGCCAGTCCCCATGCGAGTTCCTCGGGGGCCTCTCGGGATTCCTCTCCCGTCGATGCCGGGGCCTAAGACCTTGTGTGGAGTCGGGGCCGGAACCTGAGGATTCCTCTCCAGTGCTGACATGGATCTTGGGGTACTTCTGGAGTCTCCCCAGGGGAGTCAGTCCTCGTCTCGAATGCGGGCATGCACTTGCGCTTTCCTCCAGAGCGGTAGCAGCAGTGTCACGCAGTCTGCCGCGTGGATCAAAGGATCTATGGTTTTCCCTCGAGTCTTTCCCACGAGGCTTTCACACAGGGCTGTCCCACGTGCACACGTGGTGGGAGTCGAACCTCGGCTTGAACGTCAAGGCAGTGCAGGGAAAACAGGTTCCTCTTGAATGGACTGACAAATCTGGGGGACTCTTGGAATGGTGGCACGACCCTGGAGTTCCTCTTGCCTTTCCTGTGTAGAGCGCCTCCTCTTGAGATGCGACGGGAACGCCGGGAATTCTTTCCCTACGAAACAGGGAAAGGATCCCTCATCTCGAGCTAGGAGGCGGAAACGCGGCTCCCCTGGATGTGTGCGGGACCCCACGTGCTTCCTCTCGAGTGGAGACGTGTATGTCGGGGAACTTCTTGAGTTGCAGCAAGGGTGTGAAGGACCC
This sequence comes from Ovis canadensis, assembly GCF_042477335.2. NCBI lineage: Eukaryota > Metazoa > Chordata > Mammalia > Artiodactyla > Bovidae > Ovis > Ovis canadensis. Next base: position 8,735,663 of record NC_091260.1, read on the forward strand.
TTTGGAAGTTCCAGTGGTTAGACGTGATTGGCCTCGAGAAGCCTCAGCGGAAATGGGCCTCATCTCGCCTGGAGGGCAAAACCTCCTGGATTTTCTCGAGTTGCGGCAGGTGCTCTCGACTTACGACGGGGACCTCAGGGACCCGCTCTGGTGGCCTCAGGAAAGGCCAGTCCCCATGCGAGTTCCTCGGGGGCCTCTCGGGATTCCTCTCCCGTCGATGCCGGGGCCTAAGACCTTGTGTGCAGTCGGGGCCGGAACCTGAGGATTCCTCTCCAGTGCTGACATGGATCTTGGGGTACTTCTGGAGTCTCCCCAGGGGAGTCAGTCCTCGTCTCGTATGCGGGCATGCACTTGCGCTTTCCCCCAGAGCGGTAGTAGCAGTGTCACGCAGTCCGCCGCGTGGATCAAAGGATCTATGGTTTTCCCTCGAGTCTTTCCCACGAGGCTTTCCCACGAGGCTTTCCCACTGGGCTGTCACACGTGCACACGTGGTGGGAGTCGATCCTCGGCTTGAACGTCAAGGCAGTGCAGGGAAAACAGGTTCCTCTGGAATGTACTGACACATCTGATGGACTCTTGGAATGGTGGCATGACCCTGGAGTTCCTCTCGCCTTTCCTGTGGAGAGCGCCTCCTCTTGAGATGCGACGGGAACGCCGGGAATTCTTTCCCTATGAAACAGGGAAAGGATCCCTCATCTCGAGCTAGGAGGCGGAAACGGGGCTCCCCTGGATGTGTGCGGGACACCACGTGCTTCCTCTGGAGTGGAGATGGGTATGTCGGGAAACTTCTTGAGTTGCAGCAAGGGTGTGAAGGACCCTTTGGAAGTTCCAGTGGTTAGATGTGATTGGCCTCGAGAAGCCTCAGCGGAAATGGGCCTCATCTCGCCTGGAGGGCAAAACCTCCTGGATTTTCTCGAGTTGCGGCAGGTGCTCTCGACTTACGACGGGGACCTCAGGGACCCGCTCTGGTGGCCTCAGGAAAGGCCAGTCCCCATGCGAGTTCCTCGGTGGCGTCTCGGGATTCCTCTCCCGTCGATGCCGGGGCCTAAGACCTTGTGTGGAGTCGGGGCCGGAACCTGAGGATTCCTCTCCAGTGCTGACATGGATCTTGGGGTACTTCTGGAGTCTCCCCAGGGGATTCAGTCCTCGTCTCGAATGAGGGCATGCACTTGTGCTTTCCTCCAGAGCGGTAGCAGCAGTGTCACGCAGTCCGCCGCGTGGATCAAAGGATCTATGGTTTTCCCTCGAGTCTTTCCCACGAGGCTTTCCCACGAGGCTTTCCCACAGGGCTGTCCCACGTGCACACGTGGTGGGAGTCGATCCTCGGCTTGAACGTCAAGGCAGTGCAGGGAAAACAGGTTCCTCTGTAATGGACTGACACATCTGGGGGACTCTTGGAATGGTGGCACGACCCTGGAGTTCTTCTCCCCTTTCCTGTGGAGAGCGCCTCCTCTTGAGATGCGACGGGAACGCCGGGAATTCTTTCCCTACGAAACAGGGAAAGGATCCCTCATCTCGAGCTAGGAGGCGGAAACGGGGCTCCCCTGGATGTGTGCGGGACCCCACGTGCTTCCTCTCGAGTGGAGATGGGTATGTCGGGGAACTTCTTGAGTTGCAGCAAGGGTGTGAAGGACCCTTTGGAAGTTCCAGTGGTTAGATGTGATTGGCCTCGAGAAGCCTCAGCGGAAATGGGCCTCATCTCGCCTGGAGGGCAAAACCTCCTGGATTTTCTCGAGTTGCGGCAGGTGCTCTCGACTTACGACGGGGACCTCAGGGACTGGCTCTGGTGGCCTCAGGAAAGGCCAGTCCCCATGCGAGTTCCTCGTGGGCTTCTCGGGATTCATCTGCCCTCGATGCCGGGGCCTAAGACCTTGTGTGGAGTCGGGGCCGGAACCTGAGGATTCCTCTACAGTGCTGACATGGATCTTGGGGTACTTCTGGAGTCTCCCCAGGGGAGTCAGTCCTCGTCTCGAATGCGGGCATGCACTTGCGCTTTCCTCCAGAGCGGTAGCAGCAGTGTCACGCAGTCTGCCGCGTGGATCAAAGGATCTATGGTTTTCCTTCGAGTCTTTCCCACGAGGCTTTCACACAGGGCTGTCCCACGTGCACACGTGGTGGGAGTCGAACCTCGGCTTGAACGTCAAGGCAGTGCAGGGAAAACAGGTTCCTCTTGAATGGACTGACAAATCTGGGGGACTCTTGGAATGGTGGCACGACCCTGGAGTTCCTCTCGCCTTTCCTGTGTAGAGCGCCTCCTCTTGAGAAGCGACGGGAACGCCGGGAATTCTTTCCCTACGAAACAGGGAAAGGATCCCTCATCTCGAGCTAGGAGGCGGAAACGGGGCTCCCCTGGATGTGTGCGGGACCCCACGTGCTTCCTCTCGAGTGGAGACGGGTATGTCGGGGAACTTCTTGAGTTGCAGCAAGGGTGTGAAGGACCCTTTGGAAGTTCCAGTGGTTAGACGTGATTGGCCTCGAGAAGCCTCAGCGGAAATGGGCCTCATCTCGCCTGGAGGGCAAAACCTCCTGGATTTTCTCGAGTTGCGGCAGGTGCTCTCGACTTACGACGGGGACCTCAGGGACCCGCTCTGGTGGCCTCAGGAAAGGCCAGTCCCCATGCGAGTTCCTCGGGGGCCTCTGGGGATTCCTCTCCCGTCGATGCCAGGGCCTAAGTCCTTGTGTGGAGTCGGGGCCGGAACCTGAGGATTCCTCTCCAGTGCTGACATGGATCTTGGGGTATTTCTGGAGTCTCCCCAGGGGAGTCAGTCCTCGTCTCGAATGCGGGCATGCACTTGCGCTTTCCTCCAGAGCGGTAGCAGCAGTGTCACGCAGTTCGCCGCATGGATCAAAGGATCTATGGTTTTCCCTCGAGTCTTTCCCACGAGGCTTTCCCACGAGGCTTTCCCACAGGGCTGTCCCACGTGCACACGTGGTGGGAGTCGATCGTCGGCTTGAACGTCAAGGCAGTGCAGGGAAAACAGGTTCCTCTGGAATGGACTGACACATCTGGGGGACTCTTGGAATGGTGGCATGACCCTGGAGTTCCTCTCGCCTTTCCTGTGGAGAGCGCCTCCTCTTGAGATGCGACGGGAACGCCGGGATTCTTCCCTACGAAACAGGGAAAGGATCCCTCATCTCGAGCTAGGAGGCGGAAACGGGGCTCCCCTGGATGTGTGCGGGACGCCACGTGCTTCCTCTGGAGTGGAGATGGGTATGTCGGGAAACTTCTTGAGTTGCAGCAAGGGTGTGAAGGACCCTTTGGAAGTTCCAGTAGTTAGACGTGATTAGCCTCCATAAGCCTCAGCGGAAATGAGCCTCATCTCGCCTGGAGGGCAAAACCTCCTGGATTTTCTCGAGTTGCGGCAGGTGCTCTAGACTTACGACGGGGAACTCTGGGACCCGCTCTGGTGGCCTCAGGAAAGGCCAGTCCCCATGCGAGTTCCTCGGGGGCCTCTGGGGATTCCTCTCCCGTCGATGCCGGGGCCTAAGACCTTGTGTGGAGTCGGGGCCGGAACCTGAGGATTCCTCTCCAGTGCTGACATGGATCTTGGGGTACTTCTGGAGTCTCCCCAGGGGAGTCAGTCCTCGTGTCGAATGCGGGCATGCACTTGCGCTTTCCTCCAGAGCGGTAGCAGCAGTGTCACGCAGTCCGCCGCGTGGATCAAAGGATCTATGGTTTTCCCACGAGTCTTTCCCACGAGGCTTTCCCACGAGGCTTTCCCACAGGGCTGTCCCACGTGCACACGTGGTGGAAGTCGATCCTCGGCTTGAAAGTCAATGCAGTGCAGGGAAAACAGGTTCCTCTGGAATGGACTGACACATGTGGGGAACTCTTGGAATGGTGTCACGACCCTGGAGTTCCTCTCGCCTTTCCTGTGGAGAGCGCCTCCTCTTGAGATGCGACGGGAACGCCGGGAATTCTTTCCCTACGAAACAGGGAAAGGATCCCTCATCTCGAGCTAGGAGGCGGAAACGGGGCTCCCCTGGATGTGTGCGGGACCCCACGTGCTTCCTCTCGAGTGGAGACGGGTATGTCGGGGAACTTCTTGAGTTGCAGCAATGGTGTGAAGGACCCTTTGGAAGTTCCAGTGGTTAGATGTGATTGGCCTCGAGAAGCCTCAGCGGAAATGGGCCTCATCTCGCCTGGAGGGCAAAACCTCCTGGATTTTCTCGAGTTGCGGCAGGTGCTCTCGACTTACGACGGGGACCTCAGGGACCCGCTCTGGTGGCCTCAGGAAAGGCCAGTCCCCATGCGAGTTCTTCGGGGGCCTCTCGAGATTCCTCTCCCGTCGATGCCGGGGCCTAAGACCTTGTGTAGAGTCGGGGCCGGAACCTGAGGATTCCTCTCCAGTGCTGACATGGATCTTGGGGTACTTCTGGAGTCTCCCCAGGGGAGTCAGTCCTCGTCTCGAATGCGGGCATGCACTTGCGCTTTCCTCCAGAGCGGTAGCAGCAGTGTCACGCAGTCTGCCGCGTGGATCAAAGGATCTATGGTTTTCCCTCGAGTCTTTCCCACGAGGCTTTCCCACGAGGCTTTCCCACAGGGCTGTCCCACGTGCACACGTGGTGGGAGTCGATCCTCGGCTTGAACGTCAAGGCAGTACAGGGAAAACAGGTTCCTCTGGAATGGACTGACACATCTGGGGGACTCTTGGAATGGTGTCACGACCCTGGAGTTCCTCTCGCCTTTCCTGTGGAGAGCGCCTCCTCTTGAGATGCGACGGGAACGCCGGGAATTCTTTCCCTACGAAACAGGGAAAGGATCCCTCATCTCGAGCTAGGAGGCCGAAACGGGGCTCCCCTGGATGTGTGCGGGACCCCACGTGCTTCCTCTCGTGTGAAGACGGGTATGTCGGGGAACTTCTTGAGTTGCAGCAATGGTGTGAAGGACCCTTTGGAAGTTTCAGTGGTTAGACGTGATTAGCCTCGAGAAGCCTCAGCGGAAATGGGCCTCATCTCGCCTGGAGGTGAAAACCTCCTAGATTTTCTCGAGTTACGGCAGGTGCTCTCGACTTATGACGGGGACCTCAGGGACCCGCTCTGGTGGCCTCAGGAAAGGCCAGTCCCCAAGCGAGTTCCTCGGGGGCCTCTCGGGATTCCTCTCCCGTCGATGCCGGGGCCTAAGACCTTGTGTGGAGTCGGGGCCGGAACCTGAGGATTCCTCTCCAGTGCTGACATGGATCTTGGGGTACTTCTGGAGTCTCCCTAGGGGAGTCAGTCCTCGTCTCGAATGCGGGCATGCACTTGGGCTTTCCTCCAGAGCGGTAGGAGCAGTGTCACGCAGTCCGCCGCGTGGATCAAAGGATCTATGGTTTTCCCTCGAGTCTTTCGCACGAGGCTTTCCCACGAGGCTTTCCCACAGGGCTGTCCCACGTGCACACGTGGTGGGAGTCGATCCTCGGCTTGAACGTCAAGGCAGTGCAGGGAAAACAGGTTCCTCTGGAATGGACTGACACATCTGGGGGACTCTTGGAATGGTGTCACGACCCTGGAGTTCCTCTCGCCTTTCCTGTGGAGAGCGCCTCCTCTTGAGATGCGACGGGAACGCCGGGAATTCTTTCCCTACGAAACAGGGAAAGGATCCCTCATCTCGAGCTAGGAGGCGGAAACGGGGCTCCCCTGGATGTGTGCGGGACCCCACGTGCTTCCTCTCGAGTGGAGACGGGTATGTCGGGGAACTTCTTGAGTTGCAGCAATCGTGTGAAGGACCCTTTGGAAGTTCCAGTGGTTAGATGTGATTGGCCTCGAGAAGCCTCAGCGGAAATGGGCCTCATCTCGCCTGGAGGGCAAAACCTCCTGGATTTTCTCGAGTTGCGGCAGGTGCTCTCGACTTACGACGGGGACCTCAGGGACCCGCTCTGGTGGCCTCAGGAAAGGCCAGTCCCCATGCGAGTTCCTCGGGGGCCTCTCGGGATTCCTCTCCCGTCGATGCCGGGGCCTAAGACCTTGTGTGGAGTCGGGGCCGGAACCTGACGATTCCTCTCCAGTGCTGACATGGATCTTGGGGTACTTCTGGAGTCTCCCCAGGGGAGTCAGTCCTCGTCTCGAATGAGGGCATGCACTTGCGCTTTCCTCCAGAGCGGTAGCAGCAGTGTCACGCAGTCCGCCGCGTGGATCAAAGGATCTATGGTTTTCCCTCGAGTCTTTCCCACGAGGCTTTCCCACGAGGCTTTCCCACAGGGCTGTCCCACGTGCACACGTGGTGGGAGTCGATCCTCGGCTTGAACGTCGAGGCAGTGCAGGGAAAACAGGTTCCTCTGGAATGGACTGACACATCTGGGGGTCTCTTGGAATGGTGGCACGACCCTGGAGTTCTTCTCCCCTTTCCTGTGGAGAGCGCCTCCTCTTGAGATGCGACGGGAACGCCGGGAATTCTTTCCCTACGAAACAGGGAAAGGATCCCTCATCTCGAGCTAGGAGGCGGAAACGGGGCTCCCCTGGATGTGTGCGGGACCCCAAGTGCTTCCTCTCGAGTGGAGACGGGTATGTCGGGGAACTTCTTGAGTTGCAGCAAGGGTGTGAAGGACCCTTTGGAAGTTCCAGTGGTTAGATGTGATTGGCCTCGAGAAGCCTCAGCGGAAATGGGCCTCATCTCGCCTGGAGGGCAAAACCTCCTGGATTTTCTCGAGTTGCGGCAGGTGCTCTCGACTTACGATGGGGACCTCAGGGACTGGCTCTGGTGGCCTCAGGAAAGGCCAGTCCCCATGCGAGTTCCTCGTGGGCTTCTCGGGATTCATCTGCTCTCGATGCCGGGGCCTAAGACCTTGTGTGGAGTCGGGGCCGGAACCTGAGGATTCCTCTCCAGTGCTGACATGGATCTTGGGGTACTTCTGGAGTCTCCCCAGGGGAAACAGTCCTCGTCTCGAATGCGGGCATGCACTTGCGCTTTCCTCCAGACGGAAGCAGCAGTGTCACGCAGTCTGCCGCGTGGATCAAAGGATCTATGGTTTTCCCTCGAGTCTTTCCCACGAGGCTTTCACACAGGGCTGTCCCACGTGCACACGTGGTGGGAGTCGAACCTCGGCTTGAACGTCAAGGCAGTGCAGGGAAAACAGGTTCCTCTTGAATGGACTGACAAATCTGGGGGACTCTTGGAATGGTGGCACGACCCTGGAGTTCCTCTCGCCTTTCCTGTGTAGAGCGCCTCCTCTTGAGATGCGACGGGAACGCCGGGAATTCTTTCCCTACGAAACAGGGAAAGGATCCCTCATCTCGAGCTAGGAGGCGGAAACGGAGCTCCCCTGGATGTGTGCGGGACCCACGTGCTTCCTCTCGAGTGCAGACGGGTATGTCGGGGAACTTCTTGAGTTGCAGCAAGGGTGTGAAGGACCCTTTGGAAGTTCCAGTGGTTAGACGTGATTGGCCTCGAGAAGCCTCAGCGGAAATGGGCCTCATCTCGCCTGGAGGGCAAAACCTCCTTGATTTTCTCGAGTTGCGGCAGGTGCTCTCGACTTACGACGGGTACCTCAGGGACCCGCTCTGGTGGCCTCAGGAAAGGCCAGTCCCCATGCGAGTTCCTCGGGGTCCTCTCGGGATTCCTCTCCCGTCGATGCCGGGGCCTAAGACCTTGTGTGGAGTCGGGGCCGGAACCTGAGGATTCCTCTCCAGTGCTGACATGGATCTTGGGGTACTTCTGGAGTCTCCCCATGGGAGTCAGTCCTCGTCTCGAATGCGGGCATGCACTTGCGCTTTCCTCCAGAGCGGTAGCAGCAGTGTCACGCAGTCCTCCGCGTGGATCAAAGGATCTATGGTTTTCCCTCGAGTCTTTCCCACGAGGCTTTCCCACGCGGCTTTCCCACAGGGCTGTCCCACGTGCACACGTGGTAGGAGTCGATCCTCGGCTTGAACGTGAAGGCAGTGCAGGGAAAACAGGTTCCTCTGGAATGGACTGACACATCTGGGGGACTCTTGGAATGCTGGCACGACCCTGGAGTTCCTCTCGCCTTTCCTGTGGAGAGCGCCTCCTCTTGAGATGCGACGGGAACGCAGGGAATTCTTTCCCTAAGAAACAGGGAAAGGATCCCTCATCTCGAGCTAGGAGGCGGATACGGGCCTCCCCTGGATGTGTGCGGGACACCACGTGCTTCCTCTCGAGTGGAGACGGCTATGTCGGGGAACTTCTTGAGTTGCAGCAAGGGTGTGAAGGACCCTTTGGAAGTTCCAGTGGTTAGACGTGATTGGCCTCGAGAAGCCTCAGCGGAAATGGGCGTCATCTCGCCTGGAGGGCAAAACCTCCTGGATTTTCTCGAGTTGCGGCAGGTGCTCTCGACTTACGACGGGGACCTCAGGGACCCGCTCTGGTGGCCTCAGGAAAGGCCAGTCCCCATGCGAGTTCCTCGGGGGCCTCTCGGGATTCCTCTCCCTTCGATGCCGGGGCCTAAGACCTTGTGTGGAGTCGGGGCCGGAACCTGAGGATTCCTCTCCAGTGCTGACATGGATCTTGGGGTACTTCTGGAGTCTCCCCAGGGGAGTCAGTCCTCGTCTCGAATGCGGGCATGCACTTGCGTTTTCCTCCAGAGCGGTAGCAGTAGTGTCACGCAGTCCGCCGCGTGGATCAAAGGATCTATGGTTTTCCCTCGAGGCTTTCCAACGAGGCTTTCCCACAGGGCTGTCCCACGTGCACACGTGGTGGGAGTCGATCCTCGGCTTGAACGTCAAGGCAGTGCAGGGAAAACAGGTTCCTATGGAATGGACTGACACATCTGGGGGACTCTTGGAATGGTGGCACGACCCTGGAGTTCCTCTCGCCTTTCCTGTGGAGAGCGCCTCCTCTTGAGATGCGACGGGAACTCCGGGAATTCTTTCCCTACGAAACAGGGAAAGGATCCCTCATCTCGAGCTAGGAGGCGGAAACGGGGCTCCCCTGGATGTGTGCGGGACACCACGTGCTTCCTCTCGAGTGGAGAAGGGTATGTCGGGGAACTTCTTGAGTTTCAGCAAGGGTGTGAAGGACCCTTTGGAAGTTCCAGTGGTTAGATGTGATTGGCCTCGAGAAGCCTCAGCGGAAATGGGCCTCATCTCGCCTGGAGGTGAAAACCTCCTGGATTTTCTCGAGTTGCGGCAGGTGCTCTCGACTTACGACGGGGACCTCAGGGACCCGCTCTGGTGGCCTCAGGAAAGGCCAGTCCCCATGCGAGTTCCTCGGGGGCGTCTCGGGATTCCTCTCCCGTCGATGCCGGGGCCTAAGGCCTTGTGTGGAGTCGGGGCCGGAACCTGAGGATTCCTCTCCAGTGCTGACATGGATCTTGGGGTACTTCTGGAGTCTCCCCAGGGGAGTCAGTCCTCGTCTCGAATGCGGGCATGCACTTGCGCTTTCCTCCAGAGTGGTAGCAGCAGTGTCACGAAGTCCGCTGCGTGGATAAAAGGATCTATGGTTTTCCCTCGAGTCTTTCCCACGAGGCTTTCCCACAGTGCTGTCCCACGTGCACACGTGCTGGGAGTCGATCCTCGGCTTGAACGTCAGGCAGTGCAGGGAAAACAGGTTCCTCTGGAATGGACTGACACATCTGGGGGACTCTTGGAATGGTGGCACAACCATGGAGTTCCTCTCGCCTTTCCTGTGGAGAGCGCCTCCTCTTGAGATGCGACGGGAACGCCGGGAATTCTTTCCCTACGAAACAGGGAAAGGATCCCTCATCTCGAGCTAGGAGGCGGAAACGGGGCTCCCCTGGATGTGTGCGGGACCCCACGTGCTTCCTACTGAGTGGAGACGGGTATGTCGGGGAACTTCTTGAGTTGCAGCAATGGTGTGAAGGACCCTTTGGAAGTTCCAGTGGTTTGATGTGATTGGCCTCGAGAAGCCTCAGCGGAAATGGGCCTCATCTCGCCTGGAGGGCAAAACCTCCTGGATTTTCTCGAGTTGCGGCAAGTGATCTCGACTTACGACGGGGACCTCAGGGACCCGCTCTGGTGGCCTCAGGAAAAGCCAGTCCCCATGCGAGTTCCTCGGGGGCCTCTGGGGATTCCTCTCCCGTCGATGCCAGGGCCTAAGTCCTTGTGTGGAGTCGGGGCCGGAACCTGAGGATTCCTCTCCAGTGCTGACATGGATCTTGGGGTATTTCTGGAGTCTCCCCAGGGGAGTCAGTCCTCGTCTCGAATGCGGGCATGCACTTGCGCTTTCCTCCAGAGCGGTAGCAGCAGTGTCACGCAGTTCGCCGCATGGATCAAAGGATCTATGGTTTTCCCTCGAGTCTTTCCCACGAGGCTTTCCCACGAGGCTTTCCCACAGGGCTGTCCCACGTGCACACGTGGTGGGAGTCGATCGTCGGCTTGAACGTCAAGGCAGTGCAGGGAAAACAGGTTCCTCTGGAATGGACTGACACATCTGGGGGACTCTTGGAATGGTGGCATGACCCTGGAGTTCCTCTCGCCTTTCCTGTGGAGAGCGCCTCCTCTTGAGATGCGACGGGAACGCCGGGATTCTTCCCTACGAAACAGGGAAAGGATCCCTCATCTCGAGCTAGGAGGCGGAAACGGGGCTCCCCTGGATGTGTGCGGGACGCCACGTGCTTCCTCTGGAGTGGAGATGGGTATGTCGGGAAACTTCTTGAGTTGCAGCAAGGGTGTGAAGGACCCTTTGGAAGTTCCAGTAGTTAGACGTGATTAGCCTCCATAAGCCTCAGCGGAAATGAGCCTCATCTCGCCTGGAGGGCAAAACCTCCTGGATTTTCTCGAGTTGCGGCAGGTGCTCTAGACTTACGACGGGGAACTCTGGGACCCGCTCTGGTGGCCTCAGGAAAGGCCAGTCCCCATGCGAGTTCCTCGGGGGCCTCTGGGGATTCCTCTCCCGTCGATGCCGGGGCCTAAGACCTTGTGTGGAGTCGGGGCCGGAACCTGAGGATTCCTCTCCAGTGCTGACATGGATCTTGGGGTACTTCTGGAGTCTCCCCAGGGGAGTCAGTCCTCGTGTCGAATGCGGGCATGCACTTGCGCTTTCCTCCAGAGCGGTAGCAGCAGTGTCACGCAGTCCGCCGCGTGGATCAAAGGATCTATGGTTTTCCCACGAGTCTTTCCCACGAGGCTTTCCCACGAGGCTTTCCCACAGGGCTGTCCCACGTGCACACGTGGTGGAAGTCGATCCTCGGCTTGAAAGTCAATGCAGTGCAGGGAAAACAGGTTCCTCTGGAATGGACTGACACATGTGGGGGACTCTTGGAATGGTGTCACGACCCTGGAGTTCCTCTCGCCTTTCCTGTGGAGAGCGCCTCCTCTTGAGATGCGACGGGAACGCCGGGAATTCTTTCCCTACGAAACAGGGAAAGGATCCCTCATCTCGAGCTAGGAGGCGGAAACGGGGCTCCCCTGGATGTGTGCGGGACCCCACGTGCTTCCTCTCGAGTGCAGACGGGTATGTCGGGGAACTTCTTGAGTTGCAGCAATGGTGTGAAGGACCCTTTGGAAGTTCCAGTGGTTAGATGTGATTGGCCTCGAGAAGCCTCAGCGGAAATGGGCCTCATCTCGCCTGGAGGGCAAAACCTCCTGGATTTTCTCGAGTTGCGGCAGGTGCTCTCGACTTACGACGGGGACCTCAGGGACCCGCTCTGGTGGCCTCAGGAAAGGCCAGTCCCCATGCGAGTTCCTCGGGGGCCTCTCGAGATTCCTCTCCCGTCGATGCCGGGGCCTAAGACCTTGTGTAGAGTCGGGGCCGGAACCTGAGGATTCCTCTCCAGTGCTGACATGGATCTTGGGGTACTTCTGGAGTCTCCCCAGGGGAGTCAGTCCTCGTCTCGAATGCGGGCATGCACTTGCGCTTTCCTCCAGAGCGGTAGCAGCAGTGTCACGCAGTCCGCCGCGTGGATCAAAGGATCTATGGTTTTCCCTCGAGTCTTTCCCACGAGGCTTTCCCACGAGGCTTTCCCACAGGGCTGTCCCACGTGCACACGTGGTGGGAGTCGATCCTCGGCTTGAACGTCAAGGCAGTACAGGGAAAACAGGTTCCTCTGGAATGGACTGACACATCTGGGGGACTCTTGGAATGGTGTCACGACCCTGGAGTTCCTCTCGCCTTTCCTGTGGAGAGCGCCTCCTCTTGAGATGCGACGGGAACGCCGGGAATTCTTTCCCTACGAAACAGGGAAAGGATCCCTCATCTCGAGCTAGGAGGCCGAAACGGGGCTCCCCTGGATGTGTGAGGGACCCCACGTGCTTCCTCTCGTGTGAAGACGGGTATGTCGGGGAACTTCTTGAGTTGCAGCAAGGGTGTGAAGGACCCTTTGGAAGTTTCAGTGGTTAGACGTGATTAGCCTCGAGAAGCCTCAGCGGAAATGGGCCTCATCTCGCCTGGAGGTGAAAACCTCCTAGATTTTCTCGAGTTACGGCAGGTGCTCTCGACTTATGACGGGGACCTCAGGGACCCGCTCTGGTGGCCTCAGGAAAGGCCAGTCCCCAAGCGAGTTCCTCGGGGGCCTCTCGGGATTCCTCTCCCGTCGATGCCGGGGCCTAAGACCTTGTGTGGAGTCGGGGCCGGAACCTGAGGATTCCTCTCCAGTGCTGGCATGGATCTTGGGGTACTTCTGGAGTCTCCCTAGGGGAGTCAGTCCTCGTCTCGAATGCGGGCATGCACTTGCGCTTTCCTCCAGAGCGGTAGGAGCAGTGTCACGCAGTCCGCCGCGTGGATCAAAGGATCTATGGTTTTCCCTCGAGTCTTTCGCACGAGGCTTTCCCACGAGGCTTTCCCACAGGGCTGTCCCACGTGCACACGTGGTGGGAGTCGATCCTCGGCTTGAACGTCAAGGCAGTGCAGGGAAAACAGGTTCCTCTGGAATGGACTGACACATCTGGGGGACTCTTGGAATGGTGTCACGACCCTGGAGTTCCTCTCGCCTTTCCTGTGGAGAGCGCCTCCTCTTGAGATGCGACGGGAACGCCGGGAATTCTTTCCCTACGAAACAGGGAAAGGATCCCTCATCTCGAGCTAGGAGGCGAAAACGGAGCTCCCCTGGATGTGTGCGGGACCCCACGTGCTTCCTCTCGAGTGGAGACGGGTATGTCGGGGAACTTCTTGAGTTGCAGCAATCGTGTGAAGGACCCTTTGGAAGTTCCAGTGGTTAGATGTGATTGGCCTCGAGAAGCCTCAGCGGAAATGGGCCTCATCTCGCCTGGAGGGCAAAACCTCCTGGATTTTCTCGAGTTGCGGCAGGTGCTCTCGACTTACGACGGGGACCTCAGGGACACGCTCTGGTGGCCTCAGGAAAGGCCAGTCCCCATGCGAGTTCCTCGGGGGCCTCTCGGGATTCCTCTCCCGTCGATGCCGGGGCCTAAGACCTTGTGTGGAGTCGGGGCCGGAACCTGACGATTCCTCTCCAGTGCTGACATGGATCTTGGGGTACTTCTGGAGTCTCCCCAAGGAAGTCAGTCCTCGTCTCGAATGCGGGCATGCACTTGCGCTTTCCTCCAGAGCGGTAGCAGCAGTGTCACGCAGTCCGCCGCGTGGATCAAAGGATCTATGGTTTTCCCTCGAGTCTTTCCCACGAGGCTTTCCCACGAGGCTTTCCCACAGGGCTGTCCCACGTGCACACGTGGTGGGAGTCGATCCTCGGCTTGAACGTCAAGGCAGTGCAGGGAAAACAGGTTCCTCTGGAATGGACTGACACATCTGGGGGTCTCTTGGAATGGTGGCACGACCCTGGAGTTCTTCTCCCCTTTCCTGTGGAGAGCGCCTCCTCTTGAGATGCGACGGGAACGCCGGGAATTCTTTCCCTACGAAACAGGGAAAGGATCCCTCATCTCGAGCTAGGAGGCGGAAACGGGGCTCCCCTGGATGTGTGCGGGACCCCAAGTGCTTCCTCTCGAGTGGAGACGGGTATGTCGGGGAACTTCTTGAGTTGCAGCAAGGGTGTGAAGGACCCTTTGGAAGTTCCAGTGGTTAGATGTGATTGGCCTCGAGAAGCCTCAGCGGAAATGGGCCTCATCTCGCCTGGAGGGCAAAACCTCCTGGATTTTCTCGAGTTGCGGCAGGTGCTCTCGACTTACGATGGGGACCTCAGGGACTGGCTCTGGTGGCCTCAGGAAAGGCCAGTCCCCATGCGAGTTCCTCGTGGGCTTCTCGGGATACATCTGCCCTCGATGCCGGGGCCTAAGACCTTGTGTGGAGTCGGGGCCGGAACCTGAGGATTCCTCTCCAGTGCTGACATGGATCTTGGGGTACTTCTGGAGTCTCCCCAGGGGAAACAGTCCTCGTCTCGAATGCGGGCATGCACTTGCGCTTTCCTCCAGACGGAAGCAGCAGTGTCACGCAATCTGCCGCGTGGATCAAAGGATCTATGGTTTTCCCTCGAGTCTTTCCCACGAGGCTTTCACACAGGGCTGTCCCACGTGCACACGTGGTGGGAGTCGAACCTCGGCTTGAACGTCAAGGCAGTGCAGGGAAAACAGGTTCCTCTTGAATGGACTGACAAATCTGGGGGACTCTTGGAATGGTGGCACGACCCTGGAGTTCCTCTCGCCTTTCCTGTGTAGAGCGCCTCCTCTTGAGATGCGACGGGAACGCCGGGAATTCTTTCCCTACGAAACAGGGAAAGGATCCCTCATCTCGAGCTAGGAGGCGGAAACGGAGCTCCCCTGGATGTGTGCGGGACCCACGTGCTTCCTCTCGAGTGCAGACGGGTATGTCGGGGAACTTCTTGAGTTGCAGCAAGGGTGTGAAGGACCCTTTGGAAGTTCCAGTGGTTAGACGTGATTGGCCTCGAGAAGCCTCAGCGGAAATGGGCCTCATCTCGCCTGGAGGGCAAAACCTCCTGGATTTTGTCGAGTTGCGGCAGGTGCTCTCGACTTACGACGGGTACCTCAGGGACCCGCTCTGGTGGCCTCAGGAAAGGCCAGTCCCCATGCGAGTTCCTCGGGGTCCTCTCGGGATTCCTCTCCCGTCGATGCCGGGGCCTAAGACCTTGTGTGGAGTCGGGGCCGGAACCTGAGGATTCCTCTCCAGTGCTGACATGGATCTTGGGGTACTTCTGGAGTCTCCCCATGGGAGTCAGTCCTCGTCTCGAATGCGGGCATGCACTTGCGCTTTCCTCCAGAGCGGTAGCAGCAGTGTCACGCAGTCCTCCGCGTGGATCAAAGGATCTATGGTTTTCCCTCGAGTCTTTCCCACGAGGCTTTCCCACGCGGCTTTCCCACAGGGCTGTCCCACGTGCACACGTGGTAGGAGTCGATCCTCGGCTTGAACGTGAAGGCAGTGCAGGGAAAACAGGTTCCTCTGGAATGGACTGACACATCTGGGGGACTCTTGGAATGCTGGCACGACCCTGGAGTTCCTCTCGCCTTTCCTGTGGAGAGCGCCTCCTCTTGAGATGCGACGGGAACGCAGGGAATTCTTTCCCTAAGAAACAGGGAAAGGATCCCTCATCTCGAGCTAGGAGGCGGATACGGGCCTCCCCTGGATGTGTGCGGGACACCACGTGCTTCCTCTCGAGTGGAGACGGCTATGTCGGGGAACTTCTTGAGTTGCAGCAAGGGTGTGAAGGACCCTTTGGAAGTTCCAGTGGTTAGACGTGATTGGCCTCGAGAAGCCTCAGCGGAAATGGGCGTCATCTCGCCTGGAGGGCAAAACCTCCTGGATTTTCTCGAGTTGCGGCAGGTGCTCTCGACTTACGACGGGGACCTCAGGGACCCGCTCTGGTGGCCTCAGGAAAGGCCAGTCCCCATGCGAGTTCCTCGGGGGCCTCTCGGGATTCCTCTCCCTTCGATGCCAGGGCCTAAGACTTTGTGTGGAGTCGGGGCCGGAACCTGAGGATTCCTCTCCAGTGCTGACATGGATCTTGGGGTACTTCTGGAGTCTCCCCAGGGGAGTCAGTCCTCGTCTCGAATGCGGGCATGCACTTGCGTTTTCCTCCAGAGCGGTAGCAGTAGTGTCACGCAGTCCGCCGCGTGGATCAAAGGATCTATGGTTTTCCCTCGAGTCTTTCCCACGAGGCTTTCCAACGAGGCTTTCCCACAGGGCTGTCCCACGTGCACACGTGGTGGGAGTCGATCCTCGGCTTGAACGTCAAGGCAGTGCAGGGAAAACAGGTTCCTATGGAATGGACTGACACATCTGGGGGACTCTTGGAATGGTGGCACGACCCTGGAGTTCCTCTCGCCTTTCCTGTGGAGAGCGCCTCCTCTTGAGATGCGACAGGAACTCCGGGAATTCTTTCCCTACGAAACAGGGAAAGGATCCCTCATCTCGAGCTAGGAGGCGGAAACGGGGCTCCCCTGGATGTGTGCGGGACACCACGTGCTTCCTCTCGAGTGGAGAAGGGTATGTCGGGGAACTTCTTGAGTTTCAGCAAGGGTGTGAAGGACCCTTTGGAAGTTCCAGTGGTTAGATGTGATTAGCCTCGAGAAGCCTCAGCGGAAATGGGCCTCATCTCGCCTGGAGGGCAAAACCTCCTGGATTTTCTCGAGTTGCGGCAGGTGCTCTCGACTTACGACGGGGACCTCAGGGACCCGCTCTGGTGGCCTCAGGAAAGGCCAGTCCCCATGCGAGTTCCTCGGGGGCGTCTCGGGATTCCTCTCCCGTCGATGCCGGGGCCTAAGACCTTGTGTGGAGTCGGGGCCGGAACCTGAGGATTCCTCTCCAGTGCTGACATGGATCTTGGGGTACTTCTGGAGTCTCCCCAGGGGAGTCAGTCCTCGTCTCGAATGCGGGCATGCACTTGCGCTTTCCTCCAGAGTGGTAGCAGCAGTGTCACGAAGTCCGCTGCGTGGATAAAAGGATCTATGGTTTTCCCTCGAGTCTTTCCCACGAGGCTTTCCCACAGTGCTGTCCCACGTGCACACGTGCTGGGAGTCGATCCTCGGCTTGAACGTCAGGCAGTGCAGGGAAAACAGGTTCCTCTGGAATGGACTGACACATCTGGGGGACTCTTGGAATGGTGGCACAACCATGGAGTTCCTCTCGCCTTTCCTGTGGAGAGCGCCTCCTCTTGAGATGCGACGGGAACGCCGGGAATTCTTTCCCTACGAAACAGGGAAAGGATCCCTCATCTCGAGCTAGGAGGCGGAAACGGGGCTCCCCTGGATGTGTGCGGGACCCCACGTGCTTCCTCCTGAGTGGAGACGGGTATGTCGGGGAACTTCTTGAGTTGCAGCAATGGTGTGAAGGACCCTTTGGAAGTTCCAGTGGTTTGATGTGATTGGCCTCGAGAAGCCTCAGCGGAAATTGGCCTCATCTCGCCTGGAGGGCAAAACCTCCTGGATTTTCTCGAGTTGCGGCAAGTGATCTCGACTTACGACGGGGACCTCAGGGACCCGCTCTGGTGGCCTCAGGAAAAGCCAGTCCCCATGCGAGTTCCTCGGGGGCCTCTCGGGATCACTCTCCCGTCGATGCCGGGGCCTAAGACCTTGTGTGGAGTCGGGGCCGGAACCTGAGGATTCCTCTCCAGTGCTGACATGGATCTTGGGGTACTTCTGGAGTCTCCCCATGGGAGTCAGTCCTCGTCTCGAATGCGGGCATGCACTTGCGCTTTCCTCCAGAGCGGTAGCAGCAGTGTCACGCAGTCCTCCGCGTGGATCAAAGGATCTATGGTTTTCCCTCGAGTCTTTCCCACGAGGCTTTCCCACGCGGCTTTCCCACAGGGCTGTCCCACGTGCACACGTGGTAGGAGTCGATCCTCGGCTTGAACGTGAAGGCAGTGCAGGGAAAACAGGTTCCTCTGGAATGGACTGACACATCTGGGGGACTCTTGGAATGCTGGCACGACCCTGGAGTTCCTCTCGCCTTTCCTGTGGAGAGCGCCTCCTCTTGAGATGCGACGGGAACGCAGGGAATTCTTTCCCTAAGAAACAGGGAAAGGATCCCTCATCTCGAGCTAGGAGGCGGATACGGGCCTCCCCTGGATGTGTGCGGGACACCACGTGCTTCCTCTCGAGTGGAGACGGCTATGTCGGGGAACTTCTTGAGTTGCAGCAAGGGTGTGAAGGACCCTTTGGAAGTTCCAGTGGTTAGACGTGATTGGCCTCGAGAAGCCTCAGCGGAAATGGGCGTCATCTCGCCTGGAGGGCAAAACCTCCTGGATTTTCTCGAGTTGCGGCAGGTGCTCTCGACTTACGACGGGGACCTCAGGGACCCGCTCTGGTGGCCTCAGGAAAGGCCAGTCCCCATGCGAGTTCCTCGGGGGCCTCTCGGGATTCCTCTCCCTTCGATGCCAGGGCCTAAGACTTTGTGTGGAGTCGGGGCCGGAACCTGAGGATTCCTCTCCAGTGCTGACATGGATCTTGGGGTACTTCTGGAGTCTCCCCAGGGGAGTCAGTCCTCGTCTCGAATGCGGGCATGCACTTGCGTTTTCCTCCAGAGCGGTAGCAGTAGTGTCACGCAGTCCGCCGCGTGGATCAAAGGATCTATGGTTTTCCCTCGAGTCTTTCCCACGAGGCTTTCCAACGAGGCTTTCCCACAGGGCTGTCCCACGTGCACACGTGGTGGGAGTCGATCCTCGGCTTGAACGTCAAGGCAGTGCAGGGAAAACAGGTTCCTATGGAATGGACTGACACATCTGGGGGACTCTTGGAATGGTGGCACGACCCTGGAGTTCCTCTCGCCTTTCCTGTGGAGAGCGCCTCCTCTTGAGATGCGACAGGAACTCCGGGAATTCTTTCCCTACGAAACAGGGAAAGGATCCCTCATCTCGAGCTAGGAGGCGGAAACGGGGCTCCCCTGGATGTGTGCGGGACACCACGTGCTTCCTCTCGAGTGGAGAAGGGTATGTCGGGGAACTTCTTGAGTTTCAGCAAGGGTGTGAAGGACCCTTTGGAAGTTCCAGTGGTTAGATGTGATTAGCCTCGAGAAGCCTCAGCGGAAATGGGCCTCATCTCGCCTGGAGGGCAAAACCTCCTGGATTTTCTCGAGTTGCGGCAGGTGCTCTCGACTTACGACGGGGACCTCAGGGACCCGCTCTGGTGGCCTCAGGAAAGGCCAGTCCCCATGCGAGTTCCTCGGGGGCGTCTCGGGATTCCTCTCCCGTCGATGCCGGGGCCTAAGACCTTGTGTGGAGTCGGGGCCGGAACCTGAGGATTCCTCTCCAGTGCTGACATGGATCTTGGGGTACTTCTGGAGTCTCCCCAGGGGAGTCAGTCCTCGTCTCGAATGCGGGCATGCACTTGCGCTTTCCTCCAGAGTGGTAGCAGCAGTGTCACGAAGTCCGCTGCGTGGATAAAAGGATCTATGGTTTTCCCTCGAGTCTTTCCCACGAGGCTTTCCCACAGTGCTGTCCCACGTGCACACGTGCTGGGAGTCGATCCTCGGCTTGAACGTCAGGCAGTGCAGGGAAAACAGGTTCCTCTGGAATGGACTGACACATCTGGGGGACTCTTGGAATGGTGGCACAACCATGGAGTTCCTCTCGCCTTTCCTGTGGAGAG